>NC_063335.1:12765208-12888481 GCF_021869965.1 Rhincodon typus
ACTGTCCCACTCGCCCACCCCCTCCCCACTGTGGTCCCTCTTGCCCCCTCTTCCCCCTTCTGCAGTCCCACTCCCTCCTCTTCTCCCCTCCGCAGTCCCTCTAAACTTTCTCTTACCTTAAATCTATGCTCCCTGTACATTGTTGCCTCCACCAAGGGAGCAACTTGCTTCCTGTCTACCCTTTCTGTGGCTGTCATAATTTTATGTGTCTCAATCATGAGCCCTCAGCTGCCTCTGCTCCAAGGAAAATAACCACAGTATATCCAATTTCTCTTCATAACTAAAACTCTTGAGCCCAGACAACATCCTGGTAAATCTTCTCTGCACCCTCTCCAGTGCAATCAATTCCGTCCTTTAACATGGATTCCAACATTGCACACAGTACTCTGGTTGTGGCCTAACTGATTTTATGTAGTTCCAGCAGAACCTTCCTGCTCTTAAGCTCCATGTCACAGCTAATAAAGTTACGTATTTCATTTGCCTTCTTAACCACTTCAGAAATTGCCTTCACCATTTCTCTGTGTTTCTCGTCACTTAGCCAACTTCATATTTATGCTACCATGGTTCCTTTTGTTCCATGGGCTTCAGTCTCACTGACCACCCTGTTATGTGACACTTTATCAAACAACTATTTCATAACACTTTATTCTGGTCAAAAAAGGACTCAATGAGAAACATGAACCACCTGTGGTAACCGAAGGTGGTCAAGGAGAGTATTCATCAAAAATGAAGACATACAAAGTGACAAAAGTTCGTGCTGGGCTGAAGAATTGGGAATTTTTTAAAGAATTAGCAGTGGATGACTAAAAAGCTAATAAAGGGGGAGAAAATTAATTAATTAAGTAAATTGGAAAGCAATATAAAAGCACAAGCAGGAGCTTCTACAAGTATGTAAAAAGAAAGAGCATAGCTAAACTGAGTGTGGGGCCTTAGAGGATGACATTGGGGAATGGATAATGGGGAACAGAGGAATGTTAGATAATTTAAACAATATTTTAGCAAGATCTGGTGGAGGACATTGAACACCTCAAAGATAACCGATAATCAAACTTCTAATGGGAGGAATGGTTGTGTAAAAATGTCTAAATCAAGTGACAAAGTTTTTGACAAACTAATGGTACTAAAGGCAGACAAGTTGTCAAAGGCCATGGCCTGTGTCAAAAGGCTTTAAAGGAAATGGCTGCAATGATGGAGGAAACAATGGTCGAAATATTCCGGAACTTAGTGGATTCTGTGAGGGTTCCAATAAATTGGAAAACTGTTAATGCAGTGCCTCTGTTCGAAGTGGGAGACAGACAGCAGAAAACTATAATCCAGTTGGCCCAACATCTATCATTTAGAGAAAGATAGAGTCAAATACTAAGGAAGAAATAGCAGGACTTTTAGACAAGCTTAAGGCAATCAAACAGAGTCAGTATGGTTTTGAGGGAAAAACTTGGCAGTTGGAGTTTAATGTAGGAAAGTGTGAAGTTATGCACTTTGGCTGGAAGAATTAAAAGGCAAATAATTATTTAAATGAAGAAAGACTCCAAAAAAATTGTAGTACAGATGGATCTGGATGATTCTTTTTTGAACAACTTGAAATATTTGCAATTGTCCCAGCCATTGGTCCGACTCTTGTGAGTCAGATGATTATGGCCCATGCTCCTGTGCAATTTCCATGTTTACTTCCCTCTGTATGCTTGGATGCATCTGATCCTGGTGACTTGTCAACTTCTAAGTAAAGCTGGCTTCCCTAGTGCCTGCTTTTTATTAATTGTTATCATATCCAACATCTCATCACATCATCTTTCACCATTGTCTTCCTTGGTAAAAACAGATGGAAAGTACTAACTTAGTACCTCAATCATTTTGTCTGCCTTTGTGGATAAATCCTGATTTTTGTCCTTAATTAGCACCATGTCTTCCTCACCACCTTTTGAATATTTATATGCCTGTAGAGGAATTTAGGAGATCTGCAATTTTGTTCTCATACTTCCTCTTTGAGTTTTTTGGTGTTCACGCTCCTTTGGACCATTTCAATACTCACCCTGGTGCTCACTTGAGTGATCAACCTGGCATCTGTCATACTAACCCCTTTATCTGCTGCATCATACTGACTACCTTTTTCATTATCCATTTCTTTTTCTTTCAAAACTAATTCTGTTCAAAACTATTTCATCAGTGTTTCCTGTCAATCTTTGTTTCTAATTTGTATTGGCTAGATCTTTTTTTATTCATGCACAGGATGTTAGCATAGGCCAGCATTTATTGTCCATCCTTAATTGCCCAGAGTCAACCACATTGCCATGTGCCTGGAGTCAAATGCTGACCATATCAGGCAAGGTTTCCTTCTCTAAAACCTGATGTGTTTTTGCAACAATCGATAGTGGGTTCAAGATCACCATTAGGTCAGCTTATTATTTTCAGATATTTATTGAATTCAATTTTCACTGTCTGGCATGATGGGATTCAAACCTATATCACCGGAATGTTAGCCTGGGCCTCTGGATTACTAGTTCCAGTGACAATACCACCAGGCCACTATTAGTTGATATATAAATAGTGCAATTGTGCACCAGTCAGATCATTGTTCCTGAATTAAGTGTTCCAGTTTATGTTCTGTTGCATTTCAGCATGAGGATTCTGGAAGTTCAACTCAATCAAAACTGTTGCAAAGTGAGCATTGTATGATTATACTTTGGCAACACCTAATCTGATAATCCATTTCTGTATATTTGAAGAGATTCGAGCATAACTTGTAGGATAACATGAATTGCACTTGTTTACGAAGCTCAGATTTCATACGCTGCAGATTCAAAGAAATTATTAAGCTTTGCTATACATTTGAGGGCAAGATGTAACATGAAAACACGGTTGGAATCTGTTTTGGGTAAATAGTTGTAGTTTCATTGTGTCATCAATTATCAATACAAGGTATTTAACTTTCATAATCTGGCTTTCAAGTTAGCAGTTAACATTATCTTATATATCAAGCAGACAGCCACCAATGCATGAAAGGATGTTGCAGTGACTATTTAAAATTGTATTCAGTTTCTGTAGTAATTACTGCTGGTGTTCATTTTTGTGATGAGTAATGAAAAGCAATTTGATGCACATTTTAAAAACGATTTTGGAATGAAGGAGAGCAGGTTGAGGAGCATTTAAGTAGTTATGACCATAATATCATCACAGTATAATGTAAGGATTGAAATCAAGGGAAGAAAAGGCAAGGATAATTAATTGGGTTGGGAGTGGGCGCGAGGGAGGGGAAACTTTGATGGTAAAGTATCAAATATAAAGGAAAATTAGCAAGTAGAATGGAAAATCAGTTTTACAAAATAAATAAAGAAGAGATGGAAAGGATGCAAAAGTATGTGGTTAT
Organism: Rhincodon typus; assembly: GCF_021869965.1. Taxonomy (NCBI): domain Eukaryota; kingdom Metazoa; phylum Chordata; class Chondrichthyes; order Orectolobiformes; family Rhincodontidae; genus Rhincodon; species Rhincodon typus. Next base: position 12,768,573 of record NC_063335.1, read on the forward strand.
GGTACCAATCAAGCAGGCTATGTACTGGATGGTATCAAACTTCTTGAGTGTTGCTGGAGGAGCACTCATCCAGGCAAGTGGGGAGTATTCCATCACAGTCCTGATTTGTGCCTTGTGGATGGTGGACAGACTTTGGGGAGGCAGGAGGTGAGTTACTCACTGCTGTATTCCCAGCTTCTGACCTGCTTTTGTAGCCACAGTATTTATATGGCTGGTCCAGTTTAGTTTCTACCATGCAGGTTGTTGATAGTGGGGAATTCAATATCATTGAATGATGAGGAGAGATTGTTGGATTTGGTCACTGCTTGATACTGTGTGGCACAAATGTTATTTGCCACGTCAGTCCAAAACCTGGATATTATCAAGGTCTTACTGCATTTGAATGTAGACTGCTTCAGTATTTGAGGAGTCATGAATGGTGCTGAATATTGTGCAATAGCAGTGTTACAACCAGGGATAGGAAGCCAAAGCAAATCAGCCTTACTAACACTGTATTTGCAAAACAATGAAATTAAAATTAACCCTTAACATAAATGACCTTCAAAATTGCCTAATTGTTTGTAGCTAGACTTTACAAATAATATGTCCTGTACAAGACTTGTTTAAACAATTATTAATCAGATATTAATTGTTAATACTGTAACTTTAGCAGGATAAAGCCAATCAACAAAGTAATCTAATTTGTACCTATAATTTAAACCCAATTGGCTTTTAATCGTAACCATAATCACGCACAGGCAAATAGACTGACAGACACTTTAAAGGGACAAGATAAAAACAAAAATAAAATAATTTTAATATGCCAGTTCAATTAAACAGTTTCAAATGATGGATGCCAAGCCTCTATACAATTTTTAGATAATGAGTTTTTCACAGGCACACAGCTGTTATCAAGTTTCAAAGTCATCAGTGATTTGGAACAATTTCAGTAGACGTCCCGAAATATTTACTTATTTCTTATTGTTTAGAATTCTTTTCTCAGAACATTCAACAATTCTTTAACTGGACAGAAAACTAGACAAAGTAAAAACGTTGTATCTGTCAGTATATCTGTCTGTGTGTGATTGTGCATATGATCAAAAGCAGATTAGGTTTATATCTTAGGTACAAATTAGATTACTTTGTTGTTTAGCTTTGTCCTGCCAAAGTCACAGTTCTGAAACTTCCAAATCATGCTGTACCTGCCAAACCAGTCAGAACGCTGCACCAGAACCAGCCAAGAGTTTTGTCAGAGCTCCTTGATGCCACACCCAGCCAAATGCTGCTTGATTACATGATGCAGTGAAAGTGACTGCCCCCTTTAACTCTTGCAATTCATTTCGGAGCCAAGGTTATAATGAGGTCAGGAGCCGAGTGGACCCTGACAAAACCACAACTGAGCATTATTGAGCAAGTTATTTCTAAGGAAGTGCTACTTGATAGCACTGTTATTGACACCTCCCATCACTTTACTGATAATGGAAAGCAGAATGATGAGCTGGTAATTGGTTGGGTTGGATTTTTCCTAATTTTCGGAAGGAGGACATACGTTGGCAACTTATCCACATTGTCAGTTGGATACCAGCGTTGTAGCTGTGCTGGAGCTAGGGATGTGGCGAGTTCTGGAGCCCGCTTCTTCAGTACTATTGCTGGAATATGGTCCGGGGCCAATAGCCATTCTTGATACCATGTGGAGTGAATTGAATCGGCTGAATACTGGCTTCTGTAATGCTAGTGTCCTCCTCATTCTTTTAAGCTATAACAAAACAAGGCCAGTTTGTCCAAGCTTTCTTCATAAGACAACCTGCTTATTTTCAGGTATCAATCTAATAAACCTCCTTTGAACTACCTCCAATGAATTTACATCTTTAAATAAAAAGGCAGGAACTGCAAAAAACTATAGGAGGTATGGTCTCACCAATGCTCTGTTTAACTGAGAAATACAATCCTTACTTTTATATCTAATTCCAGTCATAGCATTGGCCAGCATGCCATAGGTCGCCTTATTTATTTGCTGTGGCCTGCATAGTAATCAGTTGTGAATCATAGAGTCATTCTGCATGGAAACAGACCCTTCGGTCCAATTAGTCCACACCAACCATGCTCCCAAACTAAACTAGTCTCATCTGCCTGCGCTTGGCCCATATCCCTCCAAACCCTTCCTATCCATGTACTTATCCAAATGTCTTTTAAGCATTGTAACTGTACCTGCATCCACCACTTCCTCTGGCAACTCATTCCACACACTAACCACACTCTGTGGTTACCCCTCACATCTTTTTTGAATCTTCTCCTCTCGTCTTAAAAGTATGCCTCCTAATTTTGAACTTCCCCACCTGAGGGAAAAGGTCTTTGCTGTTCACTTTATCCATGCCCCTCATAATTTTATAAATCTCTATGAGGTCACCCCTCAACCCCCTGTGCTCCAGTGAAAAAAAGTTCCAGCCTAACCAGTGTATTTTCATAACTCAAACCCTCCATTCCCATCAACATCCTGGGAAATCTTCTCTGAACCCTCTCCAATTTAATGATATCCTTCCTCTAGCAGGGCAACCAGAACTGTACACAGTACTCCAGTAGAGGCCTCACCAGTGTCTTGTACAACCTCAACATGACATACGAACTCCTGCACTCAAAGATCAGATCAATGAAAGCAAGCATGCTAAACGCCTTCGTAACAACTCTGTCTATGTGTGACGCAAATTTCAAAGAATTATATGTCTGAATCCTAGGTCTCTCTGTTCTACAGCACTACCCAGGGCCTTGCCATTAATTGTATGTATTTTTTTTAACTAAAATGCAATACCTCACATTTATCCAAATTAAACTCCGTCTGCCACTCCTCAGCCCATTGACCCAATTGATCGAGATCTCTTTGTAATCTTCGATAACTTTCTTCACTGTTCACTGTCCCACCAATTTTGGTGTCATCTGCAAACTTCCTAACCATGCCTCCTATATTCTCATCCAAGTCATTTATCTAAATGACAAACAAAAGTGGACCATCATACAGCCAAACACCTAGGTTCCTCTGCACCTCTAAATTCTTCAGGAATTCTCCATTTCGGTAATATCTTGCTTAATCATTCCAATATTATATCTGCTTCATCTGACAGCGTTTTGTTTTTGCCCATTATCTCAACCTAAATATTTTTACTTTGTCTTTGTTGCTTACTAGGAGGTGCTGGCCGACAATATTGTTGCTGGACTAATGATCTAGAGACCCAGGCAATGTTCTGGGGCCAAGGTTCAAAACCCACCATTGCAGAATCCAATAATAACCTGGGATTAAAATTCTAACGATGACAGTGAAATCATTGTTGATTGTGGTAAAAGTCTACCTGGTTCATTAATGTTGATGCTGTATGATGTCATTGGGTTTTAACAGGCCTTTGAAATGGTGTGGAAGCCACTCAATTCAAGGGATTGCAATTAGGGATTTACCTAATTTTATTAATCCTAATTGGATTGTATTAACTGCTGAAAAGCCTCAAAAAAGGAATAAATCCAGATGGATCACTTGATACTGACTAATACACTGGAACAACAATTGCAAACATGGCCTTGCCAACATGGGAGATTTCTTCTGAACAACACCTGGGAGCTAGTACAAAAACTGAGTAAGTTGCTTCACAGACTAGTCAAGCAACTGATGTAGTTATACTCACAGGATCATACCTTACAATACCATCACCACCCTGATTATGGCCTGCCCCACCAGAGGACAGATGCAGCAGTGGTTGTGCCACAGTGGTATACAGTCAGGACGACATTGCCCTTGGAGTCCTCAACATTGAAATTCGACATGATGAAGCCTCATGGCATCAGGTCAGACACGGGCAAGGAAACCATCTGCTGATTACCAAATAGTATCCCTTCCTTGGCTGATGAATCACTGCTACTCCATGTTGAACATTTCTCGGAGGAAGCACTGAGGGTGGCAAGGGCTCAGAATGCAATCTCCCTTCGGGATTTCAACATATTTCAACAAAGCTGACTCAGGCGAGCCATTGATTAAGCTGGTCACGTGCTAAAGGGCATTGCTGCTAGACTGGCTCTGTGACAAGTGGTGGGGGAACCAACAACAGGGAAGAACACACTTGACCCCATCTTCAGTCTGCCTGCCACAGTTGCATTGATCTGTGACAGGATTATTAAGAGTGACTACCACACAATCCTTGTGGAGCTGAAGTCCTGTCTTTACATTAGCGAATCCCTCCATAGTATTGTGTGGTGTTGCCAATGTGTTAAATAACATAGACTTAGAATAGATCAAGCACCTCAAGCCTGGTTATCCCTGAGGCGCTGTGAACCATCAGCAGCAGAATTGTACTCCACACAATCTGAAGCATCATGGCCCAGCATATCTCCCTCTGTACAATTGCCACCAAGCTAGGGGTTCGTCCCTGGTTCAATGAAATATACAGGAGGGCATATGAGGAGCAGGACCAGGCATGCCTAAAAATTACGTGTCACCCTGGTGAAGCTACAAACAGGACCATTTACATGATAAAAAGGGCTAAACGATTCTGCAGTCAACTGATCAGTTCTAAGCTCTGCAGCTTTGTCGTATTCCTTCCTGAATGGCAGTGGACAGCGAAACAACTCACGACTTCACAAATATTCCCACTTTCATTGTTGGGGGAGCCCAGCACATCAGTGCAAAAGATAAGGCTGAACATTTTCAGCAATGTTCAACCAGAAATGTTGAGTGGATGATCCATCTCACCCTCCTCCAGATGCTCAAATAGGCTGGGTTAAACAGATTTTTGATTGACTGGGAGTCAAGGCTTATGTGCAGCGTGCAGGACAGTGGCCGCAATCAGATCTACAATATATTTATTGAATTGCAGAACAGATTAAACGGACCAAATAATTTACCCCTGCTTCTATATCTTATTTTCTCATGTCCTATTTTTGAAGCTTAGCTTATAAATGGTTCCAAAAGAAATTTTGGTTGTTGCTTTAATGTAAAGAATGTTAAAGGGGACGAAGGGATCATACAGTGTTTAGATTAGGTGGATGGGGGACAGGCTACTGCAGGTTTGATAACTGCTCTACAATTTATGAATCTGAGATTTGGTAGAAACATTGGAAGTAGGGATCATCACATCTTCACTGCCTATATCCTGATTTGTATGAAGTTTGACTTAGTAGTTCCCTGTACACTGGTGTCTCAACACTAAATTTAATTGTTGTGCTTCCCTTGAGGGGCTCATCCTTTCCCATCCCTGTAAACTCTTCCTCCCCGCACCCTCCATTCCTATCATTCTTCAGCGTTTCCAGCCCCTCTCTCCCCCACACTGTCTGCTCCAGTACTGATGCCTGTGCTTTGCAGGAGCTGAAATTCCCTCCCAAACTTTTCTATCTTGCTCGCTCCCTGTCCTCCATTAAGATTCTACTTAAAACCCACCTCTTTGATCAAGCTTTTGATCACTGTTTCTACTATCTCCTCCTTTGAATCAGTGCCCATTTTCCATACATTTTTGTAAAGTGCCCTGGGTGGTTTTTCTACATTAAGGCGTTATAAAGATGCAAGTGTTTATTCGACTGCCCTTTCCTTATCTGTTCTATTTATCTGGAGCTTTTGAAGACAGTCAGTCTGCAACTTATAAAGGAAGTTAATCGGGTTAAGCAATTCCCATAGTTGAATGCACAATGGATAAAAGACACACAATTTCAAATATTAATTGTTGTTATTGTTTTAGCTGTAGAATTGCAGGTAATTTTGGGCAGTTATCAATAGTGAGCACAGCTTAGCCATAACAGTAAGCGTACTTTTTCCTTTTCCAACTAAGGGGACCATTCCTTTCATTGGCTTTTGTATTTTGCCCTTTCCTTTTCTCCACTGAGCTAAACATACCCAAACGACCTGTGCCCCATCCCTGACCTGTAAACTGTGTTGTTTTCCTTTGATCCCCCATTATCCCCATGAGTTCATTTTGTTAATAAGCTCCCTCTGCAGATCACAATACTCCATTTCTGTCAACCTACTGCCTATCCAACTTCCCACCCCTTCCTCCCTCCCCCTCCAACCCTCCCTCTTCTCTGGTATCACACATCCTTGCCAAGCACCATCATGAGTATCTCTTTGCAAAAGTCCACCATTAATTCCTTGGTCCTTGTCAACTTCCATTTTGTCTCGAATCTCCCTCTCCTCTCCAAAGTCCTTAAAGGTATTAGAGATAACAAGGTGTAGAGCTGGATGAACACAGCAGGCCAAGCAGCATCAGAGGAGCAGGAAAGCTGACTTTCCATGTCTGGACCCTTCTTCAGAAAAAAAAACAATTTAATACCTTAAAGGTATTGCTGCTTCTGACCTCTGTATCTGTCTTGTGTACTCTGTATGAATCTCTTTGGCTCGAGTTGTTCCCCGTCCTGTCACTCTAATTGAAACATAAATGACATCCTCTGTCAGTCAGTCATGGTGGATTATCCCTTCATGCTTCTCCTCAACTCATCAAATTCTAATCTTGTCTAACCCTGTAATTTCCCAAGTTGCTCCATCCCTTCTGATTGTAGCTGTTGTGCGTCCCTTCTTTTTGCTTTACCATTGGCAGCCATGTCTTCAAGCACCTCGGTTCCACAATTCTCCTTTAAGACATACCTTAAAATGCATATTTTGACAAGGCTTTGGTCACCCTGATAATGTTACCTTCATTGGCTCAATGTCCATGATTGTCTGCTTATGCTTCTATGAATGCATAATATTTATATTTTAAAAGCACTGGGTAACGAAATTAATATTATCTTGTTCGTGCACTGTTGAAATAGCTTGTAGGGTATTTGCATTTTGTAGTGATTGGAGTGAGGTTGGCCAGGTGGATCCATTGAATATGAGTTCCCTGATTGGGCCAATCAGGGAGTCCTGGCTGATAGATATAAACAAGAGTCTCAGGGATTCTCTTCATTCTAGGGTTTGGCTCTGAGCTAACTGGTCAGAGTCCATGTACTGTGTAAATAAAGGGTGACTTGGTGAGGGGATGTGGGCCTCCATGGACTTAGATACATGTGACAATAAATAAATAAATCAAATCAGATGGAGTTATTTCACATTTAAAATAAGTTTTCATGTGTGTCACTTTGCCATTTTCATAGGTAGAAAGAATTCTGCACAAATGCAGTATAAAACCAGTTGGCAAAGTTATATTAAGGCAGTTGGAAAGACTTCTGAGGACACAGGAAGTGCAGACATACCTATGTGAGCAATCTGAAACTCAGAAATCAAAATTATCTAGAGTAAAAAGGGTAAATAAAATGACCAGATTATAGATAAATGGTCTGCTAATAAAGACTTGAGGTTTGCACATAGTTGCCTAAGGTAAGGGTAAGGCTTGTAGCATTTTACGCTTATAAGAGAACATTGAATTGGGATGGGAGGATGATGAATCCTTAATTATATTGTCCTTGTTCTTTTGTTAAATGACTTGGGAAGCAAGCGATTGACAAATATGAGTTGTAGAAAGGTCAAATTCAGTGGATCTTAGAAATGAAGAATTGTAATTTCAAACTCTTAAAATAATGTTTTGCAAATTATTAATGTTAAAAGTTCAAACAAAGCATAAATAGCAAATATATATTTATTCAGCATAACATTTTTGTGTTTACTGCAAATAGTTTATCATTGGAATTTTAGAAATATATTAAAAAAGCTCAATTAATATTTACAACCGAAAGGATTATAGCTGGTAATGAATAAAATAATATCTTCAGCCAGATTTCCCTTTAATGTTCTGCTGTTAAATCATAAAAATGAATATGATATTCAAGTTATAGTTTTAAAATGCTCTCATTCTAACCTTTTTACACAAATCTTTTAGTTTTAATTGACTGATACACTTATGCCAGCATTCAGAAGCTACTGAGAAATAACTTGTAATTTCAAAGTTAGTTAGCAAGTACTTGATTGGCTTTAATAATTTTATTGAAAAAAATCATTTTCCTTTTTGTGTGAATTTCTATTCAGATTGCTAAAGCAAATATCGAAACCCTAAAATAAGTATAGAAACAACTTGTTTGAAATTAAAATTGTTTCATGATTGAATGTTTAATTTAGAAACCATATTCTAGCTCTGAAGTTCATTCTTTTAATTTGGAAAATTGCCCAGCAACGACATGCTGTGAATTTATATGTTTATAAAATAACTTACAAATTCAACTAAAAATTGTCATTAGTACTAGAGCAAGTCATTTTGATTATGATTCTACATTGTTTAAGCTCCAAATTTCAGCATGAAGACAGCTGTGAAGACAGTGGGTGGTGTGTGAGTATGGCTTCTGAAGGGGTGCAGATTCAAACTGTGTCACTTCTACATAACACCTAGCAACCACTTCTGAACAGGGACTGTTCAAGATGGATTGCAGTGTCTAAATCAAGGGCAAAGATGATGCGACGTAACTGTGGAAACTGAAGAATATAAACTTGCAACAAAAGGGAATTTAGTTGTCAGTACATGTTTAGGCACAGTACATGAACAGTTTGTAGGAATTAATTGAATATATGTAACATGACTTTTGGGTCCCTTGTTGGAAAATTGAAACTTTAAGGACAGATTAATTGACTTTTCTTCACTTAAGGAATGACTGGTAAATGGGGTTGAGGAATGGAGTGATTTGGTTGACGAGCATAAGGCTGGAGAGCTGAATGATCTATGGCTGTTTCTCTGTTTGTATATACCTATAATCTGCATTGCACATGGACTGGCAAACTTATGTGGCTTTGGGGAGGGGGTGGAAGTCTGGAGGGAGATACAGTGGTTTTCTTTGAGGTTTGTCCTGAGCATCTCCATGATGCAGGACTCTGTGCTCCATGGTCTGTTCCCCGGGACGCACACTGCGCCTGGAGGGCCATCAACTCGGTGAAAGACGCTCTTTGGTCTGCCTGAAACTTGTTGGTCTTCCAGAGCAAGGAGTTAACCTTGACTGAGTGTTGCAGGCTGGCACATTCCAAGCTCCAGGACTACGTGCTGAGGGGTGCACTAAAGCTTGGGGCAGCTACTGTCAAGGCGCAATGGGTAAAGACCACCGTCTGAGGTCTTTCTGCCAAAGTACATGGGGGTCTTGTTCTGTTAGTGGACCATCCCCTGTGCCTCAAATGTATGTAAATATAGTTTTGTACAAATAAGGAATGCTTTGGGTTTGTTCGTTCTCCATATGTAAAGACTGGACAGAATCGAACTGCTGTAGTGACTAAGTATGTATATGAAGATTTTTTATGAACAACGTATGTTTTTGAAATTAAAAATTGGCAACTTAAGTCATAAAGATTTTAAAAATGTTTCTTTATATAGTCTCCCAAGTACTCTGAGACCATTTTCTCATGCTGTTCGTGTTCTTCAAGCTGAAATCTTATTAACTAATGCCCCTGGTGTATGTGGGAGAAGGGAAGATTTGGGTAGAAGCATTTAAACATATCCCACTTGAAAGAGCAAGCAAAACATCTGCTCTCCTGCCACTATCAATTCCAGTTACTGGTTGCTAGGAAGTACATAAAATTAGCTTGGGAATGACCTGGCTGTAATTTCTGCCATCATTATAAAGCAGCTAGCTTCTGCGCTCTGCAACACTATGATCAGAATGGGAACTCACTTTCAGATGTAAGCCAGTATCCCTTTGCTCTACGATACAAGATGTTAAGGCTTAAGTGCACTGCAGTACATTGGGGCATTGAATTCCAAAGGGCGATACAATCTTCCACTATAGTTTCAGAGAGAACTTGGTGGTGCCTCTGCAGAAACAGATTAAGCAGCTGTCTGCTTATGCTGTTTCCTCAGGGCTCCTGATAATTCCCTGCCAAATTTATGACAGGAGATTGGGACTTCACCCACCCGACCAACCCGGAAAGTCGTGACCAACACATTGCTAAAACATCCATGACATGTGATGCGAGAATCAAATAGGTTAAATCACATTCAGATTCAGATGCAAAAATAGGTTTGGAAGTGCATAACAATTTAACATTTAATCCCAATCAAACTTAATTACGCTTTGATCTGGATTTAGAAATTACGCTTTGGAAATAAGGTGTTCCTCCAAAGGCTTTTGCACCGTGATGTCAGAAATGTATGTCTTAACAACTGAGTTTAAATTTAATTCACCAACTGAAAATGTCTGTTTCACACATTGACATTTTGCTTCACAATGTTGGATCTTGTCTTTAAATTATGCTCAATATTTGCATCATTACATTTGTGTTTTGATTTTAAATAAGTGATATAAAATTGTTATAAGTGGGGATATAAGTGGTGTTGTCAGCACACCTTTAATTTAGCCAAGAAGAAATACAGTTTAGAAACTTGCACACAATGGCATGCTCCCATCAGGTTGAGTTTGGGCCTTCTTGGACAAGTAACAGGAACGTTTACATGGCAGTTAATGCCATTTATTTAAGCTTAAGTCATCTAATTCCATTTCAGATCCCAATGTAAATAAGTCAGGTCATATTTGCACACGTTGAGCATAGCAGGGTTATGAATAGGAGCAGGGAAGAGGACTTGGAACGTTTATTTAATGCTGTCAGGTGATAGAGTGTGTTTGCAGAGATTCTGGTTGAAGAGAAAATGATTACTTTTCAAGTTAAATTCGAGTTGTAATCAGTAAACCTGCCAGTTTATTTCCAGTTTAGGAAAATTCAATTGTGCATAATTGACTTGTGATCCACCAGTTACAAAGGAGCACTTTTGAGCCTTGCTGACCTACTTATGCATGCATCCATGTTTTGAGGCCAACTTAACCGACAACCTCACCTTCAGAAAGAAATAAAATCCCTGTATGGATTGTTAGGTTTAACCAATATTTTGTCTCTGTTGTTCAGCTTTACAAACTCTCTGAATCCATTCAGTTCCCACTGCTTCTGAATAGGAACATCACATGGTCCAACACTGCTGTTTAAAATGCATACAAATGACTTGTTGACCAAAATATAGCTTCTAGGCTTTCAGATTTAACCAAATTTAACCAAATTGGGCAATTGGTTTTATTTCAAGCAATGGGACAAAATCAAATTAAGTACAAAGGTTGAGAAGATGGATTGATAAGTGGCAAATAGCCTTTGTTGTGGACAAGTGCAAGGGAATGAAAAGAAAATAATCGATTGGAATATCGATTAAAGACAAAATTTCCTTGGGTGGACTGTTTGCCCCACCCACAATAGAGGAAAGTCAGTGATCGGGTGATAGACTGAAACAAAGCATAACACACTGGGGGTTCACTGAATTGATGCAGAATTGGACCATCTCTGGAGGTGCCAGCCAATCTAATTGACCAGTAGACCAGGTAGCACCAAGAGCTCAAGAGTGGATGCTAATGAGACTCCATCCAGCCTCAGTCTGAAGGACTCAGTAGTCCAAAGTAAGTTTGAGACTTTCAATTGGGGGAATTTGCGTGTGTTAGGAAGGGTGAGGTGGTTGGAGATGAGGGCCTTAAAAGTCTAGGCAGAGAAGAAGGAGGGGGGCAATGCTGTCTTCTGGAGGTGGTTCCCCCAATGTGCAAAAGGGGATCCCTCCTTAAGTTGGTACTCCCTTTTCTCATTCATTGATGGGATGTGGGTGTTGCTGGCTAAGCCAGTATTTACTGTCCATCTCAAATTATTAACAGTTAAGAGTCAATCACATTGTTATAGATCTGGGCTCGCTTTGAGTTCGGGCCAGATGAGGAAAACAGATTTGCTTCTCTAAAGGATATTAGTGAACCAGATGGGTTTTCACAACAATCAATAATGGTTACATGGCTACCATGAGGCTGGCTTTTTTATTCCACATGTTTACTCAATTGAAGTTTCATCATCTGCCGTGGTGGTGTTTGAAACCATATCTCCAGAGTTTCAGCCTATGGTTCTGAATTACTCGTCCAGAACTGGTATTGGTATTATTGGGGTCAGTTGACTTGATAACAAGCTCAGCTAAACCTTCAGTAATGATTTCAATATGGTGGGTAGGCTGAGTCTTCTGCCCCTGGCCTGCGCCCTGTTTTATAGTGGATAGTTTGGGAATGGGTGGGAAGGTGGTGAGATGGGCAAAGGCCCTCTTTAACATGTACTCCTCACCAAAAAATATGTCCGACAGGGGCATCTAAAATCCAGTCCTATGTGGCTGCAGGCTACAAGACGGAATGACAAGGATCTGAGAGTATTGCTGTGCAACTCACTGAAACCAAGCGTATAGCAGCAGTAAAGACAGCTCGCCAGATGTTGGATTCTGTAGTTCAAAGGGAAGAATCACAACGGGTGATGATGAGTCTGCACAATTGCACAGCCAGAGGATGAAATTCTGGACTCAAAGTTATAGTGAGGCTATCCTGACATTGGAAGCAAGTTTGAATTGAGCAATAAAACTGATGGTGTTAGTTTGAGCTATAAATTGAGACTGAAGATGATTTACTTTGGAAAAGATCAGGCTGTAGTCCAAGATTTAAGATCTGCAAGGGAAAGAAAATAAATTATACCTTAATAACACTTTGGAGCTTGGACTACTAAGTCTAGGACCAGAGACTGGCTCAATCAGAGAAGGGAGAAGGTGTGTTGATAGTCTCGATACAATTGCATTTACGCAGAGGGTGGGACTGTTGGCCTAGGGCAGCAATTGAACCATATGCAGTGGAGAATGAAAGTACAACACAATGGACCTTCTGAGAGATAGACATGATTGAGAGGTGTTAGTCTTTTTGGACAAACTGTCTGGACATCAGAATCTTTCATGATTCTGTACTTTCCCACATTTCTGATGCAGAACTGCTTGAAGAAGCATCGCCGTAATATTGTCTCAAGTCCCAAGTGGTGTAGTAACCAACCTGTTTATGTTGTTGGGTGGATTCTACAGCAGTTGTTAACAGTAACAACAAGTGCTTGTTTTGAAGTTATGATTTGCAACTGTGAGCTGGCAGCCACACCTTGCCCATTGGCTGGGGATGGACCATACGGAGAGCCAAAAATGACATTTTCAGGTGGGGTGCATAAAGTTTTTATGGGCTTTCAAGAGATTTAGATCATCTGTGCAAATTCCAGCTCCTGATATTGTAGACAAATTTCATAAGTGTACTGTTTGGGTGATGCAAGATCTTGGCTGATGATGTGTGCTTTGTAAAGAGGTTCTGGGACCAGCAATGAGTAGTTATTTTATTTGTTTATATGTGTGTCCACCTTGCTTACTTTACTTCTGGAAAGAGCAGCATTGCTTTCTTGACTTTGCCATGATGAAAAGCTCAACATAAAATTCGACCAGGAACATGATCTTCTGTCATCTTTAACAAAATGCAGAAAACTGTCAACAACTCAGCATTTTTCCTTTAAAATATATGTATTATTTGCCCACTACCATCCATTCTCTCCCCTTACCGCTCCCACCCCCACCTCCACCCCCTTACAAGGCATGTGTTTTCATGCATTCCCCTGCCAGGTTAAAGGTTCACTGTGGGAGGATGCTGATGACAGCTAGCACCATCTCACTGTTACCCCTGTCAACTTCTCTGCCATCTCTGACTTGCTACCTTGCTTGACTGACAACCATACAGACTGAGCTGATATTTCTACCAGTTGAATAACAGGAAGACTGAATTAATTAGCTTTGGTCCCCGCCAGAATCTCCAAAAACACAGACTCTGTCCTCCTCACGCAGTTTACGGCTACCTCTTAGCAAATCCAGAATCCTACGTGACCTGGAGCACAGGTCCAGAAGCAGACTGACTCCTTATTCTTTTCAACATCAGTTCTGCTTCCCGAATATATGCTGTTGCTGCCCCTGCCTCAATAATTGTTCATTCATGCCACATTACCTCAAGAGTTTGTTATTACAATGAATTCCTGGCCAGTCTTCCACATTCTACCCTCAGTGAACATGACCTTATCCGAAACTGTGCTACCTGTGTCCTAACTCCAACCATTTTTCCTGAAGAAGGGTCCCGACCTGAAACGTCAGCTTTCCTGCTCCTCTGATGCTGCCTGGCCTGCTGTGTTCCTCCAGCTCCACACTGTGTTATCTCCGACTCCAGCATTGGCAGTTCTTACTATCTCCTGTTCACCTATTACCCATGTCCGCTATCGTACAGTGGCGTTTGACTCAATGTTGACATTCTCACCCCTGTGATCAAAAATCTCCATGACCTTGTTCCTTCATGTTTCTGTAATCTCTCTCAGTTCTTCACCCCTTAAAGATATCTGCACTCAACCAATCCTGCCTTCTGGTGCGTCCCTAGATTTCATCGCTGCACCATTGACGACTGTACTTTCAAATCCTTCGGCTCTGAGCTCTGGATTTCCTTTAACAAGAAGGAGGCTGTGCTGCTGCTCAAGCCTGTTCTGTTTCTCACTGAGATCATGGCTGATCTGCAATGTAATTCCGTATAGTCACCTTTTTCCTATTTCTAGAATACCTTAGACCAACAAAAAAGACATGATCAATCTCAGATTTAAAATTAAAAGTTAATCTTGCATCAGTTGCTATATGTAGTATTTCCTTCTAAACCCTCTGCCTCTCTCTCTGTCTGTCTCCCTCCTCTCTCTCTGTCCTCCTTTAAGTCTGGCCTTAAAACCCTACCCCTTTCTGTTTTAACAACTCCAGAGAGACAGTGAAAACAGTGATTTGTGGAACAAAAACAGAAATTGAATGGAAAAGCTCAGCAGGTCTGGCAGCATCTGTGGAGAGAAATCAGAGTTAACGTTTCGGGTCGAGTGACCCTTCCTCAGAACGAGTGGACGGATCACTTGACCTGAAACGTTAACTCAGATTTCTCTCCACAGGTGCTGCCAGACTTGCTAAGCTTTTCCAGCAACTTCTGTTTTTGTTTCTGATTTACAGCATCTGCAGTTTTTTCTTTCAGTTTTTACTTAGTGATTTGTGGAATTTGTCCTGGTCTTCCACTATGCAGTGTTATCTAAAAACTCCCATGGAAGTTCAGCCTCCACATCTGCACTTGCATTTGGGAGGACAGGGCTTTCTTTGATGTGTGACGCAACAGGTCTTCCCATGAATTAGCCCATGCAGGGGCTTTAGTTGTTTGAGTGAACTGAGGCAGGTGATGACAGCCCAGCTGGGACTCCACCTTGTGATCTTTGGCTTGTGAGTCAGACAGTGAGTCATGTGACTTGTAAAAACCAGTCTCACTGCTGTCTTAAAAGGATATGATGCCACGTGATAGGGATGTTCTATTATGCTCGTTTCCATAGCAGATATCTTGTTGAGTAGCATTTATAAACAGCTGGGTTTAGGAGAAAATAAAACAGATTTTCTTTGTGCTTGGAAATGATTTGACTGCAAAGCAAAACAATTCCATGTGCCATGACCTGCAAGGAGAGCCTTTGTTTGCTTGTGTTAGTTGTAGTGTTACATTAATAATTATGCAACTTATACCAATTTTCATTGTGCTCTCTTGTTAATGTCAGCACATTTTAAACAGAGGAAGTGTCTTCATTTTGTACTGGAGATTTTGAATTCTGTGCTCTCCCCTGTCACGGCTACAGGGAATACAACATCAACAACAGTGTTTTTGGGAATCTCTGTCTGTAATATAATGTTTTTAATTGCAACAACGATGGTGCATCATCAAACAGAAACTGTTGCTGTGGTGAAATGAGGCTTAGATGTCCTACAATTATTTTTGTGTTAGAATTTTTCAGCTACTTTTGGTGTACTCATTAAAATACCTGAAGTCCTGCATGGTAACATTCTTAAAATGTGTGATTTATATATCATTAAGAATTATTAAATTCTGGATGATGGCATTAACACTGCTGTGCAGTGATGCACTGTGAATAGTACATACTATATTTGGTGGACCACAGACGCATTGGACCTTAAGGCGCTCCAAGATTATAATAGGAAATGTTTGGATAGAGCCTTCGGACCATATGATGCATATTAATTTTACATGGCTCTCTTTCAGGATAAATCTGCCATTTATGGTCCATCAAATATCATGTTTTCCCTCCTAATGTAATCTGCTACACAAGTAGCTTGCAGCATTAAATAACCTTGTGTTTTTGGATGCTATAGTTATGGCCAGATGAGGCAAGGTGAATTGGCTCTGCCCCTTTTCAGCCTCACCTGTTTGATTGCAGCAAGGGTTTAAGTTCTTTGTAATACAAGACTATATCATCTCCAGTTAAAATGTGATCAAATAATTTTAAGTGTGGCAGTAAGGAACCAATCATAAAGTTGTTTTGAGTGAAAGAGCAATTTTATTACTAGTTAACCCTTAGAAAAAAAATGATAAAGGCACGATGTCAAACATATAGCATTTGGGTGAACAAATAGAGACAAAGACACAGACACTGCCACAAGAGAGGCGAATACCCAGTAAAAAAGAAGGATGAAAGAATAAACATTTTTGGGGTATATTGGGTGTCTTGAGATGTACAGGCTTACCCTGAGAACACATTTAGTTACTTGACTGTCAGTAGTAGAGAATATTGAAGTTATCTTTTAACGTTTTAGTTTCCTGCTGCCTCTTTCCAGTCAATGTTGTCACTGGACTATCCTATTGAGTAATTTCAGCTGGCTGTATATTCTGTCTGATCAGTTTTGTTTTTGCTTTTTCTGTTTCATAATTGTCAGCAATATTAACATCTCCAACCTATGAAAGCTCTCACAATGGTGTAAATCAGATCGAAGGTAGTGAGGACCTTTTTGCGCCTCTTAGGGGCTGGGAGAGTCAGTGGGTAGGTCATGTTGACTGCTTTCAGTGCCTTGGAGAAAACTTTGTTAATCTCAGCTAATGCTGCCTTTTGTCTAATTCATTCTGGTTTCATGAAATTTAAGCAAATTGTGTGGGTCAGATGTTGCCTGTCGCAATTTAAGTCGATGCTTTTAGTTCCTTTTAAAAACTACTCCAGTTCATGAAAGTCGCAGATATTAAGTCAGACAATAGTAATCAAATTCAGTAGTCCATATTTTGCTGTTGTGTGGTGCAGACTTGCCACTTGGCAACACAAACCTGAAGATTGTCCAAGTCTTTCTGCATTAGGACGCAGACTGCTTCAGTATCTAAGGACTCATAAATGGTGCTGAACATTGTGCAATTCCCACCTCTGCCCTCATGATGGAGAGAAGGTGGTTGTGTACATTTGTATAATTGTTTACTTTGAATTGAGTTTTCTGTGACCAAATTTGTCAGCAACATTTGTGTATTTAAGCAATGCTGTCTTACCTGTTTTTGGAAGAGGGGTGAGTGAATAATATTTGGTTCTGTGAGCGATTACATGTCAATGCTATGGTGAGGATAGCATCAGATCTGATGAGTGAATCATCAGCTAGAGACCTATCCATGTAGAAATAGGCCTGTTGTGACAGGACAACAGTTGTGGGAACCAAATAAATTGAGATTCTTGTTGGATCAAGGTAATAGACAGTATGATGCTATCCAAAAGACTATTTACAGTTATCAGACTGAGCGACATTACAGAAACTAATAAGATTATGGAGCGTAAGGTAGTTAGAAAACTGTTAAGTATAAAATGGACAAAGATAAGATTTGCAGGTCTCAGACAGATTGTAGTAGTCAATCATTATTGTTCAGACAAGAGAAGAGGTGAAAAACACAAAGGACACAAGTAAAACGAAAGAACCTGTATTTATAAAGCATCTTCAATGACCATAGGACACAACACTACCAATGAAGCACTTGTCAAATCTCATCATTGTTGTAGTGAAGACAAATGCAACAGCTAATTCCCACAAACAGCCGCAAGATGAACAATCAAATAATCTGCAACAGTGATATTTCTTTAATTAATGCATAGATATTTGCCAGAACTCCCCTACTCCTTCTTTTATAGTGTCATTGGATTTTTTTTAACATCCATTACGAGGGGAAAGCACGGTCTTGGTCCTGTCCAAATAGTTGTGTATCTGACAAGGCGACAGTCAACCTCCGTTATATGCTTATGTCTATTGAATGGGGCTCAAACCCAAGAACCTCTAATTCAGGGACACAGGGCTATTACTGAACTGAGGTTGGCACTGACTAAAAAAGAAATTGGCCGAAGGGCAAGAAACAATGATTACTTGTTACAGAGTACGAAGTGGAGTGCTCGAGGCCAGGAGCTGGAACCACTACTGTTTTCAATTTATTTAAACGACTTGAATTTAAAACTCAAATCAAAGTGGTCAAATTTGAAATTGATACCAGACTAGGAGGGGCAGTCAAATCAGAAAATTAGTCGCTCAATGAATAGAGAATCAGTGGACAAAGTACACAATCTTAGATGAAATGGATTACGTGCAACAAGTACAAGTATATGGCAGCTGTATCCCATGAATGCTTTTGACATAGTGAACAACAAAACTAAGATATCTCGGTGTCTGAGTCAACTCGATTCTAAATGTGACTAACCTGTGCTGATCTGTCAAGTAAGACCATAAAATGTCAGACTAAATCACCAAAGTGATATGTTACAGATGGATTGTGAGTTAAGATAAATCACTCTCCTTATTCTCACCACCTGTCCGTAAGCAAATTATGATTTAACTTTCCCCTTTAATTTTTGTATTTTCCCCACTCCTTCTGTTGGGGGTCTCTGAATTTTTAAGGACCACAACAATACTGCAGTCAAGTTAAACCAGAAATAGAGTTTGTTTTGCACACTCTCAAATGCAAGAGATTGCTTTCCTGCACAAGCCCAGTAACAGTCAGATACAGAAAGAATCAGAAAGGCTGAAAAGGTTATTCAACTAGTAACAATTTAATTACCAAGCGATCAATTGATACCAGTTTAACTGTGTTCTTGGTTTTAAAATCAAAGGTCCAAAGAGGAATTAACCGTCTTTGTGGGGATGGTTGTTTGACTAGCCGGCTGTCGTAAGCTGTTTCTCTTTAAAAATCTTTTCAAAAGTTCTCTGAAGATGTCTTGCTGAATTGCAACTTGGTTTAAGCAAAGAAAGACTTGCAGAAAGCACAAAATGCACCCATCAGGAAGTACGTGAGTGTTGGTTGTCTGACTCATTTTGACTTCTGAGAAATATCTGGAAGGTTATTGCTAAGTCCAGTGTGGAGCTGGAGGAGCACAGCAGGCTAGGCAGCAAACTTTCTTGCTCCCCTGATGCTGCCTGGCCAACTTTCCTGCTCCTCTGTTGCTGCCTAACCTGCTGTGTTCTTCCAGCTCCACACTGCGTTATCTCTGACTTCAGCATCGGCAGTTCTTACTATTTCATTTTGCCTAGTCCAGTTATTTGATAGCAGCCACCTTTTGTTGAGCAGTTCAGTGTGTATTTATAACAGTCAGGGTGAATATAAAAATTATTTTCTTGTTTGCCTTATTTGTGGCAAATAGAATTTGGATCAGAGGAGGTATTCTGTTAAAGAAAACTGGATCGTCAATACTGAATCCCGTATTTGTTCACAGAGAACAAGCGATGCTCAAAAAGTAGAGTTCATGCTAACTCCCAATGGCAAAGATCTAAATCATGAGGTGGAATTGCAGCAGCTTGGGCCCATCAGCTGAGAGAGGAAGAAAAAATCAGAGATGATCTTGAGGGTCAGAGTAAGATGAAGTTTTAGGCAGAATTAGAACTAGCAGACATGGCTTTAAGCTAGTAAAAGATTATTTGGGGCTGATATTGGAAAATTTTCCTTTGCATTGAGAATAATTTGCCTGTGGAATACATTTGCAGATGGGGTGGTGAGGGAGATGAGAATGCTGGGAGAATTGAAAAATAAAATTGGATGCTGCCATGGTGGAATGTTGGGCTCTCTCTGGGTGGATGAATTAAGATGAGCCAAATGGCTTTCCTCATCAGTAATTATCTTGCAATTTTGTAAATTAAAAATAACATTTGAAAATTTAAGATGCTGCTTCTCATTATTGTGTGAAGAGATAGTTTATTAGCAATATGGTAATGGTTACCTCATTTTGCCGTTAATGTTAGGCTAGATATCTGAATGTGCATCGTTTTCAACCATGTATTCGTGACGCAGCAGCATGGATGTTCCTTGATCTTTATTTCATATTCTTTCAAAGTGGTCAGCCATTTAGAGTCCAGAAATCCTTAAGCTAAAAGAGTGAAAAGAAAACTTTAACATTAACATTACTTTGGTCTTCTACCTTTCAAACGTTTTACATGCCCTATTTGTGCTAAGGCAAGGATGGTTAACATATCTTGGTCATGATTATTCCCAGGGGATTTTGGACCTTGATGTCTAGGTCAAATCGGGGCCAGTAGCTCGTACTTTATGAGAAATAGTGATTTTCCCTAAACTGGGCAGTTGGTAGTCAGAGGGCAGCTTCACCACCCATTTAATGATAGTGGCAGGCCCTTAAAGTTGGGGTTTCTTAGGAGGTCCTCCACCTTGTAAGAACCAGAAGTTTGCCTCAAAAGGTAGGAGAGAAAGAGGAGTTGCCAGAAGCTGAAGGTGTTGTTTCTCCATCTTCACATGAAGAGCGCGAGTGACCAGCCAAGCCATTCTTTTGGAGAGGGATCCCCTCCAAGGGAGAAAGAATGGGTGTCGTCAAAATCTGTCCTGGGCACTCTAACCACCGCAACCCCCTCTCTCTCCACCCCCCGCCATGATCTGTTGCTAAGAAGCTGCCTCCAGGTGACTGGGCAGTGTCCCATTTTCAGGAAGATTCCAGTCAACCTCTGACAGTAGGCTTTAATATGCCTTTAATTATAATTAGCTACCACCTCCAGAAAAAACGAAGGGGTGTGCAGGATTACGGAGAGGTGGATAAGATCAAGCTGGCATGCTGACATTTTCGCCTCTGGGCTCATGCCAATGGGACTGAAAGTTCTGGCCTTTTTAATTAACTTTTAACCAGGTTCTCGGAGGGGAGAGTGAGTGGCCTTCAGAATCCTGGAAGATTGAGGAGATGAATTAAATTTTAAACCCTCATTCAATGAAGTCTTCTGTGTCAATACAAAATGAGATCGGTCAATAATTGGAAGTGCAGTCACTGTTTTCCAGCACAGATATATGTAAAGTGTGATTTAATGAAGAGCTGTGATAACTCTGGGGCTAGTCCATGTGAAACGAGGTGGATATACCTTGGGCAGTCGCCATAATTGAATTCCCAGGCATTGGAAATCATTGTTATTGGAAAACAATCTCAATTACATTTCAGTTAGCGTGTTACTTGGACTGTGTTGGTTGTGATATTTTCTCCTTACCTGACCTCCCTAGGTTTGCCATTTTGAGTTCAGCAATATGCTGTCTTGAGATTACATATAACGCGTTAATTTAATTGAGGCTTATACACCAGGTGTTAAATCTTTGTTTTACTCTGGAGTGGATGGATGACGAGTAAAATAACATGAGATGTAATTGTTACTTGGAACTATGAATCATTTAATCTTCGATGTAAATATTTAGGGTTTTGCACAAGTCCTGGTCCATGATAAATTTTTCCTGTTATCAAAAACTTGTAACTGCATTGTAATGCTGGGAAAAAAAAACCCCATAAAATGCAAAATGAAAGATTGTAAAATGGAGGTTATGTCTGTTTATCTAAAGAATACAATTAAATTTTTACCACACGGCCTACAGATTAAAAGTTCATAATTTTGTAATCGCGGTAATGATTTTGGATTTGACAGCTAATCCTAATTGATGTGAGTTAAGAAAAATATGAAGTAAATATGTGATGAATTATTTTTGACAATGAGTCTAATGCATTCTGTCTCTTGTCTGACAACTGTGTTTTACTGCCTTCATTAAATATATCTCTTGAGAATAAATTGGCTTTTTATTTCTAAAGATCCAGTGTCGGCCACCTTGGGAAATCATATTTCAAGCAATCAAGAATTTGTACAAATTAATAAGCAAAAGGGCTTTTCAGTTTCTACCAGCCTTGTAAATACCACATTGCCATGGATCATTGTGATGGTGGCGTAAAGTTATGTGTTTATTGTGGCTCAACTCCAATGTTGCCTAGCTATATTGAAGATCTTCTTTTGCAGAATTAAGGAAAGAATGAACAAAATATATTAGTGACAAAAGATTAAACATTTAGTAATTAGAAATTTCAAAGACCTATTTGAGTAGAGTTGATAGTGATTTTAATTATAGCTAATCACATTCAGTTTTATTTATTTTGGAACTTATTTTGTACTTACATGACTTGAAATTATTTTGTTTATTTTCAAACAAGTGGTTTGGCAACCTTGTGTATAAACTTTTTCTTCAGCCAGATAAGCATTAAACACTAAAAAAGATAATTTTTAAAAATTGTTCCAGTAAAGTGACCAAATTTTCTTTTAATATGGACTTGCAATGGAAGTTTATTTCTGCTTAAATCCAGAATCTCATGGATCTAAGACAAATTCTGCAGTTTTCTTAAAAAAAGAAAAGGAGGGTGAGAGCTGGTTTTGAGTCCAAAATTTTGATTTGCAGAGGTTGTTGACCTGAACGAAAGACACTATGAAATGAACACCTTTTTCAAAAATTCAAATGGTATGTTTTCCAAATTTACTATTGTAAATTTTATGTTTTTTTTGTTAGATTATTTACTGTGGGGAATTATGTTTGTTAAAAAAACTAATGAGATCAGTTTCAAAGAGTCAATAAATGTAAATTGGGAATGATACAGCTGGTTTTTTGGCAAGGTTGATCCAAAGCTACAAGCAAGGGCTTTGCTAATTAAAAAAAAGAGTTACAGTATATGGAAAAAAAAACTGCAGTTGCCACCTGGGTAATTACATTGAACAGCTGAGCATACAATAAATTAACTGCAAAACACAAAAATTGGCTTATAATTTATTATGGTAATTCTGATGCAAATTAAACTTCAAAAATATTTGGCATTTCTTATTAATTCTGTGATTCTGAAGAAGTATTTTATTGCCCCTTGGAACAATGGTTTGCAGCAAAGGGAATTTAAAAATGTTTTTGCAGTGAAAAATGTGTTTAAAACTTTACAGAAGTAGCTTAGAGAACATGTTGAACATTGCAGCACAGAAAACACAGCACTTGAAGCTTTTGTGTTCGTTTAGAGAGTGAGAGTGTAGAATTGCATAGTCCCGAAGTGTCGGCAAAGACAAATGAATGTTAACAGTCTTTGTTTGAGTTGAATTTGGATATACCAGATGTAAATTATGACCAGAAGTAGTATGCATCAGGAATTATACTGGTGAAGGAGACAACCAGTTCAAAGACTGATGCATTTAGGTAATGTACTAATGGATGGTAGAAATGTGTCACTGTGTGAAAAGATAATGCATTCAGAATGCTTCCCAATTTAATAGAAATTTGGTGAGGTAATTCTAATATGAGATTTGGGATGGATCAGTTAGATTTGGGATGAGCTACAAACAGCCGAAAAGAAATAGGAGAATTGGAATAAACTCTCATGACTTTTGAGAAATTTTTAAAGTGCTTTGGTTTATTTTATTTTGCATATGTTTTATTCAGAGAAAGGTTCACAAATGATAGTTTTTCCAAAAACAATCTACATTTCCAGTATTTTCAATTTAGGGGATGGGAGTGAGCGTTGAGGGGAGGCAACTTAAATGTTATATGTTTGTTACTGGTGTACATCATTGAGGCACTTAATTCTACGATTATTGCTCAGTGATCTAAATATAGCATTTTGTACAAAATAAAACTTACTTGAAAATGTCCAGGGCCATCCCTTGTTCTTCATACAACTCATAATCCTTAAGAACATTATATATTGCTTTCAACTATTTAAATGTTTATGCCACTAAATATAAACCTGCTGTCTTTCGTGCTCTGTCATATAACACCCTGGCTCCACTTCATTCCTTCCATTTTCGTTTTAAATAACTTTTTGTGAAGTTTTGAGGCAGCTGCATTGAAAACACCCTTACATTATCAACTTGACTGTGATTCATTGCTATTTTGGCTTCTCAGCTATTAATGTCAAAATGATCATTTTTGACTGTCCCAGAAATTAGAATAAAAGGGAAGTGATTTTAAAATTCAAGGAACATTAAGTTTAGTGTGAAATTTCAATCCTTGGCAATCAGCTATTAAATTATCTACCACTCATTAAAAAGTATCTGTCTATATAGTGGTTTTAATTTTGTAAATTGCTGTAAGTTTATTTCATTGATTTTTGCTGGTTAAAGTGTTCGATTGATTATCTTAATCATTTTGAGTGACGGCTTCTACTGATGGATGCATTACCCATGTTGTAGCGAAGTGCTCCATCACAGCTTTTGAGTCTGTTCCTTTATTTTTTCAATAACATCTGTTATTGCTTGAATTACAGAATTTGTGAGTACACATGTAAAGCATTCTGTTCTTAAGTGTAAAGGAAATGGTGATGGTAGTTTGTCGTAGCATTCTGGAAATGAGACTGTGTTCCGTTTTTAATAATGTAATTAACTGCAAATTCATACAGCCAAAATTTACAGATAATTCAATTTATACATCATAAATGCTTTCCAGCAAAGCAATATTTTACTGTGAAAAATGTTGCTTCTCTTCAGGATATCAAACTTGCTTAGTAACAGTTATTCATTGACCTTGCCGTCTGTCCTTTTTAGCCCTATCTTACATCATCTCAGTAAGTATATTAAGAATGCTCACTTGTGGCCAAAGTGGCAAGTTCACCAATACCATTCTCCCACTTCTCTCTCTCCTTTCCTCAGACTTGGTTTATTTTACTTTGTTCTACATTTGATATCTTATTTTCTGATGTCATGCTTGTCAAAGAAGTAAATTTAGAAGACATTATTGCAGTTTCCCCTCCTTTTAGTCTTTATTTCTCACTTGGTTTATTTTATTTCCCTTATTTTTTACTGTTTTAAGATAAAGAAATCCATCCCGTTGCTGTTCATATTCTTGGAATTATTAAAGCTGAGGCAACTAGGAATCAGCAATAAATGCTGGCCTAACCAGTGATACCTTCACCCCATGGACAATTTAAAAAAAAAACACATTCAATGTGGAACTTTCTGGCTGCAATTCTATCAAAATGGATCTGGATATTCCAATAGTCAGATAGTTGTTGGAGTAACTTAGAATGGAGTTGTGCTTCAGGACTAAACGTATCCCATGGAAATTACCCAGAAATTAAAGATTTTGATTAGCAATTCCCATGCATCTCAGAAATAATTCATTTGAAGGCAGAGAATTCAGAGGGTTCTGCTTTGGTTAATAGTTACCCAGGAGAAGTTAGATGATTAAAAACCTAGTTTAACCCTGGATAATTGTTAAGCTGAATTTACAAATCACCACACAATCACCAAAGCATATCTCACCACCATTCCCCCAACCGCTCACATCCACTCCATCTCTGACCAGACTGACCGTTAACCATGTTCTTTCCCACCAATGGCCTGAAACTCACTCGCCAGCTGCTGGAGCTGGGAAAGTGACCCCCCCTCCCCCACCCAGCTTCACTAGACCTAACAACCACCACCCCTCCAAAAACCTGCTGGGCCTAACCAACACTCCTCTGCCTTCCAACCATGACATCTCCCTCCTGCTGCAAACCCCCTCCAACTGTCCCCAACACCCTTGACCCTGCCAGTGGTGACACCCCCTCCCTGACACACCCACTACCCCCAGCCCCTGATCTACCCTAAGCACTTCATGACTTAGCTGGCATTGTAGCTAACTCTATCCACCAGGCACCCTACATACCTAGCACCCTGGCACACTACCCACCTGGCACCCTATCTGCCTGTCACTCTAACCAACTGCCCCCCTCAGCCCACACTTACCTTACACACTTAACCTTTCTGAGTGGTTGTTAACATGACTGACTGTCCTGCTGAGCATTGTAATCTCAGAAGACAGCACACTGCCATTTTCAGTAGGTGCATACATTAATTGTCCCAACTACCCTGCACTATGGAGAACTGTTTGATTTTGCATATGCTCCACATTTCTGAAGGAGCCAAGATTTGAAGTGTGGAACTCAGTAGTGATGGAAAATAAACTTAGGAGTGGAATGCCAATCTGATAGTGATTACCACACCCCAGAATATCTTGCTAAATGATTCTTTGCTAAATTTCAGCTGTCCAGGGCCTTGTTGGGACCACACCCGGAGTAT
The DNA here is from genome assembly GCF_021869965.1 of Rhincodon typus. Lineage (NCBI taxonomy): Eukaryota > Metazoa > Chordata > Chondrichthyes > Orectolobiformes > Rhincodontidae > Rhincodon > Rhincodon typus. Next base: position 12,794,498 of record NC_063335.1, read on the forward strand.
TGTGTGTTGCTTTGGTCTTCCTACCTGAGAAAAGATCCAGTTATCACAGAGGGAGCACAGTGGAGGTTCACCATATGATTTCTAGGATTGCAGATTATGAAGAAAGATTGAGTTGACTCGGTCTGTACTCAGTGGAGTTTAGAAGAAGGAGAGGGAATCTCATTGAAAGACAAAAACTTCTTACATGGCTCGACAGACTGAACTATGTTTCCCTCGGCCAGGAAGATCCATAGCAAGGAGTTCACATTCTCAGTATATGCGGCTGCCTATTTTGAACTGAGATGAGGAGACAGTTCTTTACTCCAGAAGGTGGTGAACCTGTGGAAATGTTTACCACTGAGGGCTGTGGAGGCCATGTTAAGTCACTGAATATGTACGAGAAAGAAATAGATTTCTAGGGATGTTGAAGGGTATGCAGTTAGTGTGGAGTATAGCATTGAGAAAAAGAATCAGCCGTGAATGTGTTGAATGGTAGAGCAGGCTCAATGGGCCAAATGGACTTCTTGTGCTTGTATTTTCTATGTTTCATCTTGTGTGGAAAACAATCCAATTACAAAGTTTCCTCTTTAAAGTAGGGAAGATGCTTTTAATGTTTCAGTGTGGATTAAAAATGTAAGTTGCAGTCTGTGAGAGTGGAAACAAATGGTGTGGAGTTGATGCGATCCATCTGTAAAATGTTAATTTTAAAACAAACTATTAAACCACAGCTAACTATTTCTATCTGTCAGCCTGCTCAATATGGCTGCAGCCGGCATATCAGTATTTTTTTTTATTCGTTCACAGAATATGGGCGTCACAAGCTCAGCTGGCATTTATTGTTCCTTCCTAATTGCCCAAAGTACAGTTGAGCCAGCTACATTGTTGAGGGTCTGCAGTCATATGTAGACCTGACCAAGTAATGATGACAGATTTCCTTTCTTGAAGACCATAACACCATATGTTATAGGAGCAGAATTAGGCCATTTGGCCCATCAAATCTGTTCCACCATTTTATCATAGCTGATAAGTTTGTCAACCCCATTCTCCTGTCCTGTCCCCATTACTCCTGATCCCCTGAGCAATCAAGAGCCTATCTATCTCTGTCTTAAATACATTCAATGACTTGGCCTCCACAGCCTTCTGTGGCAATGAGTTCTAAAGATTAACCACCCTCTGGCTGAAGAAATTCCTCTTCATTTCAGTTCTAAACGGTTGTCCCTTCACTCTGAGGTCCTGGTCTCTCCTACTAGTGGAAACATCTTCTCCATGTCCAGTCGCCATCCAGGCCTCTCAGTATTCTGCAAGTTTCAATCAGATTCCCCTGTCATCCTTCTAACTCCATTGACTACAGATTGAAGGACATTAGTGAATCAGATGTGGTTTTATGAGAATTAGAGTTCCCAATAGACTAGCTTCTAAATGCCAGATTTTCAATCAATTTTGCTATGGTCGGATTCAAACCCATGTCCCAGAACACTAGCCTGGTGTTTTAAATTACTAGCGCTGTGACATTATCACTACGCCACCATTTCCCTTAACCAAAGTAACCTGACATGGAATACATTTTCGCAAGAATGCTGGCTGAATATATTAGAAAAATTTTTACAAATGATTGACTCCTTGTGATTTACTGTGGTTGTCAAATTACATGCAAAAGAAGAATGTTTATAGAAGTAATATACGTTCAGAAAGGTATGGTTTGATGATTGTAACACACATAGGTACTGCAGTACCAGAAGAGTGAAGCTCTAAAACCTGTCTTAAATAATGAATTTTTTTTTGATCAAATTTAGTCTGAAAAATGAAACTCTACCATCATCTTTTCTGTCAGTAACTACTGGTAGAATCATCCCAGACACTGAATGACCTGGGCGTTGGTGAGAAAGTTGGGGGGGGAATCGTGTGACATTGTGAGGAGTTTCCTACTGTTGAGAGCAAGAAGTCTTATTCTGCAACTAAGTGTTGAACAGTGATGCAAGATACTCACTAGTGAGCAGTGAGAGACTTGTTTGCATCCTCAGTGTAGCATTACCTCATCTCATCAATACACAGTTTTCCCTCTCTCCCACCTGCTGGATCTTCGTCAGTCACCAGCATCTCAGGGCACACACCAGGGGCAGTGACTGCATGCAACCACACCAGCCCCCCCCCCCCAGTCTAGCAGGACCTCCATGTCCCTGCAATAAAGAGGGGTACCAATAACATCCAGGGTAAATAAAATGGACCATTCAGGTTAGCTGGAAACTACTAGATCAAGTGCATGGCTGGACTTTAAAGATGGCGCCATGCCATGGATCCTGGGAGGTCCTGGCAGTGGCCAGTAGTTGCCCAATTGTCGTGAGTGAGAGAGTACATGAATGGTACATAAATAATGAGTTGAGTTTGGAAAGATAACACAAGAAAACATGCTAGGGCTCACAGGAACAATACTTCATAAAACTCCCAAAAATCAGCTGTTTCTGGTGGCATTCAGCCCAGTTAGAATTACTGAATGAGTTCTAAATGCATTATTGTAAAATTAAGTCTATATATGAATTACTCTCTCATATGTGAAATATGTAAATCTGACTTGAAAACATTAATTAAATATATTCTCATTGTCAACCAACAGCATATTGGAAGGGGGTCAGAAAAGGTTACTGCATTTATTTGTGGAGAAGTCAAGTTCATAAGACAAAGTCCTTTAGCCAAAAATGGAGGGCAGTGATATTGACTTTACATGAATAAGCATTTCAGTCTGTTGAAATGCACCCTTTTCCATTGTCTCACTGTTGCAGACTTGCCAGGTTGGAGATGGTTCCCACCAACCTGTGTGCCTGAATTAATCCACAGGGATCAAAAAGCATTTTTATTATTGAATTTCTTTTGTTCATAAATTGCTCAGAATGTTGTTTCTTGATGCCATGCTGCTATATTAGAGATTGGGAAAGTAGTTTATAAGTAGATGCTAACCTTGATATCATGGGTTCATATGGGCAACCACCAGAACCTGAATAGTGCCTTCATTAATGTTCTGTGCTATGATTCTATTAGTGAGTAGGTTTGCACCAATGTGAGTTTGAATTGAACTGCGAGTGGATGGTAGAACAAAGAGTTTGGATTCTGTGACCAAAGATTAGGGATCTTACATAAGATTGACCATAACTCAAGTAACTGTGCTATCTTTTGAATATAATTGTACATGAAACTACCACAAATAGAAAATAGAGGTTAGATTTTTGTGGAGTTGGGTTGGTTCCAGGAACTGGTTGTGGAAATTCTGCTTCCATTTCTGGGAGATACTATTTTTGCCAGCAGCGGAATGGAGGCAGTGTGCGAATCATACAGGCAAGAAATCTGAACTCAGTTAGACCATTTGAAATAATGTTCAGTGCAAGCAGACCACATTTTATATGTTACAACAGACTTAACTCACACTGTGGAAGTCACCAATTAATGAAGCTGATGTAAATGATCTTAAAGGACTCACAATGTCAATCACTTTAGTGTTATGATTTGAAGCTATTCAAATCCCTAGTCTTTTAAAACTGCAACAAACAAGCCGTAGCAGTCAGTGTGGGATAAAAAAGGGTGTTGCTGAAGTGTATTGATTGACAAGCCATCAGGTGCAATATAGAAAACCGTGCCTATCTATTCCTGTACTTCACTGTTCAGATTTCCCAGGGGCTGCTATTACAGCTGAGCCCGGTATGAATACTTGGCTGAGCTTTAAAAGTTCAGAACATTTATTGAGCAGAGGGTGATTTCACATTTTGATTGACAGTTTTAAGAAGCTGTTAAATGATTAACTATCTTTGATACGATTACTGAATAGGAGTTTGTTTGTTTTATATAACGGATTGACCACTTGAGGGAATTTAAAATCTTTCAGTGCAATTCATGAATGGGACAGCTGTCTTTTATTTCTGTCTCAATTGTGTATGAGTAAGAGTTCTCTCAGATTGTTAGAAGACTTTTTGCATTTCTACATAGCTTCCAAGGTCTGTCCATAGTCAATACTGGGGGAGATATGAGAGGATGTGGAACATGTAGGGGTGGTTGAAACTGGGTTGAAATGTTAGAGAACTGAGGGCCTTCAATCCAACTGTGTCACTACTCGCCTGCCTCCATTGTCAGCTCTGATAGAGTTGATTAGACACCTACTTTGGGAGCTAAAATGATGTGTGTGTGTGGCCTGTTTCCATGGAGATGCTTCTACCATGTCAGGAGATATCCTGACTTGTGCTTCCCACCTTCATGGTGAAAATCCAGCTCCAAGCCTTGCATTTTCATACACACTTTTCTGATAAGCAAAATGCCAGCATGACAGTCAGCACTGTTATATGCCATTTACAAATTTATCACTGGATTTGTATCAGTGAGATGTCTGCTGACATCAACAATCCAGATGATAAATGCTGAATTCACCTCTGATTTTTTTTTCAAACTGCACAGCATAAAGCTGATTTATTTTAAAATGGAAAAAAAAATCGACTTCCTTTAATCCTGTTTTCCTCTTCATTGATATACTTTTTTTCATTTGAATGCATTTCTAAGATATTTATTACACTTTATTTCAATCTATTTGAGATTTAGCTGCTAATGTGCATCCTCCTGGGTGTCAGCAAGCAAAGCTTCGATTTAATAAATTGATTTTTACTAAAATAATTTCAATTTTCTGCTTACTTTAACGTTGTGGTCAGGAACTTAATTATCAGAAGCATTTGTAATGATAACATCTATGTTAAGGTCTCAGAATTATTCATGTTTAGAAAATGTTTGAACATGAAAAATTTCTAGGTATCTATCGTTTAATAAGTCTGCATTTGTGACATGCTTAATATTTTATATTGTTGTAAGTTTATGACACACACACTTCTGGTTTATTACTTTGGTCTGCAGTTTCTCTCTAAGTTAACCATTCTTGGTGGACATAAATAGCACAGCAGAATGAAATGCACTTTGGGGAGAAAGCAGAATCCCCCTGCAGTGTAATAAGGCTGAACATCTGCTGGCTGTTTTGTGTCATATTAAAGTTACTTCACTTCCTACAGCCTCAACTGAAGGTAATTTCATATTGGATTGGAACAATAATAAATGTCGCTTTCTCTTTTTGGATTTGTGAATGTATAAAAACAAAATGACAAAGTCAATTCAAGGCAAACTATCCACTATTCCCACCCTTTTCCTCAATTGTACTTAGAGCCCAGTGAAACATTTCTATTAAACTCTCTGGCCTGCTTATCGGGCATAGATGTGCATGAAAGCTCTGTTGTGATAGATATGTTTGAATATTCATCTTGGTAGCAATTCAGATTTGTAAGAAAAGGGACCTTGCACTTGCCCTTTGTAACAGTTTACACATAAATTAGACAGGAGTGCCATAAAAAGGGAACTGTTCTAAGGCATACCTCAGTGGCGAATTTTGTCATTGCATTTGTCTGGGAAGTCTACATGGTCTGTAATGAATTTTGTTAAAATTGCAAATGTAATTTTTACTTTTGGCATAAATAAACATGCAGAAATGGTAGGTAATTGTGGATAATTCTGTACTTAAAAACATACTTTGTGTTATAAACTTCCTTTCTTTTTGTGAATTCTGACTTGTAATTCCAGCTACTGTCTAATATTTAAGTACAGTTTAAATCCACTTGAATGATAACCCAGTTTGGTTATATGAGTAGATCATAAACTCAATTTTTGTTTAATTAAGCATCAATGTAACCGTCACCTGCAACATGCAATAAAACAAACTATGCGTTAGCTTACAATGCATTACTACCTGTCTTACAGTAGTACATTTAAATGACTAACTTTGGTTTTAACATTTACACTTTGTTCTATGAACTGATGTGAAATGAAACATAAGGTGCAGACTAGTTATTAATATTTTATAAGTTTTTTTTAAATACAGGGCTTGCTAATTTATTATTTTGAATTTACCCTTGGCTATCCAGCAGTGTGGCCTGGGAAGTTGGAGTAGCCACAAATATGTTGCCTGACTCTATCCTCCAACTAAGCCGCTCTTGAGGAAGCCACATGTGAGTAATGTAGTAACGGCTCTTCCTTTCATTTTTCTTGAGACTCTTGTTTGGCCTTTACTAAGTATCTGTCCATAGTGGTATGGTTCAGATTAATGATTTAATGATGCTTGTACAATACACAGATATCATGGCTCTCCAAGTGCCATGACATTGCACAATGAAACTTTAATGTGATCCTCCTGTCACAATTCGTTTTGGATGTTCTTCTTATAATCTTGCACTTTTCTTCCCAATCTAAAATTTGCAGGAATGTAGAGATTTCATTTATTGCTGTCAGAGAAACAGCTTCATCCCATTCTACCTCTTCTCCTTCCTTCCACCCTACACCTAAATAGCATTATCTCTACCAACAAGACAAATGGATAACCTACTGTTACAACTGGCTAGTAGGGGATGCAAGCATACTGCAGGTTGAATTTGACATTGCATTTGATTTCTGTATAAGGAACATTTTTAGAAGTGAAGAATAATTCCAGGGATCATTAAATAATAAAATAGAATAAAACTTGCTATTTGAGAGAGAGCTTTGCTGCACACTACAAGGTATAAAAATCCTCAAAAGGAAAAGAAATATATTAACCACACAGTGGCCAAGCACATTTCAGTGAAGCCTGAAGTCTAGTGCCATTTTGGAAACATCTGTTTTGAATCGACCTGTAAAAAGGCACATTCATCTGATTAGTGTGTGTTTTGCAGGCAAAAAAAGAAGGTATTGTGCTTCTTGAGGTGGTAGTGGGTTGGGGGTAGTTGTAGGGTGGGTTGCAGGGATAAAGCTGTGTTTTAGAATTTTTAAAAATTTTGTAGCTGAAGTAGTCTCTACTTTTACTTTTGTGAACTAATGACGACCCTGTATCTTTGGTCTTGCCCACAGTTAGTAGATTTTGTTTAAGCAATCTCAGGAGTGTTGCAAGTATTGTATATTAGGTTTTGCAAATTTTTTTTGTATTGAGGTAGTTGACATACCAAATGCCAAACTAAGGCTTGTAGTTTATTAGGAGCTGTCCAAATGATCACAGCTGCATTAGGACTTGTTACCATTTTCCATTCTAAAGGAAGTATTACAAAATCAAAATTCATTGCAAGAACCTTTTACCTTATTGGCAAGAAAGTGTTTTTAAATAGCTGTATTTTTTAATTAGAACACAAATTGGACAATATTTTGCATTCTAATAGTGATTGTATTACATTTGACATAACACTCCAGAGAAAAGCAGTTAAGATAGACATCTGTATCATAAATTCCTTTAAGAATGGTAGAAATTTTAGTCTTTGTAGAGCAAGTTATTATTGGAATATTTCTTGTGTAAATATATGTCAAATGACTAATTTTATGGACTGTTGAATGCAGTCCACATTTTATAAGCCTGAAGTACTTGAGCTTCCACTGCTTGCTGTTACTATGTCCCATTCTTTTGACAAGTTTTTTTCTGCTGTGGCAGTAACTGAGTTTATCATAGCAAAGAAAATTGCTATTGCATGGTCTATGTTTCAGTTCTTGTTGTGGTAGATCAATTACACAACAGAATTAATTTATCTTCCTTTTTCTTCAAAACAAGAGACTCCCATTTCCTCTTCTGAAATGTAAATTTTTTTTTGTTTGCTGAAGAGATACCGGCAAAGTGATAACATCTGGCTTAAGCGGATCACTGCCAGCTAAAGAATGGTTTCCTCTCTGTGGGCCTGACCAGTGCCTAATGTTGTGCAGATGTGCAGCCAGGCCTGACTGTAAAAGTTATAAACATTGTCATAACATTGTTTGACTTCTCTAGTATTTCCTGTCTTCTGCTTAGCACTTTATTACTCACTGTGGCATGCTGCCAGAAGAATGCGGGAGAGTGGGGTATTAGGCTGGAAAATTAAAACAAGTCCAGAATTCAGATGGTTTCATTTGAGATGTGAACTTTGATAACTCTCAGATGGTGAAATGTAACAGTTTAATTTTATAGAAGGATTTGAAAAGTAAATTCAAGTTGGAGGGGGAAAGAAAACAGTACCAACACGTTTCTCGAATAGGGCTACTGGCTGTAAAGCCTTAGAACAAAAGGGAGGTTTTAGTTAAGGCCAGTTGATTCAGAAGCTGGAAAGACTTTTAAAAACATGTATTCATTTCCTGATATGTATGTAGTTCCTCGGCAGAGAATGAGCCTTTCTTTCTTCACTTCCATACACATTCATTCTGCTGCTTCAGGCTGTGATTAAGCAAGGCCGCACGTTACTGCATGATGGAGGAAGTGAAAATCTACTCAGGCAACAATAGATGTGTTTTAAAAAAGGACTGAAATAGTTGTATGAAGTGCTTTTCTTTTTTTTAATATTGCTAAAAACAAAAAAGAACTTTTTCTCCAGAGCACACTTTATGGGGTAAGGCATTATACGCGTTGCTTAAGATTACATCAATCAGGAAGCAGTAACTCATGAGAGACTTCCCTTGAAAATGGGCTGATGCTAATTGACAGTAAGACTGTTTTTAGATGTCTGGTTATTTTAGGTCTCCAAATGAGAAATTAAGGTTCTAAGTTGTACTACTTCGCCTAAAACTGTGGTTGAAAATTGGAGAACATTACAGATAAAGAAGCCTTACTTTCTAAAAATAGGTTTTGCCCAGGAGAATAGAGATTTCAATTGACATAGCGATGTGGGCCAGAATCTGTCAGATTCTTAGAATTGAACTGCATGATGCCTTTGCTGCTTTCTCAATACTTATTTTGCCTTGTGTTTAGTGGCCGCTATCATCTTGACTGACAGATGTGTTCCCAGTTCCCTTTTACCAGTAAAGTTATCTTCCTCAGCGGCATGGCATCAAAGGTTCGGTGTTGGAAGTTTTGAGTATAATTGCGGTTGGTGCATAGGGGATTTGGGTTCTCTCTCTCTCTCTCTCTATACCACCACCAGCCAACACCTTAGCTTTTCCCTGCCTCTCTCGAACTCTCCCTATATTTGTCCCATATCTGTCATCACGTGTCCCAGAAGCTCCCTTACCTCATTTTCTCCGTCTCCTCCATCCTTGATCTGTCTCTCTTTGTCCCTATCCCCCAGTATATCTTCACCCCCAGTTTCTCTCTCTGACTTTCTCAATGGCCCCTTCCCATCAATATTTTCCTCTCTCAGCTTCCCCCCACACCAGTCTCTTTCTCTCTCTCATACTTTCTGTCCCCTCCTCCTGCATCCCTTTTGGTTTCTCTCTCCCCTCTCTTCATGTTTTCACCTATCCCCACTGACATTTTCTTCTCCCATTGTGTCTCTCTCTCTATCGCTGCATACACTTCCTTTCTGACTGTGTTGGTTTTTCTTGTTTCTCTCTCCCTCCCTTGCCCGTCCCCCATTCCTCCCAAACCCAGTCTCTCCTGTCTCTCCTCTCTCTCACCTCCAAATGCCCTAAAAAATGCAGTGATGTCCATGTTTTCAGGCTATGGTGTTTGCTTTTGGAGAGCTCAGTTAGTTCAATCTGTAATCAAAGAATCTCTGTTAGGTAAATAAAAAGAGAAAGATTTGCATTTATATTTACTGGCTATTGGCTGTCTCAAACCTCTTTCCAACCAGTGAAGTACAGTCACCGTCCTAGTGTAGGAACAATTTGACCACAGCAAGTCCTGGCAACAGTGATGTAATAATCGCCAGAAAATATAATCTGGTGATGATGTTTGACGAAAACTGGAATGAATCCCTATTTGCATTGAAATACACCATTAGATCTTTTATATCGACCTGTTTGCTCCCTCAACTGAAAGGTGACACATTGACACAGCAGCATGGCCACAGTTCTGCACTGTTAGCCTGGATTTTGTGCTCAAGCTTCCCAAATATACCAGTTGACGCTGAAGAAAAACATTATTTGTTTTCTTCCTTCATGTTAACTCTTGGTATGGCCCATAATTAATATTATCCCAGGGCTATTAAATACACACTGGCTAACCTGAATTAACGAGATGAGTCCGTGCTTGCAGTTAACACCGGGAGAAGAAATTTTGCTTGTGCTCGGTTTTATTTGGTTTCTTGTCAATGCCTTACTGCGGCAATGTATCTTGCCAATGACTTAACCCTCAGTGTTTGTGTATAATGGAGGTGTTCATGCCAAAATTTCACCTTTGGTGCAAGGATGAAATTTATGCGCAAAGAATATGTAATAATCACCGTGTGGGCGCCAAAGGTTTTGCATTTTGAAAGAATGCTTGTGGCCTTTATGTGTAAGGATTTTTAAGGAGCAAACTACCTGGCACTTCTGCTAACAGGGATGTGGACTTAAATGCAACTACTGCGTAACAGTAGTTTTAATGGGCAAACTGATTTATAACAGGAGTTTGGATGGATTGATGTTTTATACTTTCTGGCACAGTATTTAATTGATTTTGCAGATAATAAGGTAGAGAAGTGCCCTGACTAAAGGAAGTTACAGTTCTCAACTGTTTATTTTTTCAAGCATGCATGCTTGAGATGAGAACTCAAAATGTTCAAATATTGAACAGCTATTCCATGCTTGCTTTTCTTCTGAATATTAACAATGTGGCACTGGACTGTATTTTACAGTCTGTGTTGGAGATTAAGTGTAAGTAAAACCTGGTTCTCTTAATGTGACAGGTTTACTTTTGTTTATGTTTGTACCTGTGCTACCTGGCAGGACCTTGAAGCAAACTTTCTGTAAGTAGATAGGGACAGGGCTTGGTAACAAAATAGTCTGGAAGGATTCTCCACTCAAATAAATGGCAGAAATGCCAGAAATACTCGGTCTAGCGACAAATCTAGAGAGAGAGAAATGGAAATAACGGCAGAATTTAAATTGGCCCATGGGAGCAGGGTGAGAGGTGTTTTGGGGGTGCGGTTGCTCTAAAAATTGTTCGTCACCTTCCCAATTCCATGAGATTCATTCCGATTGGAGAAGGTTGAGGCTGGCCTTTCCACCTGGGGTCAGTTGAGACTTGCCAGTGGATAATTAATAAGGACCTTGTTGTACCATTGTGTGTAGCTATGGTCAAATGCGTATTTGGCTTTAAGAGAGTTAAATGATTATAAACCATTGTTACGTCATGCCATGTATAAATGTATTAACTCCAACCTGAATAGCTACTACTCCAATTGCTCCACTTTGCCTAGTACAGTTGCAATATATTTAAAAAGCAAAAAAAAAACTGCGGATGCTGTAAATTAGAATCAAAACCAGAGATTACTGGAAAAGCTCAGCAGGTCTGACCGTGTCTATGGAGAGAAATCGGTTCATGTTTCTGGGCGGCGGAAGGGTCTCTCGACATGAAATGTTAAGTCTGATTTCTCTCTGCAGACACTGCCAGGCCTGCTGAGCTTCTCCAGCAATTTCTACAATATAATTAGTTGCTTTGCAAATAAATCTTCTAATACCTGTGCTCAGTGAAACCTCTATCTCAGTGAGAATTAACATAACAGTGAAACCCAAAGAATGTATCATGGTACACATGAAAACAGAAAATGCTGGAGAATCTTAGCAGGTATGGCATCCATCCATCTGTGGAGAAAAGACAGAGTTAACGTTTCGAGTCCAGTGACCCTCTTCAGAATGTATCATGGTGGTGGCTTGGTGTCGGCTGATATGTAACATTGGAATGCTTCTGTTAGATGGCTGCTCAGTGGCTAATGCTTCAAAAACCTCTCTAGTTAAACTCAGATGACCATTATCACTGTGGCAAATAAATCGCTGTGTCCAGGACAGAGGTCTACAAGGAGACACAATCAAATCTAAGTGCTTCTATTCAGTTTGCAGCACAGTAGCCTCCTTATGACAAGGCTGGCCTGTGAATATGCTCCAGTTGATAGGAGCGTGGCCAATTAACTTCTCAGTTAATATGCTTAGGTGGAAGTAATTAAAAATATAAGCAGAATGGTCCTGGAATCACTCCAGATCTGACAATAGATAACCATCTTTTGAACCTAACTTCACTGCATTGGTAGTTTCTGACCAGAGTGCGAACAGGACTGCCAGCAGGCAATCCTCCATTGAATTATTACTTGATTCCACCATTTTGATTTTCAGAAAATGGCGCAAAACACGAGGAAGACTGGCAAACTCAACATTTTACTTTAGGTGTGAATGAAGGCTGTCTTAATTTCCATTGAAGTTAATGAGATTGCAGTCCATGGTCAGCAACAATTCCTGATTTGCTACTTTTAAATTCAGTTGCAGCAGTTTCTCTCCCAGTGCAGTGAGAAGAAACAAAACAGAAATCACAGTTGTAAATTAAAGTAATGAAGTGCATTTAAGCTAGTTACAGCTCAGAAAATGAGGTGAAGATACAATAAGTGCATAATATACAAGCCATAGTAGAGACAAGAATTCTCATCATGGATTGGTAAGCTTCTGATCTAGTTACTGAGTTCCAGTTATTCAAAATAAAATGACATTTCACGAACCACAAATAATTGACAAAGGAAAGAAGCACTGAAAGTTTGAGATAAGTTAATTCTTCAGATTTTTTGAACAGCAACCAGAAAGATCCAGAAAAATGTTTTGAACTCAAAGGACCAGCACAAAGTAACCCTCAGAATTCAAGGGCTTAAATTTAATCCTACAGGCAGCAATCAAGTGAGCCAATGATTTATTGCTTGAAAGGCTAGAATTTGGCATACCTTCTATACCAGTCAAATGATTGAAAAACGCACTTGGATAAAGCTCAAGGACATACTATACATCCACTATTTGAATACAGATGGAAATTTTAATCTGTTGTTGCAGGACAGCATTACCCTCCATCTCTTGACTCAACAATAACAATAGCAAGGGCAAAGAAAGTCAGTAAACCAACCAAGTCACACATAAGATATGATTTATCCCATTTTACCAAAACAGTGCACAGCATTCAATATCAGTCAAACTATTTGCCACAAAAGGACTCTGGGAAAAGATGTGCAAAAAAACTCTAATTGTCAGAACAGCCGAAGACGTAGCATAAACCTCAATAACAGCACATGAAAACATATCAGTCGAAGTTCAACATGCAAGATTGTTTCCAAGTTGCACCTTTACAGTTCAAATATACGGACAAATTTCAGGAAATACCTACAGTTCAGTATCTTCCATATCCTAACCATACTGTAGGCGTTGTCAAGCTGACACGTCACGTTGATAATATTAGAAGAGCTGAGGAATTCACTTTGATGAGATTATGTATCCCAGGAAGAAACAGTCAGTGTGGATCATGAGCCTAAATTGATCCAGCTGTGAGTTACACATTCTAGATGCATTGTATGGAGGTAAATGACACAATGTGGTGAAGCACGCACCCAACAAGTCCTCTGCCTGTCTGGATCTGAGATTCCATGAATTGACATCGTTAGTCTGAAATGTCAGTATGGTTCTTCTGGATGGACACCGGAAAACAGCTACATTGCTGAAAAAAGATAGTCAGTCAGTCAGTCAGTTTTTGTTTGTCATTGTGCATGGATCTTTACATCAGAATGACCCACTCTGTTGTGATTATTTACCAAATTTCATTTCATCAGACAAGCCCAGGATATCACCGGTACCATGGTCATTGAGACAATAACTGCTATCTTCAGTACAATTGACATCCCACAGTAAATATTGTCAGTCATATATTGGAAAGCCCTTCCAAAATATTTACAGGCATATGAGTTCAGCATATAGTCACTTCTTCACATTATCTACAATCCAATAGTCTGACAGAGCATATTGTAAGCACAGTTAAGGCAATTATTACAAATGTAAATAAACTCCTCAAGATGTCAGGGTTACCATGTTAAAAGTGTGAGCTGCACGTCAAGGCAAAGACCGACCTTGACCAACAACTCTTGTGTTCAGACACTTCCTAACCAACCCGATACACATGGTCCTTTGTTGGAAAGAAATTAGGGAGTACTAAAGGAACTCCATCAATCACCAGATAGTTACCTCAGCTTTGATTAAGGCAAAATGCAAGCGTATGAGACAAGACCGCCGACACTTGGAACCATTATGAGAAAATGTGCTAAACCTGTATCATACAACATTGCCATGAGCAATGTGCATGCTCTAAATCAGAAGACGGATTCAGATTGAATATGATCATCCACAGATTGTCCAAGATTGTGGTTCAGATGCTGAAAATCATTGTCTTAAATCTAGAAGACAACACATCCCCAGGTCATATCAATTTGTAGTAGCAGACAACACATAGGAGTATCAAATTGTGCAACAACATCCTGAGAACTGGACAAGAACCTGATCTAGTTACATTATACATCCACTGAAATTTTCTGTCATTGTGTAAAGATACAGCGCATAAATGCATTTCTGTTCATTCTAATCTGTATTCTTGTACCTGTCTTTCATGGGAAACATTCTAGTCTTTGAAGGAAAATTGGGGTTGGTGGGGGGAGCGGGTGGTGAGTGGGGTGGCGGAATCTTGTGATATTGCATGTATCTGCGATAGGGTGATGATGTACCTTTTAAGGAAGTTAATTGTTAAAATTACTGTTTTGTCATGTGATATTGTTGCTGGGGATATCAATTCCATCTTGAATAGTTACTGCTGTACTTTGACTAACTGACTTTCCTAACAGATTACAATCAGCTTGAGCCCAAACAATAGGGTTGAATGTAGTTGTTCTGATACATTTTCTCAGTAGGAACTCAGTCTGTGTTCACATCATAGGAGCTAACATATTAATAAAACTCAAAAAAACGCATCAGGGTTCACTCCACTGCCACTGGCATTCTACATGAGGGCTGCCTACACCCTTTAGTAAGGCAGCACAGAGAATGTTTGGCTGGCTGACTCCCAACCTTTGGGCCACAGGGATGGGGTGGTTGGTGAGGGGGTGTGTGGGAGGTACTGATGCATTCAGACGCACCCTCTATGAGGTGTACATCCCTCCCTCAACAACAGATGTTGCCACACTTAGAATCATAGAGTCATACAACACGGAAACAGATCCTTCGGTCCAACCAGTCCAGGCCAAAAATAATCCCAAACTAAACTAGTCCCACCTGCCTGCTCCTGGCACATATCTCTCCAAACCTTTCCTATTCATGTACTTATCCAAATGTCTTTTAAACACTGTAATTGTACCCACATCCACCACTTCCTCAGGAGGTTCATTCCACACTTGGTGTTCATTCTACACGCGAACTACCCTCTGTGTAAAATTTGCCCTTCGCGTCTTTCTTAAATCTCTCTCCTCTCACCTTAAAAATGTGTCCCCTAGACTTGAAATCCCCCATCCTAGGGAAAAGACAACTACATTAACTCTGTCTGTACCCCTCATTATTTTATAAACTTCTGTAAGGTCTCCTCACAATGCTCCTAAGCTTCAGTGAAAAATGTCCCAGCCTATCCAGCCTTCCTTTATAACTCAAACCTTCCATGCCCGGCAACATCCCGGTAAATCCCTCTGAACCTTCTCCAGCTTAATAATATCCTTCCTATAATTGGGTGACCAGAACTGGACACAGTATTCCAGAAAAGGCCTCACCAAGTATTTCTGGCGTTTTCTGTTTTGTTTTATTTCCAGTTTTGCTTTTGCATTACTGTTGTTATAAAATTCTGCTCTTAATGAGAAATCCAAATCAAAAATCATACAATTCAATGTAAAAACTTACATGGGGATCATAACTCTCTATACGAACACCCAGGACAAAGATGAAAAGCGATATGCAAACTCATTCACTTTGCAGTGAGCCATCACTTGCCTTGGAAAATGAATTACAGTGCAGGAATTTTTTTTAAGGTGACAATGCCATTATTCCTCAGGTTGTTATTAATAACAGAAAATACGCGTAAACATTTCATACTCAAACTGACGAGAGTTCCATCTAGAAGGACAAGGGCAGCAGATATATGGGAACACCACCACCTCCAAGTTCCCCTTCAAGTCACTCACCATCCTGACTTGGAAATATGTCACCATTCCTTCACTGTCGCTGGGTCAAAATCCTGGAATTCCCTCCCTAATAGCATTGTGAGTCAACCCATAGCAGCAGGGGGAATGCGGCAGTTCAAGAAGGGAGCTCACCACCACCTTCTCAAGGGGCAACTAGGGATGGGCAAGAAATGCTGGTCCAACCAGTAACGCAAAATGAATAGAAAAATAAAGTTCTGTTGCACCCTTTCAGTCCGAACCCTGCTTAGAACCTACTTCTATCCATGTTCATGAATTTCTAGCTTTAGTCCTGATTTAAAGTCAGGGTGAGGAGCAATATTCAGGGACTGGCTTGGTGGAGGGGGCGGAGGGGATGGATTTTCAGGTGATAAAAGACCACTGCAGAGGATTTGAGGGAAATTCCGAAAAGTGTGCAGTGTGTGGATTAAGGCAGTGGGATGATTACAGGTGAGGGTGGGGGAGAGTGGAAGTTTAGTTTTAGGGAAACCCAAAGGTTCTGAGTCCTGAGAGGCATTCTTACACCTTCTGACACAAGGCAAATGTAATTTGAAGTATACTCCTATTAACTTTTTTGAGCTCCACTACTATCCAGGGTCTTTTTTTTTAAAAAAAGTTACTTAACCTGTATTTCTAACCAACCAGCTCAGAGATGACATTAAACACAGCTGGAGTAGGTGTGAATTAAGAGATAGTAGGAACTGCAGATGCTGGAGAATCCGAGACAACAAGGTGCAGGGCTGGATGAACACAGCAGGCCAAGCAGCATCATAGGAGCAGAGAGGCTGACGTTTCGGGCCTAGACCCTTCATCAGAAAAGCTGTGAATTGGTGTGAATTAAACCTGGGTCTCCTAGTCCAGGAGTAGGGACATTACCACTGTGCCACAAGAGGGCCCTAATGCTTACTTCACTTGGTATTCCCAGGCAGTCTTCTATCCAAGTACTAAACAGGCCTGGGTCTGCTTAGCTTCCAAGATCAGGCACAACCATAGGCACAGACCTTTTTTTTTCACTCACAGCTCAGTCACTGCCATGAAAAGCCATTAACACCATGTTGGGCTTTGAATGATGTGGTCAAACAATGATATTGATATGATGGTCTTATCGATGTCAAAATCCCAGGAGTTAATGAAGGTGCTTCCTGTCAGAGGTGCAGTGGTATAGCACCTGGCTCCTGTTTTAACTTTCTGCACGTTCTGTTCTTGCCAACAGGCAAGGTTTAAAAGGGATATTTTGTTGCTAAGTTGTATTAAAATATAAGCAGCAGGTATGACCTGCTAATGTTTACACAGGTAAAAGACAACAAATATATCTGCTCAGTCTGGTGGAATCCAGTCAGGAATTTAAAAGAATATTCAGGCTTTTTTTAACATGGCAAATCACCAGATTGAAGCTACTACACATTTATAGGAATCCAGGGAATTTATCATTAAAAGCTGTCCAGGAAATATTATGAATGGAATAGGTTCAAAGATGCACCTAAGTTTCACTAACCACATTTCACAGGTGAAAATGGAAAGCTCTGAACTCCTCTTGGTGTTCCAAATGGTGCAACATTTGGATCTTGGTTTGCAGCTTCAGTATTACTGGATTGCTATCTAAGGTAACCCTGCCATCATCACAGGCTTGTTAGCAGCAGCCTGTGTGGAGGATAGAACCATGGCCACAACCAGGATTCGTAGGAGTGGAAAGTACACTTTAAGTCTGACACCAGTTTAGTATCTGCATGGACAAACAAACTGGCTATTTGTTTGTGATAGTCCTTTTATCAAATGAGAAGTTCAGAAAGGGGAAGGGAGAGTTTAGCAAGTAAACTGCTTCCCTTCCCTCCACCCCCACTATTAACAGAAGCATTTTGAATTGTAAGATTTCAACAAGTTGTGCATGAATAGTGGTATCTAATAACTGATTTGTAAGGTAATTCTGCTATCGTTTGAAACTGTAAGTGAGGTTTGTAAACATCAAGGGGTGACCTGATGCACCACGCTATGCATTTTATGTTTTGTACCCATAGTTATAACAAAGCTAATTTGTTTGACATATAGGATGGCCCAATATAGAACTGTTGCACAGATGTTTACCTTTACCTATTCATAATGGAATCTCAGTTTGACAATGAGTGCCACAGAATGACAAATAAGCTTTCAAGCTACGAACAGGTAAATGGTGTGTGGATATCATTTGGGTACAGCTGTGATGAAATTTTAAGAATGCCACTTGGTTAATGCCAGCGTTGTTGCAAGAAACCTTTTTCGGTTAATGTGTTGCCAACCTATTTTGTGATTGGTAAGCAGTGCAAACTGATGTCTTTCTGTTCTTATCTGAGAAATCCTCCTTTTGTCCTAGAGTATAATGAGCAGGGGAGGATGTTAACTGAGCTTCTGTGTCCGAACGTATCATTGAATGTGGTATAGAAATGAAAAAGCACCCACGATGGACTAGAGAAATTAGGCTGAGTTGATCAAGAGGTGCTCTGTTGCTTCCATTTAATTACCCAAAGCTGCAACTTGTAATCAGATAGTAGGCCATCTGGAAATGAATAATTAATAATTCTTCTTTTCAGAGTCCAGGACATCCGTTTAAAATATATTAGGAAGAATAACTCTTTCACCTTTCACTTTCAGTAAGACATACAACAATCATGCTTGGTGTGCTGATAAAGCATCTGATACCTGAAGTAATGGAGCAACAGAGGCATTTGACCTTACTAGTGCTCTTTTTAGTCATTACTCTTTATATTTCAAACAGTATTTTTAATTCTTAATTAGATATTAGATCAGATGAATTTTCTGCACATCTGCCTGTCTCTGAAGCTTGTAACAAGCCCACTTATCACACAAATAATGGTTTCCTGACATCTGCTTGATCAAAGGAATAAATGTTTGACCCCATGAAGGAGTTTCCATTTTAACTCTTTAATTGCCAATTATAAATTTAATAAGGTTTTCAAATCCCATACTATTCAACATTCGTATAGCCATCATCAGAATCATAATTTGAATATCTCTTTGCACATCTAATTTATGTAGCGGTGTAAACCATTTTGGCCTCCAGCACTTGTTGGAATGAGAGTTTGTTCATGAATCTGAACCGAACTTGAACCATTAAACAAAAGAGGGAAAATTAGGCCCCTGATATTATAAATGTAGAAAATATGAAAGTATTAGGTCAGTTCAAGTCTTGAGGTCTCTAACCAAAACTTTTCCTCATTTTCCCTGCTTCCGTCAGCTTATTTCTATTCATCCTTTAACTCCACAATTTTTGGCTCACTTGTGACAATATCAGCATATGCTTTCTCGGCAGTCATCAGTGTTTTAGTCTTTCACCTTTTCTGCGCTTTTACTTATGCCACTTTAAAGGGAACACAGTTATATGTTTAAAAAAATATAAATATTACACATGGCAGCTCAGTGATTAGCACTGTTGCCTCAAAGCGCCAGGGACCTAGGTTCGAATCCAGCCTCGGGTGACTGTTTGTGTGGAGTTTGCACGTTCCCCCCGTGTCTGCGTGGGTTTCTTCCGGGTGCTCTGGTTTCCTCCCACAGTCCAAAGATGTGCAGGGTGGGTGGATTGGCCATGCTAAATTGCCCATAGTGCCCAGGGATGTTTAGGTTAGGTGGGTTAGACATGGCAAAATCAGGGGTAGGGAAATGGGGCTGGGTGGGATGCTCTCCAGAGGGGTGGTATGGACTTGTTGGGCCGAATGGCCTGTGCCCACACTGTAGGGATTCTATGACATGCTATAGGCTGTTTTTTATCCTTGAAACTTAAGAACCAAAGATTCTGAATGCCTTTCAGGGACAACAGTTGGCCACATAAACCATACTTGTACTTAGAAAGGAATTACCGTTGTATCCTGATCAAATACTATTCAATTTAGTGGCAATCATGAGATGAGACTTTCTCTGTTCACAGACTGTAGTGAAATGGTAAATGTACGTATGATGTGTTTACGATTTCATTATAAATAGTGAACAAAGGAAGTCTATGCTTTCATCCGTCCTTTTAACTTAGTTTGAAATAATTGATTAATGATAATTGATTTAGGATTATTGATGTATTTGCCCTTCGATGTCACAAACAATAGATTTTAATTCATTCTTACCTCCACAAGTAATGCATATCAAGTACTTTTGTAGTTTCTCTCAGAACAGAATGCACATATCAGTAGAAGCCATTTGAGAATGAGTTTCAACATTGAATGCCACATCTAAAAAATAGAAAAGGAAAATAGAAAATGCTCAAGATATTTGAAATCAATAAGAAAATGTAGATTGATGTTTCAGGTGGATATATGAGTGTAAATGGATTGTATTACTCCATATATCAAAGTACATTTCTAGGCTGGAATTTAAGGGACAACGTTCTGAGGACATTATGGGTGTGCAGTGTGAGTGGCAGTGCCAAACACTGTTAGTGTGGCTGACCCCTTAGGATTGTTGGGATGTCTATAAAAATGAAACATGCATCTCTTGGACATTGCTGTCAACAGTCCTTAAGGACATATTTTTAAAATGAATTTTTTTGTTTCATTTTCTTTGGAGACTTTATTGACCATACAAGTGTTGTAGAAACGTGTTTAAAACAAAAGTTCTGAGTTCTGATGAAGGGTCACTGGACTTGAAACATTAACTCTGCCTTCTCTCTACTGATGCTGTCAGACCTGCTGTGTTTTTCCAGCAATTTCTGTTTTTGTTTAATTTACAACACGTGTAGTTCTTTGTCTTATTTTAGGGCCTAAAACAAACGCTGTTCGAAAGAGCGTGATGGATGGCGATTACATGGTAATACCTGCCCTACAAGTCATGACTGACAACCCATATCTGCAAACTTTGAATCCACATTCCCCCATGACCAATTCAAATCCCAAGTTTAGGTAAAGTCATAACACAGTAGGATGAGTGAACATAAGTTCAAACTCCTGATAGGCAAGCTTAAGACTAATGTCATGAAATGTTTGCAGCAACTTATGAAAGAGTTGACTGCTGTGATGGGACGGCAGATGGGTTAGACAGCCAATAAGCTAAGATGGTCTGAATAGACTTCCTTATCTGTACTTAATAATCTTGTGATATACTGAAACTGTGTAGTTTTGAATTACAAAAATAAGTAATGACTTGCAGTGATGCTCTTGCTTAGTGAGTTAATGATACTGGCTGAATAGTGTTAAAAAGATTTAACAGCTATAAGTAATTCACAGGCAAGCATGAATCTGGCCTTTTTTTTATTCTGATGTAAGATACTGAGTAGAGGTTGAGAAGTGGATCTTGATTAAAGTTGTATTGCATGTGAGCTTGGGTCAGAACAGACTTCCCTTACTTGAAGTATGATATTCAGTTCACAAAGTTTGCAAAATATTCTATTGCTGTAATCTCTGTATTTGAGAAGTTCTCTTCTGCTCCAAGTGTATATAATTAATTCATATTCACAATGTATCTCGTAATGGCTATTAATACGTGGCATGATGTGTGGCAGAATGTAACAGACTGGTTCACTGAAATGCAAAGTTAGCAGTCATTACCATTGAATTAATAATTGACAAAGATTGTTGAGAATAAAAGAATAATATATGTTAAGTTTTGTTGGAAAGAAACAATCAGTATTTTATAACTGAATATCCTGTCATTGCAGTTTTAACTGCAGACTTCCTTCATGTTTCTCACAGGACTGAAAATTACTTTGCACCTTATTTAGCATGTCCTTAAGTAAATGTCCATAACAACTTGTTAATGGCACAATATCTATATTCTCATAGATATATCTATGTATAAATACATCATTCCTGGTGCTCAGTGTTTTAAAGTTGGGTGTATTAAAAGGGAGGGGGGTTATTGAATGACGAAGACATTTTTCAGATACTGAGAAAAGCTTTGTTCTTTATTTTTATTCTCATTTGCTGCATTTTCATTGTTGAACTACTTCCCCTTAGACTCAGTAGAATTGTCCACTGATGACATTGCGAGTTAAATGTTGCCATCCATGCTGTTTGCATGACTTGTTGAATGTATTACATCATTTCTACTGTAAAGGCATAAAATTCCCAAGCAGCATAGGACATGCTTTTGTGGGGATGGAAATAATAGTCAACTGTTTGGAGGGTGTAAAGCTGGATGAACACAGCAGGCCAAGCAGCATCAGAGGAGCAGGAAAGCTGACGTTTCGGGTCTGGACCCTTCTTCAGAAATGGGGGAGGGGTAGGGGATTCTGAAATAAATAGAGAGACGGGGGAGGCGGATGGAAGGTGGATAAAGGAGCAGATAGGTGGAGGGGAGATGGACAAGTCAAAGAGGCGGGGATGGAGCCAGTAAAGGTGAGTGTAGGTGTGGAGTTAGGGTGGGGGTAGGTCAGTCAAGGGAAGACGGATAGGTCAAGGAGGCGGGGAAGAGGCTGGTAGGTAGGAGGTGGGGGTGGGGGTTAGTCAGTGAGGTGGGAGGAGCGGATAGGTGGGAGAAAAGACGGACAGGTCAAGGTGACGAGGACGAAATGGGCTGTTCTTGGGATGAGGTTGGGGTTGGGGAGATTTTGAAGCTTGTGAAGTCCATATTGATACCATTAGGCTGCAGGGTTCCCAAGCGGAATAGGAGATGCTGTTCCTCCAGCCTTCGGGTGGCATCTTTGTGACACTGGAGGAGGCCCAGGATGGACATGTTGGCGAAGGAGTGGGAGGGGGAGTTGAAGTGGTTCGCAACTGGAAGGTATTGTCGTTTGTCATGAACCGAGTGTAGGTGCTCCAAGGAGCGGTCCCCAAGCCTCCGCTTGGTTTCCCCGATGTAGAGGAGGCCACAACGGGAACAGCGGATACAGTATATCACATTAGCAAATGTGCAGGTGAACATCTGTTTACTGTGGAAGGTTTTCTTGGGGCGTGGGATGGGGGTGAGGGGGGAGGTGTAGGGGCAGGTGTAACACTGACCAACCCCCACCCCAACCTCCTACCTACCAGTCTCATCCCCGCCTCCTTGACCTGTCCGTCTTCCCTGGACTGACCAACCCCCATCCTAACTCCCCACCTACACTCACCTTTACTGTCTCCATCACTGCCTCCTTGACCTGTCCGTCTCCTCTCCACCTATCTGCTCCTTTATCCACCTTCCATCCGTCTCCCCCTGTCTCTCTATTTATTTCAGAATTCCCTTCCCCTCCCCTATTTCTGAAGAAGGGTCCAGACCCAACACATTAGCTTTCTTGCTCCTCTGATGCTGCTTGGCCTGCTGTGTTCATCCAGCTCTGCACCTTGTTATCTCAGACTCTCCAGCGTCGGCAGTTCCTATTATCTCTAACTGTTTGGAGGGAGCAGGTCTTCAGTGTGAATCTCCAAGAATAGCTCAGTAGTACCACCATTGACTAGATGGTCAAGTCCTAAAAGACTCATCTGTCATGAAGGGCCTACAGGAAGTGGTAAAGGGACCATCACAAGGGAAAAAACTGTTGACCTTGACCTCAGCAATTTACCAGTTGCAGAATCATCCGTCCATGACAGTTTTGGTAGGAATGAGTACTTGGAGCTTCCCTGTGTTGGAAAAGGTTCCATCTTCATGCTGAAGATACCCTTCTTTGTGTTGGGTGGCTCTATCACTCTGTTTAATGGCCTGGATTCAGAAAGGATCTAGGAGCTCAAAACTGACCAAAGAGGCAGTGTGAGCCATCAGCAGCAGCAGAACTGTACTCAGCTATCACAACTATAACCTTACGACCAAGTATATTCCTCACTGTATCATTAACAACAAGCAATGGGAAAATGTCAATGAAGAATGCAGAAAGACAAGCCAGAAGTAGCAGCAGACATATCTAAAAACAAATTCTTGATCATCAAAGGAAGATGGTTGTAGTTGTTGGAGGTCAATCATCCTCAGTACTAGGATATTGTTGTTAGAGTTCTTCAGCTGCCTCATCAATGACCTTCCCCCCATTATAAGCCAGTAGTGGGGATGATCACTGATGATTGCACAATGTTCAGCACTGCTTGTGAGCCCTCAGCTACTGAAGCAATCCTTTCTTACATGCAGCAAAACCTGGATAACATTCGGTCTTGGACAAGTAACATTTGTGCACAAAATGTGCCAGGCAATAAATGTCTCCAAGAAGAGGGAATCTAACCATTTTCCTTCGACATTTGAGATATTGTCATTGCTAAATCACCCGTCATTAACATCTGGGAGTTACCATTGACGGAAACTGAACTATGATTACCGAGGCTACAAAAACAGGTTAGAGACTAGGAATTTTGTGGTGGAAACCTGCCCCCGATGCCCGAAGGCCTGTCCACCTTCGACACGGAGAGATATAGAATATTGTCCACTTGCATAGATGAGTGTAGCTGCAGCAGCCCTCCACAATTCAAAACTGTTCTTGACAAATCAGCGCAGTTGAATGGCACTCTAACAAGCACTTTCAACATTCACTCTCTCAACTACCAATGGCAACAGTGTGTGCCCTACAGAATATGCACAGCAGCACTTCGGGAAACCTTTGACCTAGAAAGAGAAAGAAAGCAAATGCAATGAAGGACCACCATCTCCAAATTCCCTTCTGAGTCACACACCATATCTCACCATTCCGTCACTGCCACTGGGTCAAAGTTTTGAAATTCCTTTTCCTAACAGCACTGTGGTTTAACCTACACGAGATGCATTACAGTAGTTCTAGTTGGTGACTCATATCCATTTTCGTAAGGACTATTTGAGTTGGGTTATAAGTGCTGGCCCAGCCAGCAAAGTCCACAGCCAATGCAAGAAGAAAAATTCAACTAATCAACAACTTTAACCCACAGAAGTAGCCTTTGTAAATGTTTCCTGATGCTTGAAAAGAACATTCAGAAACTTATAAACATGCATCCACATCCTCACAATCGAATACTGATCAGCAGCCCAGTGCAGACCACATTTACTTCCACATTCAAGCCTTAACAGTGCAGAAATCATTCTTTGCCATTGTTGAGCAGCTAACACGAACAGACAGGTAATAAAAAGGTACTTGTTCAGAATTTGATTGTCTTGAATGTCAGGTTTTAAGCAAAATTGTTAGTTCACAGAATTTCCTTAGTGGTTGAATCTGGGATCGACTTTCAGCATTTGTTTTCAAAACCTACCTACATTTTTAATTGTTTGGAAGTGACAGATACAGTTTAATGTTAATCAATGGGGAAATATATGGAATAAGTTGATTGAATTGTGATTCTCCTTTCAGATGTAACCAGAAATATCATCTACCAGGGTGGGAAAAGGTTGTGTTCTTATTTGGAAGGAGTCAGACAGTGGGAAAACATTAACCCTCAGGCATGTCACAGGGGTCCCCAGCAACTCGGCAATATTTGCTTAATAGTAAGTTTGTACCACTAGAGGCCCTCGGTGAGCTATATAAATAGTCATATTTCCTATTGAGTCCTAACGACAGATTCAGCAACTTTCCAACATATTTCATAGGTTTTGCAGGCTTTGTATAACTTTATTCCTTAGCAAGAAAAAGCAAAGTGGAATATCCATGCTTGCATAAAATTAGTGTAAAATTTCAATTCCTATGTTCACTGGCCATGCTCATTAGAAAACCATAAATGCAATTTAGTGAGGATGGAACGCATCTAATCCCTCAAGGCCCACACTTCTTGTACATTAACTCTTGTATTGTGGTACAGAATTATTTTATAAATAACTCTAATGTTGCTGTCCACATCCGGCTTCTTGAATTATTGTGAATACTTGGCACTTTTTACCAGAGGTTTTCTTCCTAGTGTAATCTGCTCCACATCAATTGATGTTGTTTCCTAGGGATCAAAGTGGTTTGGGAGAAAGCAGGAACAGAGGACTGAGTTGGATGATCAGTCACAATTATACCGAATGGCACAGCAGGCTCGAAAGGCTGAATGGCCTACTCCAGCTCCCATTTTCATTGTTTTACACACCATTATTGACTTAACTAATAATTTGAATGCAGCAATACAAGTAATGCAGCGAATTGGGAATACGGGGACAGGAATTGTCTTTGGTATGGCCACTTTTTGGGGTGTGCTTCTGTCTGGGCAACTGATTGTTCTCCAGTTTACCTCTTCCAACCCTCTTTGGACTGACCTGCGGGATACAGTGGTGTCAGAGCTGATTTCTGAAGCTGTAACCAACTTGCCTGTTTTGTGTAAATGAGGCACAAGGTCAAATTTCCATTCAGTGGAATGTGGTTTACTGGTATATTGTCATTTCACTAGTGCTGCTTTATCTTTTCCAGTTTGGTGTAATATTGTTGCTCCAAGCATCCTTCATCTAATAGCTTATCTAATACCATCTGATAGTCCATATGTATTGCTGATAAAACATCCGCACTGCACAAGTGCCTGATGGTGACCATCACTGATAAAAGAGAATTGAATCACCTTGTCTTGACTTTTAACAATATTACCATCACTCCATCCTTCATGATTAGCATCTTGGGGTGTCACTGTTGATCAGAAGCTTAACTGGAGCAATCTGAAAAATACTGTAGTTACAGGGACAGTCCAGAGGCTGGGAATCTGGGTGCAAAGATCTGCCCTTTTTCTACAAGGTGCAAGTAAGTCAGGAATGTGTTGGAATACTCTTCACTTCTCTGGATGAGTGCAGCTTCAACAACACTTGCAGTTCAATGTCACCCATCAATGTACCACATCCATAACACATTCACCCCTTTCACCACTGGTGGGCTGTGGCTACACTGAAGCACCTTACTAAAGCTTATTTGACAACATGGCTCAAACCCACAACCTCTAACCCTTACGGCAAGGACAGCAAGGGCATGGGAAATCTTCCACCTGCAAGTTCCTGAACAGGTGAGATGGAATTAGTGGCACACTGTGATAATGTCACTGGACTAGTAATCCAGAACTCTGAGAACATGGTGCGCGCACGCACAAACACACACAACCATACACACACACATATATCAATGTTTCATCTAAGCTACCAGTCCACGCAACAGTCTGGAATATTCCGCTCAGGCGACCAGCAGAGACTTACTTGTGTGACCATGTGGCAATCTTAAAGGGACGGTGCAACAAAATAAACACACCATGCACAACAAATGGAAATTAGAGAGACCATCACGTACGATTAAGATTAGAGAGGCCATCAGGTACGATTAAGATTTTAGGGCAATTCAGGATAAACAATAACTATCAGCAATGCCAAAATCCCATGAAAATATAAAAGAGAACTTAGTTACTTATGGTGGAATTTCATGTCCTATTCTGTTGCATGCGCCTGTGGCTTATAATGTGCCATCTCCCTGAACTGCTGCAGTCAATAGGTCAGGTATACCAACAGTGCTTGTAGTGGCAGGGCATTTAATTGGGCAAAAACATGGTGGGTGGAGATCCCAGCATATCCTTGCCCTTGGGGTAGGGTCTCGACATACACAAACCCAGAAAGCATACAGTGTCGGGACTCCTTCTGGGGAGAACTGTCTTTCCAAGGCTTTTCAGAAGAACCCAACATGAGGAAAGGTGGGCCAGCTGTGATACCCCCTGCCAACCTTGCTGCCAACTCACTCCTCAGTGACCTTCTCAGCTCCCACCATTACCCACCTATGGTATTAGTCTCTTGGTGGTTCTGGGTGCATTATTCATGCCTCAGATTCACCAATAATCCTCAATTATGGGAATTCCATCCCTTGATCCTGCGTAAGCCACCACTTTCAAATTAAAGCACGTAAAGTGACAGATTCTTCCCATAAAGTGGTGATGTTGGACTCTCACCTGCTTTCCAGTAGATGGGGCAGACCCACGTTACCAACATTAAACTCTGCCCTTGGTTTGTTCCTGCTCCTCATCTCACATGACAGTGACATTTACAATTGGCTGCCTTTGGACAGTTATGATTAATATACCTGCAACCCTTATCCATTCCTTTTAATATTCTGGATTTGAAATCATCAGGAATTGAATTTATGTCAATTGTAAATCTCAATTTTTTTTGTCATTACCAATTTTTAACTTGTTCTAGTTTACTCATTTCCCTCACTTATTCTTAAGTTCCCTTGTTACTCCAATACTGACTTTGAGTATTAATTTAAAATGTCAGTAACTTCCTTTTATCTATTTCACCTGCATCTGTATTTAATTCCTCCTTACCACAATTCTTAATATATTTATAAAACTTTTACTGTTAGCTTTGATATCCCTGGCAAATTTTTACATGGCCTTTCTGTACCTCCTATCATTCTGCATCCCTTTGTTGCTTTTTATAGCTGTCTCAGTCTGCTAAATTTCCACATTTTATTACATTTACTGTAAGCTTTTAGCTCAGTATGTTTCTTGTATTAATGCTGATCATGGTTGTTTAACTGCACAGTGGAACTTGTGTCTTTGGGATGTGTGTATTGGTTTTGTATTGCACCATAAAATGTCTTTGAACATTTCTCTTTATTTGTCTGTCGACCTATAGTCCAACCTGATTTACGTTGAGAAATCGGTCATCCCTTCCGAGCTGCGTTGCTGGATTTAACTTATTCATTAGTTACATTCCCTCCTGCCTCTCAAATTTAATATGAAATTCCATCATAATATGGTTGCCATTCACAAGCTGCTCCCAGATTGTACGATTGGACTGGTTCACTGCTCGTCACTAATACTAGTTTGGTGTTTTACCTTATTAGTGCTAAAAATTGTTCTATAAAACGTTCTGAGGAAAACGTTCTGAGGAAGGGTCACTCAACCTGAAACGTTAACTTTGATTTCTCTCCACAGATGCTGCCAGACTTGCTGAGCTTTTTGTTGCTAGAAAAAATTCCTTTTAGAATCTGTTTTGGGTAGCTGTTATCTTGTTTCAGTCGATGCAAAAGCAAAAATCTTCCATTACAACCCATTATTTTGGTATGTTTTAACAGTCTCTATTTTTCTTCATTAGTATGATTTTTGAATAATATGCACCAGAGTCTTGCATCTCTATTACTTCTTTGTTCCAGCTGTCCTGTATTTCCTGTTTGAACAACTTGCTGGAATCCTTTCTTCTACAGTGCCATTTAAAAAAAATATCAATAGTGCTAACTTTCGAAATCTCCCAAACCTTTTTAAAGATCCTATAACTGGAATATTTGCATCTCAGTCACACCCAACTTGTAACTAATATTTTCTGCCCCAAATCAAACTCACAAGCTAATTTTATGTTTCTAGCTCAGTATGTTTTGTAAATTTGTGTATCAAACGCTTATTTCATCTGTGCCAACCCTGTCCATTGTGCTCTGATGAGGTATTTCTTATTTTGTTTGATTTAACCATGGCATTGGTCATTAATGCTTTTTAAATTGCAGTAAAAGCAATTTTGTACAATTTGGTTTTTGTTGAGTTCTACTTTATTTTTAACTTTTTTTTATTACTTCCATGAGCCCTATGCTGGACTGTTGGTTATTTTTGTTACTTCTGTACTCTAGTCTTTGCTCTTGGTCCACTATCTTACCTCTATCTTGCTTCCACCAGGACTACCCACCATTACTGGTTTACTTCTCTCTTGGTTTCATTGAGGTGAAAAGAGTGCAGTTTATGACATTGTTTTAATTAGCTTTTAACCATACAGTTAAAAGCTAACCATTATGTGAGAGAGGGAAGACTTAGATAGATTAATTTATATATGCTAATTGGTGCCTGCTCACTTCAAAACTGACAGAATTTATATTGTAATAGTATAGATATGAGACTGATTTTTTTGTTGTTATCCATTCGTTCAGTCACCATTATTGTGGAAATAGCAAATTGTGTTTCTCCAACTTTGCACATGCATTAGCAGTTTGGGAACTGTTGGCTCTAATGATATGTTGGCAACTAAAGTTTTGGTTAAACGGGTTCCATAATGGTTAGATTCGGATCTGGTAAAGGAGGCAATCATTGCCCACTTGATCCACTTTCTCTTGCATGTACACGTACATGTGTTGGAAGATATTTGTGCTTTACCAAGTTACCTTGGTTCTGTCTGTGTCCTTGAACCGGCTTTCTCTCTGTTCGAGAATGCCTGTCTACTATTTGCCTGCACAACGTAATATGTCAACATCGATTATTAACAATAAGAACCAACTCTCTGCACTTATTTTTATAGAATAGCCTTCCTTAACCTGATGACAAATCGATATACTTACAATATCCCAGGCACATACTGCCATTAGTTCTCTCCCCTTCCACTCCTGACTCCACTCTCATTTTTGATAATCCTGAGTACAGCTACCTTAGGAAGGAGAACATATTTTTGCACTCAACTGTGGGGGGCTGTTGGTGGGATATAATCAGTGTTTGCATTTTCCACCTGGAAACGTTTATAGTACACATTAGGCATGCACGACAAAGTACATTGATAAGATTTCTTCATTGATCACAACTAACCATTGTTTAAAAGAATGAGCTTTTTCATTCTGATAAACAGACATCATTATTGTGAGGTTTTACAAGAAGGATCTGGCAGGATTTTAGTGTCTACAGAACTCCCAGTGGTAGCAATCATCTATGTGTTCTTGTGTTGTGGAGCTATGTGGCAGAAAATTGTGTTAAGCCAACCAGTGACTTATTAAATTGAATATTTAAATGTGAAGTTTGATACCTTTTGATGTTACGACTTTCAGAATACATCGCCAAATAGCTGTACAATAAGCCAAATGGCACAATTTATGAAGAAGCTATTTTGTGGCCTATGTTTAGTCATTGACATGATTCACATTAGAGTGCGTCCTCACTTGTGTGTAATGTGATCTTGGTGGAAGTGAATGTGTTCTCCTGTCCTTTTCAGAAGCAGGAGGGGGAGGATTGACCAAGCACTTTTAATGATGTCTATGTCCTTTTAAATAAGCATTTTATTGGATTTGCTTTTGATTTTTCAGAAACGTTGTTTTAATCTGTCATTTTCTAGTAATCAGTGACTGGTTTAATGTAAAAATAGTTTGCAGAGTTGAGTGTAAACTTCTGATTTTTGGTTTTTGTTGTTTTAAAGAAAACACGCAGGCACGAACATACTTATGGTAATGATCAAAGAACCAAGTGAAAGAGAAAGTACAAACAGGCCACCTCCAACATTGCAGTGGAACATTAGAGGCCAGTTATGTTGAAATGTTTTTAAAATACAATTGTTTTTACATTTTGTTTTGGCACAGAATTAATTAGTGACAGATTGTTTTAGGGCCAGGTTTGTGCTGGCACTGAATACATAATATATGTGGTCCAGCATCTCAACATTTCATACTATGGCTTAGGCCGTGTCATTCATGATTTCAAATACTGATCTTTGTGTCTTTTTTACATGTTTATTAAATGGGCTGACCCAAGGAAAATAAATCCTTTACTAGTACATACTAGCCTGTTTGATGAATTGTCAAAGTTAGTTTCTAAATGTTATTTGAAAAGGTAATCAAGATGAAAGTCTGATTGAGATATCTTGCTTTAGTTAAATATGATGTTCTAAAATTAAATTTACATCTCTGTTTCCATACCTTCTCTGTGGCTGTAACACTGTACTCAGTACTCTGTTCTGCCACACTGATGAACTTTGTATGGCACGACTTGCCTGTATAGCACATAAAACAACACTTTTCATTGTATCTCAGTACATGTGAGAACAATAAATCTAACAATCAACGAACTAGTGCACAAGGAGCAGAAGTAGGCCATTTGTCGAGTCTGCTGTGCCATTAATTAAAAGCAGAGCTGATCTGATTGTAACTTTAAACATACATTTCTACATACCCTTGAAATCTTTCACCTCCTTGCATACCAAGAATCTATCCACCTCTGCCTTAAAAATATTTGAATACTCTACCTTTTACTAACTTTTCAGGAAGAGAGCTCTATGACTCTCTGAGACAAAATGTTGCCTGCACCTCTTATTTTCAAAGAATCATCCCTAGTTCTAGATTCTCCCTTATAAGAAAGCATTCTTTCTACATCCACCTTTTTAAGACCGCTCAAGTTCTTACGTGTTTCAATCAAGTGACCTCTGACACTTCTAAACTCCACTGGATACAAGCCTAGCCTATCTAACCTTTCCTCATGAGACAAACCAATTTTTATGTATTATTTTGGCAAACCTTCTCTGAACTGATTCCAGTGCTTTAAAAGGTATCTTAAATAAGGTGACCAATACTGCTCGCAATATCTCAGATGTGGTCTCAGCAGTGTCCTGTGTAAATGAAGCCCAACGTCGTTCACTTTTGAATTCAGTTCTTTTCGCAATAAATGATAATGTTCTGTTTTCTTTCTTAATTACTTGCTGTATCTATATCCTAACTATTTACTGTTCTTGCACTAAAACACCCAGATCTTGTACAGCTCAGAGGTCTACAATCTTTCACCATGGTATGTTTCCTTTTTCTTCTTCCTGACAAATTGAGCAATGTTACATTTTTTTACATAGTAAGCAATTTTCCAGATTATTGCCCGCTCACTTAACCTATCTATATCTTTTTTTGTAGTCTTCTGTGTCCTAATATCATTTATGTTTTTATAATGGGAACTGGAAAGACCAAGAGAAGAAATGGTCAAGAGCATGGCAGTTATTATCATATCTAGCTGAACTAGCACAGTCTAAATGTAATTTAATATCATGGGCATTTTAGTGAAAATTAGCCAAATCTGCAAAGGGTCTCGTGAATGGGACACAGCTTTCTGACTGTTGATACTGTCCTGCAATTGTCATGTTAGTCCGCAATTTGTAAGTTTCAGATCGCCCAGAAATCATTCCTTGTAGTGAATATTCAATATTGCTGTGGTTACTCTACAAAGTGAATATGTGCTGTATCAAATCTATATTGCTGTCTACTAAGGGGTCCATTATATGACATGAGGTATTTTGGAAAGACCATTCTGAATAATGGTATTTTAAATCTTGAAACACCTTGCACTTGCACCTTACCATCTGAGACTATGGCTTGGCTCCAAGCTATGATTGTCAGTAAGGCTCTTGAACAAGCAGTTGGCTGACAACTCTGGCATGCTTATCTTGCTTGTTACTGCAATTTGATTCCTGTCCCAGCCAAGAGTCAAATGTATGAGCAGAAAGGTGTGAAGTAAGTGTTATTCCACTGAGCTGAGCCACAGTGCTAAATTATAGTTTGTTATTGCCAAATTGCATGAAATGACACGTGAAACTACTAAAAATGAAAGCAGTGCATGTTCTAACTTACTAGGCCATTCACCTCATTGCAGTTTGTGGGATTCTTGCTGGTGCAGAATAATTGCAATATTTGCTTACTTGGCAGTACTTACTCAGTGTTAGAAAAATTCTCAACCATGTTAGAAAATGTGTAAATGAAAACCTTCCTTTTCCTTCCATCTCTCTGCCCTTCGTTGTCTGTACTTACTTTGTTAAAGTGGAATTCAGCTTCCCTAGCCCGCAACATCGAGAGGCAACATAAAATAAAAAGTTAACGTTTTCATAAATATGGTTGAATGCAGATAACTTAATGGATTAATGCATTCATGTGATGTGTTACTGATGCATGCCAAACAGAGGTGCTTGGGTTCAGTCCCTTATGTTGAGGAGCAGTCATAGTTCAATGATAACTTTCCTCCTCTGAGTCAGAAGGGCGTGGATTCAAGTTCCACTTCATCTAGGTTGCCTGTGGAAAAACAGCATTATCAAAGGCTCGGTATTCCACCAGTCATCTCCAGTGGATTTAAAAGACTGCAAGGCATTATTCCAAAGAAGGACAGAGTTCTTCCTTGTGCCTTGACCAATATTTCTCCCTTAATCAACATCATTAAATATTTGAAAATTGTTACTTTATCATTATTGCTTCCCATGTTTATAACAGTGACTGCATTTTAAAACTTCTTCTCTCAGTGGCTTTGAGACATCCTGAGATAGCATAAAACTCAACACAAATATCTTTTTCTTTTACTTAACTCGACTGGGCAGAAGTTTCAATTGATCTCTGTGTAATTCAGCTAGAAGGCAGAAAGTAAGTTTGTAAGTACACTGCTGTTAACATCCAATCCCTAACAAGTGTAGGCATGGTTGTTGTAATGCCTCACAATTAACTAATCTATTGGTGTTACACCCAGATAATTTCATATTAAAAAAGACCACTTTGATTGTGTTACAAAAGAGGGAGCAGTGTGCACAAAGTCATGTCCCAAATCTATTAGGAGCACCTTTTCTGTTTAAGTGATGAATCCATGACTTGGTTCAGCTGACAACCATTTCAGGAATTGCAGCCATGCCTCTAACTGGAAAAATTGGTTCATAGTATCTCTGTTGCTTAAATGTGCAAATAATAACGGAAAAGCAGACAATGATGATCAGTGAACACGCCTTTACGGTATTCCCTTTCATTCAGTCAGGACGCCTGAATATCAGTACCATTCCATATGGGCAGTTCTTCCTGCTATCCCTATGTCGTGAAGCCAGCATCAAATATGACTACTAACTCTTGCAGAATTGTTTGTTTTTGAGAGGTACCTAGTCAGTTTCCCGATAGACTTGAATGGTGTACGTTTCTGAGCAAAGAGCAGGAAATTCAAGCCACCTTCTGCACCCCTCCCCTCACCTCACACACAAATCACTGGCTGTGCTCTATTCTGCTCTTCCAAATGCTCCAGATGGACTGAGCTGTGGGTTAGAAAGACAACTTCTCTGGAGGAAGTGAATTCTGTTAACGCCCGTAATCACTGTATTTTAAAAGCTGATATGTTCAAGCCATCTTCGATGGAATTCAGTGGGTGTGGAACTATTACGTGATGAAATTCGTTAGATCCTTGTCATTGAGCTACCTCATGCAATTACCAGAGAAATTTTTATTTACTTTTATGCTGCCCATTTTAAAATTGACTGAAGTTTTAAGAGTTAGGTAAGATCGAAGTTTTTCAACTTTGGTTTTAAACCTATTCACCCTTTATTTACCTGCTGGGAAATTGGCCTGTTAGTGTCATTTCCAATTTTAACTTGCTAAAGGGTGCTGGAGGCAGGGAATCCTACTTCGAATCTATGCGGACTGGGTCTTGTTGCATTAATGAAAACCCCATTTTGCTTCAACTTTGGTTTGAGTGTGAGCGTCGTTTCAGCTTTCCTATCTGGTCTACAAATGTTCAGCAAACATGAGAAAATGTCCAGGTTATAAGAACAGTGTCATTTAAATGAAACTTAAATGACATGAATATGTTTTGCTCCCAGCATCTGACTCAATCCCATTAAGGGTTAAACTTAATCCTCTTTATTTTCAAAACCAGTAAAGCAATTTTCAAAGTTCTCACAGTGATTGCATAAAAAATACATGAAATTAGAGAGGCATTTTGAAGTATTCATCATAGATCATAGAATCCCTACAGTGTGGAAATAGGCCCTTCGGCCCAACAAGTCCACACTGACCCTCAGAGCATCCCACCCAGACCCATCCCCCTATAACCCTTCTAATCAACAAATCCCTGAACACTACTGGCAATTTAGCATGGCCAATCTATCTAGCCTGCACATTTTTGGACTGTGGGAGGAAACCAGAGCACCTGGAGGAAACCCACGCAGACACGGGGAGAACGTGCAAACTCCACACAGACAGTGGCTGGAGGGTGGAATTGAACCCAGGGCCCTGGTGCTGTGAGGCAGCACTGGTAACCACTGAGCCACCATGCATGTTCTCATTAATATTTGGATTTCAAACTCTCTCTTGCAGCATTATTGCTTTAATTGAGACAATTTCTTTCCTGGAAATTGTGAATCCAACTCAAAAAGACAATGTAGGGTAGAAGCTCCCTTTTCTGATTATTGTTTCCCACTGTAAATTTGAATCACTCTTATTGTGTCCTGTTTCCTCAGTTATCCACTACCCCAATTATTTCAGCTAAAGTGTAATGCTTGCTCAATGATTATGATCAAAGGTCACGATGCAAACCTAAATTTTGGTCACTTAGGGTGCTGTTGTGCCCTTGGTTTATTAACCTGCTGTTAATGAGTAAAAGTAAAATTATAGGCATTAGTTTGCAGATGAATACTCAATGACAGAACTGCAGGGATACATTTTGGGTATAATTTATAGTGTTATCTGAGGGTGTCTATGCAGGGATCTTGATCAGTTGGGGCAGTGGAGTGGCAGATGGACTTAATTTGGATAAATGCGATATATTGAATTTGCTAAAACAATGGCAGGACTTATACAGTTAATAGTAGGGCCCTGGGTAGTGTAGTCAAACAGAGAGAGCTACGGTTCAGGTACATAGTTCTTTGAAAGTTGCGTCACAGGTAGGTGGTTAAGAAGGCATTTAACACGCTTGCCTTCATTGCTCAGACCATTGAGTATAGGAATTGGGATGTCATGTTGTGGTTGTACAGGACATCGGTAACAAGACTTTTGGAGTACTGTGTGCAATTCTAGTCACCCAGCGATGGAAGGATATTTTTAAATTTGAGAGGGTTCAAAAAAGATTTACCAGGATGCTGCCTAGAGTTATAAGGAGAGGCTAGATAGGCTGGGACTTCTTTCACTGGAACGTATGAGGTTCAGGGGTGACCTTTTATAGACGTTTATAAAATCATGATGCATATAGAAATGGAGAATAGCCAGGGTCTTTTCCCTAGGGTGGGGGATTTCAAAACTAGGGGACATATATTTTCACACAGAGAGTGGTTCATATGTGAAATGAACTGACGAGGAAGTGACTGAGAGATATAGTAGGAACTGCAGATGCTGGAGAATCCGAGACAACAAGGTGCAGGGCTGGATGAACACAGCATGCCAAGCAGCATCATAGGAGCAGAGAGCTGACGTTTCGGGCCTAGACCCTTCATCAGAAAATTGCAGGTACAGTTCCAACATTTAAAAGACATTTGGATAGGTACATGAATAGGAAAGATTTAGAGGGATATGGTCGTAACGCAAGCAAGTGGGACTAGTTTAGTTTGGGAAGTTTCGTCGGTACAGACAAGTTGGATCAAAGGGTCTGTTTCTGTGCTCTATGACTCTATATACACATGCATATGTAATATATGTAACGGTAAATATAACAGACTGAAGAAATCATCGCAGTTGACATGTTGACCAAAGCACAAAGTTTGTTTGTATTTTATGGTTGTATTTTAAAACTGAAGGCAGGTTGAATGCAGTTCTTTATCTCCAGTTGCTTTAGTGCACACTGTGTCGCATATTCTGACAACACTTGTAAAACTCCCAGTGTGTATCATTGAAGCAGCACTGATATTATCTGTTGAGTACAAAAATAGTTACTCATTTTAAATTCACAATTCCCCACCCTTTCCCCACAGAGCTTGGCTTTCACTCTATTGCATATTCTGGAGTGGATTACTAACCTTGCACATCCAAGATTGCCAACACACATCCTGTGGTGAGCTGACCATGCAAACATCAATTTGAACAACTCCTTGCCCAAGCTGATGAAAAACATTTCATAAGCTGGTCTCCTAAACTAAGAGCAAAAGTGATGTTACAAAGTTACTTATCCACATGGTTACAAAACAATCTAGTGCAACAGACTGAGGAGCTCATTTATTATTCTATGCCACACCTAGTAGCAAATAAAGTATTTATTTAAGCTGTTTTAGGTGGCAAAGTTATCGTTTTCTGCATATATTTGAATAATTTTGTGGGTTCCTGGGTTGTAGATGTTTCTAGCGGGACCAACATTTATTGTCTATCCTTAAATGTCATTGAGAGGGTGTTGATGAGCTGCCTTGTGGAACCACCAAAGTGTTTGGGATGTGCTTACTCCCAGAATGTTTTAGGATTTTGACTCAGGGACGATGAACAAACAATATGTTTCCATTTCATGGTGGTTTGTGACTAGGGCATGGGGGGGATCCTGTAGGTGTGATGTCCAATTTACCTTTCCCTTCTAGGTGGGTTTTGGAAGGAGCTATCTGTTGTATTTGTGGGTAAATGAATACTGCCACCATTCCCTTTCCTTGACTGAGTGTAAGGGCCTAGTTAATTTCCAGTGAAGAAGAACAACTGCCAATCAGTCTTGACAAGAAGAGGATCTTGTCTTAAGAAGACCTAGTTTGTTGCATTATAGCAATTAGGTAAAAGTTCCATCAGTAACTTGGACATTGCTATTAAGATGAATAGGAAACACAAATGGCACTCCTGTCTCCTTGGAGATCTAGAGATATTATCCCAATTTCCCCATGTAAAACTGCGTGAAAATTGGTTCACTCAGTTGGCTGGCCAGCCAGTTTGTGATGCAGACTGATATCAACAATGTGGGTTTAATTCCTGCACTGGCTGAGATTACCACAAAGGACTCTCCTCCTCAACCTCTCAAACAACTGCCAGTCACATCACTGTAACGACAGAGCAGCCTGTGGTGATACAACTGGGGTATTCTCACCTTTACCTTTTTAAGGGGATTATCACTTGTTAGCGAGCTTATTAACTGCACATCTGATGGCATTAATGTGCAGCCTCCCATCCTACCATGCGTGAGCAGTAATCTAAATTCTGAAAATTCTTGACATGGAAGTCGGAGCAGGTACCTGGTGACTTCAGCTTGTCAGTTGCTCCAAATGACCTCCATATTGGACACCAACATTGCAGGATGTACATCTTGGATATTGGCCACACACATACAGACGTTGATATTCAATATGTTCAAGGCACATTTCTGATCAACTTACCGTGTGCTTCTGTACTTCAGTACTGCCACAGTGCAGTTTGGCAATTCTCACTGTCACACAACAGCAAGCGCACTTTGCGTTCAGGGCCATACAGCCAGCTCATGTACCGGACCAGGCTATGTCTCCGGCCTGTTGTTCTCTCGTAACACAATAGTGCTAAGCCTACCTTAAAGCTCACAACATCCTTGTCTTGCCTTTTTGTTCCCTTAACTGGAGTTACTAGGCTCCCAGTATTGCCAAATTGCATTGCTGTTTAGCAGTCACAAAGCCAGGAAGCTTGTCATGGTTGTTATCAGTCCTTGGTCAAATCAAGGGAGAGATAGTATTTGGGCATGGGGTCCCAGCACACTAAGACAAGGGCTGCCTCCGATAACAGTCGAGGGGCTTGGACATGGTCAGTCAGTGGTCTCTTCATAAGAGGTGAAAATCCAAATGTCAGGAACTCCACCACCATGTTGACTCTTTCTGCCATATAATGGTTTGTTTCCTCCTGCAATAAGAGAGAAGCAGAGATGAAGGGAGATGAAAGTGGGCTGCTACTTTTGATGCGACTGAGGAGGTGGCCCGAGTGAGTGAGTATGCAGTGTAGAGGGCATGCAGGGTCAGGGATGTTGATAGTTGGGGTTTGTGACTATGAGTGAGTGCAGATGTTACAGGCAGTGGTGAGAGTGAGAGGGCGCGAGCCTTGGTTGGAGGTGGGTACAGTAGCAGAGATAGAATGAGTGTGAGGTATTTGAGAGAAGATGGTGGCACGTATACTGATAGACTGGAGAAGGTTGTCGACGTTCTTCTTACACCTTACATTGCTGGGATTCCTCCAGCAGCTCAGGCTGCTTTAAGGCCAGGTGGCAACCTGGGACCACACTGATGTTGGGACCTCCACTTTCGTTCCTGGGAAATTAGAACATCCTGCCCCTGCCCCACTCCATTTGGTCGGACCTCCAGGTCCCTTTTTCTTAAAGGAGGAAGCCAAATTTCTCTTGTCTTTCATATCCATGGCCAATGGCAGGAAGTGTGCAAGGGAGCTCCAGAGTGATAGTGCTTGTCTGGGTGCACAGTGAGCTTTTAAAGATAACGTCAGCACCAGGGGTGCCTGTTAATTCCAGGACATCCCAACTGTGGTGAGTTGTGATGGAAACGGCATGTAGTAAGATGCTGCTCGAGTTGAGCAAGGGGTGGGGGGGGAGGTGGTGTGTCATAAGAGCAGGAGAGTTTGTTAATAAGGTATGGTGAGAGATTTTGCTACTATTTGCAGTGAGAAACCCACAAAATTCTCAATGAACCTGCCACTTTGCCAAAAAGGAAAGATTCAGTCCATTATTCTGAATGGCAGAACAGACTCGAGGGGCTGAATGGCCTGCTTTTGTCTATTCCTCCTTGTCAGGTAAAGATCAGAACTGTTGAAAGACATAAGGTGGAAGGCAATAAATCATAGAAATGTTTGCTTTCATAGCAGATAAATCTACTAATTATGGTTTCCTTCACAAGTAGTAATAAGAATTTTATTTCACTTATCTTCATGGCACCTCTATTTCTCATATACTTTGACTGCTAGCTATCAATTGTTCATTTTAATGAAGAACAGTCTTAGAACATAGATTTCTTTACTACCTTACTTCACATGCTGTCTTTTATGCCTTTTCAAAGATGCATAGCTCACCTTAAAAATCACGAAGACGCTGGTGACGTTACATCATTTAAAAGACTGTGAGTCACAAAAACTTTGTTTTTTTTGTAATTCATAGCATTGCCATATAATTTTGGCTCCTATTTTTGACAGAAGCAGGAATGATACTATTTCTTCAAATACTTAATTGCTGGACAGAGAGAAGAGCTTTTTTTTTAACCACTTCATGGGTACACAGCACAGAGAGCTGCTTTGAATTCTTGAATGAAGCAGAAAAAAAAATCAGTCATACCTTTCCTATGCTGCTGGGCAGTCTGTCTGGTGTGGAAATGATGCTGGTGTGTGGGCTGATGATGTGGCAACTCTCAAAACATGATTAATTTCCACCATTGCCAGACCAAGAGAAAGCTTTAACAATGGCGAAACATGCAACATTAATGTTCCAATTATAGACTCTATATGTATTATATATATATTTATATAGACATTTAACTCTGCAGACCAAGAATATGCAAGACATGCTTAAACTGAGAAGAAATAAAAAAATCCATAGTGTACATAAGTGTTTCATCAAATTAAAGTAGT
Organism: Rhincodon typus; assembly: GCF_021869965.1. NCBI lineage: Eukaryota > Metazoa > Chordata > Chondrichthyes > Orectolobiformes > Rhincodontidae > Rhincodon > Rhincodon typus. The sequence continues at coordinate 12,835,106 of NC_063335.1, forward strand.
TGTCTTTATAAAATAACTGAAAACCTTTTATTTTGGGACAATAGAACTGCTTAGTGTCAGTTTGCTAATCCCAGTAATCATGCTCACTTGACCTTTTAATGGGGACCAGTACCTTTCAGAGGGTAACTTTCTTAGATGCTAATTATGAAGTTGAAGTATTGGTACCTTGTGGGCACCTCTTGTTGCATAAAACTGGATGTATACAGCCTTTTAGAGTGCTGGAATTTCTTTCGATAGAAAAAAAAAACAATGCTACTTCAAAATCCAGTAACCACATTCATATCCACGTAAAATTATCTTTCAAATACTATGAAGGAGCAGAAAAAGCTATAATCAATGACATTTCTCAGTGGGCAAACAGTAAATAGAATGAGGTGAGAGTTTGACTTGCTCTCTGTTTTCATCCAAAATTACCATTGTTTTTCAGATTCCCATAGAAATTCTGCTAAGAAATTTTCCGGGCTATTTTTGGAGTAGTGAGCAGTGATCAGTTTAAGTGGTGTCAGACAGTTCAATACCTAGAAAATCCAGGCTTAGCAAGGACATGCTGTGCAAATTTATACATGAAAATGGCAATCACGTGGGACATAGTATGAACTTGTGGCAGAGGTAAACATTGCCATCTCATCTTTCTTGACCTGTCTGCAACCTATGACACAATGGACTGATACTGACCTTCCTAGAGTCATACAGCTTGGAAACAGACCCTTCGGTCCAACTCATCCATGCTGACCATGTTCCCAAACTAAAGTAGTACCATTTGCCTGTGTTTGGCCCATATCCCTCTACACCTTTCCTATTCATGTACCTGTAAATGTTGTAATTGTACCTGCAGCAGCCTCTTCCAATGTCAGGTCATTCCACATATGAACCCTCTTCTATGTGTTGACTTTCAAGTCCCTTTTAAATCTTTCTCCTCTCACCTTAAAAATATGCCCCCTAGTTTTGAACTCTCACACCTTAGGGAAAAGACTTTTGCTATTCACCTTATAAATGCCCCTCATGATTTTACAAACCTCTATAAGGTCACCTCCCAACCTCCTATGCTCCAGTGAAACAAGTCCCAACCTATCCAGCTTCTCCTTATAACTCAAACCCTCCAGTCCCAGTAACATCCTCGTAAATCTTTCCTGAACCCCCTTCAATTTAATCATACTCTTCTTCTAGCAGGGAGACCAGGACTGTACATAGTACTCCAAAAGTGGTCTCACCGATATCCTGTACAACCTCAGAAGTCACACAGCACCAGGTTATAATCCAGCTTTCACAGCGCTGCTCCTTCGTCAGGTGAAATCCACTCCAGTTGAATGCCAGCATCTCCACATCATGGCTGTACAACCTCCATATGATGTCCTGACTCTTATACTGAAGGATCTGACGAATGAAGGCAAACACACTAAATGCCTTTTTAAACCACCCTGTCTACCTGTGATGGAAGCTTATAGAGTTCATCCAGGTGGTTGTAGCCATTGCTGCCTGGCTCTATTCTTATCTCTTCAATCATAGCCAGAGTATCACATGCAATGGCTTCTCTTGCTGCTCTCACATCATTAGCTTTACTGTTCCCAAAGAACTATCCTTGGCCCCCTCTACTTTGTATCAGTACGTGGCTCCTGAGTGACATGTTCTGAAGTTATGCAGTTATTTTCTACGATACACTGACAACATTCAGCTTGACCTCGCCATCACTCCTCTTTCCTGCAATTAAATGTTGATAATAATGAAGCTATTGTTTTCAGCCCTTTCCACCAGAGTAATCCCTCTAGCTGGCAACAGTCTGAGGTTAAGCCAGTTTTTTTTTTGCAATCTTGATGACCTATTCAATTCCAAAATGAGCTTCTGACTGCATCGTAAAGATTTTCTGTTTCTACGCCTACAAGACCTCACCCTTACCTCGCCTCATCTGTTGCTGAAATCTCCATTTATGCCTTTGTTACCTCCAGACTTGACCATTCCAACTCGCTTCTGGTCTCCCACATTTAACCCTCTGTAAACTTGAGGTCACCTGAGATATTACTGCCCATGTCCTGACTAGCAGCAAGTTCTGTTCCCCATCACTCCCTGTTCTTACTGATGTATAATACCACCCTGTCAAGCAATGCCTTGATTTTAAAATTCCCATCCATGTTTTTAAGTGCCGATATGACCTTGCCCTTCCTTATCTACAGCTAAGAAACAAGTGGGCGGCTGCAGAAAATTGCCCTGACTTCCTCACCGAGCTAAATAGTCTTACAAGATTGTTCACCTTTAGTCAAACACAATTTTCATTATGATGTTGACTACATTTGCTGCTGCTATTAATTTATTTTATGCAAAACAAATGATTCGAAAACAGTTTATTCCACAGGAAGCATGGGCTTACCACAACAGCCAACGTGGCATCGAGCCTGCTCAATAGTTTTTCCCTGAGCTGACAACGCCTTTTTAACATTGATATAATCTACATTTCATTACCAAGTGGCAGTTAAATTCCTGTCACTGGACGACATATTTGTTGAAACACTGGAAAAGAGCATGCTGAGCCTTTTATCGGATCTGATCTTTTAGTTTCTATATACTTAACATTTGTTTAAATACCTCCCCCTGAAGTTGCTAAGGATTGATTACCCTGGTCCTCTAGTATCTTACCGTATTCATGCAATACATTGCTTTTGGGCCAAAGCTGTCAATCTCTAATGCCTATGCGTATTCCTTTTGGAAATGATAACTTGGAAGCAACCCTATGTTGTAAACCAAGCTTTATGTTTTCCAAGCAAAGAACTGTAGACGCTGGAAATCTGAAACTAAGTCAGAAATTGCTGAAGAAACTCAGCAGATCTGGCCACATCTGTGAAGAGAAAGCAGAGTTAACATTTCAAGTCCAGTTACCCTTCTTCAGAATTGATTGTAGCTCAAGAAAAGTGGTATATATCCTGAAGATGGATCAAGTATTGGCTGTAAAGGGGTAGATGATAGGTGGAGATGGAATCCAGAGAGAGAGAAAACAGTAGTTGGACAGACAAAGGAATGGATAATGGTGAGCCAGGGAGAAAGAAAAGCTGATAATAGGGACCATTAGTAGACGAAATGGATTGGCTATGATGAAAGCAGCTCGTGTGATTGAAAGGGCCATGGATGTGGGGTTTGGGAAAAGGATATGGAAGAAGATGCTCAGCCCATAAAATTATTGACCTTGATATTGAGGCTGCAGGGTCCCCAACAGGAAAATGAGATGCTATTCTTCCCCCATCCCTTGTCCTTGGCATATATACCAAACTCTTCCTAGCTACAGTCAGTTCTGAAGAAGTGTCACTGGACCTGAAATGTTGACTCTGCTTTCTGTCTACAAATGCTGCCAGATTTTATATATTTTTCCATCCTGTACTCCAGTCATAGTTTAGCTGAGATTGTCTAACTTGGCACAGATTGGATTTTGACCTTGAGTCCTTTGACCTTAATATTTTTATACATTGTAGTCCTGTCACTTTTTTTAATTAGGCAATTGAGCAGCTCCCAAGCACTACCTACAGAAGTAAATACTTACCCTAGAGATGGTTCACTAGATTGATTCTTGGGATGAGACAGTTCTGCACAATGATTGCACAGAGTGAGTGCATCCTTTCTGTAGTTTTGAAGAACGAGAGGTGATCTCATCAAAGTGGAGAATTCTGAGAGACATGACAAGGGAGATGTTGAGAAGCTGCTTCCTACACCTGGGGATTTTAGAACTGCAAGATAGTCTCAGTTTAAAAGGTCAGCTATTTAAGACTGAGACTGGGAGAAATTTGTTCACTTGGAGGTGTGTGAACTGTTGCACATTTCTACCTCTGATGGCTGTGGATGCTCAGTCATTGAGTAGATTTAAGACTAAGATAGAATGATGTACTCTTAAGAGAACCAAAGGCCCTTGGGATCAGCCAGAAAAGTGCAGTTAACATTGAGGATTAGCCATGACCTTCTTGAACAGTGCAGCAAGCTCAACCAGACCATGACAGCTTCTTCCTGGCCCCTATTTCCTATGTTCTTGTGCTTCAAAAGCACTGCTGATATTAAAGAGGAAAAGTACTTGGTTAAAATATTTCCATTGTTATCATTTTCAGGTACCCCACACCATTTTTCTATGCCTTTCAATTTTTATCTATTTATTTCTGCATTTCCATTGAAACAGAAGTAATTTGCCTTTCATTGTAAACTTGTGGCAGTGCTGCGTGCTGCATATGTAAAATTCAGGGATTGCATTTTTGTGGCCAAAAAATGTTTGCATTGTCTGCCACTGTTTATTTTACCTTTGATAATTCAGCCCAGCTCGAAGCATTATAGCATCTTTATATAATTTATTTATTATTACATAATTATATATAAGCTGTTTTGCCTTATTGTTTTCGATTAAATTATTCATGGAGAGAAAATAAACAATTTTGTTTTTTAACGTGTTCTGTGATTCGCAGTTACCTCAGTTAATCTTTTTAGAGTGCAGGTCATCTCAAATCTTTTTCAAAAATCTTAATGTAGTTCCAATCTGTGAAGTAGCAAAGAAGATTATCTGTTATTGAAGATATCAGCTGCTCTGTTGGAATTGATTTCGTCTAGCTGTGCACTTCAGATAAGCTGAAACCCAAATAGAGTGAACCATTTAACATTAATACAGAATGTCCACTGAACCATTCCAGCCAGGTGATCTATTTTTATGAGTGACCGTTAAAGAGCCTATGCACACTGATTAGACACTGGTCATTTTTTGGGGTCTAGGTTAAACTCCAGTTCAGATTGATGAGTCAGACATTACATCTATCTGCCAGTTGTAAGGGATGTATAAAAAATGAAAATGTGCTGTATAACTTTCTTCGGCTAAAGAAATGCTTCCCTGTCCCTACTAGCATAAGTTATTTTTTGGTAACCTGGTAACCAGGTATCTGACATTGCAGATTTTTTTGGTGCCTAGTAAAGTGTATGTGCTCTCTTGTGAGAAAATTCAGTTGATATTGTTCTTTCCTTCTGCCCTATGGTTAGCTAGATAGATTCCACTTGCTCCTTTTTGATCACTTAAGATCTTCTGTGCATATTTGCATTATTCATTAATCTTTGCTCACCTCATGTGAATGGTTAGTGATATGTTAGCTCACTGTGGTGCTTTTTCCATCTTGTGGATATCCTTGCCATTTTTATGGACAGTTACTGTTCTTAGCCTCGGGGATCTCCTTTGATCTTGACTGACAAGGACTAACCTGGTTAATAGAAAAACTAACAGGAATTTTTTTAGTGTGGAATTGCATGACCCTGCAGATGAATCCAGGCCACTGTATGTCCCGAATGAAACTCTTGACCTCACAGAATGCTGTATGATACTCTATTCTTACAACAGCCCCGATTGCATCAAGTGTCCAATACAACATTTTTTTCTCTGAACAACTCTTTTGCAATTTGCAGTTGGATGGTGCTTTGGAGCCAGTAGTGTGTTTATCATTTTAATTGCAGACATGAGGCTAAACCTTTGCTACATCATTTATTGCCAAGCCCAGCCAATGCCATCACAAGGCCCTGATTCCCAGCTTCAGGATCAGCAGTATCTGTCTTGTGACAGAGTACTTAACCAGTTAATTTACAGTGTGGGAGCTACGACCTTTCAAGCTCGCCATCCTGTTTTGTGTCAATGTGCACTGTCTTCTAAGACAACTATTTAATGGCTTTTGACCACCCTGGAGGCATAAAGTTTCCAAACATTAATCTGAAAACTGGAAAGCAAAGCAGTATCAATTAATTAATGGCTACATTCATACTTTGTCATTTTTGACCTTAGAAAAGAAGAGAACATTGGCATGGAATGAATTTGCTCTTCTTATGATAATTAAAGACTGGCCAATCACAATCACCAGAATAATGAAATGTTAGAACACTATTTTCAAGGCCTTCCAAAAACATTGCAATTGTCTTGAAGAACTTCTGGCAAATGAATATAGGTCTGATGAGCCCTGAAAATCTTTCAGCAATATCGTCCAAATGAGATAGCTGAGCATATTCAATTTCTGCTGCAAATATACCTTGGTTGGATTATGCTCATTGTAATGGAGACTTGTTGCAGTAGGGAAATCCAGTAACATTTATGGAAATACATGGAAATCAGATGATTTATATAATGGGTGAGTGAATTGTCTGACTGGTCTAATGTCCAATGAGTGGAAAAGAAAACTACCCCTTGGGTAGTTCTGAAGAAGGGTCCTGACTTGAAACATCGCTTTTCCTGCTCCTCTGATGCTGCCTAACCTGCTGTGTTCCTCCAGCTCCACACTGTGTTATCTCTGACTCTAGCATCTGCAGTTCTTGCTATCCCTGAGTGACTTACTACCCCTTGGGAAAATCTTTTGAAAGATTTTTCTCAATATCCTTTAAATAACAGTAAAAATGTCTTGGAGAAACTCTTCCGTATTTATATAGCACATTGCTCAGTTAATATTTCCAAATTGTGGGTTGTTACATAGCTTGAAGGAACTTTCCAGACTTTTTTATATCTTGATTGTCACTCTTTGCTCCAACTCATAACTGTGATGACTAACATTGAGTAATGTGGCTATAATTGCTATCTGTCAGCATCTCTGCCTTCAGTATCTCAACCACTTGGCATCAAAGTGGATAATCATTTTTGAGGCATTATTGTTAATGTTGCATTACTCGTTCTAACACACCATCATGACCTATCCTGAATGAACCCTCCTGGATTCTCACTATGTGCAGTTTCCATCAGGATACCAGTGGATAGTGATCAGGAGTGCTAGACCTTTTTATTTTGTTTGCCCATAAAACAATCTGAACAGAGAACACAATGTATTCTCACTGTTGATTGATCTTAAATCCAGTTGCATAGCATAGGCCAGAATTTAAACTTGGGTCTTTTGGCTCCATGTGGCTCAGTGTTGGCGTTACACACTTGATGCATCACTGAACCATTGAATTGTCTGTAACGTACACAGTGTTATCACCAAATTCTTGGAGTTCCCCTCCATAGACTTTCAGCTTCTCACTCTTGCGTGTCTGCCTTTGCTTTATTCATGTCCTCTCTGACAATTAGCTTGTGGATTATCTCCTTCTCAGCCCCTTTCAATTTTCAATGGCCCGCTGACAACAGTAGCATTTCTCTCTCTCCCACTTTCCCACCTGCGGACCCTGCCAAACAAGAACGTGGAGAATCGAACGGTGAAGAGCAGAAGTAGCACACTAAATGTTTAACGTTATCTCACCCATTAAGTTTCTTTCACACCGACCAAAGGAAATATGGACCAGAATAAGTTTAATAGTTGGCAACAATCATTTCAGTGAAGGTCACATTTGAACATCTGCCTTTCATTTGCAATGCAAGAACGTCTTGAAGAATTAGTTTCCCTTTGTAAGATTCCTGTTGCCTTTTGCTGTCTTTTACAGCCACACATTGGAGCTTGATTTCTGCAGTTTCTATTTTAATAATCCCACAAAACCTCTGGGATGGCTCAGACAAACATTGCTCAGTTCCTGCAGATTTTCACTTTGCCGCTCCCTCCAGCTCATTCTTACCTCACTCCGTTTTTCTCACTGAGCCAGACAGTCATGTTGAGCTTGGTGCATTAGTCCCTTGGCTTGTCCAAGCATATACTGTAGACACTGTAATTTGACTGTGAATTAGATTTCCCAATGATAAGCAGAAAGGAGAAAAATGAAGTAATGGCTCCAAAATCTGCTGCTTCAGGAAACAATGTGCAATTATCATCAGTTTGCAGGAAGGCTAGAATTCAAGTGAAAAATCATAAAGGTGGCATATCTTTGTTTTCCAAAGTGAATGCCACAACATGAAGCCATGGAACTGCAAAAGACAGAATTAATCACAAAGGGTCAGAATCAGTTTAAGCATTTGTAGTAGTTTAGAAGTTACGGAAGAACCATTATTTAGATTGCTGTTGGTATATATTATGTGGAATTTGTTGCTTTAGAGTTTGACTCTACTGAACAAATCAAAGTTAATGAGTTGTACTGAACTGTAAACCAAGTCTAATAATTGGTAACAAGCACCAATGCAAAGTGAACGGTATAGATGGTTTTCCCCATGTTTTGAGATGTCATAGGTAGAGATTCAGTAAGTTTGGATTTTAAAAATCTATTTTACAGTAAAGCATTTGCTGAAAATTGCACAAAACTACAGTTGCGAATAGGGATTCAATAATGAAGTTCACGCAATGATCACGGCAGCAACATAGGTCAGTAACCGAGATCCCAGAGCCCATTGCAGAGACCCTAAGAATCCCTACAGTGTGGAAATAGGCCATTCAGCCCAACAAGTCCACGCCAACCTTCTGAAGAGCATCCCACCCAGACCCATTCCCCTTACCCTATCCCTGTAACCCTGCATTTCCCATGGCTAATGCACCTAACCTACACATCCCTGATCACTATGAGCCATTTACCTAATTGCCAATCCACCTAACCTCCACATCTTTAGACTGTGGGCAGAAACCGGAGCACCCGGAGGAAACCCACGCAGACACGGGGAGAGTGTGCAAACTCCACACAGACAGTCGTCCGAATGTGGAATCGAACCCGTGTCCCTGGCGCTGTGAGGCAGCAGTGCTAACCACTGAGTCACTGTGCCGCCCGGGAACCCACACCCAGGAGCCCTTTTCAGAGGCCCTGGCTGATGTCAAGCAGTGACTGGAGGAACAGTGGAGGAAGAACAAGAGGAAGAGAGAAAGATGAACTCTTCCGTAGAAAAATGTTGCATTATATTCAGTGTTTCAAGATAGTGCCAGAGTGTGGCAACACTTTGCATATAACGCACTAAGAAACATCTTTCATTGTATTTTTATACACACATGACAATAAATCTAAATCTAATCTAACCTAGCTATGTTCCCAGGGGTTTCAGTGCAAAATCCCTCAGTAAACCCTCTTTCTTGTCTATGAGCTTTCATCACAATGCATGATTAATAAACTAATGGTGTAAACCATTTCCCCATATTTTTTATACCAGATAGAAAAGCTCCATTATGGCCATGACTGTGGTCAGCAGTGGCAGCTAAAAGCACAAACTGCAAACAGTTGAGATCTCATTCTTACTATGGAAGTGGAACATTGTGGAATCCCAGCTGATACAGAACTCTTCAGGGCAATTCCAACCTGCATTAATCACAATGATACAAAGAAGTGGGAAAGTAATCTTTTTTACTTGAGGTCAAAAAATCACACAACACCAGGTTATAATCCGACAGGTTTATTTGAAAACACTAGCTTTCTGAACCTTGCTCCTTCATCAGGTGTACTTTTTACTTGAATAAACATTTCAAGTTGTAGATGAAAAGATTAAATTGTGTATTCTGTAATTATGTTAAGCCCTTTCCAAGGTTGTATAGCTCCAATTTTAAACCTCCCCTCTCCCTCCACCCCTGACACCCCCAGCCCCACAAACCCATCAACCCTACAACATCAGTAATGTGGCACTCACAAGATCAGAGCTATACAATGCACTTTGACACACATATTGTGAGCAGTGTGTGAGGATCTCATTCAAGACAAGCCAGGTCCTCACTGAGATCCAGAAGTACCAATCACATCTTGACGCTAATTTAGAGATAGTAAGTACTGCCGATGCTGGAGTCAGAGATAACACAGTGTGGAGCTGGAGAAACAGAGCAGGCCAGGCAGCATCAGAGGAGCAGGAAAGCTGACGTTTTGGGTCGGGCCCCTTCTTCAGAAATGGGCATTACTGATGCTAATTTAAGTTCATTTTGAGTTGGCACCTCGTGCCAGACTGGTGGAAAAAACTGTACTATGCGAGGGCATAACAAGAAGAAAATCTTTTTTTAAGTTTCCTTATAGACCAGCAGAAGGAGAAATGCTCCTCAGAGCCCCATCTAGAAAACTTTATTGACTGCCTAGGACAGGAATCCCCTGAACCTGCACCCTGTTCCATCACTACCCCTCACACGCAGACTATGCACGCACCCAAACAGGGTTCGATTAACTGAATGCTGGAAAACGTTTCTGTCTGCCTTTCAGCTGCTCTTGACTTACACCCTGTCTTACAGCTTTTCGTTATCACTACTAGGTCCAGGCAGGAATTGGGTCTGATGGATTGAAACATTGAAACCAGCTTGACAGTGACCCCGTTGACTGTATTCTCACCGTTTGTCCCCAGTTAAAGTCATAACTTTTGGTACAATTCCCAAGTTGAGTGAGCTTTGTATTTTCCATTTAAAAGATAATTGATAACATTTTCCACTAGATCTGATTTGCAGTATTGTCCACATGACATTGAGATTTCTATTTGATTCACAATGCAATCCAACCTTAGCAACCCACAGCACTATAGCTGTGAAATTAATTCATTTTATTTAGGATACAGCTTGAGTAACTTCTTGGATAACATCCACCTAATTGTATAAACCATTGTTTAAGTGTCATCTTGAGCAGTGTGGCTACGTCTGGGTAGAGAGTAGACGTAAGGATAGTTCTAGGGATGAGACACTTCATTTTTTGTGGGTAGACTGGGCTTCTCTGTCCTTAGAAGATTAGCAGGAGATTTGTTAGATGTATTCAAAATGAGAAAAACTGTTCCCATTGGTGGATCAAAAGGCAGAGGACACCAATTTAGGGTGATTGGCAAAAAAACAATGGTGGCATGAGGATAAACTCATGGTACGAGTGAAAGGCTCTTGTGGTGTGGTGGTAGTGTTTCTACCTCTGAGCCAGGAGGCCTGTGTTCAAGTTCCAGCTGGTCCAGAGGTGTGCCATAACACGCCTGAACAGGTTGATTGACAAGATCTCGCAGCGAGTGACTAGGATTTGGAATACATTGTCCGAGGTGTGGCTTGCAAGAGGGAATTTGAGAATTATCTGAAGAAAAATAATGTAGGGCTATAAGGAAAAGGCATTGGAGTGGGATGAGATGAGTTGTTCCTGCAGAGAGTGGGTATAGACATGATGGCCGAAATGATCTGCTTCTACGTTGTAACAATTTTATGATAATTGACCATCTGCAACACAGTTTTACAAGTCAGCTCAAATACCTGGCTTTTGACAACAAAGCAGTTATTGCTTAACAACTGAACTTGCTGCATTCACCAGTCCATGCATGGAAAAACATTAAATCTGTCAATCTGCTGACTTATGGAGAAATGAGTGAAGAAGGTTGATAAATCTGGAATAGTAGAAATAATAAAGACAGATAATAAAGATATATATCTGAAACTCAATTTCTTCAAATTTAGCAACTTGCAATCCAGCAGTTCAGGTTACTTTAAACTAAAAGTGACAATGCCTATGTAGAGAGGGATAAAATGAAACTTTCCTCTTTGCATTGGGCCAATTCTAATTACTAATGAAACCTTCATACCTTTGTGAATTATTTTGTAGGAATACATTTCGTGAAAGTCTCATTAATTAGAATTGATTACAACTTAAAATCCCTATTATAACCAGGAATCTGTGCACTGTTCTCAAGCCATACCTTCTGTTTTCATGATTTTTAAGTTCTTTTTTAATGTCAATATTTAGCATTGAAAATGTCCATGTAATTGATTATAATATAAATTGCCTATGTCAACAGGCTCTGATGACACCATTTGTAATCTTCAGTCACTAGGTGGTGTTGTACTTTCACTATAATTTGTATTTTCTGACTCAACATGCGCAGCAACATGGGAAATATAGCACGATTAGTTGGATTTCCGATGCTGTAATCACTAAAACAGCATATTGCCTTAAAATTATCATCTGTCCATTGTGAGTGCTATTTACCCTCTCAATGCCTGGTAAACAATAGTAGGGGGAGTATGCCTCTATCCATTCTTGGTACATATTTGTCACACACTTTAGGACTGGGTTAATTCTTTCAGTCATTTTATACTTCATTAATCTATACTTCTCGGTCATTGCATCTTTGATCGCCCTCCAAGGTGAGGCCCAGTTCCCTTGGCTTTTGAAACCATCTTCAATCCTTACAATTGAAGCTTTACAATCCAGATAAATGCTCAACATTAATACAGAGCAATGAACCACAAAAAAACCCTAGTAATTATCTTTAAGCTGCTGGATTTATTCCAAGGTTTCCAAAAGGTTTGTCTTCAATTCTTGATAAGAGGAAAACTTCATTATAGTTGCAGCCATTTAAAAAAAAATGTTTGTTCAGAATTCTATCCTGAAAAGTGAAAATAATGTCAAGAGTTGTGAAATTCTAACCTGCACTTCTCTTGTTGTATACCAGGATCCTTAACAGGCATGGAGCTGCTGGTTAAAATCTACCTACTTCCATTTAAAGATTGATTTGTTAAGTTTAACTACATTTGGCCATTCATAGTTTATCCTAATAGTTACGCTTATACTGCCAGGCTCATTAAAAAATAACAGTTCAGCATATTTATTTTGAGGCAATAAAACTGAGGATCAGTGAGGGTAACGTGATTGATGCAATCAACGTGGATTTTAGCAAACCCTTTCACAAGGTTCCAAATTGCAGAATGGTCAGGCGAATACAAGTGCTAAAGACAATCAAGTTGGATCCAAATTGTCAGGAAGCAGTAGTCGATGGTTGATTGTGTTTTTGTGGTGGGAAAGCTGTTTCCGGTGGGGTTCTGCAGGGCTCAGCACTAGGTCCCTCACTGTTTGTGGTGTACTTCAGTGATTTAAATTTACATGTAGGGGCATGAATGAGAAATTTGTCGATGATGTAAACACTGGCCATGTGTTTGAGTGAGGAAGGCAGTGGTACATTGCAGGGAGACATCAACGGACCAATTCGGTGGACAAAAAGTGGCAAGGGGGATAGGGGCTGGAGAGTGTGAAGGAATGCATTCCAGAAGGCAAATAATGTAAATGAATACACTATAAATTGTAGGTCCCTGAGCGGTATAGACGATCAGAGATCTGGCATATCCACAGACTTCCCTTTAGTCAATAAGGACAGGAAACATGCTGTTGGCAAAGTCAGCATTTGTTACCTACCCATGGTTTCTCTTGAACAGATTGGCTCCTGAGGCTATTTCAGAGGGCATTTGAGAGTCAGGCACATTGTAGTGGACCTGGAGTCAAATGTAGGCCAGACCTGGTAATGATGGCAGATTTCCTTTCCCAAAGAACATTAGTAAACTAGATGGCTTCTTTGTGACAATTGGCACATCGTTGCCATTCAATTCCAGATTTTATTGAATTCAGACTTCACTATCTGCCAGGGTGGGATTCGAACCCATGTCCCCTAAATATTAACCTGGGGCTTTGGATTTATTAGTCCACTTAAATTACTCGTGTCTCAGCACCTCTTCTTGTTGGGGAAGTGTATGAGGGATTTCTTTCATTAGCCAAGTCAGCGGTTTATGCTATCACTGTGTAAAATCCTAGTTTCGCCAGACTTTGTACATTCTGGTCACCACATTATGGGAAGGATGTGATTGCATTAGAGAGGTATAAAGGAGGATGTGGGCAGTCATCAAGAAATTTGGCTAGAAAGGAAGTTTAGATACAATGGGATTGCTTTCTTTGGAACTGAAGAGGCTGAGAGGGGATTTAACCAAGATGTATAAAATTATGAGGAACCTGGATAATGTGGATAGGAATAATGTATTCCCTTAGCAGAGAGGTCAGTAAGAAGAGGCATAGGTCGGAAAAAATTGTCACAAGGATTTTAGAGGAGTTGAGTAGAAATGTTTTTGTGCAAACGGCTTCAGACCCCGGTGGAGGATTGCAACTCAATACCTGAAAGGATAGTGGAGTCAGAAATCCACACTGCATTTAAAAAATACTTGAAAGTGCTGTAACCTACAGAGATACAGTCCAAAGACAGGAAAATGGGATTAGGCTGGATTGCACTTTTCCAGCTAGAACAGACACCGAGAGCCAAGTAGCTTCCTTTGTATACCATAAATTTTATACATTTCTGTCACTGAAGCAATCATGGAGACTATAATTGGAAAGTTATTATTAAATTTTCTTTCAATCTGTTACCATGGAGACTGCAACAAGCACCTTCACAATATATTTAATAAAATAGATTGCTGCTGCAGATGCCTTTTTAAAATATCTTCGATAGTGCGCTGAGTTTTCACAGCCCCTTGAATGATGAGGGCATTAGGGAAAAGTTTAGGAAATTTGTGTGAGTTTCTTGATAACAAACAAGAAGTCCCATTTTCCAACCGAGTGTTGAATGGCTACACAAGGTTCTCATTAGGGAGCAGCGAGGGGCCTATTGTCGTGCATCAACATCTCCTTTTTACTTTATCTTGCCTCATTATCATACACTCGCATTCGCCCACCTCCTGGTTAGAAAATAGATAGTAACAATTCTTGACATTCAGAGCAGTTACCTGGTAAACACCAGCTTGCCACTTGCTCCTTCAGCTCTACATTTTGGACAGCATTTAGTAACACTTCAGGGTCTATTCCATGGGCAGTGACCACCTGCACCCCTTGTCCATGGACATTTGGCATCAGAGAGATACCAGCCTAACACATCCTCTTGGCACATTTCTGATCCACTTATAACGTGGTTCTGCACCTCAGTACTGCACTTTGGAACATACTAGCATCTATCAGTGGAATGCTTCTACAAGAACACTTTGCTCACAGTGACGGACATCTATCTCATGGACTGGATCGGGGGCATCTCACGTAGCATCATTGACTTTGCTCCTACTCTGACAGTCATAGCATCTCTGTTTTGCCCTGCCGTGCCTTGCCCTACCTTTTTACACGATGACGCCTTCAGCCAGTGCTTCAAACCTCATTGTAGTTTTGTACTTTGTGTTGCAGCTAAAAGGCAAGTCAATACAAAGTTTGGCAGCTTGTTCTGGATATCAACAGTAATCAGTCAGAAGAGTAGATGTGTTGCTGCAAGTCACCATGTTACATCAATCTCATATTTTCAACTTGTGGGCAGCATGGCTAACATAGCAAACACATTCCATGTACTTCAACCAATGGCCAAGTCGCAAAATCTAAGAGTAGCCCTCAGTCAAATAAAGGGAAGTCACCCTTCAGTCAGGGGATCATGGCATTGTAGATCAAGGGCAGTTTCCAATATCAATCCATCAGCTTGGACACAGTCTTTCAGCCCCTTGGGGTGGTCAGGGATGGGATCCTCTCCTTGTGGCAAGTGAGAAGCCTAATGCTGAGTAGATCCTACCCATCTTGGCTCTTCATGTCCAATTTCAGGCCTTTCTTCTCCTGGAGTGAGACTAAAGGAGGCATTGTGTGAGATAGAAGTGGTTGGTAAAGGTGTTAGTGCTGGTGCAGATAGGGGAAAGGTGTCCCGAGTGAGTGAGGCAGCGCAGAGGTCATGCAGGGTTAATGGCTGGGGGGAGTGAGTAGATGAGATCAAATATGAGAAGATGTTGCATGCAATTGTGAGAGTGAGAGACCATGATCCTTGGAGGGAAATCTGTGCAGAAGAGAGAAAGGGAGTAACTGACAGAAGATGGAAACAGTTACCCTTGCAGAGCACATTGACCTTCTTGCAGCATTACTGGGCATTCCTCTAATCCATGCAAATAGCACAGACCTGGCTAACAACTTCAGAGGAGGCTGGCAGTGTCTGGTATTGTGGTCTCTTCTGGAAGTCTTGAGGAAAGAGGATGCCCCTTCTCTGAACTGTCACATCCAAGAGGACCTCCAGGTCTCTGCTAGCAGAACAGTTGTCAACATGTCTGCCATGTTGAGTTTATCTCCCTTTGAATGTTTGTCTCTCCCTTCCTCTTCCCTTACTGAACAGTCAGGGAGGTGATGACCTAGTGGTATTATCATAGGATCAAGTGGTGACCGAGTGGTATTATCACCAGACCCAGATAATATCCTGGGGACCTGGGTTCAAATCCCACTACTGCATATGGTGAAATTTGAATTCAGTTTAAGAAAAAAGTTTGGAATTAAGAGTCTAATGACCATAGATCTGATTGTTGTAGATTGTTGGAAAAACCCATCTGGTTCATTAATGTCCTTTAGGGAAGGAAACTGCCATCCTCTCCTGGTCTGGCTTACGTGTGACTCCAGACCCACAGCAATGTGGTTGACTTTTTAAAAAAAAACCGGCCCTCTGGGGCACCCTAATCCTGTTTATGAATAATAAAAAAAGGAATATCCAGGCCATGTTGGACTGTATGACACTAAAACTAGGTGTTAGGCTGCTCATAAGTTCAAGTGTGCAGCAATTAGAAGCTTTCTTTCAACATAATGATGGCAGTAGTTACAGTTCAATTTTTATTTTAAGTACTTAGCAATAACTGAGACATATCAAATTAATACCAAAATGATGCTTTGCATTACTTCCGCTGAGAAATCTATTCAAATTCATTTTGATATTGTAATACACAAGGTAATTGAAATGAGTTGAGTGAGGGAGAAAAATTTTTTAAGTAGATCAATAATCAGAGCTTTCAGGAATCTAAAAGCATCCGTACCAAATATTAATCAGGTGAAAATTACTTAAGATGCTCGAAATCTTGGAAACATTAAAGCCTGAAATACGCAGTAGCATCTGCGGAAAGGAAAGGGTTAAAATTGTGCCTTGATGATGATTTCACAGGCCTGCAGGATTAGCTGTTTCTCTCCTTACAGATGTAGCCAGACTGCTGCGTATTTCCAGCATTTTTTATTCGAAAAAAGAATCGGTTTTATCTCATGCCTGTGGAAATTGACTTAAACATTTGCATTTCTTCCAAAAATGAACTTTTTTAAAAAAAGACGGTTTTCCTTTTAACTTTGAACACCACTTTCAGTTTAAGGTTGAGAAACGTCTTATTGCAGGCACATTAGACACTTCCACAGGATGTCAAAAACAATTTCTTCCAAAGTGCTTAGCATATAACTCTCCTTTAATCATTGAGAAATTTAACTTGACCCATCATGCTCAGGCACTGGCCTATTCCTTTTAACCAATACTCTAGACTTAGCAAGGTGCAGCTGCTCCTTTTTCTCCTTTGCAGCATTGCTGGTGGAGGATACACTGAAAATAGGGATATGTAATAGAACTAAGGAATTCTTGGGATGTAGCCAGCAGGCCTTAAGTGAGCTGCTTGTTTGTAGAAGCAGCTTTCTGCTGTCAAGATCAGCATCAATGAGGCACTGGCAGCTGTTCTGAAACACTCTGATTTGTTTGGAGTGAGATTTGTTGTGGATTTTGGTAACTGGGCTTCTGTGTGATTGTTATGCGAAGTAAACATCAAGCTTCTGGTGGCTCGGGCAATAAAGGTAATGAATTGTATGTATTCAGACTGTTCACAGCTGAACGTATACCTTGTTTTTCAAGTTTCTGATTGAAATTGTGAAGTACTGCAGCAATTTTGCAAATGACTGAGGAGTAAAAACTATGTTTACTTGGTATTCAGTGAAATGACACAGGCCGCTGATAGGAATGACGATTTCCTTTTTTTGGGTGGGCGGAGGTGATTCAGTTTTGGACACCATGGAGTTAATAACTTGAATTGTGCATCTACTCTCAAAAAAGGCAATCCTGGAGACTGGACTCCTGCCTTACTCTCAAGACAACTTACACCAATAGAATCAGCTCTGCAGCAAATAATGAAAAATATGCATTCATGTCACGCCTTTCACAACCTCAGGACATCCCAAACTGCTTTACAGCCAATCAGCTCCTTTTGAAGTGTAGCCACTGTTTCAATGGGGTTGGGAGTAATATAGGTAAAAGGGTGACATTGCAATATTGGAGACCCATAGTTAGCAATTCAGAATAGGGAGTCCAGTCACAGATGATGTTGTAGATTGAATTCCCGCTTGACTACCAAGGAACACTGGCAAATAGCTAGCCTATTAAACATTAGAAATTGAATGTGTACCAACTTCCTTTTCTGATAGCCATGAAGCATGGCTGTGCATACATATAGACCACTTTGGATCAGGCTTGTACCCAGGAGATGTTCCCTTTCCACATCACTTAATTAGATGTATATCCATGCCTCGTGCAAAAGCTTAAATGCAGAAAACTGTGCAGCACCAGACAACCTTAGGAAGGCTATGAATGTATAACTTCATTCCAATGAAATACTTTGAAAAGATTGTTCTTCCCTCATTTCCAAACCTAGAGTTATACGTTCATGGTGATAGAACATGATTTTACATATTAAATGATGCAAAAATGGCATGTAGACTCAGGAATCATGTTAACCACCTGACTCCTGAGTACACTAATTAAAAAACTACAAGATTGCCTGTCTTAGGCACCAACAATCAGAATGCCATGAAAAAGTATTTTCCATCACCATGAAAATGTAACTCTATGTTAGGAAAAGAGGGAAGAATTATATTTTCAAAATACTTTATTGAAATATGGAACGCTGAGACACCCTGAGGTAGTGAAAGAATTCATAAAAATGCAAACCTTTCTTTTTTTGGATGAAGCTTGCAAAAGAAATGAAATTTTTTTTTAAAGTAAAGAAATGTAACCCCTTCGCCGTGCCACCTTGCCCCATACTTTGCCTTGCCCAACTTTTTTCTCCGTGTTACAAAATCGTTTCTCACTTGCCATTTTCCTGAATTCTACACTCCATACATTTATGCAACAGAATTTGAAGTTACATATTTGTAGTTTTCTTTAAATTAACCCCTAGCTGAATCCCCTTTTTCTCTGAGCAAACATATGCAGCAACTGTTTGAAAGCTGCAAGATTGTTTCTTCCGTCAAACTTCTAAATCATTTAGTATTGACAAGGTTCATCTAAACTGATTGCTTAATATATTTCAGGTAGTTCATTTGAAGTACTTTGGTGCCTCTAGCTATGATGTGTCAGCGTCCACACCCATGCGATACCTCCCTTCCTTAAAAGGGGTGAATTCTTCCTACTGTTTCAAGCTCTCTGTGCTCGTTGGAAAAAATTGCTGATGTTGCAGTTTTACCACCAAAATGAAATTGTATATCTGACAAACGAAAAAGATCAAAGCCCTTTGGTTTAAATTAATAAAGAACAGTATGTTGCTACCACCACCTAGAAATGTTGAGAGATTTGTTTGGTCCTGCCAGTCTCCAACTTCCCCATGTTTTCCAGTTAACATGAGGTGTATTAGTTTAGCCTTTATTTTCGCTCCACGGCTATAGCGGTGCACAGAGGTGATGAAAAGGGGGCTTCTGCTGTTCCTTTGCTGGAGCTTTAGTGACAGAGTAGGAGCAACTGGAAAGGAATTCTGGGTTATCATCTCATTGTCCAAAAGCAGTGTGAAAAGGTTGGCTTAATTTGGAATTGATTAGAAATCTGTATTGTCATTTTGTAGACCTTCACACATGGCTTAGTGGATACTTCACAGCATCCTAAGATTCACATCGCAAAATAGTCTCTTCTTGTGTTAATGTCAGTTCCACATGTGAACCATCTGCATGAATGTTTTATCTGTTCATTTCCTTTTACATTTAATATATTTATTCTTCAGGTTATTCTCTCATGATAATCATGCAAATGATCACTTAGGGCTGAATCTTATTTATTTTTGGCTATGTCTAGGTTGCGTTGAGGTTTTTGGAGAGATTTCTTTTGCAGAACCCATCAAGTTTTCTCACAGTATCTAACCAAATTCATATCTGTAACTATCTATCTCTCCCCTATGGTGTCAGTTTTGTCTAATTCTGGCCATATCATCCCAGAACAACCTGCCACTTGTGGGATATCGCAGATATAACCAGTGTCCCTTATGCACACGCCATCTTTGAAAGCCCATCATGCCCTCAAGCTGGATGGAGTGGCACAGAAGTATAACTTTCACTACTCCAAAGGCCAACAGTGGAGGCCTTGACACCAGATCATGCCACCCTGGTAGGAGGTTGCCAACCATGTTAAAGCAGTCTCAGCATCTGGAGGAATGCCCAGCAATGTAGCAACAAGGTCAATGACTTTCTCCACTAGGCCTGTGGAAACGCTCCAACTTCTATCCAGTACCTCACATTCACTTCATTTCGGCTTGTGCACCCACATCCCACCAACACTCATGCTCTGTTACTCTCACTATCACTTTCAATATCTTCCGTCACTCACTGTCACCCATTCCAACCACCAACACCACAAAACCTGCTATACCCTCTGTGCTGCCAACTTATTGATCAGGACTACTCCTCTCCAGCATCCAAAGTAACGCCCACTTTCATGTCCCTTATAACTTGTTCTTTCTCAGGGAGAAAACAGCCCACTGTGTGCCAGGATGCCCTGAACGAAGCTTATCCAAAGACTTGACTGAGGCAGGCTGACAATCGTGACAAGCTTCCTGGCTTTGTGTCTGCTCTCAATGTCAAGGCAGGAACTAATCTAACCAGGTATCTCTGGCCAAAGGAGCAAAGCACAAAAAGCTAAGGCAATGCCAGGCAGGGAAATTGTGAACAACCAGCTAGGCTCAGAGTGAGTAAGTGCTTTGAGAGCAAGTGAAGAGCCCAGAGGTGCAGCCTGGTTTGGTCCATAATGACTGTGTGACCCTGAGCACATAGTGTCCCTGCAGCAGCGTTACAATGATTGTTGCCAATTGAGCCTTGAAGTGCAGAAGTGACCTGTAAGTAGTTTGGGAATGTGTTATGAGGCTACTTAGAGGCTGGCACATATTGGATGCCAATGTCTGTGGATGTGGGGTGCGTGTGGCCTATGCACATGGAAACAATGGTGCCTGATGTCCAACATGAAGGTCCTTCAGGGAAGTGGCAAGCTAAAGTCATCACCAGCCTCTGATTTCCATTCAGGTTTTCTCAAGGTCTAGGTAGTTCAGCTCATTTAGTGGTTAGGAAGTTGAATGAGGCGAGATGGATTGTTCACAAGGCTTTCAACAAGGATTAACGACACTTAATTGGCGACTTGCTGCTGCCTAGTGGGAGACTGGCCTCACTGCTTGACAAAAGCATATAAGACGGAGCAACAGAGACAGCAAGAACTGCAGACGCTGGAGTCAGAGACAGCACAGCAGGCCAGTCAGCATCAGAGGAGCAGGAAAGTTGATGCTTCGGGTTGGGACCCTCCTTCAGCAAATTGCTGACAAAGTTGAGATTGGCCTCGCCTCCTCATCCGACACTGCCACACATCCTACATAGCCCACATCACTCAAAGCACTTTCAAATTTCAAGATTCTGTCATTCATGTTTACCCTCTTCATCATTCTCATAATTTTGAACACTTTTACCAGAGCCTTCCACTAATGAATAAATTTTTCATTAAACAGAAAATGTTTGAGAGACTTAGGTCTGGCACGTTAATGTACAACTCTGTTTAAGAATGGAGGGAGGCAGAAGACAGGAAACTAGAGGCTGGTTAGCTTGACCTCCATTTTTGGGAAGATTTTAGAGTCTGTTATTAAGGATGTACTTGGAAGTGTATGGTAACATAGGACTGGGTCAGTACAGTTTTGTCAAGGGGAGGTCATCCTTGACAAATCTATTAGAAGTCTTTGAGGAGATAATGCACAAGTTATTCAAAACAGAGCCATTGGATGTGATCTATTTGGATCTCCAGAAGGCCTTTGACAAGGTAATGCACAGGAGGCTGTTAGACATGATAAGAGCTAGTGTTAGTGTTAGTGGCAAGGTACTGGCATGGATAGAGGATTGGCGGGCTGGCAGAAGGCAGAGGCTATGGAGGTTGGCAGCCAGTAACTGGTAGAGTTCCACAGGGATCCATGTTGGGACCACAACTATATACATTATATGTTAACGATTTGGACAAAGGTTGGACAATGGCATTGTTACTGAGCTTGCAGATGATACAAAGATAGGTGGAGGGAGTCTGCAGAAAGACTTGGACAGGTTAGGAGAGTGGGCAAAGAAGTGGCAGATGGAATACAATGTGGGAAAGTGTGAGGTCATGCACTTTGGTAGGAAGAATAGAGGCGAAGACTATTTTCTAAACAGGGAAAGGATTCAGAAATCTGAACCACAAAGAGACTTGGGAGTCCTAGTTCAGGATTCTCTTAAGGTTAATACGCAGCTTCAGTTGGCAGTTCAGGATGTAAATGTAATGTTAGCTTTCATTTCAAGAGGGCTAGAGTTCAAGAGCAGCCATGTACTACTGAAGCTGTATAAGGCTCTGGTCAGACTGCATTTGGAATATAGTGAGCAGTTTTGAACCCCATATCTAAGTAAGGATGTGCTGTCTTTGCAAGGATCCAGAGGAGGTTTACAGGAATGATCCTGGAGATGAAGGGCTTGACATATGAGGAGTGGTTGGGGACTTTGCATCTGTACTCAACAGAGTTTAGAATGATGAGGTGGGGTGGATCTGATTGAAACTTAGAGAAAACTGAGACTCCTGGATACAGTGGACGTTGAGAAGATGTTTCCACCAGTAGGAGAGACTAGTACCTGAAGGCATAGCCTCAGTGAAGGGATGACCCTTTAGAACTGGGACAAAGGAATTTCTTCTATCAGAGACGAGTTAATCTATGGAACTCATTGCTACAGGGGGTTGTAGAGATCAAGTCTTTAAGTGCACTTAAGACAAAGATAGATAGATTCTTGATTGGTAAGGGAATAAAGGGTTATAGTGAGAAAGCAGGAGAATGGGGTTTAGAAACATATCATCCATGATCGAATGGTGGAATAGAAGCAGAGGACTGAATGGCCTAATTTTGCTCCACATCTTATGATCTTATGGCAGCATCTATGGAGAGATGAACAGAGTTAATGTTTTGAGTCCAATATTACTTTTTCAGAACAAGAAGTGTTATATTGGAATTGAAACATTAACTCTGTTTCTGTCTCCACAGATGCTGCCAGACCCGCTGAATTTCCCCAGCACTTGCTGTTTTCCTTCCATATCTCCAGTATCTGTTGCATTTTGCTTCATTTTTTAAAAGTAGATCCTCACATTTACAATTCCTTCATCCCTGGCAAGACAAGTGAACCCTTTTTGCACCATATCTGTGTTTCTAATATTATTTATCTTGTAAGTCAGAGTTGAGTCTCTAATCATCAGAATGTCTTGAATATATTTAATACCAGAATTGGAGTGGAATTTTTCACACCCTTGAGTAATGTGGTAGTGGTGAGAAAGTTGTGAAAATGTAAAATGTCAAGAGAAAAGTTTCTGGAAGGTCAGAATATCACTAAGTAACAGTGACTACCTTCCATGTACTTGCATCTCTTTATGGGCCCAGCTCACTTCATTTCTGTGTAGCTTCCAATTCATTTTTTCCTCCCCTGAGCAACTAGATAATGCCAATTCCCAACATGAAAGTAATAGCGTTTACTTGGCAGCAGTGATTCATCACATGCTTCTCTGGGCCAAAATCCACCTCTGGCTGGACCATGATACTAATGCATGCTCCATGAGCATGATCATTAACTCTCTCCCTGCACTGCTGTGTGTTGAGCTTCACCTAGGACACTGCAATAACCTGGGTTGCTAACTGAGTCCAGGCTGTATGGATCTGGTGCATGAGGATACAGCACTGCCCTCCTTTCCATCACTCTATCCATCAGCACTTCCAGGTTCTTGTTAGTGATCCAAGGAGCTAACTTGCCTTTTTAGGCGAAGTCCTTCAGCTTAATGGTGGAAGAGTACAGTGTGAAAGGCACTTCCTGGCTTACAGCATCTGAAATGGCATGCAGCTAGGTTTTAAATGGGGCATCAACAGTGTGAACACTGGAGGGTCCTGACAGCAGTGAGCACTTCCACCTCTTCTGTTGCCCAATTGCTGAGGTGGGCACAGAAAAACCCAACAGCACACTTACTGACATGAGGAATGGGAGATTATGAGAGAAAAGTTGCCTTTGCGCATGGCAGACTAAGGGCCATGAATCTCACTCAAGAAAAATCTCACTACGCCAAAAAAAGTGCAAATTTGGTTCTTGTGTTGAAAGGTATTTATATCAAGTCTGAAATCCAATTTCTGTTTTTATTGGCACTTGACCTAAAATCCTGCATTTGAAGATTTTTGTTTTGGATTTTTGGATCTCTCTCACTCAACCGTTAAGGGAATATATCAATTCCCTTTATCCAGAAAATATATGGAACAATATTTACTACATCTCTGCCCACATTTCACAATCTTTCAATATCCTACAATCTTGTACATTCTCCTCACACTTTTGACTTTCCTCTAACTCCAAATTGAAATTAGTTTATGTATCTTTAGAACAAAAAAGATTTCAATACTAATCCATTATGGCTGCAGGACCAGTTGGTCAGTCTGTGATATATTTTTTAAATCTTATTTTCTGTGTCTTAATTTTGAGCAACTGCTCTGTCAATTAATGAACTTGTAACATTATTTCATCTTAGCAATACATCTCTTGTATTGCACATCACAAAATCTATGTCTGTCACATTTATTGTGTTCCTTTTCCCTGTAGTTATTTTAATTGACCTGTTTGAACCTGTTAAAGACACATCTCTGGAACAGGTGGGCCTTGAACCTAGGCCAACTATCTCAGAGGCAGGGATTCTACTACACCACAAGACCCTCCCTTTTGATGGTAGATATTTTCTTTTAAAACTTGTTCGGATATGCTACAGTGCACTTGTGGACCAGGTAAGGCTTGGACTTGGCTTTCCTGGTTTATTGGCAGGGACAATACCACTATATCACAACAGTCCTCTTCCTCGGACTGTACACTTGGGAATTTCCAAAAGTATCTAATTTACTTGCGTATGACCAGCAATTTTAATTTACATTCCCTGATTATTCCAGACGTTTCCAAGTGTTTGCTCATTTAATCCCTATTATAGTCAGGCGCTTGCTCTATCCCTGCCCATGAGACAAACAGTTCTGTAGCTACCTTGTTAATCCTTTCCTGTTTTTTGGAGCAGGGATGTGACATTCACCAGCCCTAGCTTTTGATTCTCTAAGTGTTGATAAAGAATTCTGGTTAGGATGACTGTTATTTGCTGGTTATACTCACTTTGGGACTGATCTCTTGCATATTATAGCCCAAAGTAGCATAGATTCCTTTTAAGTAATTTTATCTATTATTGTCTTCTCCTCTGATATTCCTGTAGTTGGGCCTTATCCTCCTTGATGAAAATATGTACAGAGTCAAAATACCAATTCAGTATTTCAGCCATTCCTCAATATCTAAATATTGCCATACAGTACAGCGCTCAGCTATTGAGGTTTAGGTTTGATATTTAGTCACCAACTCCGTCCCTCTCACAGACACTCTCTCACTCTCTCTCTCTCTCACACAGACAGACACACACACACACACACACACACACACACACACACACACACACACACACACACACACACACACACACATACATATCTATGGGGTGAATTATTTCATCCAATATGTTTGTGTACTTGTACATACATTCTATTTTGTTCAAAAAAACACCAGCCTGACTCCAAGTTAAAACACAGACAGATTCTAAATAAGGCCTCACACCTAAAATGCATTGCCTGACCTGAGATGTCACCTCTTGTATACACTCATAAAGCCTTTAATTATCTCACGGCAATGACTTGAAGGAAATTCTGGAATTTGCATTTTAATCAATAGAAACCTGCATCTCCTTTCTAATTGATTGAACATTCAACAGGAGGCGGCCAGCAAGGCATTTTTAGGGTTGTTACCTTTCTGCTTATAAATTCTGGGTCTGTATACCTCCTCTTCTACACTGCACAGAATTTCAAATAAACCTGTTGGTCTGTAACCTGGTGTCATGTGATTTTTGACCTTGACCAACTTTAGTTTTGCCAACAGTTAGGGTACTTTATTAGCTTTAGTGCCAAATCTTAAGAGTTCAAAACATTTTCTCTTGCCTGGTGGAATCCAGATGCAGCTGTTAAAATGTAGTCATTACTAAATAGGAGTGAGTTCCACTGAAAGGTCTTTTAACACAGTTAAATATCACAAGGAGCCTCATAGGAGCAATATCGAGCAGAGGTTGACAACCGAGCTGTGCAAAGAGATATTGAGATAGGTGAGTAGTCACAGAGGTGTGTTTTAAGAAATGTCTTAAAAAGTGGAAAAACAGGTAGAGGGCTGGAGAGATTTAAGAAGGCAGTTTGAGAGTTTTGGGCTTTGACAGCTCAAGGCATGACCACCGATTATGGAGCTGTTTAAAGATGGGGATACGCAGCAGGTCAGAATTGGAGGCAGGTATATTGGCAGGTTGTAGGGCCAAGGGAGACTGGGAGAGGCAGTGATTAATTAACATCTATCACTGACCACCATAATTCACTTGAGGATTGGTACCTTGGGTGGAGAACTGTGGAGCCATTCTCCTCCAGGAAGAAGAAATTAGAAAACAGGAAAACATGTTTAGGTTTTATTTTTAAATGAAAATCCCTTGCTCGAGTGAGAAAATGCATCGACTCCTTGGCTTTAATGTGAATACATGAAATAAAGCTGATATCATAAAAACGATCAGCATGTGCCTTTCCATCACACTTTCAAAAAATAGAAAAGAGAAAAGTGATCATTTGTCATGTATTGAGAAAACCCTTCAGAAATTGAAAATAGTTTAGGAACCACATGTCAATGAAGTCCAAAAGACGACCGGAATTCTGACCAGTGTCCTTCAAAAGCAACAAAACCCAGACCTCACCTAGTGTTTACTTAACAACGATTAGTCTGGGGCTTTATGACAGCCTCTGTTTAATACCAAAACAGTATGCACTTTGTACTGTAATGCCTCATTTTTTTTTTAAAACATTTATCTGAATAATAGTACAGACAATTGGCTAATAAAAAATAACAAAGGCATCTGCTCTTCAAAATAAAGGGTCAGGAAGTTGAATTAACCTGACAGGCATTGCACTGTTGAAGCAGATATCAATGTGGGTCGCCATGACGTTAGTAGTGACTCTCCAGTAAGATGGGAGTACATTGGAACAGGTTACAGCGGGCCTGGACTTAATGGGCTGCTCAGGTTCCTGCACTCCAGTGAAAGCTTCTTCAGTGCTCAACCTGCAGGGATGTAATGTTCAGAGAGGTGCTGATTGCTTTAGGGCAGGCCTACTGAGGGATCTTGGGGTCCACGTCCTTAGATCCCTCAAAGTTGCGACCCAAGTTGATAGAGTTGTTAAGAAGGCGTATGGTGTGTTGGCTTTCATTGGCAGAGGAATTGAGTTTAAGAGCCGTGAGGTTATGTGGCAACTCTATAAAACCCTGGTTAGACCACACTTGGAATATTGTGCTCAGTTCTGGTCGCCTCGTTATAGGAAGGATGTCGATGCTTTAGAGAGGATGCAGAGGAGATTTACCAGGATGCTGCCTGGAATGGAGGGCGGGCCTTATGAGGAAAGGTTGAGGGAGCTAGGGCTTTTTTCATTGGAGCGAAGAAGGATGAGGGGTGACTTGATAGAGGTGTACAAGATGATGAGAGGCATAGATAGAGTGGATAGCCAGAGACTTTTTCCCAGGGCGGAAATGACTATTAAGAGGGGGCATAATTTTAAGGTGATTGGAGGCAGGTATAGGGGAAATGTCAGAGGTAGGTTCTTTGCAAAAAGAGTGGTGGGTGCGTGGAATGCGCTGCCGGCGGTGGTAGTGGAGTCAGATACATTAGGGACATTTAAGCGACTCTTGGATAGGCACATGGATGATAGTAAAATGTAGGGGATGCAGGGTAGTTTCATCTTAGAGTAGGATAATAGGACAGCGCAACATCGTGGGCTGAAGGACCTGTACTGTGCTCTACTGTTCTATGTTCTACCTGGGTCAGAAGTCCTCAGGGTGCTGCAGGCTAACCATTGGCCAGTGCTTCTCTGGTTCCTACTGCAGCTCTGCAAGCAGTGGTCACCACTGGTACCATATCAGTCCCAAACATAGGGGCCAGGGAGAAAGTTAATTGTTGTAGAGGAGTTGAGTAAGGGGATCATTGGGGTATCACCTAAGGAGCCAAGACAGTTACAACATTTAAAAGGCATCTGGATGGGTGCATGAAAAGAAAGACTTTGAAGGGATATGGACAAAATGCTGGCAAATGGAACTAAATTAATTTAGGATATCTTGTCAGCACGGACGAGTTGGACTGAAGGGTCTGTTTCCACACTGTACAACTCTTTGACTCTAAGTGATGGAGAAAGGACCTGCTCTGATCCTCTAGAAAGAAAAGTGTTTTTATAGAAATCCTTTGACTTTAATATGTTGTCTACAGCTGGTAGCTGCAGAAACTGGTGAAGAGGAGGCGTATCCCCATCATTGCTGACTAATTTTGGAGGTGGATCCTTTAATTGGTCAATTCAGACTAATCTTTGTGGCAAAATCACGCCAGTGAAATTTCTACACTACATTCACTTTATGTTATCTGCCTCTGTGTGTTTTTGTGTATGTGTGATTGGGGGTAGGGGGGAGCTATTTCATATCTTTTGAGTAATGTGTTC
The DNA here is from genome assembly GCF_021869965.1 of Rhincodon typus. NCBI lineage: Eukaryota > Metazoa > Chordata > Chondrichthyes > Orectolobiformes > Rhincodontidae > Rhincodon > Rhincodon typus. Next base: position 12,863,335 of record NC_063335.1, read on the forward strand.
TGGCTAATTAGAGCACTCGTAATGTATTACAATACAGGAGCTTTCAAACAGCATTAATTTCCCAAACAATGCAAAATAAATACACATGCTAAACGTATTATCTATACAAAATGAGTCAAAATTACATTTAAATGCTTCAAAACTCAACAGCACATTTGAGGCTAGATAAACATAGAGGAATGCAGGAACAAGAATAGGTTGATACAAAACTTTCAAATGTTTGAGACAACAAGGTGCAGGGCTGGAAGAACACAGCAGGCCAAGCAGCATCATAGGAGCAGAGAGGCTGACGTTTCGGGCCTAGACCCTTCATCAGAAAAGGGGGAGGGGAAGGGGGTTTTGAAATAAATAGGGAGAGAGTGGGAGGCGGATAGAAGAGGGATAGAGGAGAGGATAGGTGGAGAGGAAACAAACAGGTCGAAGAGGCGGGGATGGGGCCAGGAAAGGTGAGTGTAGGTAGGGAGTTAGGAAGGGGATAGGTCAGTCCAGGGAGGACGGACAGGTCAAGGGGGCGGGATGAGGTTGGTCGGTAGGAGATGGAGGTGCGGCTTGAGGTGGGAGGAGGGGATAGGTGGGAGGAAGAACAGGTTAGGGAGGCAGGGACGAGCTGGACTGGTTTTGGGATGCGGTGGGGGGAGGGGAGATTTTGAAACTTGTGAAATCCACATTGATACCATTGGGCTGCAGGGTTCCCAAGCGGAATATGAGTTGCTGTTCCTGCAACCTTCGGGTGGCATCGTTGTGGCACTGCAGGAGGCCCAGGACTTGAGTTTGGTTTTAAAGAAAGGGGACAATCTCTTGAAAAGTAGAAACCTGATTTTTAAAAAAATACTGATTTTTAAGTTAGAAGTACCAGTTAACAGTTAAAACTAAATATTATAATTTATGTACAAATGCTTAATGCTGTGGAACTGAATTAATTGGGAGACGTCAGTGACTCAGGGTAATGAAGCTGTTCTGTAAGTAGTTTTGTATCGGTATTGTAGAGTAATTTTAACATGTCTTTAATCAGCTAGGGATTTCCTTCTCTACTAGAACTGGCAACCTATAATCGGAAGCAGACTAGTTATTGAATTTGTCACAGAGTATTCAGGGCAAACAGTTCCATGTAAACTGAAATTGGATCCATAATGACAATCGGTGGTAAATCATTTTTTTAAATTAATTTAAAGGATTCTTTCAGGATCTCGCACTTCTTCTTTTCCTCCACCCCCAACTCCCATTAAATTAGAGCTGAGGGTATGGAAATGTGGCCACAGTAATTTTTTTTTTTGGAATATTGTTAGTCTATCAATCTCTTCATTCCATGTGTTATCCATTTCTCTGCCTATCACCGCCTTTACAGATTAAACTAAAGAGTGTATCATTGGCTGCGAAATCTAGTAACTGAATGTATTTAATGTATTCTCGTGTCCCCTTTCTCCAGCATGGTTTCATTATCTAATTTTCAATGGCTTGTAAATCTTTCTAATTATAAGTAAGTGCTTTGTTTCTGACCAGCTCTTTTTTGGCAATCCCTTCCTCTCAGAAGGTATCACAGGATATATGTTTCCTTGTGGGATTGTCTAGTTTTGAACGAGGCAGTTTTGTTCCCAATGTAAGGGATGTCATTTCAGGGGAAAGGAAGCACTTTAAATTTCAGCCTGAAGCCAAACCAAGCTGCAGAACATGAGCCACTTTTGTTTCTAGGTCCAAGACCACTGGGAAACTGGGTGAAGTTGGCTGTCCAAACTCAGCCCTGTCATTCTACTCCTGTCTCAGAGCTGTAAGTCATAAATCACACAACACCAGACGGTAGTCCAACAGGTTTATTTGACATCACAAACTTTCGGAGCACAGCTCCTTCGTCACACTTCACCCGACAAAGGGGCTGCGCTCCAAAAGCTTGTGATTTCAAATAAACATGTCGGACTATAACCTGCTGTCATGTGATATCTGAATTGTTCCACACCAGCCCAACAGCGGCACCTCTACATCAGAGCTGAAAGACCAGCAACTAACCCATAGAACAAGCCAGCTCCAAACATCTGAAGGGTTTTGCGAATGCTCATCAGAAAATGTGTAAAGTCAAAACTGGACAATCAAAATCAGATTTTTAAAACTGAATTATCTCCTTTCATTTCTGTGTTTTGGTGCAAAGGCAGCAGTGAAATCTTCAGCATAATTTTCAGGTCAGCAAAGTAAAAATCTGAATTCTTAAGCATTCTCCAGCTTTTAAGGTGTCCTGACAGTTTGGTTTTGGATTTGGTCATCTGTTTATTCGCCTGAAGCCATGATTGAAGTCCAATGGAGACACTGAAATTTGACAGTTTATTTGCCGTCAGGAATCTCTGATTCAGTAGGAATCATTGGATAATAATCTGGGTATGAGTCCTATAATGCATACAGCTGTAGTTTGAACCCTGCATTTTATATATATGTATGCATGCTGTAGCTATAAAGAAAGAAAATATGCATTTAATTTTGGGGTGTGTTCAGTTCTCAGACTGTACACGGTGCTATGCAACTGTTAAAACACTTTATGAAGTGTGGTCTCTGTGGCAAAATGGAAACTGTGGAGCAAGTGGGAAAAATGTAGCGAATATAGCGGTTCATAAGGCACTGCATGCTGCTATCATTTCAGATAATTGTTGGGGAAATGAGATCCCACCAAGGCTCAAAGTTAGAACTGAGAAGCTGCCGGAAGCGTTGCTAAAAGAAGTATAATAGACAATATCTTTCATTTTTGGGCAAAGGAGAACCTTGGAGAGCCATTTTGCAGGAAGTAGATAAAAAAAACAAATGCAGATTTGAAATCCCACAAGTAACAGGGGCAGATAAACGAGTTCTTGACTTGAGGAAGAAAGCAAAATTACAAATAACTTCATATTTTCTATCTGCTGCTCTGGTTGGAGTCAGCTAACTCTTGTATAGGTCAGAGGTTATTATCACTCACATAGCCCTACCAACCACAGTCAGAGTGATTGAGTGATCAACCGTCTCAAAGCTCAGAGGAAGGTGCCTGTTTCGTCCAACTGGCTGAAATGATATTTTGCTTCTGGACTTTCAACCTGGGTTAGCTGTAGGTCATGATTTGTCACACTTGGAACCTGCGCCGACTGCTGTATACCACCAAAGGACTTCTAACCTTGTAATGTAATATCTTATGAGTTTAAAAGGTATAATTGACAGTAATTATTTTCCAATAACTCTGTGTAAGTGCAAATCCAGTGATAGGAACTAAATAATTATTTGAATTTAAGTATTCTTGGCCAACAAATTCCAAGATCATTCCTTTTTAAATTTCTTAAGTAGAATCCTGAACTCCAGTGGAATTTTGAACAGCTTTGTTCTTTTAAGCTACAATGAAATTAAATAGGATTGAAGGTTTTCTCACTTGGAGATGGAGCGAGATGGGGGAAGGGGGGCTGTTGGGTAGTATGGGCACATCCCAAACCACAAGCTGCTCATTTAGGGCTACAACTGAACCTGTATTGTGGACGCTTCCCAGAAGCATGCATCCTGTGAACTACAAGTAGTATGTAATTACGTAATGGATATATAATTACATAATTAATATGTAATTACAACTTTTCACAAAACCATTTGTACCTCCCAACATGGAGGCACAAAAACAGAATTATTGGGGAGGATGGGTGGAGACTAAATGGGAGTGTAGGATTGTTAGGGAGAAGACAAGAGGAAGTGAATTTGGTGGAAGCAAAATAAAGAATAATTCTACCAGGGGAAATTTGCTCATGCAATTTGAAGAAGTAGAAATAGGTTCAGTGAGGTTGAAGAACTAAGAGCTTGGAGAAATATGGAGAGAAACAATGGATTAAATAAGCTCGATAACCAGCTGGAAAATCAGGATTTAGTTTTGGTGGTAAGGACATGGTCTATTGGGAGATAGAAGGAGTCATCAGAGGGTAAACAGTTAACCTCAGTCAGACAGAGAATCTTCTGTTATGTGGTAACACTGTCCTTTTTTTCAGCAGGTTGGACGATATTAGGTTGGAATAGCTAACAACACCTCCTTGAATGAAGGTGATCAGTAGATGCTGACATTTCCAGTCACACTCACATCCCATCAATGAATCAAAAAAGATTGCGATCCAGGTTTAGAGGATGACAGTTTAGAATGAGCAAAGGGGAGAGGGTCAGAGGACAGGAGGAACTAAACAGGCAACAATTCCCAATGTAAAGATGGACAGAAGAGGAAAAGCCAGAACTGCTTGTTTCCCAGGGAATTGGGAGAACAAAGTTGCATTTGGTTGAAAAATGCAAAAACGTGGAGATGGAGATGACATGAGAACTTGGCATGCTATTGAATGTAGAATTCATTGAGGTGCAGATGAAACTTGCCTTGCTGGAAGGGTGTTCATGAACGCTTCAAAAGGAAACAATTGAAGAGTGCAGCGAAAATGTGGCAGTAACTGAAAATAGGAGATGGTGAAGATAAATTGGAGAGACAAAAGATGGTAAGAGTTGTCTGGCCTCAAAATGTTATTTGAGTTTTAGATTGCTCCTGAGAGAAAGGAATTTTTTTTTGCATTGAAAGACAAAAAGAATAATGGAACAGGGCAGTTATGTATATTGAATAGATGCTGTTAAAGAAAGTAGCTGGGGGTATGTGTAATATTCTGTGACTGGCTGTGTCACGCTTATGCAGGCTTTTTTCTCGAGCAACAATATCTGTTACCTCGAGGGGAGAAAAAAACTTTAGAAGTCAAAGAACAATGCGAATTTTAAAATATGAGGGCAAAATATTTTGAAGGAAAATTGTTGCATTCTGTATAACTGCTAGTTGAACAGATTGATACTAATGAACAACACCATAACATAATGTATTTATGAGAACCTTTACTTCTGGATTTTGTGAATGGAACATCTGCCAATGAAATCATACAACTGTAATACCTGTCCCTAGTGAAGGCAGGAGTAGTTTTTATTGGGTTCTTGGAAGTAAGTTAGGAACACAAACACTGGCTGACTTTTCTTTGTCACTTTTCCTTGCAACTGTTGCCATAACTATGATCAGAGACTAGGAACTCAAAAATTTTATTTCTTTTAACCTTACTGGCAGCACTTACATTAGCAAACATAAGAAAATTGGGAAGTATTAAGAGCAACAGTATGCCTGTTGAATATTGTTGATGGCATTCAAAACAAACAGAAGTGTTACAGAACAGCAATTCATAAGTTTAATATGTAAATAGTTTTTATAATATTTTTCATAAAGTTTGGAACAGAAGTGCGCTGTAATCTTGTATAACTGAAGTAAAAACTGGATTAAAGAAATCTGGAAATAAAAACATCTGGAGTTTGAACATCTGACATTTGACATAATGTCTGATGTCTGTTCGTATCTTAAAGATATTGGATTGACATTTCAGCATATCGTGCTGCAATACAAAAGGCAAAGATATGTGCTTTAAGGGAAAAAATTAAGCAAATGAATCATTCACAAACCATTCCCAGGTGAAAGGACTCAATGGTTGGAAACTGATATCCAATATTGTAGCCAGATGTTTTACAACATTCACTTCAGTTTGTCTTGTTATTTTCTTCTGGGAAAATGTATTTCAATTAGATAATATCAGAACCCATGAAAAGACCATTTGGAGAGTGGACAAGTCTATATGACACACTGTATCGGAAATTGGTGAGTGTGACAGCAAAGTAATATATAAGCTGCACGATAGCACACATAGAATTCCACTTTGAGCATGCTAGACCTGAATAAACATAGTGGGAAGGGAAAAACTACAGGGTCAGAATGGCCAGTTTGCCATTCCTTTGTTCTGCACCCCAGCAAAGACAATGTTCTACCATGAAATAACGTTTGTCAAAGGGAAAAAAAAATGAACTTGGACATGGGGAAAACAAAGACAATTGGAGCTTTCTTCTACAGCAGCTGCAGAGCCAACAAAACTGCAAAAGCAGAAGCTGGCAGAACAAGATATGTATTAGTTTTTGCAGATGGTGGTGCAGACAAGTTGGAGATTGAACAGGAAGTCACGTGCTTGAGGTATTTGATGGGGATAACCTATTACCTCACTTAGCTAGTCTAATCACTCCTGAGACCCTTACTTCTGTATAATTAGAAATTATCGCATTTCCCTGTAAGTACTTGTCTAAATTATCCGACAATGTGCAGGATGCAAGCTACACAAAGCCTTTCTGTTCAAATCAAGTCCTGTATTTTTCCTTAAAACAAGGTTCAGAAGCAAAGTTTGTTTTATGCTGCCAAGATTATTAGATTACCTATGATAGAAGAAACTTTGTGACACTTGTCTTTGAGTTTGTAAATAATATCACAAAACAGTTAATTTTATTACCAAATACATCGTGTGTTCCTTCTAATGTATTGCAAAATAACGGTGCTATTCACACAGAGGAACAAATTTGGATATTTTCTTTTACACATACTTGCTTGATAACTATCATGCATTACAGACATCATGAAAGAAAGATTAATATCCTAAGAACCTTAATATATTTCAACAAGCAATTGCACAGCAGCTAATATTGTTGCTTGTGCTATGCTAATTTTGTTTTGATTATCACAAAGGGTGTAATTAGATCTTTGGAGTTTTATTGACTGCATTATTTCTGCAAAAAAGAGGGAGAAGAGAGAGTAAGGTCCTGAACAATACAAAGAAATATATGTTCTCTACAATTGTTTGTGAGCATGAACCAGAGCTTGAGGAAATGTAATTTGTCATGCCAATTGTTTATTAGTAATGTTAATAATCACTATGCCAGTAGTGGTCTAAATCTTAGTTTTTTTCTGTTTAAAATTTGCAAACTTATTGCATTGGAATTCTAATCAAATATTGTTACAATTTATTTCAATAAAGATATTGACTTTTTCACATTAACCAAAATGATCAGTGGTGAACCAAACATTTATAATGATGGAATTGTGGTTTGAGGGATGGAGGATGTGGATAATGGGAGGGGAGAATTTTTTTTTGAAAGGGTAATTGTAAGACTGAGTTTTCAACTGTTTATCGCTAACTGAAAACATTTCTGGAATCAAGTTAAATTATTACAGTCATTTCAAGTTTTATAGCTGTGCAGTCTACCAGTACTCATTGCTTTTGGCTACATTCATTTTCCTTGTATCAATGATTAATGGACAATGTTGAATGTTGGAGTGAGCAGGCATCAGCAAATGCGAGATTGTAATTAGTTTAGCTGACGAGTCCTTCAATGGCACTTGCATCTGGATGGAAAAATTACCCTATAGGGAACTGGCTGCTCACCAGGTTTTTTTTCTGTAATACATTGTGAAACGCCAGATGAATCAAGTGCTTTTTTGTTCCAAGAAACTGCTTGAGTCTTGAAGGCAGAAATGTGCCTATAAAAGCCATCTACTTTGAATATATCTGAGTACAATTATTAGCATTGTACTCTCCCTGGCTATTTTTGGTGAACACTCAATTTATAAAGAAAGATCTTTGAAAAAATTAAATTTTAAAACTGTTAATACTTTTTGACAGTTTATTAACATGTTTTAATTTTTGAGAAGTACTTACAGAAAGTAAAATAAAATGGAATCATTTTTCTACTATAAGATGTATCTAATTTCCCAAAAATTTGGCTATGAATTAAAGAAGTCCCTTTTTTCTGTTCCTTTGTGAACAGTGGAGCATGTAATTTTAAACGATTGCAAGTCTCAGACCTGAATTGATTAAGAATAGCCTGCATTTACACAATGGTACTAGGGTTTTATCACTCAATTCTCTCTGAATTGCTTACCTACAAAAGAGGATGAGAGCATTTTATATCACTTGATATAACTGTTCTGCACTTCTGCCCGCATGGACTATGTTATTGACATTTTAACAGTTATAATGGGCAGTCGCTGAACTTAAAATCACTTCCAACTAATTTCACCCATTTAGAACTGTAAATAACATTATTAAACAATTTTTCACAATGGTTATGTTCTCTTGGCAAAAGAAGGTAGCATTTAAAAAGAATGGAGAAGTATTCTGAAAAGGGACAGAAAAGAATTTGAAATTAGTTATTTAAAATTTGTATCTGCATATTTGGATAAACCATAATTGTCCTAAAATGCAAACAAGTTATTATAATCTGATCAAATATTTGCACAGCTTGTGCAATCATAAATTACACTTTTCATGAAATGGAGTACATTATTTGGCATTAGCCAGCAGATGTTGTACACCCTGGGAGCAGACTTAAGTGGAGTGGGGTACTGTGCAGCATAGCCCTCCAAAGATGAGAATCCATTCTTCTATACATCCATGGCAAATAATGAGATGTTATAAACATTTCAAGTATGAGAAACTCATTGTTGTTCATGCTGAACTGTATCAGAGGTGTGATTCACAGCTGAGATATAAGTCTGAAACTTTTATTTGTGTTTCAGTGGGACAGCTCTGTTTAGACTAATTCTGCTAATTTTCTCTGTTTCCCACATTTTTCATTCTGTGCTGTTTTACCTTGTAATTTTGGATAGACCAGTTTCTTCATCAGGACTGGGCTGAGATTGATTAAGCTTATTCCACTTAACACCTCACAGTCAGCAGAGAAAAAATACTTTCATTTAGGAATCTAGCATGGTCTTAAACTTGGGATGCAGAAATAAAGGCTCTTACCTTCACTGTGTTACTACATTCATTTATTGTCTTCGTCAATTTAGAATCAACAATAGGACAGTTTGAAGTCACGATTGGTTTACTTATGTACATAAAGATTAAACAATTTTTGAACACATATAATTTAAGGAGAAATGGCTTCATTCATATTCTGTATCTGTAAAATCAGGAATATTGAAAGGGTTGAAAATCTATATTAAAAAAGTAGAAAAAAATGCTTGAATATGTTCATAGTAAGCAAAATCTTTCAGCACTGTGCTGTGCACACTATGCATATATACATACGATAGTGGGCTGCAGGAGCAGGTCAGACAAGGTATTCTGTAATGGATAACTGACTTGCTGACTCTGCAAAGCTGGATGGTTGCAGCTCCAGCAACATTCAAAAAGCTCATCAGCATCCAGGATAAAGCAGTTCATGCGAATGCTACCCTATTTACCACCTTCAACATTCATTCCCTTCATCATTGGGTCACTGTGGTTGCAGCATGCACTATTTGCAAGAAACAGTGCAGCAAATCAACAAGGCCTGCCCACCGACACCATTAAAACCTTTGTCTTTTTATCCCTAGAAGAGCAGGGCAGCAGATGCATGGCAACACTCCACCATCTCCAAGTTCCTTTCAAGTCACGCACCATTCTGATTTGGAAATATACTGCTGTGGCTTCACTGTCACTGGAAATCCTTATCTCCACAACACAGAGAGTTACTATCATAATATAGACCAGTTCTAGAAGATAGCTCACCATCACAATCTCACGAATAATTAGGAATAGGTAATAAGTACTGCTCCTGCCAATGATAGTTACACCACAGAATGAATTTTAGAAAGTATGTGTGGTGTAAATATTTCTCAATCCAGTTTGTTTGTAATCTTATGTTCAGTGCAATGAGAAAAAAAATGTCATAATGCAACAAAATGGAAATTTATTTGATACAGAATTGAATAAAACATCCAGAGCAAGCACCACTTTGTTTAACATTTAGCAACAGAAAATTCTAAATAATCATCAGTTGGATCAATACACTGATAAGTTCAACACTTTTGGCTGTTCAAAACAGCATGTTTTCAGAGATGCGAAGTTTGAATAAACTACTTCTAAGTTTTAACATTTAGAGTCAAAGACACCAAAAAAAATCTTCCGCTAAAGTTCAATATTTCACTTTTCTTTAGTGAATGAAGTGTATCAGGCAAGGGCAAGGGAGGAACAAAGAGGCATTGAGTGTAACAGAAGAATAAATGATCATGTATAACACTCTGTCATTTTAGCACATTACCATTTTACATATTTGTGTGAACTTCCTCAGTTTCAACAGGAGCATTAACGTATTTTAAAACAGCCTCAGTTTTTATAAAGAGTGTAGATAGTGGTTCAGTGGTGGCATTTTGGGCTGAGCTTTCTTGATTAGATCACCATCCAGAAATGGCCTTAATTTTGTGTCTGCAATTTACATAGCAGCAGTTTGGTTGTGATCTTCCTGCAGACAGGAATGAAGAAGCATGTTTGATTGTGATCTTCCTGCAGACAGGAATGAAGAAACTCTCTCTGGGAGCTCCATCGCATTAGGGATGGCCAATAGCAAGGCCTACAGGCCCATTGGTAGAGGTGCGAACTCTTGAGGCAGGCAAGAGACCATAAGGTGCCTGAAAATTGGGGCGCCCTTTACAGAACAGTGGAACATTAAAAATTACAGCAGGCAGCAGCTGTCAGGTCATTATTGTGGAGTCACAGCAAGGTGACTGTAGCATCTTAGCAGGTCTGTAGTGGGATGAGTGAGAAAATGTGTTGAGGCCTTCCCCCAACACACACAATACAGAGATACCTGACCTGAGGTCAGGAGGCTGTCTCATGTTAAATCCCAGACTCCAACATTTTTAGTTCCCGTCCATCAGGAAAACCATCGCAGCACTGTCAACGTTCCTTCAATTGGCCCACTAATGAGCCTAATTAATATCTCTGTCACTGCCTGGTGGTTGGTCTGTGCTGTGTTGAACATCCTTCCTGCAAGATCACTCAACTTTGTTCAAGGTCCCACTTCCTTAATTGATGTGCAGAAGCTGGAAAAATCTAGACCTCTGAGTCAGACTTTGAAAGTTCAAATTCCCCTCTAGTAAGTTGAGTGCATTGCAGAAGACTGCAGCGTGAGCAAGTCCATGACCAATTTTAGTTCATTTTCAAATCAGGACCAGTGATATAAAATCTGATCTCTTAGGGAGCCAGTCTGAATCATAAAATACAGATGTGTTCTGCTGGCATATCTTCACCAATAACACAATGGACAAAGTGACATTGGCATCATTTGAGATGATCAATAGGTGAAGGTTGTGACACAAACAAGGAAAAAATTAGATGAATCCCATCTGAGGATGAAGGATGGATGAATTAGGACACCAGCTGTGGTTGCAGCAGAGGTGTTCAATACTGCAGATGTAGAAATAAATGATAAAAGAAATATATTATGAGATTTAAATCTGAATTTTGGGGCAGGACACAAGTTTGAAGTTGAAACTGGGCACGCAGCCACAGAGTTGGTTATGTTTCTGTACATGAACATCTCACACAATAATTCTTCTTCGTAAGTGTAAGCTTGGGGCTAGTTATATTAAAGTATCTAAAATTGCTACAAAAAAAGTTGCTGGAAACGCTTAGTAGGTCTGGCCACATCTGTGAAGGAAAAAACAGAGTTAACATTTCGGGTCCGGTGACCCTTCCTCAGAACCTTTTTTGTCCTTCACAGATGCTGCCAGACCTGCTGAGTTTTTCCAGCAACATCTGTTTTTGTTCCTGATTTACAGCATCCGCAGTTCTTTTGGTTTTTATCTAAAATTGCTGCTCTGCACTTATCAATAACATTAGATAGATTGTTATTGAAAATCCACTATTTAATTTGTGATTTGAGAGTTATAACTGTTGTATTTGTAATATGTCAGGACACTTGTGTTGTTTAAGTACTAAAGATATGACAGTTATTAAGAAGGTAAAACAGTGTACTTTTCTCCCAACTTATTTAAAGCTTTCAAGTTAAGTTGATTTTTTTATAAGAGAGCTGCTAATGCAAAATTAGTTGTGTTTGTTTTCAATAATGAATATCCTACAAGTAGATATCAGATTAATATAACCACTAACTGCATATTGATGTAATAATGCTTTTATATGTTTTCTATATTTAATCAGTGATTCGTTTTTATACAATTCAGTTATTGTGAAGCAGCATAATTAAAAGGGACCTTATCGTGATCAACTTATTTTCATGGTTTTTTGTGCCAGAAGGGAAACAAAACACTTGTGTTGATTTGTCCTAACTTCACAGATCACATGATATACCTTTGACCTTTTGCTGTTGCAGAGACGCAGAGGCTCTGGAGTTTTCTGTGCCAACTGCCTGACCACAAAGACCTCTCTTTGGCGAAAGAATGCAAACGGTGGATATGTATGCAACGCATGTGGCCTGTACCAGAAGCTGCATTCGGTAGGAAGAACCCAATAGTTGTTTCAGAAAATGTTTGTAAAGTATGTTCAAACTGGCCAGATATGTCACATGGTTCTATTTAATGAAATCCACTCCTTTGCTTCTGCAATTAATACTCTGAGGGGGGCTTCTCACTATTGGCCACCTGAAAATCAGCTGTCTTTCATTAAATTACAACATAAGCTGGTGGAATACAAAGTGTGTGTGTGTGTGTGTGGGTGTGGGGGGCGGTGGTGGTGGTGGTGGTGTGTGTGTTGTTGGGGGGGGTCTAATGTTGCATTTGGTTGGTTCGAATGAAAATCAGGAAAGAGTGTTTGAATGGAAAATTTTAAAATGTAGACAAGGTGTTTAATATTGTTACAAGTGTATTGGCATATGTCTTTTAACACTTCATAAATTACGTTAAGAGTAACATTTTATTGGCAGCTAGGAATTGTAGATTTAGAAGAAGTCAGAAGGTAACTTAAGTTTCTGTGAAAACAAGATTAATTGTTAATAGTAATTTTTCATAACTCTGCCCCATTATAAAAGGCAGTCTGTGAGCTCATCTGCATGATTTTAAGTACATACGATATATGTCAGTGTAACAGGCTTTTCAGCCCAACTAGTCTATTCTGGTAAAAACCGAAAGAACTGCAGATGCTGTAAATCAGGAACAAAAACAAAGTTGCAGGAAAAGCTCAGCAGGTGTGGCAGCACCTGTGAAGGGAAGAAACAGAGTTAACGTTTCGGGTCTGGTAACCCTTCCTCAGAATTGTTCACGGGACCCAAAATATTAACTCTGATTTTTTTCTACACAGATGGTGCCAGACCTGCTCAGCTTTGCCAGCAACTTTGTCTTTAGTCCATCCTGGCGTTTGTGATCCTCTCAATCCCTCCAGTATCATTGCAATCCTCTATTCCCTTCTCCCTGACTGGCTTATTTGGTTTCCCCTTTAATTCATCTATATTATTTACTTTTGTATTGATCTCCAAAGAGATTGAAAGCTTTTATAATGAAATTTGAATTTCCAATTAATATTGAAAGGATGACACAATATGATTTTATGTTGAAGAATAATAGTGGTATTGACTAAACATACCTTTGCTGGCAACTTATACTTTAAACCACAGAACGAATGGCTTCTTCTTATATGTAGCATAACTGAGGAAACACACTTCACAAGACATTAGTCAGGCCTCTTCTGGAATACTTGTCCAGTTCTGGTTGCACTGTTATAGAAAAGATATTATTAAACTGGAGAGGGTTCAGAAGAGGTTTACCAGGATGTTGCCAGGTATGGAAGGTTTGAGTTATAAAGAAAGGCTGGATAGGCTGGGACTTTTTGCACTGGAACGTAGGAGGTTGGGAGACGACCTGATGGAAGTTTATAAAATAATGAGGTGTATAGATAGACATAATGGTAGTTGTCTTTTGTCTAGGATGGAGATTTCAAGACTAGGGGACACATTTTTAAGATGAGAGGAGAGAGATTTAAAAAAGACATGAGAGGCAATTTTTTTACAGAGGGTAGTTTGCATATTGAATGAACTTCCTAAGGAAGTATTGGATTCTGACACAGTTACAACTTTTAAAACACACATAGATAAGTACATGAGTAGGAAAGGCTGGACGGATATGGGCCAGGAGCAGGCAGGTGGGACAAATTTAGTTTGAGATAATGTTTGGCATGGACCCGGTTAGATTGCAGAGTCTGTTTCTGTGCTGTATGACTCTACGACTATGACTCTGTGTTGTTCTTTTAGTAGATGTGTAATTCTCCCAAAATCAATTGAACTTGATCCCTAATTCCCAAGGGTTTACTTTTGAATCTTTTATTTTACAGCCTGGAAATGTGGAATTCCAGAATTGTCTTTCATGATGTCATTTTTCTTGGGTACTTCTCCCTCTAGCTCAGGCTAGGCTAATCTTCTAACCTTGTTTTAACAGCCCATGACTTTGTTATTTTCAATCTGATTCCAAGCTCCTATCAGCATTCCTGGGTAGTGAACTATAGTGTCTTGCTACCTGTAGCTATTCTGCCTTCTCTGGATCCTGCCAGACTAATTGTCTGAGAGTTTCAGGGATATCTTAGAAACCCTTCCACTCTCAAAACCATGGTGAGGTGAATCCCATGGGCCATATATCCAGGTAGAAATGCTATCCTCACGAGCCTAACTCTTTCATCTTGAAAATAAATGGACAGCTTAAAGCATACTATTTACATCTTACTTTCTCACCACCTTTCTGGGACTTTGGAGACACTCTTAGCATGCTTACAGTTTGCAATGTCTCTCAGCATAAACACCTTGGACCTTCTTTCTAGTATAAGTATTTTGGCCCACTTTAACCCAAGCTTGCTTTCTGGCAGCAAGGCTTCAGAACAGGTCATTCGACTATACTTTAAAATAAGCACTATTGACTAAATACTGGCTTTGTAGGAAGCAAACACTCTAAGAACATACAATAAGGAGACCTGTAAAATTCCCAGCAACAGTAACTTTCACACGCTTGCTGCTCTTTCAGGAGCACAAGGTGAAATCTTATTGAGGTCTGAGTCATGTGACCTGCAATATGATGCATTGATAGAATTGGGTACATGTATAGTGAAGCCCATCTCAACATTGATATCATCTTGCTTTATCTTCTCTGCTTTTCATGAGTGGCATGGTGAGATTCTCAACAGGCAGCAACGAAATGCAAATTGACCATCATTATTGGTTGTTAAATGCTTTTTTAACACCACAACTCACCTGATTAATATTCAGTCTCCTGGCTTTCCAAACTCACCAGTCCATCTGGTGGACAAGGGACAAGGGAACCAGAGTGAGCACCTGGGGGATTCAGCTCACCACTTGAACAACCTTAGTGTCAGAAACTGGTCACCAACATCTTGGCACTCTCAGTGGGATCTAGCCACATGCACCCCACATTGTCATCAAACAAGTGCTTCAGTAATACGCCTTGGTTTGCACTAGCAACTATTATGCAGCAAGGACACTGTGTGCCAGGATGTTGATATTCAAAAGCCCATGAAGAACTGTGGACAGCTGCCAGTTTGAGGAACATCAAGCACCATTCCTTTCCCAGAATTGTGTGAATAAACCTTGACAGCAGAATTTATTTATTCCATTTATCATTAGTAACTGCTAGGTTAGACTTAGAAGTAAGTTCTGTCATTTGTTCAATTCTTGAAAGAGCACTGTTAAGAATATTTGAGTGATGACAGGTAGAATTGAATAACTGTGCAACCATCTAATTTGTGAGGACCATATTCGTTTTGAATGGCTGCTCCATCAGACTTTTGTATTTAATTTTGGCACTTACAATTCATAATGTACAGTGTTCAGCTGGAAATAATAACTTGACAATAATAGTGATCAGCATTAATGTCTATGAATTTATGCCCAGATATTAGCAATTGACTCTTGGGAAGAATGACAATGGTTGACATTTGGAGAGGTATTTTCTTAGGCTGGAAGGGAACACTTTATGTGACAGTTTTGCGATTGGCTGGGATATTGATCATAAGTCAAAGTTGACAAAATCCACCCAGCCCAGCAAAGCACATTCTAATGATATTTGAAGCCTCTGCATTAAGCATTCCATTGCTTTTGCAAACCTCATAATGTCTGTGACCATTCAGCTCTGGAAATAATGGAGAATGGATACATTGTGTATGCAGAAGCCAATTTCTGCCTGGATTTTACCCTGTGGAAGGACTCAGGAATTCTAGAGAGATGGGAAGAAGGAGAAAGTGATGAGGGAGGAGTGCATTTGTGTCTTCCTTGTGCAGTTCACTCTCCTGCATTGGACGAAAGCCTAGTGCAATTTCTGGTTAGGTACCCATTCACACAGTGAATCTTGGGTAATATTTCAATGGCCTTAACACTGAAGATAGCTTTGAGACTTTGAGCCCCTTGGAAAGGTCCCAAATCTGTACTAGAGGGAAGTGTTAAATCCCAGAGGAGATCAATTGCTTTTTCCATTTGGTTGCTGGCATATGAAAGCCACCTCTTTTTCTCCAAATGTATCAAGAACTTCTTCCTGTCTTGGTGCTGCTCCAGTTTGAGCAAACACTTCCTTACCCTTAAAGCTTTATTCTACCCACTCTGATAATAATGTTGTGCTGCCAACATTTCAGATTATGTTTGAATCATTGGGTATCAAGTATTACCAGGATTGACCAGAAACTGGATTGGAGCAGCCTATTAGAGCAGGTCAGAGGCTTTAAATTCTGAAGCAAGTTGCACATCTATGATCTGTGTAGTTCTAACAACATTCATGAAGCTTACACAGGACAAAACAGCCTGCTTGATTGGCATCCCATCCAAAACCTTGGGTATTCAATTATCCACCATTAATACACAGTGATAGCAGATTGTATCATCTCAAGGTGCACTGCAATGGCTCACCAACACCACTTTCCACTGCACCAAGAAGGACAGGGTAACAGAAACATGGAAATACCATCACTTGCAAGTCGCACACCAGCCTGAATTTATATCACTGTTCCTTCACTGTCATTGTGTCACTCACTTCCTATCAACACTGTGGGTTTTCCTATACCACATGAACTACAGTAGTTCAAGATGGTCGTTCGCCACCACCACCTTCTCCAGAGCAATTAGGCATAGAAACATAGAAGATAGGAACAGGAGGAGGCCATTCAACCCTTTGAGCATGCTCCGCCATTCATCATGATCATGGGTGATTGTCCAACTTCTTTCTCTCCATAACCTTTGATCCCATTCGCCCCAAATGCTACATCTAGCTGTCTCTTGAATACATTCAATGTTTTGGCATCAACTACTTCCTGTGGTAATGAATTCAATAGGCTCACCACTCTTTGGTTGAAGAAATGTCTCCACATCTCCATGCCAAATTGTCTACCTCGAATCCTCAAACTTTGACCGCTGGTTCTGGACGCACCAATAGTAGGGACCATCTTCCCTGCACTGTCCCTGTCTAATCCTGTTAGAATTTTATATAAGTCTGTATGCAATTTCCCCCTCTATCATCTGAACTCCAGCGAAAACAATCCTAACCTAGTCAATCTCTCCTCATATGTCAGTCCCGCCATCCCCGGAATCAGCCTGGTAAACCTTCGCTGCACTCCCTCAAGAGCAAGGGCATCCTTCCTCAGAAAAGGAGATCAAAACTGCGCGAAATATTCCAGGAAATGTTGATGCAGTCAGCAATGCCAACATCCTATGAATGAAACATTCTATAGACATCAAAGCTAGAATCTCATGACCCGTTACCGTGCGTGATAGTTTATTCTTGACTTGCCTAGCATTTTGCATAAACAGGTTTCTTTCGATTTATTTATTTACCTGTTCTTATTTATTTTTCATCATTTTATGTTTTGAGTTTTAGTTCTATTATCCTGGTGGTGCTGGATTTGACCAGGATTTTTTTTTCAATTCACATCTGTGCATTACCTTCCCCATGTAAAGTCTGTTTAATATCAAATTGTTTGAAGTATGTGTTTGGTCTTAGCCTACAAATTTCTTTGAAAATATTAAATGTTAGACTTTTGTAAGCACAGTGAATAGCTTCTGATTTATCACATAATTTATTGACCCAAAGTTTGCACATTTTTGTGAAGGAACAGTACTTGCTGTTGAACTTGAAAGATTTTACCCACAAAGATTTTGCAGGCTCTTGAATGGCAATTTCCCTCTTATCATCATGACTTTGAATACTTCACTGCTGCTATTGATATGTTACACAGCAACAGTGAAATCACCAGGTAGGTTGATCAGTTAATCAGTAAACCAAGAAGCTTAGATTATCACCTAATTTTTAACCATTACGTAGAAAATAAGATATAGATGGGCCATGTGCATGGAGTTAAGGTGGAAGTTGAAATATCATGTACAAGATTTACATTAAAAAATGTTATTGTGGGAATGTCTTCACACATATTTGTACAGGAAAATCATTTTGAATTTATATCTCATTGTTTTCTTGCTTTAATCTTCAATATTCTGCTTCTCTTTGGTCAGTCTTTTTCTCTTCTTGTGTATGGTCATCTTCACGTTTCCTTTTTATCTCCTTTCCTGTATTGATTCATTAGATGAGGGTGTCACTTGCTAGGCCCACATTGTTGCTTGTCTGGAGTGACGTGTAGGCTGGACTAGGTCAGGAAGGCAGTTTCCTTCCCTAAAGGACAATCGTGAACCAAATGAGCTTTTCCTACAATCGATTCGTGGTCATCATTAGACTCTTCCTTCCAGATTTGCTTTTAACTGAATTCACACATTCCACCATCTGCCATGGGGGATTCGAACCTTCATCCCCAGAACATTAGCTGGGTCTCTGGATTGACAGTCCAGTGCTAATGGCCCTAGGCCATCTCTTCCTCAATTTCAAGTCATGCCGATCTACCCAGAACAGTTGGATGTAAATCTCTCATTCTGTTTTTCCATGGGAAGTCCTGTTGACATATTTAGCAATTGTCAGAACTTCCTTCTTTCATTTCAGTGATACAGTCAATAAGAAGAACCCACAATTGAACCTGAAAATGCAATGGTGTGAAGATGCCGATGTTGGAGTGGGACAGACAAAATCAGAAGTTGCATGACACCAGCTAATAATCCAACAGGTTTATTTTAAGTCACGATGTTTCAGATCGTCGCTCCTTGGTCGGTTTCTTTACCTGTTGTAGGAGCAGCACTCCGAAAGCTTGTGATTTTAAATAAATCTGTTGGACTATAACCTGGCGACGTGTGATTTCTGATTTTGAACCTGAAAGGAACAATACCAAGGCGCTTTCAGTAGCTGGACTGTTCTTTGCAGATGTTACTGCCAAATTTCCAGTGCTGTAAAATAATTAGTCTTTTGTGACCTTTTTCTGGTGAAGTGGCCCATATAGTCATTCTTTCATTGAACATGAGGTGATAGATAATGCTATCAAATAGTAAGGGATCAATGCGCATGTAGAGATTGCAAAGAAAAAGCACTTTAGGAAAAGAAATCCATTTGAAATATTGTTATGTGTTGGCAATGGAATATTATCTGATGGTTGTCCTAGGTATGAGTTAATAGAAAAAGTGTTAACTTGTGCCCGTTTATGAAGATTTCACCATTCATTTTTTCCAACATCTTCCCAGGCAGTCATTCACTTGGACGGTGAATGTCTGTAGAAACTGGCAGCACTATATTTGTTCACTTGAATTTGTGCTCACCATGTGGCAGTTTGCACACAAAGGCCCAAGTTTTCCCAATATCTGTTGGCAAACAGGAGCCTGGCCTGATGCCAGTGTACATCAGAAAATTGTTCATCCAGTTGGAGGCATCATGAGTGGGGCTGCCCCTGGCCCCCTCTGAGGTCAACATATGTGACTTTGCAATCAAGTTGGCATTAGATAGTGACTTGGAATAGGAGCCCTCCTGAGCCCAGAGTCAATCAGTGCAATAGAAAGTGCAGCATATGTATCATTAAGAGAAATATACAGATAGTGATATAATCTTCAAAACAATGCAACATCAAGCTGGTATGAAATTAAGTTGAAACAACAACATATTCTTCATAGATTCTTTGCGAACATAAACATGTGTTTTTCCATAAGGTAATACAGAATCTATATTTAAATCCTGTACGGCATTTCAACAACAACTGAGCATCGCTAACATAATGAAATGCCCTACGATGTTTCACAAGAGCATCATAAGACCACACAAAGCAAAGCAGATCAGATGACCAAAAGCTAGGTCAAAAGGTAGAGTCTCCAAGGCATTTCTCAAAGATGGTAAATGAGCTGAAGAGGTGTAGGGAGAGTAATCCAATCCTAGGAGCCCTGCTGATTGATGGCACAGCCACCAGTGATGGAGTGACTAAAATCTGCGATGCACAAGAGACCAGAATTAAAGGAGCATAGACAGCCAAGAGGGCACTAAGATCACATTAGACCATGGAAACAGGGAGGAGAAAGGCCATATTGAGGGATCCAAAAATGCGTATGAGAACTTTAATACAAAGATGTTGCAGGATTGAGAGCCAATGTTAGTCAGCCAGTGCAGGGATGATAGGGGAATGGAACTTGCTGCAAGCTAAGACACCAGCAACAGAGTTTTGGATGACCTCAAGTTTACTGAGGCTAGAATGTAAGAGACCAGCTCAGAGATTTTGGAATAGCCGAGCCTCAGGGCAAAAAAAAGACATAGATGAGGGTTTTAGCAGCGGTTGAGCTGAACTAACGAAAAAAAAATCTGTTTACAAAAGTTGCAATGCAAATAAATGAAGATTTCTTTTTACTCATGATAAACTAAATTTCATGAGACATTCTGAATGATTTTCACATTGCAGTGATCAGTTTTTGTATGTTACATACACCTAAAATGGAGGTTTTGTAACGGGATAGTGAACAGGCTTCAGAAGGACAGGCAACTACCTCAAGCTGAATTTGCCCCAGTACCCTGTAAGTGAAGGTTGTTTGACTAGTTGGCATGCTTTGTTTTAACATTGCTAACCTAAAGGAACATTCCCTGATGATAAAGGGAGAACCAAAGAAGTCAGTATTGTTTTCATCTTGCTGCCAATATTTTGAAACTGCTGTGGAATGTAAAATTAGGGGAGGCCTGAAATTTCAGCAGCGGAGCAGTTCCACATTGCAGAATGGTTTGTGATTCATTGAAACAAACGACTACTTGCTGTAGGAAGTGAAACTTTTGTATTCTTTTCATGGGATGTGAACGGTTAGTATAACGGTTTGCAGATAAGGTAACATTAATGAATAATGATCTGACTGGGACTATTTCTGAACAGCCCCAGCATGAGAAAGCCACAAGTACGGTACATTATAATTAGCCTTGCACTTTATCCAACTTCCCAGCCTGGTATTGTGCACACAATGCTGTCACTCAACCTGCTCAAATCTCCACAAGTACCTGCCTGTCCCCAGTCATTTCCCCAGCAGCTTCTCTTCTGACCTTGTGTCTCCCCATGCCTCTTTTGGAAAACAGTCAGGCTTCCTCAAGGATAAGATGCTTTTGAGAAGAGCAGGAAGTAAAAAATATATTTAAAATATCGTAAAATTCTCAGCTGTGTCTTAAGTGCTGGTGTTCATATATCTGTATTGAATATAGCCACCCTCTCCCATCATGGTCCTAGTGATATATAAAGGACTATAGTGTATTGATTCAGATGATATGTATCCCCGCCGCAAGTGAAGTTCTCACAGATGTGTTATCAATATTAAATATGCAACCAAAAGTATAGCTGATGGGTTGATTGAATCAAATAGTTATGATCCAGCGAACCAGCACCCCTCCATGCAGGTCCTGAAACACCATTTCAAAGACATTCACTTGCACAATCTGAAATTGCATTATTAAAAGGTTTTCTTTAATTAGAATTCACTCAATCAAATAGTAATCACTTAAACAATTGTTAAAAGTACAATGTTTATCTGTAGAAACTAGTAGTATAGAAACATAGAAACATAGAAGATAGGAGCAGGAGGAGGCCATTCGTCCCCTTTGAGCCTGCTCCGCCATTTATCATGATCATGGCTGATCGTCCAACTCAATAGCCTAATCCTGCTTTCTCCCCACAACCTTTGATCTCAAGTGCTGTATCTGGCCACCTCTTGAATACTTTCAATGTTTTGGCATCAACTACTTCCTCTGGTAATGAATTCCACAGGCTCATCACTCACTGGGTGAAGAAATGCTTCCTCATCTCTGTCCTAAATGATCTACACCGAATCCTCAGGTTCTGGACACACCCACCATCGAGAACATCCTCCCTGCATCTACCCTGTCTAGTCTTGTTAGAGTTTTATAAGTATCTATGTGATTCCCCCTCATTCATCTGAACTCCAGTGAAAACAGTCTTTCCTCATACGTCAGACCCGCCATCCCTGGAAACAGCCTGGTAAACCTTTGTTGCACTCCCTCGAGAGCAACAGCATCCTTCCTCAGAAAAGGAGACCGAAACTGAGCACAATATTCCAGGTGTGGCCTCACCAAGGCCCTGCACAACTGCAGCAACACATCCCTGCTCCTGTACTCGAAACCTCTTGCGATGAAGTCCAACATACCATTTGCCTTCCTTACCGCCTGCTGCACCTGCATGCTTACCTTCAGCTGATACCGCTGAAACCGAATTTGCTCTTGCACATGGAGCAGATGACGGATTAGTTATTGCATTTCTTTTCCTGCTGGTCCTGTGGATGGGCACAAGGTGGAATTGATTATCGACTGTTACTGCGGGCTGTAGAAAATACTTAGCTGATCTACACAGCACACAACAAGGCAGACATAATGCATAGTTCAGAAAGGGTTTTCTGTACTTTGTATGAATGCTACTATTGCACATGATGGGGACACATCTGCCCATTTGCTGAGGGTCTGCAACTCTTTTTTGGGGGGTGGAAGAGTCAAGAAAGTCATCATCTACCAAAATGGAGTAGATCACACGATAGCATGTGTCATGTCCAACTATCTGGAGCATAGAAAGCATTCTACATCTACTCTGAGTCTGACTACATATACCAAGATATTAGGTGGGCAAAACCCTCTTCAGTTTGTAGGGGACTGAGTGTGCATGTTCAACAGCAATGGTGGCTGTAAACATTTTTTGAAATTTTACACAAAATATTTTTCTTGGCTCTGCATCACTGGCCATTAAATAATGGCCAGTGATGCAGAACCAAGAAAAATATTTTGTTTAAAATTCCATAAAATATTAACAGGCACCATTGCTGATGAACATGCACACTCCATATTTAGTACATGTTAGAATTTGGACTCCTGAATTCCTCAGTTATGGATGTTATACTAGTACTCCTTCCCATCCGTCTATATGAGTAATCATAAGTATTCATCAGCTCCGTTCCTGGGAATCTGACCAATATCACACATGGAGTGGGTCATTGACATCTCGTGGTTTATTAATGCCTAGCTTAACTGAAAAGCAGGAAGGTCAAAACAGAATTATGCTGTTCCGAGTCAGCACAAATTGTCTGTCTCTGCACCTCTCAAAATTGTTCTTGGGACAATTTCAAAGGTACGCATTTCTGTTTATCTGCTCCTTCCTTTGCATTTTGAGGTCTAGAATGGAACGTATGCCAACTGTCAGGTTTAATAGAGTCTATAGTTGTTTTGAGGTGAGACCACTGTAAATTCCCAATGATCTTTGCAGTTTTTCTTTACCAATCGCCATTTCTGTAAGGGGCACAATTAGGAAATAGCCTATAGCACCACTGGAAAATCTTAATTGGGCCTTTACCACCATTGCTCCAAACTTACCACAGTCTTCAAGGTAGCAGCAGTATGTCGGGTGGTGCAGTGGGAAATCCTGCGGTGACTGTGACCAGTTTACTTCCAATAGATGGGAAAGGAGTCAGGGAAGAAGCAGGCTTTGCCTTTAGGCTAAGAGTTATGCTACATGTAGGATCTAATGCTGGCTTTAGACTTCCTGTCTGTTGCTATCAAACCTACTGCTGCTGGTACTGGTACTGTCAACCCATTCAGCTGAATTTTCCAAGCCCTGCCACACAGGCTTGGAGCTGATGGCAGTAAGATAGTTGGGAGCTGCATTGGATTGGTTCCCTGGCACATTTCTAACCATGGGTCGGTCCCCCGTGGCTGGCAGGGACCCAGATTAGCTGCTGCACCACTGAAGCTAGCAGCCAATAAAGCTGATCTCAGACCCAATCGAGGGAAAATTTGTGGCATTTTACCACCGTGCAGAAACCACCAGCTCAATGGAGCCAATCTCCCTGCAACAGCCTCAGGGAGATTATCGGAGCCAGCGGCTCTATACCCTAAGAAGGATCCATCAGTAGAAAAGTTGCACTGTGACCCCCTCCCCTCCCCACCTCCCTCAAGCAATGCAGCCAGAGGGGTTTACCCTCCAATTTAAGGGGCCTCATGGCTCTCCCTTCTCCCCAATAACCCTCAATACATTCAACCAAGATGCCTGAATAGGTCCTGCTGCCACAGCAGTGCCCACCTCTCCCAGTAGAGCTGCTGAAACTCCAGAGCTGCCAACCGTGCCATTGGAGCAGCATTGGAGACATCCACATGTGGATAAAGAGCCCGAATGGAGGCATGCGGCTTGAGGGATGTAGCACTACCAATCTGGGAAGCCCACTTTTCAACAGAATGCAGGTTGAGCTGTACCGGCCAACTCGACCTGCATTTTGTTGAAAACTCAAGATCCCAGAGGCCATGGGAATATGGGGCCCACTTTCTGTGCGTAAAATGTGCAACTTCCCACCATTCATCGAATAATTCTGCATTTCAAGAATCTGTATGGCCCACTTCTTGTCCCTGTAAATGAAGGTGCGTTTTTCACATCTACAGTTGTTGCCCAGACAGTGAGGTTTAAAGAACATTCCCCACAGCTGTAGGTTAGAGTGCTTATAGTTACGCAGACATGATATGAGGTGTGGCTGAAATTCCAACTTTAATGCTACATCTTCGACAATGCAGACTATTGATTTTCTTTCTTCAGGAAAGCAGATCATTAAACTGTATCTCCTTAATCTGCATTCACTTGCATCACAATTCGAGTTCTAACCTTGCATATCCTTTGTTCATTGTTACAAATCCATCTGTTTACTTGTCTAGTTACCTCATGCTGATACAATGTTTTTTATCAAAACAAATGGGAGCAAGTATAAACTTATACTGTGTCTCACACTCACACACAAGAAGAAAATATTTGGGAACGAGTTGTATAGTTCCCTTTTTTTGACTTGAGCAACTTGTCCTCTGCTCTCTCATCACCACCCACTCCAAACCAAGGTCCTGAATAAACTCCTAATGCTACCCCACCTTCTTGCAGTCTTATACTACATGGACGACAGCCATTCAGGAATGGTGCTCACTAACGCCTCCTCCAAGACAAGAGGGTAATAAACACTAGCCCAGCTATTGGCACCTGCATCAAAGATTAACTGAAAAAGAATCAGTCCTCATAATCAGAGATAGTAGGAACTGCAGATGCTGGAGAATCCGAGATAACAAGGTGTAGAGCTGGATGAACACAGCAGGCCAAGCAGCATCATAGGAGCAGGAAGGCTGACGTTACAGGCCTAGACCCTTCATCAGAAATTTCTGATGAAG
>NC_063335.1:12913481-12925663 GCF_021869965.1 Rhincodon typus
GGAAGGCCCGAAACGTCAGCCTCTCTGCTCCTATGATGCTGCTTGGCCTGCTGCGTTCATCCAGCCCTGCACCTTGTTGTCTTGAATAGATTGCCATTGCACAGCTAAGAAGCAGTGTAGAACATGAATCATCTTAGATTTCTTCATGAAAATGCTTCATCCAAACCCCTCGTATTTTTGTTTTCTGTCTGCCCTGCATCCACAGGCATATCTTGGGCAATTCCCAGGATATTCAAAATAGGAATTTGTAAAGCATGCTGCAGCCAAACTAAATTCCTTGATGTAGTGGAGGGAAAGACAGTGCCACATAGTTTCATGTTTACTGCAACACTCCGATTCCCTATTTTCTTGTGTTCTAATGCTTAAAATACAAAGCTACTTTGTGTTTTATTCCCTATCTAAATTTTTACACTGAATTTATTTAAATGACTTTTTGCTTTTAAAAATTTACAAATAGCAAGCAGCAACTGGTTTGTGTTGCATAAACTCAATTGTTAAACATTTTTATTCAAGTTAACCTAAGTGCAAAAGTGTGAAGATTGATCAGACCTATGATGTGAGCATATCAATCAATTTTAGGTTTCAAAATTCAAACCACTTATTGTTTAGGCTTTCAGCCAAGAATGCATGTTGAGGCTTGGCTGATAGCCCAGACCTCCATTAGGTTCTTGAAACACTTGAGCCTCCGTTTGATTGACTTCTTTGTCTGATTTCTGCTGCAATTTTCACAAGATTTATACAGACAATGTCATGTTATTAAACATTTAAAGGGTCTGCATGGTGGAGACTCCTATTGCCGCAGAGTAGGAAGGATTTTTTTTTCATCATGGTGAAAAGTTCTCAATAAATTACATTTCTAAAATAAAAATAGAAATTGCTGGAGAAACTCAGCAGGTCTGGCAGCATTTTTGGAGAGAAAGTAGAGTTAACATTTCAGATCAGTGACCCTTCTTCAGACAATTTGTCGCTGGACCTGAAATGTTAACTCTGCTTTCTCTCCACAGAAGATGGCAGACCGGCTGAGTTTCTCTAGAAATTTGTTTTAGTTTCAGATTTAAAGCATCTGCAGTTCTTTGTTTTATTTTGTGTTTGGCCTTTTAAAAAAAGTTTTGTTTCCACAAACTGTTGTCACCATAGGGCTGATTGCTACTTTAAAGTGTATGGTGAGTAAATGGTCATGTACGTGGAATGGAAAGGGAATGTGGTGGCATTCATGGAGCGTGGAGAAGTGTGTGAATGTATGAAAGGTGAGGACTGGACTGCCATTCTGTTTTGATTCTCGCGAAGACAAAATGCCATAGCAGTGAATCTGGCCTTGTTAACAAACTACTTTCAAACTTGGCAGACTCTGTGGCTACCTGCAAGCTTTCCCTGACTCACTAGCACTTCCACCCCAGAGTAAATATCCCACCTTGCTGCAAGGCAGATGGCACAAGCCTGGAATTTTCACTACTCCCACTATTTGCCTCGACAATGAAACTTTAGGTCATAATGACCTAACCCATCGCCTTGTTTGTCAATGTCATAAATGCTAAACTGTACAAGATAATTATATGTTGAAATGTAGCTTTAAATCAAAGTACAGCAACGCATTCCAGATAAAATCTTGACTCAGAAGCACACCCATGTTATCCAAATTCAGTGGGGAGAGAAACTCAGCTATATAACAGGGCAGTTTTAATACCTTTTCACACTATCTTACAGAAAGAGGTCAACTGCTGTTTTGAGAGCTAGGATTAAGAGAGCTACTGCAGTGGGGAAAATGGGGAAATCTGTAATGTGTTCATTACCAAACTGGAAGCTTGTGAGAGATAGCAGGAACTGCAGATGCTGGAGAATCCGAGACAACAAGGTGCAGAGCTGGATGAACACAGCAAGTCAAGCAGCATCATAGGAGCAGAAAGGCTGATGTTTCAGGCCTAGACCCTTCATCAGAAAAGCTTGTGAGAGTTTGGTTCTGTTCAAAAGGAAAGGAAAAGATGAGGCCCTTAAAATGTAAGGCATTTCGAAGTGCTGAGGAATGACTTGCTGGTGATAATTGCGATCTGAAAAATTCAAATGGCCGATGGAGCCATTGTCAAAGGATACTGGAAATTTATGGAATGGCAGGGAGAGGTGTAGTGGATTTGGGAATAATTGAGGACTGTTCCTTTAATGTTATATGCTTGTCAGAAACATGATGGCCAGTGAAAAGGCTTAAGAATGCTAATTCAGGTTGCGATAGTTAATATGAATGTGGCTCTTCATTAGTTTGATATATTGGGTGCCTGCTAATTGATGCTTGACTGAAGTTAATTTGAAGTTTTTCCAGCAAAAATCTTACAAAGTGTAATCTTTGGCTTAGGTTCTTTCCACTGGTCACCAGAAATTTTTTTTCCTTTTCAAAAAGCAATTTGCTCTCCGTGGGGATCATAACGTTATGATGAGGATGGTAACAGTATTCTTCCCCTTAAAAATGTTAAAAATAATAAGTAAGTTTTCATAAGTCACTTGCATGTAAATTCAGTAGACCCACAAGTACATCTCTGCTGCAAAATAGTTGCCTAAATTTCCAATATTTTTGGTTGGGCTGCATGAGCTCATTGTGAATGGGAACTGACTCATGATTTGCCACATTGGCAAAGTCAGAATAAAAGCTGCCTAGATGGGCCCTGTCGTGGCACAGGAGTAATGTCCCTAGCTCTAGGCCAGAAGATCTGGGTTCAAGTCCCACCAGCTCCAGAGATATGTAATAACATTTCTGAACAGGTTGATTAGAAATAACTAAAAGATGTCCAAGGCCTTTTGCTATGAAAATGACAAACACAAAACCTGTTTGAGGATCTTTTTGCAAAGTTGATTTCAAGAAGCCATAGTTTATATTTGGCCTGACCAACTAACCCTTAAAGGGACTTTTGGAAATTGTGATAATAAAGGGAAGTGTTTTTTTGGGGTGACTTGGCTGAACTTGGATACAGTAGGAGCAAATTTACTCTTTCTGCTCTATTGCAATGCCTTCGATGGTATACAATGTTTCCCCAAACTTACCCACCAATTAAACCTGTCATCCCTCTTCTGGAAGTACTCACAGTCGGAATAATCTTTAATAGCATAATACATGGGACTTTCAGTGGGCATCTGGAGAGCACTGATCACATATAAATATATTTTTTCACCCAAAAATGTACTTTATTCATAAAATCTATTAGAAATTCATTTCTAGACCATTCAAAGTTGATATTATGTAAAGTCAAGCCAAATCAGTTTATTCCAATTCTGTATGTAGCGTACTACATTTACAGTTAATATTTTCAATGTTCATTGCAGTCAAGCATACAAACATTATTGCTACAGTCCTATCATTGGAACTGCATGGCTGCTGGTCATTATTCAAAAGCCCATTCCAATCCTGCATTATTTGACTTGTCACTGTGATGAGCAAATTATATAGTAATACCAAGCTGTATTTGTGTGTGGGGAAGAGATGGATTTCAATAAATTGTTCACTTCTGAAATACTATAGCACTTGATCTGAGAGGGCAGGTGTGCAGACCCATTAGCCCTGAACTCTGTAAACAAATGAAATGAATAATTGTCTTTAATGTAATTCAATCATTCAGAACTACACATACTTTGGTTGGAACTCTGGTTTCTGATAATAACTCTACATTTCGAGAAATTGACAGCACCCTGTAAAGCACAGAAGGAGTCTCATTATTGAAAGAGAATTGGGATATTGGCACATTACCGCACATACTTCAGGACAGTCCTGTTATCCCTATAGGTACTTCTAAATTCAGTATTCAAATTAATACAGCTCATTGAGCCATCCATAAACAGTTTTGTGGAAATCTGAGAATGTTTAAACAGAAAGTAAATTGGTTTTAAAGACTTTAATAGAAACTTGTCAAACAATTTTGGGTTTTGCTAAATATTCAACATAACAGAAACTGTGCTTAAACCTACCTCTATATTTTTTTCACAATATGTAACAAACATATAATTACAGGTAACAAAGACAACTATTTACAAAGTAAAGAATAACAGCCAGGGTGGTTAAGTTATAGGTATTTGCTTTCATCGTGGGTGTTGCATGTTTTAATAATATTTAGTATTAGATGATAAATGCTCATTATTGTTAGTTATCTAGACTAATTGGGTCAACCATAGAAGTTTTAACACTGCTATGATGTGAGAAAGAAATGGCTGTGTGCTGACCTAATAAAGGTCTTTACAATGAGTTCAATGGGATAGATGTGGAGCAGGTTGTTCAAAACACTTGAAATTTTTTTTTACCATTTTTCATAGAAACAATAAAAAAAAATCAACTTGTCCTCATGGGGAAATTATTATTTGTAAACTTACAAATGGGGCTTCAGCTTTTTAGAAGCCACTAGCAGCAACATCACCAGCCCGAACCCTTCCTCCTCTGTTGTTTCCTCATGTTATTCCAGGAAAATATGGAAGGGGAGGATAGGCAACACATTTCATGGCAAGTTAGAAAGGAGAGGAGGAAGACAGTAAAGTAATTGATGCAGTACTGACTATGATATGGATCACTCCATTGTGTGCACCAGAATTAGAATGCACTTCTGGAAGATTTTTTGTTCAAAGCAGAAATGCTGTCCTCATATCAACATCAGTCACGCTGCCTGCCTAGATTAAAAAAAAAACTTGTTTGACCAGGTACTGACTCGAATATCCACACAGAGTGCAGAAATGAAATTCAGGGCATCATTTACAGTACTGTACTCTCAACATATGGAAAGCAAGAGAGCAAAAGTGCTGATGGATTTAAAGCTTACATTGCTGTAATGGAAGCTCTGTGATCCACTCATTAATTACAACAGAGATCTGAGCAAGATAACTCGGAGTGTATTCACACTTGCTGCATGTCCAGCAGACTGTCAGGTGCTGTGTCAAAGAATACTGCTTATAACTTTACCAGAATCTCCAGATGTCCTTCAGGATAGGAATTGCTAGCAGCATGTAGAAGGGGTCAAAAAAGGCAACAGGTCCATCAGCAAAGAAAACAGTCCCATTGAAAACAAAGCCAGGGGATGTTATCAGTGATTTGTGTAAACAATTAGGGACATGGGTAGAACACGACCTTCAGTTGCTCTTTAGGGGGAATATAGTCCCTGAGCAAAATCTAGACGCCAGAGAAAGCCTGCTGTCATGGGAGAGTTGCTATAACCCACAAAAGAGAAGCCTAACAAAGCTACTGACTCAAATTTAATCTTTGTATTGTGATTTACTTTTGTTACACTCATTGTAAGGAAAAGCAATTATATAATAAATGCGAAATTATGGACCCAAAAAATTCTAATGCCAGTGCAAAGAGAACAGCAAGAAAGAACAATGATGAGCTTGCCAGACAAGGATTGTCAAATAAATTGTCCAACACGAATAAAAACCGAGCAAAAGGTTTTGTATAAAGATGACCAATGTGATCCTCTTGAATCTCTGAAAACATAGAACATAGAACATAGAACAGTATAGAGAATCAAGTTAAATAAAAATAGTAAGGGTCTAAAGAATATCTTGGCCTTAGATTCCATTTCCATGAGGGATAATAGGAAGCCCAAGATGGCAGAAGAGGAGTAGTAACGCTGCATTCGAGCTCCTGGTCTGGGACTCGTCTGCCTCCATCTGCTTTCTTTGTTTCTTTTTTTGTCTTTTTCTTTTTTGCTTTTTTTAATCTCTTTTCTTGTAAAGGCTTTTTACGGCAGCGGCAGCAGGACACACTGGGCCAGCAGTGCAGAGGAGAGAGAGTGAGGCCTCAGTGGCGGCAGAAGAGAGCGGGAGCAGGCAGCACAGAGGAGAGCAAGTGCATTCTGGTATGGTAGGCCCATCCGCTCCCGGCTGGAGCATTCCCTTTTTTCCCTTTTCTCCCCCTTCTCGTCTTTTTTTTAACTTACCTTCTGGAGTTCTGGAGAGAGAGGCAGCAGGGGCGATGGTATTGCGGGGAACATGGCAGCAGCCATTGGTCCCAAGCGGTGTTGGCTGGAGGCCTGGTGCAGGCCTGGGCCCAACCTGGTTACAGTGAGCCCAGAGTGTCAGAGAGGAAGGTCTCCCGGGTTTCTATGGCGTCAAGAGCAGGAAGCCTGAGGATTCCCAGAGAGTGGGCCAAAGTGAAGGAGATTGAGCCCTTACAGAGAGTTCACTTAACACAGTCAGCTTTCCTGCTCCTCTGATGCTGCCAGGCCTGCTGTGTTCATCCAGCTCTATACCTTGTTATTGCTGTTGAACTGTTACCTTTATTGCTTTATTTTTCCACATAATACTAGGAAGGACTGTAATGTTAACTTTTACCTTTACTTCTTTATTTTTCTACTTATACTAAGAATAATGGTAATGCTTTACTCTTAACTTTCTTTCTCTCTGTGACTATTTGTATCTAAGCTTTTGCCTAGGCACCTTTGTACCTAAGATGGCGCCATGTGCGGCAACATTGTACACTTTTCACTGTACTCCTGTACTTGAGTACACGCAACAATGAAGCTGAAATAAGATCAAATCAACATTCCACCATCAGTTCCAGCTCATCAGAATCTCTTTTGTTTCAGCTCAGGCAGTGTCCCACTCTTGAAGGTCCTCGTTAAGAGTACTTTATTCAGTCTTATTTGGCTGGGCCTATCTTCTTTTGCCATCTGTTGGTACCATTCTTCTGCTGCTCTATTAGGGTGTATGTCTGGGAGATGAGACGTGTTCTTTCCCTCTCAGTCATCTTTCCGTCATTTCCTGTAGGCAACTCTGCCTAGTCCTGTGTAGCCCTTTTTTGTTGCTGATATTGTTTTACCAAGTGATGCCCAAGATCTTGGATAGGCAACAGTGGTGGAGGAGGTTCACCCTGCAGTTCTCTTCCATGTCTCATTGGCAGAGATTTGCATTTGGTACATCAATGGACATGTAGATTCCAAGGCTCAAGCTATTTTGGCAAAGTTAGATATCCAGACTGTGTAGAGTTGCTGAAAAACTGATGCAGATTTAGTGAGTCTTGTGTGGACTTTTATCCTGATAGCACCCTCCTCTGAAGTGCTATATCCTATGTAGAGGAAGTGATCTGTGGCCTGAGTGTTCTGACATTGGATGGTGATGGGGCAGAGTGGGTGCGTCTTGTGTTTGTCCACTCATCACTGACTAGATCTTCTCACAGCTGATGCCTAAACCAACTTTGGTGCCATGGCTATCATGTCTGGTGGTCATGCCTTCTGGAGCATTCTTTCGCCAGCTAAGCAATGATATCCTCAAAATCTTCTGAATGACAACCCCATGTGTGAGGTAAGAGCTGTTTGGGTGGTAACAGGGTGTTTGTGTGCACAAAATTTCAGTGTCATTTGAGCTATGAGCATAGATATCAATGAAGATGATCCAATAATTAAAGAATGATGAACTCTGTGAATTTACAAAGCTGTTTGAATGAGACCCGACTAGCCAAAACATGCCTTGCTGTCAGGCAACTCGAAATAGTCACAGTACCAATTTGATTTTGGTTACTGCTCAGTGTTCAAAATGGGGCAATTTTGCTTTAATGTCTAATATTGGTGTTCTTTTGATTTCTGTTATTATTGTTGTCCCTGATTTCATGATGTGTTTACATGTTTATCTTTTCACAAATGAGAACCATTGCCATTTGGAATCATTTCTGAATCTGTTACAACTTTCCTTTTTGGATTGGCACTTTCAGCATCCATTCGAAATCACAATGAGAATATAGCCATGTTGGGAAACCCAATGTGATGAAATCGTGCCCCAATTCTTACCCCTCCATCTACTGCCATCAAAAATTAAGGAAAGATTTCAGAGTTAAGCCTCAGTCGTTGTCCTGAGGAATCCAACTTTGAATGGAGTTGCAGAAATAACAAATATCTCAAAATACTCCATAGCCAATGAAGAACCTTTGAAGTGTCATAATGTAGAAAACATGGCAGCCAGTGTTTGCAAAAAACAAGCACCCAGAAACAGAAATAAGTTAATGAACATAGAACATAGAATAGCACAATACAGGAACTGGTCCTTGGCCCACAATATTGTGCCAAACATGATGCCAAATTAAACTCATCCCTTTTTGCCTGCCTTTGGTCCATATCCCTTCATTCCTTGGATATTTTTGTACTTATCTAAAAGTCCCTTAAACTCCCCTATCATATCTACCTCCACCAAAACCCCTGGCAGCATGTTCCAGACTCCTACCACTCTCTGTGTAAAAAACGTGCCCCTCATATCTCCTTTGAACTTCCCCCTCTCACCTTAAATGCATGCTCTCTAATTTTAGACATTTCAACTCTGGGAAAAAGATTCTGGCTGTCAACCCTTTCTCAGCATCTCATAATTTTATAGACTTCTATCAAGACTCCCGTCAGCTTCTGCCGCTCCAGAGAAAACAGCCCAAGTTTTTCTAGCCTCTCCTTATAGCTCATACCTTCTAATCGAGGCAGCATCCTGGTAAACCTCTTCTGCACCCTCTTCAAAGCCTCCATGACCTTCCTGCAATGTGGCGACCAGAATTGAATGCAACAGTCTAAGTGTGGCCTAACCAAAGTCTTATAAAGCTGCAACATGACAACATGTCTTATAACCTGGCCAAATAAGCTACTTTACTGTGTTGGTTAAGGGATGCATATTGACTAAGACACAGGGAAGAGGTCCCACGCTCTTTTTAAAAATAATGCCATGAGATCTTTGATGTCCTGCTCAAAGGGTAGACCAAATTAATTTCCAATAATCCAGCTCTCTCTCGGATGTAAGCCGATATTTTGTGGTTGTCTCTGAAAATTGATGTAGTACCTTATGTTTATTGCTAGATGTTGCTGGTGATATGATATAGATCTAGAATTAATTATTTGAAACCATGGCATAAAATTTGACTTGCATGAATATTTAAAATAAACAGTAATTGAAAGAACTATCTAACCAGTTAGGTTGACTGATTTTTGGCTTAATGTTGCTCGGAGCACCAGCATTTCATTTACTTTGGCTAATGTATTTAAAAAGATCACACATTTCATTTTAATGAAACAAATCTATAATGAAATATAATTGCAAATGATCTGTAAAGGCATTAGATTTTTGACTACAGTGCAATCCATATGAGTGGGAAGAATATTAATCAATGTGGGTAAAGGTAGTAAGAGACACTTATACTTAAACCTAATTTTAATTTTGAGGAATATGTACCATTTCATATCATAATTAGTGCATTTTTCATTTTTAGATAAACTAATTTGTTCCATGGAATATATATTTCGCAGAACAGGAATGATCAGATAAATATCAACTTAGCTCAGTTGGCAGGACTTGCCATTGAAACAACAGTTATGTTAGCAGCCACTTCAGTCACAAGAGACATTTTATTTTGTCTGCTGTTGTTACCTGCCATCCATACTCTAGCCCACCACTCCCAACTCCCATACCCAAATATTTTGCAGAGGGATCCCCATGCTAGGCTAGGTTGACAGTTATTTTCAGGTACCCTCTGCGATGCAGCTCTGGTATCCATGCATGTATCACTTTATGGAGATTTTACTTGTTGGAGCCCAATCGTTGCAGCGCTAGGACATCACTGTAAGAATGAGGAAACCATTGTCTCTCTATTCAGTTGCTTCACCAATGACCATCCCTCCATAACAAGTTCAGAACTGGACAGCTCCCAACCTTATCCCCATTCAGCTCCATCCACGTTTCCTCTAAAAATGAAGCAACTGATGACAATTTACAGTTAGAGCAGGATAACATCCAGGTTTCGTTTTACTAGTCAGGAGAAAGCACGATGCAGCAGCTGATGGGTGAGGGGTACTTTTGTGATTGGAAACCTGTGCTCAGTGGCATTCCGCAAGGATCAGTGTTGGGGTCCTTGCCTTTTATGGCACATGTAATGACTTGGAGCTGAATTTAGGAGGGTTATCAGTAAGTTCACAGATGAAACGAAAATCGGTGGGATGGTAAATAGTGAGGAGGATAGCCTTAGATTACAGGAGGATATAAATGGGCTTATCAGTTGCAAATGAAATTCAATCTGGATAAGTGAAAGGTGATGCTCTCTGGCAGGACATAAATAGCGAGGGAATATATAATGAACAGTATGTCCCTGGGAAGCTGTAAGGATTAGAGCCACCCTAATGTGCATGTCCCCTGGTCCTCTAAGGTAGCAAGGCAGGTTGATAAAGTGGCTAAAAAGACATACAGGTTATTTGGAGATAGTAAGAACTGTCGATTCTGGAGTCAGAGATAACACAGTGTGGAGCTGGAGGAACACAGCAGACCAGGCAGCATCAGGGGGTCAGGAAAGTTAATGTTTCTGAAGAAGAGTCCCAACCCGAAACATCGATTTTCCTGCTCTTCTGATGCAGCCTAGCCTCCTGTGTTCCTCCAACTACACACTGTGTTATACAGGTTATTTGTCTTTATTATCTGAGGCATAGAGTTTAAGAGCAGGGAGGATAAACTGGAACTGTATAAAAATCTGGTTAGGCCACAGATAGAGTAACGTGTATGGTTTTGGAATCCATGTTTTAGGAGGGATGTAATTGCACTGGAGAGAGTGCAAAGGATATTTACTAAGATTTTGCCTGAGCTGGAGCATTTAAGTTTTGAGGAGAGAGAGATTGGATAGACTAGGATAGACTTGTTTTAGGAGATTGAGAGGGAACATGGTTCTGTTGTATAAAGTTATAAAGGACATAGTCAGGATAGACAGGAAGAAATCTTTCCCCTTGGTGGAGGTATGAATGACCAGTGGGCAAAGATTTAAGATAAGGCACAGGAAGTTTAGATGGGATGTGAGATAATAAATTTTCACCCGGAGGGTGGTGGGAGTCTGGAACTCACTGCCTGTAAATGTTGTAGAGGTGGAAACGCTCATAATATTTAAGAAGTATTTAGATGTACACTTGCAAAGCCAAGGCATACAAAACTGTGGGCCAAGTGTTGGAAAATGGGATTAGAATAGTTAGATGGTTGTTTTTGACCAGCATGAACACGATAGGTCAAAGGGCTTTATCCTGCGTTGCAAATCCCTATGATTCTATAACTTAAAACGTTTTTCCTGCCAAATGTGTCAGGCAATGATCAATTAAACAAGCAAAACCTGACTGTTGATCCAAAAATTCCAATGGCATAGTCATCACAGGATTGCAGAATTGTTACACCACAATGTGTGAAAAGCTTTTTTCTCATATCACCTTCTTCTTCTTCTTTAGATCTGTGTCCCTTTTAACCTCGATCTTTTTATATGTGGGAACATGTTCTCCCTATTTACTCTGTCCAGACCATCGTGATTTTGTGTACTTCGATCAGATGGCAACGTATCTAATCAACTTCAGAAGTGAAATTCCTCATCTTTAGAGACATTCTCATAAACATCTTTTGCACTTTCCCCAATTCCTTCACATCCCTGCTAAGATGAAGTACCCAGAACTGAATGCAATACTCCAGATACTTCAGAGTTTTATATTCATTCAATATAATCCCCTTGCTCTTTGATTCTATGCCCCTATTAGTAAAGCGCAGGATACAGTATGCTTTATTAGCTGGTCTCTCAACCTGTCCTAGCAAAGGTGAGGCCCGTTCATACCTTGGAGTTCACTATTCATCATAAGCTTAACTTGGTCAGACAGATAAACATTTCAGAATGGCTTACTTATTGATCTTCCCATGCCTCACCAAAATCAAGTCAAAATTATGAAGGATGATCTACCACTCATCTGGTTGATAATAGTTACAACAACACTTGAAGATCATAACACCATCTGTGACAAAGCACTTTATTGATTAAGTCCCCTGCCTCAGAGCTTAAAATCAAGCTCTCTCCTATTGGCATTCTGTGATGCCAGCATATGCAATCTATAGGATGCAACTCACAAAATCACTTGCACAGCAAATTCCTCTAACGTCTCGCACCACAGAGGAGAGGAACAATGTCAAGAAAGCATCGTCAAGTTTAGGTCCCATTTAACTCACATTTCCTGGAAAATATATCATTGAAAATATATCAATGTTCCTTCCGTATTTCTAAGCAAAACATTGAAATCTTCTAGTTACTATTATCATAGGAACATCAATTATCATAAGTATGGGTTTAGTTGAACCAAAAAAACCAATATCAACATCTTGATACAGATACAAATAATAATAAACTCAACAAAAGCAGAAGTTGCTGGAAAAGCTCAGCAGGTCTGGCAGCATCTGTGAAGAAAAGTCAG
>NC_063335.1:12926063-12971090 GCF_021869965.1 Rhincodon typus
CCAGCAACTTCTGCTTTTGTTTCTGATTTACAGCATCCGCAGCTCTTTTGGTTTTAAATAACAAAGGTGAACTTGGCACCATTTCCCACACTCTAAGATTAAAGAAATCAATGAATGAATATCAGCTGGTCAGGTCATTATTGTTTTCTGAAAGTTCCTCTGCAAAATGCCCCTGTGTTTATGATTGTGAAATAGCTTTATATTGTATTCATTCATGGGATGTGGGAATTGCTGTCTAGATCAGTGTTAATTCCCATTCCTAGTTGCCCTGGACATGCTAGTGTAAGCTTTCATTGCAGTCATTGGTGTGTACATGCACCACAGTGCTGTTAGGAAGGGAGTTCCAGAATTTTTACCTATCAACAGTGAAGAAACACTGATATGCTTCCAGGTTAGTGTGGTGTGTGATTTGGAGGGAAAATTGCAGTTTCCGGTGTTCCTATGCTTGTCTATCTAGTTACTAAAGTTTGCTGGTTTGGAAGCTGTTATTGGAGGAGCTTTGATGAGTTTCTGCAGTGCATCTTGTAGACAGTATACAGTGCTGTCCTAATGCCTTCGTGGTGAAGAAAATAAATATTGAAGATGGTATCTGGTGTGCCGATCAAGAGAACTGCTTTGTCCTGGATGATGTTAAGTTTCTTCAGTGTTGTTGGAAC
Source organism: Rhincodon typus (assembly GCF_021869965.1). Lineage (NCBI taxonomy): Eukaryota > Metazoa > Chordata > Chondrichthyes > Orectolobiformes > Rhincodontidae > Rhincodon > Rhincodon typus. The sequence continues at coordinate 12,926,720 of NC_063335.1, forward strand.
TGCACTCATCCAGGCAAGTGGGGAGTATTCCATCACACTTGTTGGAAATTGGGGTCCCTTTAAAAGTGATTTTTTTTTCTCATATTTCCTGTGTAACATGAGATCTCAATTAATTGCTGTTACACTAATAGCTAGGTTCCCAAATTTCAAGTCAACAAAGATACAGGGAGGTAAAAAAGAGCTCACAAGAATCATCAGGATCACTGCGGTCATGAGGTTCCATTGAACTGAAGCCAGAGACCTTTCTGGCACCGTGTGTACTTTCTTATCAACGCAGTATTTAGGAAAATAAGACCTTTTGTTCTTAGAGCAATGATTAATCTTCCAAAGAGCAGCCTATCCTTTTGCCATTGTTATTGTATTGCACAATCCATTATACCTTTCATTACTTTCTGATGATGTGAAGTAGACTCATAGGGTGGTAATTGTCTGGATTGGATTTGTATAGCTTTTTGAGAAGAGAACCTCTTTGGCAATTTTCCACCCTGTTAGGTAGGCGTAACTGTAGTGCAACAGTTTATTTAGGGGTGTGGCACATGTCTTCAGGACCTTCACCTGAATATTGTCAGATAATATCCAATGGAACAAATGGGCCTTTTTCAGGCAAGCAGGATGTCACAAGTAGTATACCATGGAAGTTTGTGCTCGACTCTTTAACATTTATATAATTGATTTGGATGAAAGGATCAAAAGTATGGTAACTAAATTTGCTAATGACAGAAAAAAAGGTGGGAACGTGACTTATAAAGAGGATACAAAGGACTTACAAAAGGAATATAGATAGGTTAAGTGAGTGGACAAATGCACAAAAATGTGAAATTGTTCACTTTGACAGAAAGAATTAAAAAAAAGCATATTGTCTAAACAGTGAGAGGTTGCAAAGCTCTGAAATGCAGGGAGATCTGGGTGTCCTCGTACAATCACATACTTTGTACATAGATACAGCAAGGAATCAGGAAAATGAATAGAATATTCAGATTTATTGAGAGGGAAATTGAACAAAGACCTGGAATAAGAAGATTGCCTTGTGACAAAAGGCTAGACAGGCTAGGCCTACAGACTCTGGAGTTTGGAAGGGAATTGAAGGTGGCATAATGGAAATATATAAGAGCCTGAGTGAACTTTACCAGATGGTTGTTAAAGGACGTTTCCTCTTGTGGGAGAATCTAGAATGGGGGTTGTAGCTTAAAACTAAAGGGTCACCCTCAAAAGATAGTGGGTGCTGAATCTTTAAATATCTTTAAGGCAGAGGTAGATGGAGTCTTAATTACTAAAGGGATTGAAAGATTATCAGGCATATGCAGGCATGTAGACTTGATGTTAAAATCAGGTCAGCCATGATCTTATTGAATGGTGGAGCAGTTCATATGTTCATAAACATTTGAAACCCCAGGTAAAGGCCAAGATGGATAATCCATTTGCTACTTCTGGTTGAAGATGAATGCAAACACTTCAGGCTCGTCTTTAGCACTGATTTACTGGGCTGTCTCATTTTGAGGATAGGGATGCATTTGGATCATCCACCTCCTGTTATTATTTAATTGTCTAGTGCCAATCATGGCTGCATGTTACAGGACTATACATTTTAGATCTGATTTGTTGGTTGTGGGATCACTTAGCCCTATCTGTTGCATGCTGTATCTGTTATTTGGCGTGCAGGTAGTCCAATGTTGCAGCTTCATGAGTTGACACTTCATTTTTATGTATGCCTAGTGCTGCACCCAATGTATTCTCTTTATTGAAAGAAGTTTGATCTCCTGGCTTGATGGTAATTGTTGAAATGCTGGGTAATGACCTTACAGATTGTGATTGAATGTAAGTTTGATGCACCACATGGATGCCTGATCTTGAATTAATCAATCTGTTTGAAGTCTGCCTATTTAACATGGTGGTATTGCCACACAGCATGATCAAAGTTATCCTTGATGTGAAGTGGGGGCTTCATCTCCACAAGAATTGTACAATGATCACTCAGACCGATACCATCGTAGACATATTCATGTGCCATTGGTAAGCTGGAGAGGATGTGGTGAAATAGACTTTCCCCTCTTGTAGGTTCCTTTATTACATGTTGCAGACCCAGTCAAAAAGCTACATCCTTTACGAATTGGCTTGCTCGGTCATTATTGGTGCTGCTGAGCAACAGGCCAAGTAGCAGGTGCAATCAGGTGGTTATTTTCTTAGCCATGTTTAACTTGGTGAGATTTCATTGTATCTCAAATCACCGTTGAGGACTCCAAGTGAAACTCTTTTCTAACTGTATACCACTGAGCAACCAACTCTGGTTGGTCTGACCTGGTGGTGGGACAGGATACATCCATGGATGATGATGGTGGTATTTAGTACATTGTAAGGTTTGAATCCATGGGTATGACTGTATCAGGATATTGCTCAATCCATCTGTGGTACAACTCTCTCAATTTTGGCACAAGTTCCCACCTGTTGGTGCAGAGAACTTTGCAAGACAAGGCTGTGACTGCTGTTGTTGTTTCTGATGCCTAGGTCAATTGTGTCTAGTTTCATTCCTTTCTTTAGTTTAAGTAGTGGTTTAATATAATTAAGTGGCTTGCTAGACCATTTCAGACAGTAAGAGTCAACCACATTGCTGCTCGTCTGAAGTCACATATAGGCCAAACTAAGTAATTTTCGTGGATTTCCTTGCCTAAAGGACATTAGAGAACTAGATGTGCTTTCATAACAATTGACAATTGTTTCACGGTTGTCATTGGGCTAGCTTTTATTTTCAAATTCCAGCTTTTAACTGAATTCAAATTTCATCAGCTGCCACTGAGAGATTTGAACCCCTAACCCGAGAACATCAGTCCAGTGAAATTGCCATTACATTACTGCCTCCTCTAAACTTTAGTTCAAGTTGCAGTCAATTTGATGTGTTGAGATTTGCGGCACTATTATGTCCTGATTATGCCTTCATTTTAAATGAATCAAACACCATAAGCATTGTTAGATTATGTTAGTCTCAATGTTGGTTGTGGTTTGACCCTTTGTCATTGAATCAGAAAGGTCCTGTTACTTAAATAATCTAAATCATAGCTCATTAAACATTATGGCCCAGATTATCTGATCTCCAGATTATTGCAGACCAATCAATGACCCAAGGTACACGTTGGGAAGCTGTGGAAGTGCACTTGCATTGACTTCAGTGGGAATTGGCCAGGAATTTTGATGTTGTGATGCCAAACCCTTTGTCCTCCAGGACCCTCTGTGAAAGTCTGAACTAGAATGGAAGACTTTGGACTTTTCTGCGGTATTTAAATGAATAGTTACCTAGAAATGTTAGGCAGAAAAGAAACCTAGCCTAACCTTTGGGTAACTACAGAGCTAAACCCCACTAGTAGCACCACTAATACCAACCCAACTATCCTGCTTGCTCCTTTTACTCTCTGAATTGACAACCACTCTCAATGATACCAGTACCACCCTGACTCAACCTACCACTGTGTATTATTGTGTAGATCCAAGACCAGACAGGCAGGGTATCTCTAAGGCAGTGAAATGGCATCATAACATATGATATTCTAGTATAAAGGAATCTGCCTTACTTCAGACACAGTAGTAATAGTAATTGTATGCTTGCAGTTACTGCACTTTTGCCCCTGACTTTAATACCCCTTCCTATCCACTAACTCTCACATACTCACCTACTCCACTGCTCCTTACCTCACACAATTCACCATTGACTCATTCATCCACTCACCTAATCACTTAATCACTTACGTTTAAACTGGATTTTTAGACTTACCAAACTGCAGCTAGTGCTTTTGCATCTTTTGCACTGATGCTCTTCACAGGTCTTTGTATGGATTTCTGCTCTGAGGAAGTTCTTCAGGATGCTGTATCAGAAGCCAGATTATTTTAAACACATACAGGTAATTGTGCAGTTTTCTAACTGACAGCATTCGATGCCACACCTCCAATGGTGATTGAAAAATATGAGACAATGACTTGCAAAATGCTTTTCTTTCCTGTTTGTAAAGATGTTTCGATAAATTTCTTTGCGAAGTTTAAAACTAAAAACTTTAAAACTTTAAACTTGTAAAACTATACAAGAGTCCATGAACTACTTCTTGGAAATACATTTAGTATTCACAGTCCTGTTGGCCATTCTTGAGACAGCATTCCTCATATGTATGTCACATACTAACAATGGGGTAAGTAGTGAAAATTCCCTTCGATGGAGTAATAGAGTGAGGTACACTGAATGTGCCCACTTTTTCTTAGTTTTGGCAGAAAGAATACTCTGACTTTTGGCAGCATGTTATTGAGAACACTACGAGTAAACCCACTTTCATTTTTGAAAGCTATGGTATGAAGGATGTGTTGACAGATCTTTATGCAGTTCCAAATTGTCCTGCAGGCAATGTATATATTTTATATGCTTCCCAAACTTTATAATCTAAGGCCCTCTTTAGTTCAACTACTGAATCTCTACTTCATTGCGAATTTATTTATTAACTTGAAGTGAGAGGTTGAACTGAATACTAAACATGGTTCCTGGGATCAACAATTGACTTATTTACAAATATTGCTTAATAGGAATGACAATAGAACTTCCCTTGCTAAATAGAGCAAGCCTCTACCTGTGAACCTGAACAGGTTTCTTTTCTTAAGGGAATCCAAACAAGACCATTAGATCATGGTCACAAATTTGGCATAAGATTGTTAGTTATGATGAAGCAATTATTATAGCTAACATTATTTATGTGTCGTGACCATGTCAGGTACATTTATAAAGTGGTGCTCGAAATGCAAATTTGCACAGTTTGCTTAGACCCTTTTTAGTTTTACAAGTGTTCCAATTTACAAATTACCAGCAGTAAAGCTTTAGTCATAAACAAAATTAAATGCTACTTATTAGACCTCAGTTGCTGAAAGATGCTATGTAAAAGGCAAAAATTATTAACTAAAGTACAGAGACAAAAATGAAAAGTATGCACTGAGAAAATATACCTTTAAAGAATAAAGAACCATCCGTTATTAATGCAGGCTAAGCATGTTTGAAGATTTCTGTTTTTGAGGTGAAGAGGTTGAAAACCTGACATCAGAACTCAGCAACTGCAATGGTTTTGGTTATCAAATAGTTCGAGATGAAGTTAAAGATGGAGTAGTGTGAAGCTTCCTTATTTTTCTTTATAGAGCTTCAGTTTGTGATCCTTCATAGTGTGATTTGATAGAACAGTTCTCTAACTGACATACCTTCCTGCAACACCATATTGAAAATCCTCTCTCTCTGTCTCAGGACTCTTCTTGGAGTCCTGACAGAATGGTATCTCACAGCCTATCTAATCACAACAAAAAGCAAAATTGTTGCTGTGTTAATTTTGATGACTCATGGTTTCAGGAAGCAAAGTCAATTATGTTGGAAATTCCTGTGCTATCAATTCAGTCTACAGTTCTCTCGGAAGCTTCGAATTTCCACACTTTTGGAATGAACCATTGAGTTATCCAAAGGTGAATCAAATTCTAAATATCTCACTATTTGGTTAACATGGGGTGAATACATCAGTTTATTTGATTTTCCTGGCTGTTGTGCTTCAACAAGAGCAGTCATATGAATTCTGGGAGCCAATTTTTAGGATTCTGTGTCCCTATTTACAGACAAGTTAGCCTTCTTTACAAAATATATAATACTATAATTACACAGTTTTGAATATATTAATAATAATTGCTAGACAGCCACCAAGCCTTATGCTTTACCCCTCTCACTATTACATGCGGCATCTTCCTTCACAATCTCACCACCCATTCCTCCCAGACTACTAAACCTGCATGATTTCGTAGCTGTCTTTTGACTCACTTGGAACATCTTACCTTCATTACCATAACTGCAACAGCCAAAGAGTTGAGCCATCCACTTTCATCTCACCCAACGCCTTCCAAGAGAAACAACTCTCTGTTATCTGCTGGTTAGCTAATCGTCTATCCATGCAGAACAGCATGACCTCTTATCCTATTTAGTATCTTTTTTTGTAGACTCTAATTGTGATATCCAAATACACTATATTTATTGGTTTCTTTTATTTACCCTGTCTGCTATATCCTCAGAAACCTCTTGATAATCTTTCAAACACAATTTCTCTTTCATAAAACCATGTTGACTGTGCCTGATTTATGATTTTATAAGACTTACTACCAATGTTTCCTCTGCCAACCTAAGGGTCTGATTGGTCTACTGAGGTCATTTGCAGCATTGACTTCCGGTTCTGAAAATCAGTGTCACACATGTACCTCGGAGGTTTGCACAGAAAAAAAAATCATGGGAATTGATAATCAACCTGTTTATTGATCTTATTACATGCCTCTGGAGGAGGTGGGACTTGAACGCAGTCTCTTGGTCCAGGGGTAGGGACACGATGATTGCACCACAAAAAGGCGCAGCCATTTCCTTTTCATTATGCCTGAAATTATTTATTGCAGGTATCTGTTAATTTTATATGTAATAGAGTCTTTGTTGTGGAACTATATGACATTCAACAGGTTTGCGCCTTTTCTTTCTTTAATGCCCGGATGAAAGCATACTTGTATTCTTTCCATTCTGGTAGGAAATCGTAAAGGCAATATATCCTTTCCAAAATGCTGCCTGAATATCTTCCTTTCACTGAAAGCTGTGACATTGTGTACTTCAATAAGGACTTAAATTGAAAAGAAATGATACATGTGCACTTTTTTATAAGTTTATCTCTCTCAAAAATACGTTGCTGTGCTTAACACAATAAATTAGCTTAAAATGCTATGACTTTTATGCGAGCAAATGAGGTATTTAGTTTCTACATTGAAAGATCTCACAAATAACAATTGATGGTAAATGAAATAAATTTCTTCTTAATAGGGGAAAAATTGTTTGGCCAAAACTTCAGGAATGTCTCTGCTCTATAAGTGGTGCCATGGGATTGTTATATGGATGCACTAAAAATCTACATACCTATCAGAGCTTGTCTGATGTGCCTTTTTTTCTTTCTCCCCCTCTTTATCTCTCTCTCGTTCAGATTAAGTGTGTACCCTCTGGGTGCTACAGTCAACCTCATAGTTTCAAATCGTTAATGTATTTTCCAATGCTGGCAACTGCTTGATTATACTTTGACTTGTTTTAATTGCTATATTTCATCTTACTTCAGCAACTAATATATCATGAGTTAAATCTGACTTCAAGTGAGACCACTTACAGGACTTCTTGTAATTTCATGTGCTGTAGACACCCATAACCACAGTGTTCATCCAGCCAGTATAGAGATGTAACAAAGTTGTCTGCGGATTCGTTGTCTTCCTGTTTTCATTGATTCAATTTATGCCTTTCAAAAATCTGGTTTCTATCTACTGAGAAGTTCTATTCTGTGTAGCATTGTTTTATCATTTCCTGGGTCATTCTCAAACAGTCATAATGATCACCAAATGTTCTCCATTTCCTCATTCATCAAAAAAAAGTGTTCATCAGTTTCATCTTTATGTAAGCCTGATGTTAAATCTTGTAAATTGTTTTGTCTATCCTTGTCATACTTTATCCTATTGAAATTACATATATCTGGTTTGCTAAAGTAGAAAAAAAACATGTTTCTGTACCTGCCAACTTCCTCTTTGTATGAATTGCATGCATTCATTCAGTATCTCTCCATGTCCCATTCTTGTTTTTTATAAACAAAGAAATGTTGGCACTACCATCATATTATATGTTCTATTAGATTAGATCCAAACAAAAAATGTTTACAGCAACAAGATACTTCATTTTGGAGCAATTTCTTCTGCAGTTTCCCCTTATTTCTGCAACTAGTTTGCTTTCCCACATCGCCATTCTCCGTCCCCCAAATACTCTGCCCCAGTTTGTTTAGTGTTAATACTCAGCACTTCACACCCACTCTTTTCTTACCTTACAGACAATTGATTTCTAGACTTACGACATAACAAAATAACTGCACAGCTCCTGATGAAGTTAAATGACAGTTCCTGCTACAAACCCACAGTTTTTCTATTGGTATACTGGCCATTATATGACAACAACCAGACAACTGCTCCTTGAGAACCATGAGTTACCATTGCAATTAAAACCTTGGTTTCAATAAGATTTTCAGTAATTGTAACAAATGTATTGGTACTTTTCCCTCCTCTAAGTTGTTACTTGGATGTTATGAAAATGGACTTCAAACAGTCCAATATGTAAACCATTGTATGATTCTTAATTTTAGAAACATCCAAATGTATGTTTACATCTTGAATATTAAGTATTGATATTTGACTGCTTTTCTGCTTGCATTTGAAATGTTAAGCTTTTAAAAATATTATCCTCATCAATCTATTCAGAGACTTGAACCCCAGCCTCCTGGTCCAGAGACAGGGATAGTACTACTGCACAACAAGAGCCCTCAATGATAGGTATTATTGTTTTAAATGTAATAAAATATGATAATACATTTCAATGAATATTCACTGCAAAGTTGACAATGAATGTTTTGGCCTTGACTTGCTTTGTTTTCCAATGTTATTACATGTATTCTTGGAACAAAATGATCTGCATTAAATATCTCGGTCAATGCAAAGTTGCAGGTAGTGAAAACCCTTAGTGTCACTTCCAATCCATTGGCATTATTTCTAAGAGGTAACTTGCCTACGTGTATGAACTTTGAAATTTTCTGAGGGGTAATAATATATCGTGGATTGCCACACAGCTCCTTTGTTGTTGTACTACAAAAGAGTTCTGCATTTCTGACAGGGGGTTCTGATCACTTCTTACACTTCCATTCTGATATTTCCCTTGTCATGCAGAATTGCTTGGGGAGGGCAAATGTAGCCCACTTTTTCACAGCCGTCAGCTGCCATATTCTGAAATTTAAAGCACAAACAGCCACTTTGACAGTCATTATCAAAAGATAAGTACATAAAGTATGTGTGAGGTTCGGACTCTGAGTGGATAAGGTGCCTGGTGGGTAGGGGTTTAGGGTTCCAGGTGTGTAAAGTGCTGCTGTAGAGTGCCAAGTGCGCATGGGCCAGGCAGGTAGAGAGATGATAATCAGTCCTAGGAGAAGAGAAGGGCGATATTGAATCCTGGGGTGGGTGGTTGGGTCCCAAGGTGAGGGTGGGAGGGTTTGATCAGAGAGGACGAAAGGGTGGGGAGGTGGGGGTAGAGTCAGGCAGCTAGGCTGACTTGTCAGGCACAGTGCAGGGCAAGGGAAGGGAGGGTCTCCAGTCCTGGGAGGTTATTAGAATCCAGGCACAGTGGGTGGGTGTTGGGTTTAGTGACGGGGCTTTTGCTGGAGTCTGCAGGTAGGTATTTGCTCACGAACATATGAGGGGTGGTGTGTGGCTGGTTCTGATGGCTGGGAGGTGGAGTCTGGTAGTGGGGGCATGTTGGATTCTACTGGAGGGGCACTGTCACTGGAGGCCAGCTCATGGCAACAACCTTGTTTCCAGTTGCATGTGGAGAGCTGGAGTCAGACCAGAATAAAGGGGACCACTGGCCCTTGACTATTTCCATTGCCTTGGCGTTGGATGATTATTTGCGTAAAAATAATGCACACGGGTATGAGGAAGAACCAGGATATTGGCACTAGATTATCATTGTCACAGAATGAGCTGATGCAGGTATAATGGTCTGAATAGCCTCTGTCAGCAATACACCACTTCTGTGATTCTGACTAGCTCCTGATGGCTCCCTATCCTACCCATGCCAGCATATCAGTTCTGGTATAACATTCCAGGGCTGCCACCTTTCATGTTTGCCTTTATTGGGTATAAACACTCAGTCCTCAACTCCTGAAAGAATTATTTTGATATTTGAACATTACGGTCCCATAATATTAAGCTGTAGTTCATTCAAACTAAGCAGATGCTCTTTAATTGAAATGTTTGCCTTTAAATTCTGAGACAATGTATAGATCCACAGACCTGAAAATTATTTCCACTAAATTCTGGCAAAAATATAAGTTCATAATTGTGCAAACATGTCAGCAAATTTGACTCAAGCAAAAATACAAAGAAATCCTTCTTTTTTATTGGACGGAAATCAAATTTTGAGAAAGCGGGTCTTGGCACTTGGCTTTGTAAAAGATCAGCAAGCAACATGTCTCAAATGGCAATCATCATTTCCTGTATATTTCACCATCTTAGGTTGCACAATAAAATATAGAGGAGCCCCTTATTGAGGGGTGCCTAAGATTCTGTACCTTGGCACCATAAGTGGCGACTTGTAAACTTTTCACTGTATTCTTGTGAGAACATGTAAAAATAAACCTAATTCTAATACTACTTTATAGTTTCATTCCCATCTATCAAGACATGTAGACCTAAAACTAAATGATTTTGGATTGCTCTCATAGCTGTTAAAATAAAATCTCTGATCCATTGACAAACAAATAAACTGGAATATCAAGTTTGAAACAGACTTGCTTGCCCCACATTTTCATCATTTTTCTCCTCTTTAAATATGGATAAAGTATTTGGATGCAGGTGACCAGTTGACGGAGGTTGAGAGTTTGAGGCTATTTGTGCGAATACTTTCTTCAAAACCGCAGGAACATCTAAAAGACTATCGGCAATACAACACTGAATGTCTATGAAAAGCCCATGTGATTTTAGATTTAGTTTTAACCATTGAGAGGAGCTGCACAAATAGGTCACTGGATCCATTAAGATCTTCCTATCTGCTAAATATTTTGGCCTCATATATAATTTTCCCGCCACTCAAAATGCTGTCTCCTAAAAAAGGAAAGCTGAGAATAAAGCCCATGATCAATTTACAAAAAAAAACAATCTGTTTCCCCCAAGTACAGTCAATCCAGCTACAAGGGACTAACAATCACAGCAAAATGTAACTAATTAACTATCAACACCCCATAACTGTTAATCAATGTGGAAGGAGTGAATGTTGATGATGTGCTGATGAAGTTGTTTCTTTGTCCTGAATAATGTTGAGCTTTTTGATTGTTCTTAGATGAATGGGGAGTTTTCCATCACACTCCTGACTTGTACTTTGTTGATGGTGGACAGATCCTAGGAATTTGGGGCTATATTAGAATTTTGGAAAGGTAACACTGGACACAATGAGGACGATGTTGTGTGCAGATGGGTCAGAAGGAAGACCTGCCTTGGGGCTTCAGCACTGGGTCCAGCAATTTTTAAAAAAGAAGAAAACATAAAACATTGCTCATCACTCAGACCCTCAACTCCTGACATGCTCCCTGTGGCCTATACATGCCAACTACGCCACATACCTACCCATGGTCATTACAGTGCTGCCAAGCTTTTAAAAATCATTATTCTTTGAATCCATCACTTAAAAAAAAATCAACAGAAGTTTCAGAAGAACAGGGAAGTAATAAATAGTTATGTAAAAACTGTAGACCTTTCATTACCTTTACCTTTCTGTGTTGATCTATAAACTGTTTTCTGCTGCCCTTTAGAGGCAATTCCGGGTTCTCTGGTTTAATGGGATGCATGGCTTCATCTCCTTTTGGCTGCTTAAGCATGCATTAGAGAGCGACCATACTCTGAAGTCTAGTCACACAATACAAATAGAGGGATGTGGTCATTTGTTGATCCATTTGCCACTGAGCAGATCTGTTCCAATGGCAATTGGTACTTTTGGTCCGATACTTTATAATTAAAACCATTTCATCCAAGTCCTGTCAGCAATTCCTTGAGTTTATAATCACTTTTAAATTTTAAAGTGAAATATCAGACTACTGTAATAATGGGTGGTTGTTAAATTCAGTAATAAAAATCCTTGGGCTGAGCATTTAAATACCTTGATTGTTTGATAATTCCCTTTGACAGGTCCTCTTGATAACTTTGGCAATTGATTTCAATGGGTCTGTAGGAGTTGCAATTAACTTGATAGATAATCTACTCTTAATTCCAAAGACCAACCTACCTGCTGCTAGGGCTACTTAACCTCCCCCAATGGAGTCTCAGGGACCATATCCAATATAGGTTTCAAAAAGTTGCCCTGAGCATCAATTCGAAGTTCAGACCAAGTATTTTCCACACAATTATAGATTCTAGAGTTCAAAGCTGCCAAAATCCAACTTGAGTGGATGCAGCTGATAAATGAAATGAACAATTGCCTCTATAAACCACATAGGCATGAGAAGTGACTCATTTCCATAAAAATTGGAAATGCCATGTTTGAATCAGATTTTCAGTCTTCTTCACCAATTTCCTCACAAAGGGAGGATTTGCATTTTTCATGTTCAGGTTTATTTTTGCTTTTATTTATTCATTTGTGGGATGTGGGTGTTGCCGGCTGGCCATCATTTATTGCCTGTCCCTAGCTGCCCTTGAGAAGGTGGTGGTGAGCTGCCTTCTTGCACCGTTGCAGTCCACCTGCTGTGGGTTGACCCATAATGCCACTAGGGAGGGAATTCCAGGATTTTGACTCAGCGACAGTGAAGGAATGGTGATATATTTCCAAGTCAGTATGGTGAGTGGCTTTGAGGGGAACTTACAAGTGATGCTGTTCCCATGTATCTACTGTTCTTGTCCTTCAAGATGGAAATGGTCATGGGTTTGGAAGGTGCTGTCTGAGGATCTTTGGTGAATTTCTGCAGCGCATCTTGTAGATCGTACACACTGCTGTGACTGAGCTTCAGTGGTGGAGGGAATGGATGCTTGTGGATGTAGTGCCAATCAAGCAGGCTGCTTTGTCCTGGATGGTGTTAAGCTTCTTGAGTGTTGTTGGGGCTGCACTCATCCAGGCAAGTGGGGAGTATTCCATCACACTCCTGACTTGTGCCTTGTAGATGGTGAACAGGCTTTGTGGAGTCAGGAGGTGAGTTACTCGCCACAGTATTCCTAGCCCCTGACCTGCTCCTATAGCCACTGTGTTTATGTGGCGAGTCCAATTGAGTTTCTGGTCAATGGTAACTCCTAGGATGTTGACAATGGGAGATTCAATGACGGTAACACCACTGGATTTCAAGGGGCAGTGGTTAGATTGTCTCTATTTGGTGATGGTCATAGCCTGGCATTTGTGTGGCGCAAATGTTACTTGCTTGTTTATTACTTTAATGTTACTTGTTTATTAATTGAATTTGAATTCCACCTGCTGCTGTGATGAGATTTGAACCAACGTCTCTGGAGCATTAATTACGAGTCAGCTGAAATGACCATGCCATCACCTCTGTGAATCCTGGAGTTACAATATGTCTTCCCTATTTGGAAGTCCATTGAGTCTCTTCGACTTCACAAAATCTGAGACTCAGTGTTACCATGTATCATGGAAATCTGTAACAGCAAACGTTGATTTTCTGTGAAAATAAATACATCTTGGCATTTAGCCTTATTCTTTGTCTACAGGCTTTACAAGTATGATTTCTGTTGCTACTGTTCCCATTCATTTCCATGAAACTACCAAAATACAATCCTTTCAATTGCCAAAACATCAGACTGTAAGACCATCATAATAAAACTTAATAGTGCTTGGGTCAGACTATACCTTAAGAATTGTTCATTTCAGGTCATTGAGATAAAAGAGATACATTCGGGTTTCAGAGGCAGTATTAACAAGACTGATCACTAGTGTCAGTAGACTAAATGATGAAGCCAGACAGGAGAGATTTGAGCTTTTTGCCCTGATAAGTGACCTCACAGCAATATCTAAGTAAGTAAATGATATAGTAAAGGTAATTCTGGAAAATTAAATGACATACATGTACTCATCCATCCAATTGAATATAAATCAGCTTGTAAGCTGCAAATTTGCTCCCTGCTGCAAAACTCCTGCACATATTTTGTTAATCAGTGGATTGGGGAATGGTACTTGTTTAAATTATTAATGAAAATGATCAACAGGAACGAATACTGAGCCTTGAGGTACTCTATTTGTAACTGAGCTGCACTCAAACTCACCACCATTAATAACAATACTCAACTCATATGATTTTCTTGCTTTCCCTCATACCAACTGATCAGTAATCCTATGAAATCTAATTTTTTTTCTAATAGATGTCTTTCAGGAATTTTATTAAATTTTTTTTGGAAATCAAGATAAGTATCATGAAGCAGATTGTCCTCATTCACAATTATGAATATTTTCTCAAAGAAGCTCAATCAGGTCAGAGAGACAGGACCCATTACCTCCTAAAGCCAAGTTAATAACTGCTGCATTCTCCCAGTGATCATTTGTCACATTGCACAAAACACTTTCTCGACTATTGAAATTGAGCTCAGAGGCCTATAATTTTTCAGGGTCAATTCTTCCCTTTCCTAAATAATGATACATGAACTTCCCTCCAATCCTCTGAAACCAATCTGGACATCAATGAGCTTTTGAATAAATGAGCGAGTGAATCATGACCAACCTCTTCCATTTCTCTAAGGACTTTGAGATAAATGGCATTAAGTCCTGCAGCAGCATGAGCAATCAACTCAAGCCTTCCTGCTTTTAGTTCTGCTGCAATGGTTTTTGGAAATATGATTCTTACAACAGTGGGATCATGGCACCTGCATCAATATTAATGGACCATTTTATTCACTGTTAAAACAAAGTAAGATTGTTGACTGCTCATTTTAGTTCCTGACTCTTTGCATGATTGACAGCTGCATGAAAATGTGAAGAATTTTCTAGTTTGTTGCTAAATAAACACTAACAGATTTGCAATAATATCTATTTATTTTCTGTGGCATGGGATGATTATGATTTTTGTTTAAAAAACCTGCAATTTTAATTCTTGTCTGAGGGCTAAAATATGTATTCATTCATTGTACTGTTTCCCTTTACATTTGTAGATGACTCATAAATTCTGTATTCCATTCCTGCTAACTAGCCCTCTGCTAAAGTAAATTTCCCAGTTCCGTCTATGTCTGAAGACTTCCTAGTCGATATATCCAATCAAGTATTCCATTTTCCATGTGGTATTTCTGCTGATTTTATTTGATTTGATTTAGTGATATCACATGTACTGAGATACAGTGAAAAGTGTTGTTTTACGTGCTATGCTGGCAGATTGCACATAAAAAGTGCATCATGGTAGCAGAACAGAGTGCAGAATACTGTGTTACAGACACAGAGAAGGTGCACAGAGAGACAGAGAGAGAGATCAACAATAATATTTGAGAGATCCATTCAAAGTCTGATAACAGCAGGGAGGAAGCTGTTCTTGAATCTGTTTGTACGTGTATTCAAACTTACGTATCTGCTGCCCAACGGAAGAAAGTGGAAGAGAGTGTTACTGAGGTGACAGTATCACTGTTGGCTGCTTTCCTGAAGCAGCGGGAAGTCTAGATGGAATTCGTGGATGGAAGGCTACGTGTGTGATAGACTGAGCTGTGTTCATGACTCTTTGTAGTTTCTTGTGATCTTGGGAAGAGCAGTTGCCATATCACACTGTAATGTATCCAGATAGGATGCTTTCTATGGTACATCTCTAAAAATTGGTAAGTTTGTGGACATGCCAATTTTCCTTAGCCTCCTGAGGAACTAGAGGCATTGTTGTTCTTTCTTGACTGTAGCGTCAACCTGGATGGACCAGGACAGATTGTTGGTGATCGCCACTCCCAGGAACTTGACTCTCTCAACCATCTCCATCTCAGCACCAGTGATGCAGACAGAGCTTGCCCTCCACTCCACTTCCTGAAGTCAATGACCAGATCCTTCGTTCTTCTGATGGAGAGATTGTTATCTTTACACCATTCTGCTCAGCATCCAATCTCTTTCCTGTAGTCTGTCTCGTCATTGTTTGAGATACGGCCTATCATGGTGGTGTTGTCAGCAAACATGTAATTGGAGTTGGGGGGTAATTTGGCCACACAGTCTTGAGCATATAAGGAATACAGTAAGGTGCAGAGTGAGGGACACCAGTGTTCAGGATTATGGTGGAGGAGGTGTTGTTGCCTATTCTTACTGATTGCGGCCTGTGGCTCATTAAGTCAAGGATCCAATTAAACAAGATGCGGAAGTCAAAAGGAAGAAATAGCCAAGAGTCTGGAAAAATGAAGAAAGCTGGAGGAGGGAAATCAAAAGAACAGGCACTCCATCATGGCAATGCACATTATTGTGCAGGGACATAGAGAAAAGATTTGTCATTGTCATAAGTTTGTTGATGTGTAAATGGTGGATGCAAACAATTAAAGTGATTCATCCACAGGCACCAAATCTAATGCCTCCTCTACCTGTGTAAAAATGCCAAGACAGCTGCATTGGCAATCTTTCATGTGTTTCTGCGGGGAATTGCTTTACTACTAATGTCGCTGTTCTACCTCTTCCACTCTTGCTTAAGCATTGTTCCTTCACATCATTAATAAACTGAGCTTTGTTTGGTTGAGAAAAAGCTTTAGAGTTTGTTTACAGCCAAAGATTGATATGAGCCTGATACGCAGAATGGAAGTAAATCAAAGAGCTGCAGATGCTGGAGATCTGAAACAAAAACAGAACCTGCTGGAGTAACTCAGGAGGTCTGTAGGCAGCAACTTTAGAGAGGCAGCAGTGTCAGTGTTTTGATTCCAGTGACCCTTCATTAGAATGGACGATCAGTCCTTGGAGGCAGAGAAATGTGGGCCAGTAAAAGATTTTAAAGTTAGTACTTTAGTAAATAAAAAAAGAAAAGAATGGTGGCAAGGGGAAAATGGGGAAAGCAGTTTTCATTTTTAAATTACAGCACTAAAAGCACTGACATTTGAGAAATTTTGCAACTGTGTTGTAAATGTGTTTTATTGATGTAATGTTAGGGACTGAACAAAAAAAATCATCTTAAGGATTTTGAAATTCCTTGAACTGCCACCATTCTGAGGATTACTTTATTATTGTTACATGAAATTGTAGAGCTAAAATTAAAGTTTAGATTTCAAACTAGCTTGGTACAGCTAATAACATGGCTAATCCTGAAAATTTCTCGCTTCATCCCCTGATGCTCCCATTTTCATAGGATACCTACCGTGTAGAAGCAGGCCATTCAGCCCACAGAGTCCACACCAACTCTCTGAAGAGCATCCCTCCCAGACACAAGCCCTTACCTCATCCCTGTAAGCCTGCATTCCTTATGGCTAACCCACCTAGCCTGCACATCCCTGGATACTATGGGAAATTTAGCATGGCCAATCCACCTAACCTGCACATCTTCGGACTGTGGGAGGAAACCCACACAGACACAGGGAGAGTATGCAAACTCCACAGAGACAGTCACCTAAAGGTGGCGCTGTGAGGAAACAATGCTAACCACTGAGCCACCATGCCACCCTGAAAATTGCAATGAAGGAAAATACAACATAGGAATCTATTCCCTCTCTTCCCATTTCACACTGCTAAAAGAAATCAAATCCCAGAATGAAATGCAGCTTCACACAATTAAGTTGGTATAAGAGCCCTGCCAATCCACTGAACCTTCCTCCTTGTATTCTGATTGACAATACTGGAGTAGTCAGAAGAAACAATATCAATCCTAGGATTACTATCACTTGAAGAAGAAAATATTATACTTTTAAAGACTGTAACTAGCTAAAAGGAGACAGGAAAACAAGTGGCAGAATGCATGATGGAATGGGTACCTCATCAGAGGGTGGAGGACCAGGGGTGGGCAGGTTGTCAGCAACAAGATGGTCTGATGCTCGATGGATACTTTGCTGGCCAAATCAAAGGTGAAAGTACATGACTGTTGAATATTGAAGGCAGGAAGCCTCATTATTACAATGATTGAGCCTGTGTGGATGGAGGTTACAGAAGCACTTACACTTTCTCAAAGAACTGGAAGAAATTCAAAAACTTCAGTTGTGTGGGCAAGATTATGGGGAAAAGGCAGGAGATTAACACAGAGTCAAAATGATCAAAGCTAGTGCAGGCACAATGGACCAAATAGCATCCTTTTGCACTGTAATAATTCTGTAGTTTATTGACTCTGCCCAAACTCCTTGCTGCATTCAAGCAAGGGCCAAATTTAACCTGATAGTCTCATTGGTGTTACAATGAGATTTTTATGAAGGCTCAAGAGGAGGTCTGCCCTATGTCAAAGTTGCTCAGTGGGATGTAGGGACTTGGCTAGAAGAGACCAAGATCAGAAAAATGTATGATTATTTGGAGGATCATAAAAAAAATCCTTGTGTCTCTTGTCTTGGCTTTTCTCTCCCTCTCCCAAACAACGCTTCCCTTATGATGGTCCTCATTTTCTTACTTTCTTGGTGGTGGTTATCCTCAATCTCAATTTTGCCCTGGAACAATCAAATGGGGCTTGACAATGCCTCTATGTTCCTGGTATGCCTCATGGGCTTCCTTCTAATATATGGACCAGAATGTTCACTAACAAACACTTTGCAACTCAGCCTAGCTTCCACAAGGGAGCCTGCAGTCAGGACACAATACAGATGTACCTTCATTTGCACACCATAGGCACTCATATTGGGGAAAACAAGTGCTCATTCATCTAGCCTCTCTGCTCCTGTGATGCTGCTTGGCCTGCTGTGTTCATCCAGCCCTGCACCTTGTTGTCTCGCTCATTCATTTGATTAGCATTGTAGAGTGTCCCTGCACAATCACAAGTACAAATAGGGAAGGAACACTAATACTGAAAATCCTGAGTTTGCATGAAAGGAGGTTACATAGATGGTAGGTAGAGAAGTAAGAGAGACAATAGTTTGCAATAAATTTGGAGGAAATAGGATATGGTTGGTCATATATTGCAATAACTTCATCTGCTTACTTACCATTTGTAATACTCTTGTACTCAGCTGTACAAGGGCAGTGCCACGGTGCACACAACTTCACGTCATGGGGTTTTGGAGATTGCATGTACAATGTTTTTTAAAGGAATAAGTTAAGATGTTTGAATGCCCAGAGAGTTTCAGATCCACAGCTTTTGTCATCTCCAAATCTATAGCTCTTGCCCAGTCCTTCCCAACTTCCCATCTTCCCTACTCCCACGTCAGCTCAAGGTTTTCATTGAGACTTAAAACAGGAGCTTTAGTTTCTCAATATTTTATTGAAGGAAGTTTCTGCTCACCTACTACTGGATGTTGGATGAGCAGGATGGTAACTTTAACACAGTGGGGAAGTGAGAGGTATGGTTGTTATGCGAGCTGGGTATCATCATATGTAGAAAATCGCCATTGTGCCTTTGAATTATTTCACTGTTTATTTCTTGAAGATAAGAAATAGAGGACCAAGGATAGATCTTTGTTGGGGGAGGGGTGGGGGGGTACTCCAGATGTAATAGTGTGGAAGCAGGAAGAGAAGTTATTTAAAACCATACCATGAGATAAATACAGGATAAGAAAATAATCCACGGAACAACAATGGAGTGGAAATGGAGGAGAATAGTGTGGTTAACTGTGTTAAAGGCTGCAGATATAACTGTCTTAAAGTTGGCAGCAATTCAAAGGAAATTCTCCCCCATGATTTGATAAATAAATTGATGAAATCTAACATAAATTTTGTTAAATTATTGTTTGCTGGCCTTAACCAGCTATCCACAAGCTTTCCTTGCCAGCTCTGTATTGTCACTTGTTGGTGATTCTGCTTATTCCTTTATTCATTCATGGGATGAAGGTGTCGCTGGCTACAGCAGCATTTATTGCCCATCCCTAATTGTCCAGAGGGCAGTTAAGAGTCAACCGCATTGCTGTGGGTCTGGAGTTACATATAGGCCAAACCAGGTAAGGATGGCAGTTTCCTTCCCTAAAGGGCATTAGTGAACCAAATGTTTTTTTCCAACAATCAGCAAAAGATTCACAGTCATCATTAGATTCTTAATTCCAGATATTTACAGAATTCAAATTCCACCACATACCGTGGTAGGACTCAAACTCAGAACCGCAGAACGGTATCTGGGTCTCTAGATTAACAGTCCAGCGATAATACCACTAGGCCATCACCACCCACAATGTCAGAAAATGTTCAGTACATTATGTTGTACATCATCTTGGGATTTATTTCCTTCTTCTCACAGCAGTGGATTTCTTCTACTGCCCCTCGTTTTCCATTCTCTTTTTGACTCACCGTTACTATTAATTGAGCATACATGGTAAAATCTGCCTCTCACAACCTGTTGCAGTGTGCTGAATCCTTCCTGTTCTTTCAACCTGTGAGTACAATTCACAATTAATGATCACTTAATCATTATTTTTCAAAATATATTTTAACAATGTGCAGTCATTACCCTTCACCAAGGTTGTAACGTAATAATTTTCTAAGCCTTGAAATAAAATGAAGAACAATTGCAAAGGATAGTTGACAAAATAATTCAGTCCTACATATAATGGAGGGAGCCAGAAAAAGGTGAATTATAACGGTCAAGTGTTTCCTTTCCTGTTCACATAGGTGCCTTATACTATATTGAGAAAACAGGAATAGTTTAAAACTGGATAATATTAGACAATGCCTAAGCACAGTCATAGTCATAGTCATAGTCATAGGGTCATACAGATTGGAAACAGCCTTTGGTCCAACTAGTCCAAGCCAACCATATTCCCAAACTAAACTTGCCCCACATGCCTGCATTTGGCCCATATCCCTCAACCTTTCCTATTCATGTACTCATCCAAATGTCTTTTAAATGTTGTAATTGTACCTGCATCCACCACTTACTCTGGGCTTTCATTCCACATATAAACCACTCTCTATGTAAAAAGGTTGCCTCTCAATGTCCTTTTTAAATCAGCCTCCTCTCACCTTAAAAATATGCCCCTTAGTTTTGAACTCCCCTACCCTAGGTAAAAGACCCTTCTCATTCACCTGATCTCTGCCCCTCACGATTTTATAAACCTCATTAAGGTTACCCCTCAACCTCCTTTGCTCCAGTAAAAATGTCCCAGCCCGTTCAGTCTCTCCTTATAACTCAAACCCTTCAGTCTGGGAAACAGCCTGGTAAATCTTTTCTGAACCCTCCAGTTTAATAATATCCTTCCTACAACAAGATGGCCAGAACTGTGCACTGTTTTCCAGAAGAGGCCTTACTAATGTCCTGTACAACTTCAACATGACATCCTAACTCCTATTCTCAAAAGGCCTGAGCAGTTATAGAAAACATGCTCAAGCCCTCTTAACCACCCTGCCTACCTGTGAAGCAAATTTCAAAGAATAATGTACCTGAGCCCCTAGGTCTCTCAGTTCCACAACACTACCCAGAGTCCTACCATTGTGTAAGTCACCACTGGAGGTGATGGCCGAGTGGTATTATTGCTGGACTGTTAATCCAGAAACACAGATAATGCTCTGAGGACCCAGGTTCAAATCCTGCCATAGTGGATGATGGAATTTGAATCCAGTAAATATCTTGAATTAAGAATCTAACGATGACTATGAATCAATTATTGGGGGAAAAACCCATCTGGTTCATTAAAGTCCTTTAGGGAAGGAAACTGCCATCCTTAACTGGTCAGGCCTATGTGACTCCAGACCCACAGCAATTTGGTTAACTCTTAACTGCCCTCTGGGCAATAAATACTGCCTAGCCAACAACACCCACATTCCATGAATGGATAAAGAATAAAAGAACCTAGCAGCAGGCCAGTTTAAATTAAGTGGTCAATCAAAAAATTAATATCTAAAATTTCTTTAACATAGCTCTAAACATTTATGTCTGCTTAAATGAATCAGTTGTGACATTTTTGACATGATTGAAAATATTGCAGTAGTTTATATTTTGTGATTTTTATTTTTACATATACACAAAATGCTTGGCAGCAGTAAACTTTGAAACAAGTGATTAAATCCATTAATAAGCCTTAAAGTCATGAAAAGAAAAACTCTGGAGTTATTTTCTCTGCAAAAGACATTCTGAGAAGGTGTGCTTTCTGGAGATTAACTCGGATTGTATTTGACAGTTTGCTGGCAGCAGAGCTATATATTTGTGATGTGAACATCAGCATTTTCTAACATTGAATATATTACATTTAATGAGTCTGACAATGGAATATTTTAAGGCAAAAATAAAGTTCAAAAATAATTTAACCAGAGAAGGTTCTCATGACATTGATAAGGGTCTTTTGTGACTCCCTAGCTGGGATTAAAAATTTGTAATCAAAAGCTGGTCCAAAATTATTCTCCAGTCTCCACAAAAAGGGATTTTCTGTTATTGTTACCAGAGTGTTCTGTAACATAATACCTCTTAGAGTGTTCTGTAATTTGTCTAATTATGGCATTCTAACTTTCTTAGAATTACATATTCTCAAAATGTTTCAAAAAACAAAGATGTGAAAGTTGTTCATTTTAATCAGTCCAGTGCACAGTGCTCAAACTTATTAACCCTGTATGTCCTGAAAATGAATAAAGCTATCTTGTGTCTTGCAGCTAATCTTGCAAAAAATCTTATTGAAAGCAGCTGAATGAAGAGGAGAGAATATTTGAAGTGTTTGTAATCTGATTGTGCATGCCTTTCACGTCATATGGACATGGATTCCACTTCTAACAGTAGAGTTAGCAAATGGTAGCTTGTTGAGGTCTTTTATTTCAAGTTCATCTGTGATTGATGTCTCTGTGCAATGAATGGAAATCAATTTACATGGCAGGAAACTAACAAGCAGTAGATTAGAACTTCCATTATCAGTTCTGATTGGCAGTGCAGTCACAAGTGGTCTTTAAACATGGTAGGCTTTCATAAACTTGCTGTAAACCAGCCTGAATAAGGGTTCAAGAAGCTTTGAAACAATTAATAAAGAGAGATTCTTTAGCAATGCACTCAGAATGAAAATCAGCCATATTTGCAACAGTGTGTTGACAGACTTCGCCTATAGGTTGCCTCCAAACTGCAATGTGTTGTTCCATATGTGCATTGACCAAATAAACAAAATCACTTTAAGTCCCATTCCACGATCAGTTCTTTTACCAACATTAAAAATTTACATTTGAGATGGACCTCCACAATTTGTAAATAATGGAAGGCATCCTGGGGGAGTTATAGAAATGGCCCTGAATTTGTAATATTAATAATAGTGAGGCTGTCAGCTGACATTTATTATTATTTTTGACAGCAACTTCTGACAGTAACCCTGCTCTTCCACAGGATGCAGTGTTGCTGCTTAAATTAAAATATAAATCGCTTATTTATTAATTATTTATCCAATATTTCATTTGTAAGGACCAATGAACAAGTTACTCATTGTTCAATTAGAAACCACTGTGGCTGCAGTAACATAACGGTTACTAATTCGGAAACCTGGGCCAATAATCTTGAGGTGTGCTGTTTGCAAATTGAATTTAGTTAATTAAATATTTCTGAAATAACAGGATTGTAATGATAAGCTTAAAACTATCAGATTATTGATAAAGAAAAGAAACATTTTGTCAAAGCTTTAGTCTTTCATTTATCAGAACAATTTGCAAAAGTATCAATTAACCAATTAATGTTAACCAACATTTATACTGTGCAAAAGAACAGTACTGATTGGATGGCAAGTGAACTTTGATTGGTAGAGTTTTACCATGGAGAATAATCTAGTTAATGATAACTCACAAGACCAAATTTTAAATCAGGCTGTTTCACATTGATTGGACAAGGCATTGTCCTAAGAAATGAATCATCTATTTTGTTAAATTGAAATATAGTACCTGCCTGCAATTGATATATGTAGTTTCTCGTATGTGCAAATGTGCCACAATGTGATCCTAGTTGAAAGTATCAGACATGATTTGCTAATTGGGCAGAATTTGCAGGATAATTCTGAGTGTGTGAAGAACTACACTGGCAACCAATTTGTTATTGTGAAAACAAAATTAAGTTCATTTTAATAATACACATTTCTATGCAAAACACTGTAAAGTTTCTTAAAACAGAACTACAACTATTCCTACAGCCATTGCAACCCTGACTGCATTGGAGGAGGATACCATGGAAATCAGCAGGGTGGTGCACACTCTAGGCATTAGTAATGGAGAAATGGGGTGAACCAGATTTGATCGTAAGAGCAAACTCTCATACGTGCTGTGAGCAGTAGCTTCTCCCATTGGGAGTGGTTTCACTTTCACTATTTCCTAGCCTGTTAATTTCACTGGTTTTGTCCTCTCCATGTGTGCTAGGCTGGCTGACCCTGGCGAGGTGCAGATGCTTCAGGGAAAGTCATGTGCTAGCAGTAATATCCAGAATGCTACGCTAAATTCAAAGTTAATCATTTAGTTGTACATAGCTGTGCAAAGATTGCCTGCTTGCTGGCAAAGTCATCTAAACCAAAACTGGAGATGGCAGGACACATTGTGTTCCTGACTTGTTGCCACTTTTCCAGAGATTTTAAGAGAGCACTGTCCTGTTTCCTTTAGCACTCTACTGCCTACATCCCTACCCACTTTGTGGGTTAAAATTCTGCGTTTAGAATCTACTACAATCCTGGAACAGTAAAGCAAACTTTATCAAAGTTGTTATAGCACTTTCTATTAGGTTTTAACTATTTTTGAGTACAGAACCAAGTAGCAATTGCAGGATGCAATTTTGTGCTAAACTGGAATGACATATTACTGCATTCACTGTTTTGACTGTATTTGAAATTAGAGTCAATGAAGGCTTGTAAATTTGTAAAACAACCCTTACCATTACACACACTACTTTATAAATTTAATAACACTTTTTTTGTGCTTGTAGTGACTTTTTAATGTTTGCTGTCTAGTCTAACATTTCATTGCCAGTCTCAGAGGCATGAGTAAGGACAAGCTAGTATTTGATTTCTGATTCATCGGATGTGTTTGTGGCAGAACTGTAGACCTAGGAGCTAGAAAATGTGACTAAGTTTCAAATAATGGGAATTAAAGACACAGGTAAACAAAAAAATAGGCAAACTTTCCACACTTCCAACCCACCGTCTCAACGAGATCAAACATTAAATCTTTTGTCAGCAATATGAAACCTTAAGGTATTCTCCAAGTAACTGTGTATTATTAATGTTAATTTAGTTTTATTTAGACAGTAAATTGCTCATGCAATGCATTTTAACAGCAGGCTCGTACAGAGAGGCCAGGGTCTACATTGCTCAATAACTCAATGAATGAAGGAAAAAGAAACTTGAGTTTAGATATTTTTTATGCCCTTGGGATTTCCCACAACAACCGACAGCCAGCAAGTGAAGTTCAGAGGTAAAGCTGCTGTTATGAAAGAAATGTGGAAGCTGATTTGTCAATGTGAATAATTTTGGCTAAGAAATATTGGTCTGGCCAGCGTCTTGATCTTTCTTGAATATTAACATGGACATAGATGATTTTTACATTCAGCAGAAAAGGCAAATGAAGCCTTGATTTTGTGTCTCATTCAAAAGTCAGAACCTTCAACATTGCAGCACTCTTTCACTACCTCATTCAATTGTCAACCTGGATTGGTTGAGCAAGTTCTGAGATGATTGTCTAAATAAGTGAGTTAACTGAGACAATTTAATTTGAAGTAAATGTTCACATCTTATTTTATGAAGCGGGCTTTTCTTCTGGGCTTTTCACTGCACATACCCTGCTGACCGCACAGTAAGGCCTCATCTTCAGTCTGTGATCAACACCACAGGAGATATATTATATAAGTAACTAATTAAAAAGTTCTTGGTTTCCATATGGTGGAGTTGTATTCACTAATTGAAAAATTGCTTTATTCAGCACTCATTTGGCACGGTGCACTGTGTTCTTTTCTGCTTTGTCAGTGAAATATCTAAATGCAACAATTTTTAAATAATGGATTCAGACCGATAATGAAGACATGGATTTAGACACATTAGTTGACAGTTTAAAGAAATTAGAACCATACTTAATGCAAATTTTCCAACTTCTATAATGTATGATGCCAACAAAATCGTTTGCTTGTGAGGTGATGTGTTTTCCGCCCTTCCCTTTCCTTTTAGGCTCCCTATGATATTCCATCTGTCCACTACAGCACAGCTTCAAGCAATATGCTGTGTTACCTACTGAAACTCCAGTGTGTGGCGTATTATGCAGTCTACAAGTAGCTATATCAGACAGAATGAGAAAGAAAAGCAGGAAGGCAGCCAATTAAAGAAAGGAGATAACGATTAGAGATGTTGGACAACATCGTGCCTACGATGCCCAAAGGAACATCAGTCCTCTATAAAACACGAGATTATTTCGCAGTGAAAACCTCTCCCTTCATGTTATTCTCCACTTAAGGATGTCTTCCTGTTAGGCAGTGTGACGCTTTATTAAAGGTGGAAGGCACAATCTCTGATAGTGTAATTAAAGAACAGTATGTATTGAAGAAGCTGTTTGGGTATGTGACACAATTCCTGGCCTCTTATAAATGCATACAATCCTGAAAGCTCTGGTTTATTCTAAAGCGCCAATGAAAGAAATGTTCTGAATTACCAATTTCAATGCGATTCCAATTTTTCTGTACAAATTTTCTTTAGTTATTATAGGCATAGTTACTTGTACAGAACCAGTCAATGGGAAGAGACCACCAATGCGCAAATTGTAAAAATTAGGGGAGGAGATGACCTAGTCGTATTATTGCTTACTATTAATGCAGACACATAGGTATTGATCTAGGGACCTGGGTTTGAAACCAGCAAAGGTGTCTGTTGTTATTTAAATAAAAAATTGGTTCACTAATATCCTTTAAGGAAGTAATTGCCTTCCATGTGACTCCAGACACACATTGATGTAGTTGACTCTTAGTTGCTGTCTTGGCAATTAGGGATGTACAATAAATGTTGGCCCAGCTGAAGAAACCTGCATCCTATAAATGAATTTTAAAAATTATAAACTGATATATAATGGAAAACGTTGTTTATTATTATTTTAATTAAATTATGCAATGCTAAAAATGAACATATGATTCTGTTCCAATTATATTTGAAGTTTGACTGAAATTCATTAAAGTTACAGATCTAATTGCTCAGTGTTAAATAACAATTGGATAAGAATGAGACATGTAAGATTGCTGTGACAGGTTTGAGACCCTAAACATCCTTTTAAACTATTTTAGTCTGTACATTCTAGACAACCAGATAAAGGAAATATTTAAATATTTAATATTAATACGAATGAAATGGAAAAAACAACCTTTTATTATTGTATGTGAAAAGAATTCTTATTGGTTGATAAGTGGACTCTGATTTGTAGACGTGAAGCGAAGGAGAATGTACCAGTTAAATGATGACTGACAATTAACTGCCAAGCTTGATTTAGATTTCAACCAGGCAGGTCAACTCTGATTGGTCAAGACATTGTGCAAACTGCATTAAAAAAGTTATTTTCCTTTTACATTGGTATTTTATGCAACTTGTCCTCATGAATACAAGACGAAAAAAAAACTTATGCAAAATGTATCTTTTTCAGCAATACTCAAGGAAATATTCTGTATTATAATTAAATACTGGCAATTTAATTTATGGAAGAACTTAACATTCTGATGATCATTGCATCATTTTGACATTCAGAAATCTTTGTTTATACAAAAAGAAAGCTTTATACTGAAACTGACTAGCTCACAAAGAGGACAGAGGGTTAAAGCACCCATTATCTACCTATAGCACATGTAATTGAAGACATTTCCCTAACAGCTGCATATTTACATTCATTCTGAGTTTGCAGCTGTTTTATGTTAAATTACTGTTGTACTTGATTCAATCATTTATCTGCATTTTCATGTGGAGTACAAATCCTTAATGTCTTGGTGCCACTTGAAGCTGGCAACATATGAATATGATTCAATTCAGATTGGTAGTAACAGATTGATTTGAGATCGCGGTCAGTTTCTACCTTGAGGATAATCACATTGCATCTCCTGGGCTTTTGCAATTTAATACTGTCTAGCACACAAACAATGTCTGGGCAGAAACCTGTATAAATATTGATATTGTATTCACTTCAGATCAGCTAAATGTGATGTTCATTTTTGTAAATAAAGATTAGAAAACCGGAGAGTTTTGAATGTAAATTAATTAATTGACAGGCATGTACTATCTGACCTTGGAGATTAGATGTGGGACCAAATAGAAACTGAACAGGAAAAGCACCTGTGAAGACATAATTTTGGCAAATTTTGAGATTTGGGTAAAAGGCATTGTTAGCCTTGAATTTTCTCATTGTATTCAACATTTATGTTGCTGTCACTAATGACCACCTAGTTGTCATTATTGTGTTGATTGTATACTTAAATATTTTTTGTGAAATAACACTTGTATTTCCTTGAGTTTAAAAGGTTGAGGGAGAATGTAATTCTGATGTTTAAAATAATAAGTCAACATTGTAGGTTTTACTGAGAGATATCAATTTCTCCAGTATAGGAATCAAAACATGAGGTCTCAAGAATAATATAGATCAGGTATCCTTTATTTGCATATCTAAAAATTGAAAAGATCCATAAACTGAAGACCATTTTTTGAAAATGGACCTGTAGATGTGTTAAGTTTAGGCCCTTTGGGCCAAATAAACTTCAAATGGCCGAAACACACCTAAAAGTGAAGTTTCAGTTTCCCAAAGACTTAAACTCAGTGTGTCCGCAGATCCGTTTGTGTCTGTTCAGATCACTTGGAAAGAAAACTTCCCCACTAGTTTCATTTGGGTCAAAGTTTCTTTCATACTTTGAAAAAGATTCAAATGGACCTATACATTATTGGACCTTTTTGAACACCAAAAATACCCTTCCTGTGGCTACAAGCTGGTCCCCAGGTTTTTGGATAAAGGATCCCTGACCTATATTAATGCTATGTCATGTGTGCAATGGGGTTGACTCTTACCTGCCCTCTGGGCAATTAAGGATGGGCAATAAACGCTGCCTCACTATGAATAAATAAAGACAAAAAATGTCATCTGGGAATGAAATCAAAAGCGACTTTTCATCCTGTTGTTCTGGAAAACTGAAACTTATTCCGTCAAAAAATTAGAGATATTCGGTCACTTACAATGTTAGGAGTGAAATTGACAGATTTATAGCAAAAGATATGCATCAAATACAGATAAATGGAGTTAGATATAGATCAGGCATGATCTAATTGAATGGTAGAACAGGCTGAAAGGGCTGATACTACTAACTTCAAAGTCATGCTGATTGTGTGGGAAAATGGTAGAAAATGATAATCCATGAACTAGAAGACAGAGCAGGAATGAGGGGCTGAATGGCCTACTTTTCCTCCTGTGTTTCTATGATTGGCATACCCTCCCCACTTCTCTGTAGAGTAGGGCTTAGTTACATAGCTGCACTGTTCAAGAATATTGTATTTTCTTGGATTTACTAGTAATTGTTACGCCAATATATCCCCAAACAAGTGGTCCTAACAGCTCCCAAACAGCATCTCAGCCAATTTTAAATCAAAGAGCAGTGATCTAAAGAGGACACCAACTTAATTTAATGACTGATCTTTAAAGGTTGAATGTAAAGAAATCACTCGATACCTGGAGTCCATTTCCACCATCAAAGAGTTTATTGATGAATCTGCATGGAGTCCAGAAGCCTCTTTCCTGAATAAAGGCAAGACATGTAGTTTTATATATTTATTTTATCCCACCTTTTGCAACTACAGACTAATCATATTATTAATTATTTAAATACACATCCAATCAAATTAATCATGTAACTGTATAGTCAGTGACAGGCAGCCTTATGAACAACCCCAGTGTTTACCAGACATCCCTATATTTATCCTTGGGCCTTTACAGTGCATCTTATTCAAACCACATTCCAACGTCTGTTGATTTCTGCATGTATTATTCCATTCTCCCTATAAGCAGTGTGAAGCCTTTCCTTACTGTCTAAGGCTGTCTGCCTGTAGAAATTTCATGGAATCTCTTTAATGCTTTTTTTTTTAAAAGAAAAACAAATATATATGTGTGTATATTCAAAATCTATAACAATGATTATCTGGAATTCTTAACTAAAGTGAATAGAACTTTTCTTCTGTTTGTGATGGATCTTAGACTTTTAATTAGCTTGGAATGGAACTCTTCTATCAGCATACTCAAGGGTGTCCTTATCCAGCTGTCTCTGCATAAACAACTGCAACTGCATGTTTGCAACAGGACCCTTTGTGTAGTATCTTAATCTTTTTACCTTAGTTATATTCTGTCTACAAAGCTACAATTTTCCTAGCTTATGGTTTACTTCGATATATACTACACCAAACAAGCTACTACTTCAGCTGAAAATCCTCTCAGCCATTTTGTGTCAACTGAGAATAATGTATGGCCATTTTATGCTGTTGGTAGCCTCAACAGATTGCTGAATGGTCCATTTACAGACCTACTGCAGAGTTCATAGAGAACAATACATTATTATTATGAGCTTAAGAGATGAAATGTGTTTGTGAGGATAAAGTTGTGAGTTAAGGCTTAAGTGGCAATATTGTGATGAGTGAAATGATGAGAATAAGTTATGAGAATGTTAGAGGAAGGTGTTTTGGTGGGAAATGTGGCATTCCAAGTGACTGAATCAGGCAAGATAGGAAATTTTCATTCCTTGAAGGTAAATTCTGATTAAGTCAGTGGTGATCTGTCACCATGATGTGGGCTTTTGCGATCATCAGGGTATCTGTGTTGGACAGGGCACTAATTATGTGAAGGAGAAAACAGAGTTAACGTTTCGGATCCGGTGACCCTTCCTCAGAACACCTTCCTCAATTCTGAGGAAGGGTCACCAGACCCGAAACGTTATGCCAGACCTGCTGAGCTTTTCCAGCAACTTTGTTTTTGTTCTTGATTTACAGCATCTGCAGTTCTTTTGGTTTTTATTTAGGGCACTAATTATGTTAGCTCCAGCAATATAAGGATTAGGCACGGATAACATTGTACTGAAATATTCGATAGACATTTATTACAGCTCCTGGTGTTGACAAATTTTACAGTCCCTAGGCTATTAGTGTCTGGGATATATACTAAACTATTTGGTTATAAACTTTTCTAACAGTGTGTCATGCTTTAAGTATGGAATTTGAGATCTTGATACTGTCAAGTCACATGGTATAATATGGTGATGTTATCATGAGCATTTCTCTAAAAGGTATACTGTGCACTATCTGTGAGACATAGCACAATAAGCAGCATGTTTATTCTGTGTCAGGCTTCAGCCATTTCTGTGCTGGGTTCGTATTTGTAAGATAATTTGCATGCAATGAATGCTCATCAGCCCCAAACCTTTTACAATTATGTCTAACCTTTGAGGTAAAGTCAGTGGCATTACAGAACAATGTGGTGCCTGGTTCACTCGATACCTGGAGTCCATTTCCACCATTGAAGAGTTTATTGATGAATCTGCATGGAGTCCAGAAGCCTCTTAAAGTTTGATTAATGGTAAGACGTAGCAATTGACTATCTGCAGTTACACCTGAGGTTAGTGATTGAACATGGTGGCACAAGGAGTGGGAGTGGGAAAGTAGTAGCTTGCATGGAGGTTGGAGACTGGCAAAGATCAGTTGGGGATGTTGTAGGTTTGGTATGGAGTATCATTCAGAGGTATGGAGTCATCAAAAAGGGATCCAAAGGTGGGCAGAGAGTAGGGGTGGCATTGAGGAGTGGAGTGGGAATGGCCTGGTGTCCTGGATGTGGATGGAGGGGTAGGGGTTTGTAGTGGGAACTGTCAATCAGGGTAAAAAATTGGGGGTGTAAGAAAAATAATTGTTTCCTCAACAATGAAGGAAATGTCTCTTATGTCCATCAATTGTGCCAACCATGAGGTTGCTGGGTATGGAAGGTTTGAGTTGTAAAGAAAGGCTGGATAGGCTGGGACTTTTTTCAATGCAGCATAGGAGGTTGAGGAGAGACCTTATAGAAGTTTATAAAATAATGAGGGGTATAGATAATGTTAAAGGTGGTTGTCTTTTCCCTAGGGTGGGGGATTTCAAGACTGGAGGACACATATTTAAGGTGAGAAGATTTTAAAAAAAAATGAGGGGCAAATTTTTTTACACAGAGGGTGGTTCGTGTGTGAAATGAGCTTCCTGAGGAAGTGGTGGATGTGAGTACAATTACAATGTTTAAAACTCATTTGGATAAGTATGTGAATAGGAAAAGTTTGGAGGAATATGGGCCACGAGCAGGAAGGTGGGACTATTTTAGTTTGGGATTATGTTCAACATAGACGGAAGGGTCAATTTCCATGCTATGTGACTCTGTGAGGTATGCCTGTATATTGAGCACTCTGAATAAGATCGTCAAAAAATAATAATGATGCAAACATGAAAAAAAAATTCCAATGTAATGTGATACATTTACAAGGTAAATTTAAACACGTTAAACACCTGTGACACCTTTGAGCTCTCAATAAATCTTATGCAACGGAGAGTGACAGGAAAGTCGTAGCAGTGATGTAATACCACATTGCCTTTCCAAAAGACTCTATTATAGTCCGACTACGGCTCTCCCATTGTCCGCTGATCGTGTGTTTTGCCATTCAATATATTCCACCCCCCCCAAACAGAATTGCTCTGTTTTTCCATGCATGCTGCTGGCACCTACTCAGAATTGTGTGTTGAAGGGGAAAGAAAGAAATTCTGGAAGTATGCCCACTTTGGATCCACCATTGGGATGGTGTGCTGCACTTAATATTCCATCTTTGAAGGGTGTTGTGGGAACTGTCCTCAGTCTTATGCAGAGTTTTGTATGAAGGGCTAATATTGTGAATGCTGCTTTAAGGTGGTGAATGATCTGCTGATACTCAGGGCAAAACTGGAGCATTTGAAGAGCATGGTGACATGGCTACTCTTGCAGCGAAGTGATTTTGTCTCCATGTTGTTAAGTCCTGGATTTGTGAGATGAGAAGCCAGTACCATTGCCGGCTCATTTCCTGGTGCCGCAGCTAATGGCCCGGTGAAAGCAAGATACAGGAGTCTGAGCATTCCGTACTTCTAATAAGGTCTAATAATCTTCATTATAGAAAACAGATATTCTTCCTGCTTCTACTAGTTCAGTCGAGACAACTGGCACCAAGTAACCATAATGGTTGCAATCTGGACTGATGCTGGAAATGAGAGATTAATTTGGTGAAAATTTCCAGTGAAATCACTTGTTGGCTACTTGCCTTGCTGTCAGACAGAGCTGAGCTACAACTGGGCATCTTGAGAATGCTTTGAGAATTACACTCCATTCTATGAGAGTTGCTAAGTGGGGTTTGTCAGTAACTTACGCAGTTACTGCACTCAATTACATCATAAATTCAATTTAACTTGTTATTTGGAAACCTGGGGAAGTGGGGGAAGTTAGTTTTCAGTTGGCTAGACTCCTCATATGGATCAAATTAATTCCTAGTCCTAAGTCAGGAACATAGCTGCCTCTTCACCCTACCCAGAGTAAAATCACAGCACTTCAGAAGGAGAAAACCTATTTGCTAGAGAGTGACATATTTTTCCACAAGCTTAGAATCCCTACAGCACAGAAGCAGACCATTCAGTCCATCAAGTCCACACTGACCCTCCAAAGAGAATCCCCCTCCAGACCCACTCCCTTACCCTAGCCCTGTAACTCCCATGGCCAATCCACCTTATCTGCACATCTTTGGACTATGGGAGGAAATCAGAGCACACACACGCAGACACAGGGAGAACGTGCAGACTCCACACAGACAGTCAACTGAGGGTGGAAATGAACCCAGGTTCCTGATGCTATGAAGCAGCAATGCTAACCATTCTGCGACCGTGTCACTCTAGGAGTGAGCAAGTCCACGAACATAGCAAGATAAAAATAAAATGATGTTAGGGTGGATTTCTGCAGGAGTCCTCCAGCTAACCAGTCATCATTTCACCGAGAGCTGAAGAAACTAATTAAGCAGCATCCCGGATGACAAAGATAAACCAAGGCTCCTGTTTCTAAATCGTCACTTGCCTGGATAAACTTCTTGCCCTATTTGTCCAAATTCTGTTCTAGCAAGAGATGTAAGAATGTCATGGTTTCTTCCATTTTAGTTAGACACAATGGTGTAAACTTTTCACACAAGCATGAAACTGGTGTCCAGAGTAGTTGCCTGTACAGGGATAATCATATCCATTGGTTTCTGAAATCCTTTTTAAAAAAAAAAGGGAAGCTGGCATACTATATAGTTTTACTACCAGATGATTGGTTGAAAAATTACTCTTAGCTCTCCATCTACCTGCACTACTTCTGCCGAATCCATTGTTCTATTAAGCAAAACTAATTCCCAACTCCCAACCTAGTCTATTCTTGAAAACCTTGTTTCTCTCAAATTTCTCTCTCACCCCTTCCGATGCTCTGTCCAGATTCATGAGACTCACCTTGCGCTCCCTCAATCCTGTTACTACTATAGGCCTGACCGGCCATCTTCTCTTCCAGCCTCCATACCAGCTGATATTGTGAATGGTTCCTCAGGAACTTTTCCACTCCCTCTAAAAGTCATCATGATCACATTTGCAGAAAATAAAACACAGATACACATTTTGTTCTCTCAAGTTATTACTCTATCTCCAACCTCCTTTTCAAATGTTCTCGACCATGTTGGCCCAGTCAGGAGCATTGTTGGCCCAGTCAGTACCCACTCTACTGCTATTGCAATATTGTTCATTCTGGATGGTTGTGCAAAGGCATTGCTGTTGATTGCATGGACAATTAGACCCCAACCTCTTTCCATCTCTGCAGATAGATCTTCTTGTCTAGCTGCAGCAGCAATGCCTTGACACAACCATCCAGAATGAACAATATTGCAATAGCTGTAGTGCGGGTAGTTGATTTGGGCCAAGATTAGCCAAGAGTTGTATAGTTGGGCTGTGAAAGTCAGGCTTGTGAATCATTGGGAGCTGGTTTGTGTGTTTGTTTGACAGTGGGACAGAATGGGTAGTGGAATGCTCTCAATTGTTAATCGCTG
Organism: Rhincodon typus; assembly: GCF_021869965.1. Classification (NCBI taxonomy): domain Eukaryota; kingdom Metazoa; phylum Chordata; class Chondrichthyes; order Orectolobiformes; family Rhincodontidae; genus Rhincodon; species Rhincodon typus. Next base: position 12,961,372 of record NC_063335.1, read on the forward strand.
ATTAATGCTGGAAATTAATAGCAGAACAATACAAGGTAAGTATCTGGACAGGTATAGGATAACTGACCCAAGTCTCTGACACCAAGGTCAGTGTTAGAATCATTATCAGAGGCTTCAGATAGTGCAAATCTGCCTTTTGAATATTTAAACTTCCTGGTCAAGTTCAGCACGTGGCGTAGGTTAGAATTTTGGAAACGTCCGAATACACAACAGCAGTAAATATCTCAAGTTCCAAACTGTTGTCTTCAAGCTTTGCATCCATCCTTCCTGCATCTCCCTGTTTAAATTCTTAAAATCAGGTTTACCAAAGCCAAGCAATCTGAATTTGCCACAGACGCTATAACCTCATTCACTGCTACAACTACCCTCCCCCAAACTGTCCATTCATCTGATCACATCTAGCATTGCTGGCCAAGTATTTAGATATCTGCTCCAAAAATATTCCAAGCAAAGCGCCTGACTGCTGATAGCACCTGCAACTGTATCATTAAACAGTTGAAAAATTCCATTATTATAGCACCATTGGTGCCAGGATCCTCTCCATATCACACACCACACTGATGTGGGCATAGGTCATTACTCCTTTCTCTTCACTGGGTGATAATCCTGGCAGCATCTTAATAATGCCCACCTGCCATCCTTCCTCACTTGATAAATCCATAATCCTCCATATTGGCCACTAACTTAATTGAGTTTTTTGAAGAAATAACAAAGGGAGTTGATGAGGGCAGAGAGATAGAGGTGTTCGACAAGGTTGCTCATGGTACACTAATTAACAAGGTTAGATCACATGGAATACAGGAAAAAAAATAGCCATTTGGATACAAAACTGGTTTGAAGGTTGAAGACGGAGGGTGGTGGTGGAGGGTTGCTTTTCAGACTGAAGGACTGTGACCAGCAGTGTGCCACAAGGATCGGTGCTGGGCCCACTGCTTTTCATCATTTATATAAATGATTTGGATGTGAACATAGGAGGTATGGTTAGTAAGTTTGCAGATGACGCAAAAATTGTTGATGTAATGGACAGTAAAGAAGGCTATCTCAGCTTACAATGGGATCTTGATAAGATGAGCCAATGGGCCGAGGAATGGCAGATGGTGTTTAATTTAGATAAATCTGAGGTGCTGCATTTTGGAAAGGCAAATCAGGGCAGGACTTATACACTTAATGTTGCTAAACAAAGAGACCTTGGGGTGCAGGTTCATAGTTCCTTGAAAGTGGAGTCGCAGGTAGACAGGATAATGAGGAAAGCATTTGGCATGCTTTCCTTTATTCGTCAATGCATGGATCATAGGAGTTGGGATGTCATGTTAAGACCATAAGACCATAAGACATAGGAGCAGAAATTAGGCCATTCGGCCCATCGAATCTGATCCACCATTCAATCATGACTGATAAGTTCCTCAACCCCATTCTCTCGCTTTCTCCCCGTAACCCTTGATCCCCTTGATAATCAAGAACCTATCTATCTCAGTCTTAAATATACTCAATGACCTGACCTCCACAGCCTTCTGTGGCTGTGAATTCCATAGATTCACCGCTCTCTGGCTGAAGATACTGTGGCTGTACAGGATATTGGTTAGGCTACTTTTGGAATACTGCGTGCAATTCTGGTCTCCCTGCGATAGGAAGGATGTTGTGAAACTTGAAAGGGTTCAGAAAAAATTTAGAGGAATGTTGACAGGATTGGAGGGTTTGAGCGAAAGGGAGATGCTGTATAGGCTGGGGCTATTTTCCCTGGAGCGTTGGAGGCTGAGGGGTGACCTTATAGAGATTTATAAAATCATGAGGGGCATGGATATTTAAATAGGCAAGGTCTTTTCCCCGGCGTGTGGGAGTCCAAAACTAGATAGCATAGGTTTAAGATGAGAGGGGAAGATTTAAAAGAGATCTAAGCGACACCTTTTCATGCAGAGGGTGGTGTGCGGATGGAATGAGCTGCCAGAGGAAGTGGTGGAGGCTGGTACAATTACAACATTTAAAAGGCATCTGGATGGGTACATGAATAGGAAGGGTTTAGAGGGATATGGGCCAATTCCTGGCTAATGGGACTAAATTTATTTAGGATATCTGGTCAGCATGGAAGAGTTGGACCAAAGGGTCAGTTTCCATGCTGCACATTTCTATGGCTGTATGACTCTATGACCATCACATGGAAGAAACACTGAAGGTAGCAGAGGCACAGGATATATAGGGAACTTCAATGTTCAACACACACAGTCACTTGTTATCACTGTTACTGACTGAACTGGCTGAATCCTGAAGGATATGGCTGCAAGATTAGGCCTTTGTCTCGTGGTGAGGGAAGCAATGGGCAGGAAAAGTCCTACTTGACTTCATCCTGTGACAAATGTATCTATCCATGACTATATAAAAAAAGTGATGACTGCAAGTAATCACTTGTAGACAGTGTTCCATTTACAACCAGATTTGTATGATTCTTCCTGCCCTGCTTAATATCATACAAATTGTTTTCAGGCAGTTTGATTTCATTCTCATGATATCAAGATATACAGCAAAGATTGTAGGCTTGGCTAACATCCTGATGGTAGTACTGAAGGCATGTGTGCCAGAAGTAGCTGCAGCCTTAACCGATCTATTCTGTTGTAGCTATGACGCTGGCATCTACTTGATAAACTGGATAGTTATTCAGCTAAAGCCTCTCCAAAAAAAAATCAGAAAAAGGTCAATCTGACTATTGTGGAGCTGGAGGAACACAGCAGGCCAGACAACATCAGAGGAGCAGGAAAGTTGACGTTTCGGGTCTAGACCCTTCTTCAGAAATGAGAAGCGGGGAGGGAGCTGGGAAATAAATAGAGAGAGGAGGTGTGGGGCTGGGGAAGGTAGGTGGGATGGTGATAGGTGAGTGCAGGTAGGCAGTGGTGGGGATTGGTCAGTGAGGTGGGAGGAGCAGATAGGTGGGAGAGAAGATGAACAGGTTGTGTCAGGTCAAGGAGACAGGGATGAGAGGGAGGGTTGGATGTTTCAACCTGACTTTCTATCCTAACTTCGTGGCAGCTCCTGCCTTTTCACATGCAGTGGGAACACAGAGAGATTCCAAAGCCCACCGGCCTCAGTGAAAATCCTGAAAACTATCAGCTTTAGTGACAGGGGTGGTTGAGTTTTCTATCCAGTGCTCTTGTTGGCTGATGGAAATGCAAGCAGGACTTCTTAGCGTTCTACTCACTGGCCATTCTGTTGCTGTCAATCTCATTTTGGGAATGCAATATCCATCTCAGGCGTCCAGTATGAAAGTGTTCTGGACATCTCTTGGAGCTGATATTGGGCTCTACACTGCAAACTCTTCATGTCCCTCTTGGTGGTTCTTTTACAGTATGAGCAGAGATTTGGGGAAAATGGCACGTTGTTTATGTTCAAACAGGCTCCTCTCACTCACATTACAGCTTCCAGGCAGAGTAAAACCTCATTACAAAGAAACACATAAGTCCCGAATTACATTGTTACGAAGCTAATATCTTGAACATAGATGTAGCTTATCTTCAACTCATCTACGAAAACTAGCCTACAAATCAGAAATTAAATCTGAAGACAATTAACAATTAGCAAATCTTATTCCAACCAGTCCACCATAGACAAATTCTCAAAATTTACTTCAAACATCAATGAAGAAGAATGTTTTATACAGTCAGCACCTCCCAAAACTCACGAAGGAAAGAAAGTGTCCTCAATCATGAGAGAAAAAAAATCCTACAAAGAAATCTGCAGTTGAGCCAAAAAAAAGAGAAAATTCCCGCAAAAAATTAAACAAAGAGATAAATTGGAGATCATTTCACTTTTCTCTGATTAAAAATGTTTTGATGGGAACAAATTTTGTTTTGCAGTCTCCCCAGAAGTATCTCGGGTACCATCTTGTTCAGGGCATGTGGTAGAAGCAGGCTTCAGCCCATGTGAAATATCGAGATGAGATTCTAGCTAGGGAGTACTGAGATTCCTATTAAAGGTGACAATTGTTTGCTGACAGCCTCTTTACCAATGAATCATTAATGTGCAGCTTCCTATTCTACCACCAACCCTGAGGTAACTAGACAGCAATAGTTCCTGATATGGAAGTCAGAGCAGGTACCTGGCGATTTAAGCTTGCTGCTTGCTTCTCTAGGCCACTGTCTTGGACACCTGGCAATGCTATCTCAAGGCACAATAATCCACGGCACCAGCCCCATGCACCTAATGTCCAATAACTGTCACCCTCTCCGAACTCTCATGATATCTCACTCTCCACTTCTGCACTTTAACGCTGCTATTCATGGAAAACTGATAACCAGTTTGGAAAGTTGCTGTGTGGACACTTTACCCCAAGGGACAGGAGCCCAGCTCATGAATTTGACCAGGCTGTATTTCAGAGCTAAAACAGAAGTTGCTGGAAAAGCTCAACAGGTCTGGCAGTATCTGTGAAGAAAAAATCAGAGTTAACATTTCGGGTCCGGTGACCCTTCCTCAGAACAGTTCTTTCGGTTTTTATTTTGTATTTCAGAGCTGCTCACTTGCTCTCTTATTACTCATTCTCTTAGCACCTACCTGGATGCTCATAGCACCCCTGCCTTGCCTTGCTGTACCATGCCTTTTAATGCAATCTCAGTGCTAGGTAAATTGTCTTGTTGATCAGTAGTCTACAGTCAAGCTCTTGGACTGTGGAATTTGGGTGGGGAGAGTAATCAAGAAGATACACATCATTTAGTGGCAGGTCATTAGCATTGAATGGAAAGTAGGTGCATTAGCAGGGACAGTATAGCTTTGAGGCAACAGAAAGAAGGTGGTGGAAGTTGTCCTAGCAAAGTGGAGAAGGTTGTTAACTTTCTTACAGCGCTGCTGGGCATTCCTGATGACAGCTGGCACTGCATTGGCTTGGGTGGCAACCTTGGACCAGGTTTGCAGGTGATGGCATAAACTCCTCACAGAGAAAGAGGATGTTTCTTCTTTGCCCTGCCCCATTAACCATGGCATCCAGAACCTGTCTGCAAAGTGGGGCACAAATTTTCCTTTGTCTTCCATGTCCAAGGAAAATGTCAGGGGCCATGCAGGGCAACATCAGAATACCAGAGCTCACCTGCAAGCATAACAACATCTTAAAGATGGCATGGTCATCTGGGATGCCAGTTCACTCTAAGATATCTCGTGTGTGGCAAGTTCTTCTGGCTATGGTGAATGGCAGAATTGGGATAGCATCGGATGAGAGGGGCACCATGGGCGTGTGGTAGGAAGTCAATAAGGTACGTTTGGGATGACACATTGAAGAATCTCACCAAGCCTCACAGAGAGAAGCCATTTGTGAAACCCAACGTGAATGACACAGCTAAAATATCATAAAATTCAGCCCCAAATCTCTTCTGTATCAATCAAAACATATGTCTGTCCGCATTTGTTGCATATCCATTGCTTTTCTGATGAGATTCCGAGACAACTCCCACACTATGGGACTGAAACCACACATAAATGCAACTAGATATGTCAGATTTATTTCTCTGAAGGGCATTAGTGATGCACTTGAGGCTTTAAGACAAGTTAGGAGCCCTCGTGATTGTCTTGTCTGATGTTAGCCAACAAATCACCAAATGAATGAATGAATGAATTTAATTGCCCAAACTGCATTGGTAGTTTAGTGCAATTACCAGTAGGCTGCTTTACCTCACTGCACATGATGTTCCTGTTAATTTGAAGTTTTGATTTATCTGCTTAATTAAAACATCAACAGAAATGACAAATTTCTTTGCTGTCATTAATGTTATGGATTAAAACCACTGGGATCATACTCACTACATTCCATAACAACCAAATCCTGGGTTATTAATTGTTTCTTTTTCATATACCAGATAAAACAGAACTTGCAGCTCAAAAGATATTAGGGAATTCTCACATGCTTGACAGAGAATCAGACAAAAATAGTACAGCAATCAATGCAAGAGAAACAGAACCAAAGGTTATTCCACATCACTCAACTATGAAAGACACCCTGCTGAGATACACAGAGTTCACAAAAGTTTCATCTTTTCCTAATGCAACATACTTCTTTCAAATCAGCAAGACCAGAGTAACAATGATTTTAAGTGTCCTTTTAATGTGGTTAGTACAATGGAGAAAGCAAAAGTAATGCTAAAATAAGCCACTGTATAAGAAGACAAGGAACTAAGTAAGGCAAAGGAACCAGAAATGAAAGAACTTTATTGAATCAGACATTAAAAACCCACAATTTCAAAGACTGTTATCATCATAAATGCATTTTTAAAACTTCATGTAAAGTGGTGCCAATCCTCAAGTCTTAACTGTATCTGAGATGAGAAAAGTAGATCAGTCACATGAATCAGGACTGTGCAGTGATTACTCAGATCTAACACGTGCCATTCCATCATTTCAACAACAATATTTTTCTCAGTCAAAGCTGATATATTCTACTGAAACAGGGGCCGCTATTAATTCCATGAAAGACACTCTAACAAAAATGAATGTGTAGAATCTATTAAACACCTGAGAATATTATGTGGTAACACAGTGTGGAGCTGGAGGAACAAAGCAGGCCAGGCATCATCAGAGGAGCAGGAAAGTTGGCGTTTTGGATCAGGACCCTTCTTCTGAAGACCCGAAATGTCAACTTTCCTGCTCCTCTGATGCTGCCTGGCCTGCTTTGTTCATCCAGCTCCACATTGTATTGTCTTTGACTCCAGCATCTGCAGTTCTTGTTATCTCTGAGAATATTATGTGGCATAATTTCTTCCCACATACACTTACAGATGCTTTCATCCAGAATATTTCAGCACAAGTTAAAGAAATCCAGTTCTGAGAAAGTAGCTTAGCTAACTTACAAAAAATCAGGTAAGACCTCAGTCATGGCTATAATTTATTGTTGGTTGAAAATGCTCCTGGAACTCCAACATGTAGTGTATGGTTGGGGATGGTGAGGGCAGATGTTGGTGAATCATTTGGGGTATCAAATTGATCAGGGGATTTGTGCTTGTTCGCTGAACTTCTTCCAGAATTATAAAGAACAGGCAGTTCGTGACATAACGAGCTGGCGATGCTGCCATTTTGGAGTTTAATATTCAAGCTATTCTTAACGTTTGCACAACTAAAGATGCATTCAACCATGACCTAAGGACAGGCAAGGACCATTTTAGTTGTGAAGATGACTAAGGTAATGATGAACTTTTATACATTTGGGCCTTTCTATCAAGAACTGGAAATATTTGCAACATCTTACAGTTTTACCAATTATTGCTGCATAAGAGAGGTGTTTGAGGCTGTCATAGACCAACTAAATGTTATTTCCTCTTGCCAGAGACAAGCAGGTGGACTGAAAGTATGACTTTGCCAGGATTGCAAGTTTCCTGTGATGCAGAATACCATTGACAGCACACACATTGCTTTCCAGGCGATGCAAGTCGAGCCAGCCATAAAATGGAGCTGAAGTGGGTAGCACTCACTCAACATTTTTGTAAATGATTTGGATGTAGGAGTGGAAGTGTGGATTAGTAAGTTTGCGGACAATACGAAGGTGGGTCGAGTTGTGGATAGTGCGGAGGGCTGTTCTAGGTTACAAAGAGACATTGATAGGATGCAGAGCTGGGCTGAGAAGTGGCAGATGGAGTTTAACCCTGAAAAGTGTGAGGTGATTCATTTTGGAAGGACAAACTTGAAAGCAGAATACAGGGTTAACAGAAAGATTCTTGGCAGTGTGGAGGAGCAGAGGGATCTTGGGGTTGCCTGAAAACTGCCACCCAGGTGGATAGAGTTGTTAAGAAGGCGTATGGTGTGTTAGCTTTCATTAATAGAGGGATTGAGTTCAAGAGCTGTGAAGTTATGCTCCAGCTATACAAAAGCCTGGTTCGGCCACATCTGGAGTATTGTGTCCAGTTCTGGTGGCCTCATTACAGGAAAGATGTGGAAGCATTCGAAAAGGTGCAGAGGAGATTTACCAGGATGTTGCCTGGAATGGAGGGAAGGTCTTACGAGGAAAGGTTGAGAGAGCTAGGGCTTTTCTCTTTAGAACGACGAAGGATGAGAGGTGACTTGATAGAGGTGTAAAAAATGATCAGAGGTATAGATAGTGGACAGCCAGAGACTTTTTCCGAGAGTGGAGGTAGCTATTATGAGGGGACATAATTTTAAAGTGAGCGGCAGTAGATATGGGGGAGACGTCAGAGGTAGGTTCTTTACTCAGAGAGTGGTCGGGGCGTGGAATGCATTGCCGGAGAGGGTAGTGGAGTCGGCCTCATTAGGGGCATTTAAGCGGCTATTGGATAGGCAAATGGATGATAGTATAAGGTAGGGGTGGAGGTTAGATAGATCCTAGGTTCAGGGTAAAAGTTCGGCACAACATCGTGGGCCGAAGGGCCTGTACTGTGCTGTACTGTTCTATGTTCCATATTCTAACAGTGGGAGTGTGATGAAGCAAAATAAACCATGCAGCTATTTGCTCAGAATTCCAACAGGGCTCACAGCCCCTTCTTTCTGCAGCAGTGACCATCTGCATTTGAAACAAGATGGCAAACTAAAGTGGCTACTGGGTGACTAGGACTTTCTGCTCATCCATGGTTCATAACACTTACTCGCATCCCAGTCACATGTGCTTCTGACCCAGAAGTAGGGCCACTGCTACTGACCACAAGAGACCTAAAGGTGGGATTCATGTCTTTCAACGTCCTCGAATGGATTTGTTTTTTTTTCTATTCAACCTGTTCAGAGATGTTGTTACACACCTCTGGAGTAGATGGAACTCGAACCTGGATCTCCTGGCAAAGAGATAGGGGCACTACAACTGTGCCACAACAGCTGGAAAGGTGGAATTTATTATAGTTGTTAGCAACCCATTCAGAAATATTATTCTATAACTTTAGAGCAGGTGAGATTTGAACCTGGACTTTCTAGCTCAGATGTACAAATACCCAAAAGATGGAATTTATTTTATTTTTATATTTGCTAAATGACCTGTTCAGAGATGTTATGACACAGCTCTAGAGCAAGTGGGACTTGAACCTGGGCCTCCTGGCCCAGATGTATTGACATTTTTGTACATCACAAGACCCCTAAAGGTGGATTTTTAAAAAAGTATTCAGAAGTGCTCTTACACATAATTGAACTTTTCTTTCTTATCGTCAAATCAACCATGATATTTTTCACCTAACCACCACCAGTAAATCACTCGTGTTTTCTGATTGATCAATTCACGTGCACAGCCCTTTAAGGGCATTGCAAATCCTCAAAGAGGAGGGAGAAGTGTGGGAAGGTGGAAAGGTGGAATTTATTCTTTCATAATATATCCAGAAGTCCTCTTACTGAATGGATTTTTCTATGACCAAATCACCTGACTTTTGTTTAATCTGTTAACGACCACCACTAAGAAGTGGAATTTATAGCATTCTTGGAGAATTAATAGCACCTGATTCTCACTGTGATTTCACTACCCACTAAACATCAATTTACAGATCAGTAAAATAATGAAAAATGAATAGCTCATGAATAATAATTGATTGTGCCATTGCTCCAGATAAATGTTACAATCAGTTAACGTGATCTGAAATGTACTGGGTAGGCCAACTCTGCAAAGCCTGTGTTTGTGAAGAATAGAATAATGAAATATATATGGAAAAGAAAGAACAGAAACAGAACTGATGATGGGAGGAGATAACAAGGTGTAGAGCTGGAGGAACATAGCAGGCCAAGCAGCATCAGAGCAGCAGGAAAGCTGACGTTTCAGGCCTAGACCCTTC
>NC_063335.1:12971490-13000210 GCF_021869965.1 Rhincodon typus
TGGCCTGCTGTGTTCATCCAGCTCTACACCTTGTTATCTCTGTTACTCCGATGGCTTGTGTACAAAGTGACTAAAATGATCGTTCAAATGTTGATCTTCAGCCAATCTGCAAATATCTTTTTTTTCATTTAATTGTTACTCAGCCAAAGTACTTTTATGATAACATTCTTCAGAATTTTGTTTTTTTCCTGAGAGTAGGTGTATCTTTTAGTTTTTGAGAATAGTCATTACACAGTTTAAACTTTCTGTTAATAATCGTTGTATTTTTCCTTGAGTAGTTTTTGTTTGCAATAAACCAGTTCTTCATTTTTCTATAAGGGCACCTGACTGGTCTGTTTCTGACAATGAGTCATATATAATCTGAAATTACATAATTGGCCACGTTACATCCCCTTTCAAAAGCAATATTTATTATGACCAGTGGAGGGGTGGGACAAGGAAAGAAATCAGTTCATACCTCTTCAGTTGGTCATAAAAATAGATTGAATGTAAGGATGATGACAGATGGAAACATTATGGCAACAATGAACAAAGAAACATTGTATATTTACATGTTTTTCTATGTAGGATCCCTACAGAGTAGAAGCAGGCCATTCAGCCCATCAAGTTGACAGCAACCCACCAAAGAGCAGTCCACCCAGACCTACCCCATTCCTGTAATCCTGCATTTCCCATGGCCAATCCACCTAGCCTGCACATCTTTCAATTGTGGGAGAAAACCGGAGCACCCAGAGGAAACCCACGCAGACACGGGCAGAACGTGCAAACTCCACACAGGCAGTTGTCCGAGGCTGGAATCAAACCATAGTCCCTGGCGCTGTGAGATGGCGGTCCTAACCACTGAGACACACACTATTTCTTTTTGTCAACACTGTAGATATAGTTGAATGCAAGTGATGTCTGCCTATGTGTTGCATTTGCAGCTAAAGACAGGCAGACTGATTCCCAAGTTCACTATAAACAGAAAAAAACAACCTTGTGCTATGATTAATTCAAGATGGCTCCTGGGTAGACATTTCCGAAGAGAGTTCCTTACTGTATAACTTTATTCTTAGCTATTGATTGTCTGCCTTTGGTGCTTTCATCACCAATCTGCTTTTTTACACAAAGTGCCCTGGCTCCATCAATGGGTACGATCATGGTATCTGCCATACAAACGTGTAGAATGGGTGTTTTGTGATGTCAGTCAGCATCAAAGGCTGATTCGATAGCCAACCATCTTGAATTTCACAGGTCGTGCTAACACTCTCTGAAATGATCTCATACATTCAGATACATCATTGTCCCCTTTCCTGTATCTAATGCTGTTTAAAAACAGGACAGACTTGAGGTGAAGTGCCTTTTGTTTTCCTTTACTGCTGTAACGTTCTGCATTGCTGGAGGTGTTCTGACAAGCTGTTGGACTTTTCCGAGGAATTCAGTGGAATTTGAAGGCCTTGTTCGTAGCAAATCTGCAACATTAATGGGGTTCACAGCTGCAGTCACTGTTGGGTTCCATCATGACAAGAAGATGGAGCACAGACATCTTCTTCAGTTCTTTCCCTGTGGGAAGGTCTGATCCACAGCTCCATGGTCTAAACTGGGGGTAGGATAAGGAGTCAAGCCCCAGATGCACGCCGGTCAGAATGAGGATCGAACTCTGTGCTGTTGGTGCTGATCTGATCTGGACCAGATGTCCATCCAAATAAGCCACGTGAGACAGACTGTTACATCATGCACATTCACATGCACCATCTAGTCCAGAGCTCTGACTAGTGCTGACAGCCTCTAATTTGCTTTTCATCACTTGTTTCTCCATGAACCTGTACCACTCTTAATGTCTACCATTTACAAGTAGGGACTGAAAGTGTTTAGCTGCATTCTGAATACACCATTCTAGGCCAATAACACGGGAGTTCAGAGAAGGAGGAAAAATCTTAATGGAAATTCATATACACCTGGACTCTTCAGCCTACATTTTTTGACCTGTCCTTCAGCAAAGGGAGGCGGTGGCCTAGTGGTATTATCACTGGACTGGTAATTCAGAGACCCAGATAATATTCTGGGGTCCTCGCTTCGAATCCAGCCATGGCAGATGGTGGGATTTGAAATAAACAAAAGGGTCTAATGATAGCCATAAATCCATTGTCGATTGTTAGGGAAAAACCCATCTGGTTCACTAATATCCTTTAGGGAAGGAAACTGCAGTCCTTACCTGGTCTGGCCTCCATATGACTCCAGACCCACAGCAATGTGGTTGACTCTTAATTGCCTTCTGCCCAATTAGGGCTGAGCAATAAATGCTGCCTAGCCAGCGACACCCTCATCCCATGAATGAATAAAAGAAAACTTGTATCTGATGGTATTATTCTGAGGGTTAATAAGGTAGTTAAGAAGGCATATGGAATGCTTGCCTTTAACATTGAGGCATAGATTATAAGAGCAGGGAGGATATGATGGAGCTGTACAGAACTTTAGTTAGGCCACAGCTGGAGCACTGTGTGCTGTTCTGGTCACCGAATCACAGGAAAGATCTGATTGCTTTGACTCGGTTGTACTCCTGTGATGTAAGATTCTGTGATTCTTTTGCAATTCACTTGTCACCAAATTGTTCCACTCACCCCAACTGAACCTGAAACACTGGTGAGGATCATGTTCGCCCGCAGGCTAATCAGACCAGGCTGGTGCTGGCATTGATTATCAACATTTGAAAGTCAAATCGGAAGGTAACAGAACCCAACCACCCAACAACAGTAGATTTCCACTTTTGTCCTCAAGCAGAGAGAAGCAGATGGACTGATCAATGGCATTGCTAGGGTAACAACAATCCTGATGTCAGAGGAAGCCATCAACTACAGCATGTGGCTTTGAGGACCTCATAGCTACCCTTCATTGCCCAAATATGGGAGAACAGCATCCATATAATGCAGTGGCCAGGAACATCCTGGAAAACATTAGTATTCTAAAAATAAGAGGTATGGTAAGTTTGTAGATGACACCAAAATCACAGACATAGTTATCAGCGAAGAAGGTTAGCTAAGAGTACAATGGAATCTTGATCAGATGGATCAATGGGCCGAGAATAGCACATGATGTTTAATTTGGATAAATGTGAGGTGCTGCATTTTGGAAAGGCAAATCAGGGCAGGACTTATACACTTAATGGTAAGGTCCTGGGGTGTGTTGCTGAACAAAGAGACCTTAGCGTGCAGGTTCATAGTTCCTTGAAAGTGGAGTCGCAAGTAGATACAATAGTGAAGAAGGCATTTGGTATGCATTACTTTATTGGTCAATGCATTGAGTATAGGAGTTGGGAGGTCATGTTGCGGCTGTAGATTATAGAGGACTTTGGTTAAGCCACTTTTGGAATACTGCGTTCAATTTTGGTCTCCCTGCTATAGGAAGAATGTTGTGAAACTTAAAACGGTATGGAACAAATTTACAAGGATATTGCCAGAGTTGAAGGGTTTGAACTATAGGGACAGGCTGAATAGTCTGGGGGTATATTCCCTGGAGCGTCAGAGGCTGAGGGGTGACCTTACAGAGGTTTATAAAATCATGAAGGGCATGGATAGGGTGAATAGACAGGTCTTTTCCCCAGGATAGTGGAGTCCAAAGTAGAGGGCATAGCCTTAAGGTGAGGGGGAAAGATTTAAAAAGGGACCTAAAGGGGCAACTTTTTCATGCAGAGGATGGTACATGTATGGAATTAGCTGCCAGAGGAAGTGGAAGAGGCTGGTACAATAACAACATTTTAAAGGCAACTGGATGGGTATATGAATAGGAAGGGTTTAGGGAGATACGGGCCAAATTCTGACAAATGGGGCTAGATTAATTTAGGATATATGGTTGGCATGGACGAGTTGGCCCAAAGGGTCTGTTTTGTGCTGTACGTCTCTATGCCTCTACAACAGTGATTCCACTTCCTGGATCAATCAGGGTTGAAGCCTTCCAGTACTCTCCAGAGGTGTTTGCAAATTGGTGGTGGCCTCTGACTCCTCCTGACTCTTATGCCACAGGCTTTGATATCAGGTTTATAGTGAGGAACTTTTGTGAAGAAGTGAAGAGGAGATGGCAAAGAAGGTAAAAGAGGAGGAAGACGAGGCATCCATGACATTAATGGACTGGAGGGGCTGTTCCTGAGGGGCTAATGAAATATAGTTCCCTTTAAAATCTAATTTCCATATCACTGCTGCTTTAATTTTCCCACTTTATTGACAAGATTAGCTTTTCCTGCCTATCTCCTGTTGTTCTTGAGAATTTAGTGGGCAACTGCTTTCGTGAATCGCTGAAGTTCACGTGAGGTGGGTACACCATAGAGCTGACAGATAGGAAGTTCCTGCATTTGACTAAGTAGTGATGAAGGAACAATAATATACTTCCAAATCAGGATGGAATTGGACTTGAGAAGCATCCTGCACCATGTGATGATATTCCTACGTGTCCGCTGCCCTTATTCTTCTAGGATAGTGATTCCCAAACACTTACAGCTTGTGGAGGACTTTCAAAGCACAAACCCTTACATAGCACATCAAATATCTTCAAAATAATCATCACTAATACTGCAAAAAGTACATTTATTTCAAACTGACACATACACAGGATGAGCTTTTTTATGAGAAATATTTGATTTCACTTTTTTTGACTAGAATTTCAAAGTAAAATGTGAGATTGTTTCAGTGAATATTATTGTTTAATACTTGGTTCAATGCCAGAAAGAATTACAGAAAGCATTGGATGCAAACTTCTAAAACACGATCTTTTCTGATACTTGAACTGTGTTCTTAAAGGTAGGTGCTTGAAAATGACAGCAGAACTATAATTTTTTTTGGATGTGAGATCAAGGGATAGCCAGTCCCTACTTATAGCCAAAATTGATCCAATGGAATATCTTTAAATTTGAGGTCAAGGTTGCAACTGGTCCTGAGATCAGGGAGGTCTCCTTTCAACTTCAAAGAAAAACTCACAGTTGACTCTTCTGAAGATGCTGCAAATTGATTTGAAATCCAATCAAACTGTTCTTTCCCAGATTATCTAAGGCAATCTTTAAGATTATTTTGAAGTAAGGTCAAACATTGCTTCACAAGTAAGAATAGCTTTTCAACTGGTGTTGTGCTCGAAGCTCACCTGAATATTTGGAGAGCCGTACCCGACGTCTTCTCTTCAAAGGTGAAGTTTTGATTTGAACCCACTTAACTTCCACACTGTAGGGATTCTATGAATGTCAGAATATTCTCATTGTATCCTTGCAGCTTTTGGTTTAGCTCATTCAGGTGCTCAAATGTGTCAGCCAAGTCGTCCAGTTTCCCCAAGCAGTAGTTATCTTGCAACAGATTAATATGCTGGGACTCATTGAGTATGAATTGCTTCAATTCTTCTTTCAGATGATAAACTGTTGATGGAACTTTGCCTCTTGAGAGCCAGCAAACTTCACTATGAAGGAGAAAGGATATGCTGTTGGACATTCTGCTCCCATCCCTTCATATAGAACATAAAAAAGAAGCCTGGGTTCGACGGAGTTGTCAATTTTCACATTGTGTGTTGGATTTCAACTCAGCTGACAAACCACGTGGCAAGACATCCTCTCGATGAAGAAAGCAGTGAGTAATTTATAACTGTTTCCGAGATAGTAGGAACTGCAGATGCTGGAGAATCTGAGATAACAAGGTGTAGAGCTGGATGAACACAGCAGGCCAAGCAGCATCAGAGGAGCAGGAAGGCTGACGTTTCGGGCCCGAAAACTATCACACTCCCTGTCTGCAGCCATACTATCAGTGTCTACACTTTTGCAGATTTTCATTACTTTCCATTTGTTTTGAAATATTCATTAGTCATTCTGAATATTTCCCCCGTATTGTTTGCTGTGGATATTCCTTGCAGAATAATAATAGTGCTCTTTCAAGTTGTCCTCCCCAGCAAGGCCACAATGTGGCCCTTGATGCAGAAGTTTGGACTCCCTAATTTAAATTGGAGCTGTTGTTCTACATGTTATCAACTTTTTGAAGAAAAATAAACTTCTGTTCTTTGCTGCAAAGATTAATTTTGCAAGCAACACAGCCCAAAGACATATTGCTGAAGCTGAGACTGGTGACCTCCCATTCAGGCAATGGAAACCAAAATGCTAGACTGTGCTTGAATACACTGTTGGAGCTACTAAATCATGCCTCTTATGATTGTTCAGCAGTAAAATTGAACTAATGTTATAAGCAGTTGAGTGATCACTACCACGGCACACTTATCAACTGGGCACCAGATCTCCCAGAAACCAGGACGGTTATCTGAATAAGTCAGGATGGGAAACCAAAACTTTAGAAATGAATTAAATTTATGATAATTTGACATTACTGAATAAAAATTGCTTAATAATTGCAACAAGTCGGCTACACATCAGAGACCCTTCTGTAGTGCACTGGTGTGTCATGGTACACAGTTTGGGAAACAATGTTCTAGGCAATAGAGGTTACAGCTTTAGAAGGATTTCCAGCATTTTGCTTTCATTACAGGTTAAAAGCAGCTGTTGGAGAAGCCTTGGTGAGTTACAGCAATTGATCTTGTACATTGCTGCCGCTATTGGTTGTGGTGTAGAGAGTGAACGTTGAAGGTGGTGGATGGGATGCCAATAAATGAAATGTAAGGGTAGAGGGTCAAAAGCTGGGTCAGTTAAAGAGGTAAGTTTTAAAAGGGATCTGAAAAGACAAAAAAGAAGAAGCGAGGTAAAGAGATTTAGGGAGGAAATTCCAGGTTTTTGCAGGTGAAAACACAGACACCATTGGAGGAATTTGGAAGATTGTAGGGCTAGAAGAAGTTTTCTTTATTCTTATACAGGATGTAAGCATTGTGAATCAGGTAACATTTATTGCCCATCCCTAAATAGTGTTGAGAAAATTGTGGTGAGCCCACTTCTTGAACTGGTGCAGTCCATGTGGTATACTCACAGTACAGTTGGGAAGGGAGCTGACCTAACAACACAGAAGGAATAACAATATATTTCCAAGTCAGGATGGTGTGGTACTTGGAGGCATATCTCCAGGTGATGCTGTTCCCATGCAACTGCTGCCCCTGCCCTTCCAGGTCAGGAGTTTAGAAGATGTCAGAGGAGCCTTAGTGAGTTCTTGATGCATCTTATGGACAGTGCACACTACCTTACAGAGATAGGGAGAAACAAAACTATGCAAGGATTTGAAAAATGAGGAGGATAATTTATAGAAATATAGGCCAGTGAGTCTAACATTACTAATAGGAAAACTACGGAAAAGATTCTGAGACACAGAATTTATTTCCACTCGGACAATCAAGGAATTTTTTTGGGGTGCCATTAAAAGGCAGCCATTGTAAAAATGTTTCACTGTACTCCTGTACTTCTGCACTGGAGTACAAATGACAATCAAGGATATTCCTTTTCATATTCATATTCATAAAGGAATAGTCAGCATGGCTTTGTCAGAGGGACTGATAAATTTGAATTTTTTGAGGAGGTGATTAGGTTTGTGGATGAAGATTGTGCAGCTGGCATGGTCTACATGGAGTTCAGCAAGGCTTTCAACAAAGTCTCACATGGGAGACTGGTTAAGAAACTAATAGTTCGTGGGATCCAGGGAAAATTGCAAATTGGATCCAAAACTTTCTTAGCATTAGGATGCAGAGGATGCTGGTTAAAGTTAGTTTTGCGACTGGAAGCCTGAATCCAGAAGCTTAAGAGCTGATTTAGTGCTGGGTCCCTTGCTGTTTGTGGTATGCATTTATGACTTAGACACAAAATAGGAGGTTTGATCAGCTGTTTCACAGATTACACTCATATTAGTTGTGTGCTAAATAGTGAGACAGAAATCCTTAGATTGCAGGGTTGCAGGGCCTTATAGACAAGTTGGCTTGACTGGCAGGACAAAGCCAGATGGAGTGTGAAGTGATACCTTTTGTAAGATAAGGGAGTACATGATGATTGGTAGGACCCTGGGTTGTATTGAGGATTAGTACAACCTCAGTATACATGTACATAGAAGGCAACATGAAAGATAGATAGGATGGTAAAGAAGGGATATAAGATGTTTGCCTTTATTAGTCAAGGCACAGAATACAAGAGCTGGGGAATTATGATGGAACTGTATAAGAGGTTGATTAGACCACAGCAGGAGTCTGGGTCCTCATACTAAAGGAAGTGTGTAATTGCCTTGGCGCAGAGGAGATTCTGTAGGATGTTGCCCAGGCTGGACAGTTTTGCCTATGAAGAGAGACTACATAGGTACAGAGATAGTAGGAACTGCAGATGCTGGAGAATCTGAGATAACAATGTGTGGAGCTGAATGAACACAGCAGGCCAAGCAGCATCATAGGAGCAGGAAGGCTGACGTTTCGGGCCTAGACCCTTCTAGGCCTGAAATGTCAGCCTTCCTGCTCCTATCATGCTGCTTGGCCTGCTGTGTTCATCCAGCTCTACATCTTGTTATCCTACATAGGTACAGTTGCTTGCCTTGGAGCAGAGGGAGTGACTTGATTGAGGTCTACATAATTATGAGGAGCATAAATAGGGTCAAAAGGAATCAAAGTGTCCCCTTAGTAGAGCTGTCAGAGTTACAAGAGAACATAGATTTGATGTAAAAGACAGAAGCTTTAGAGGGGATTAAAAGGGAATCTTTTTCAGTGGGTATCTGGAATTCACTGCCTAAAAGGATGGTAAAGGCAAGAACAACTACAACATTTAAGAAGTATTTATATGAATGCTAGAAATGCTGTAGCATACAAGGTTGTGGACCAAATGTTGGGAAATTGGATTAGAGTAGATATTTGCTTGATGACTGGTTCAGACACAATGGGCCAAAGGGTCTCTTTCTGTACTGGAATACTCTGAGTCTATTAAAATTGATAAAGAAGAACTATTGGATAAGCTGTCAGTTCTTAACCGTTGATAAAATTGGTTGGGATTCAGTACTTAATGTTGATAAGAAACCAGTACTAGTTAAAATGCATCTAAGGATATTGGTGAAGTGAGTGTGGAAATTGCAGAGGCATTGGCCATAATCTTCAATTTTCCTGGACTTGGCAATGGTGGCAGAATTGAGAATTACAAACATTACACCCTTGTTCAAAAAAGGTTTCATTCAGTCATTGCAGAGAGTCAGTTTAATTTCAAGAGTTGGGAAACATGTGGATTTGAGATAGAATTAGTAGTCTAATAGAAAATTGTAGGTTTATTTGGAAGATTTGTTTAGGGAAGATCTCATTTAACTAATTTGCTGAATATTTTGAAGAGATAATAGTGAGAGTTGACGAGGTCTGTTGATGTAGTGTACATAGTCTTCCAAAGGTGTCCAATAAAAGATCACAAAACAGACTTGTGAGGAAAGTTATAAGTCATGGGATCAAAGGAACAGACATGGATACAAAATTGGCTGCTTGATGGGAAATGAAAAGTAACAGCCAATACGCATTTTTTGAGCTGAGGAAGATTTGCACTGGAGCTCCCCAGGGGTTGCTATTGTGATCCTTGCTATTCCTGACCAATATATTAACAAATAGGATCTTGGTGCGCAGGACACGATTTCAAAGTTTGCAAATGACAAAACATGGGAGAATTGTAAACTGAAGAGGACAGTTATAAACTACAAAATGTCATTGGTGAATGGTTGATAGTTTGCGCTGAGGTGCTACACTTTGTGACAAAGAACTTAGAGAAATAATATGAAATAAAGCATATCAGATAGAGTGAGGTGTACATGTACTTAAGTCATTGAAAGTGGTAGGACAGGTAGAGAGAGCTATTCATAAATCATTTAATGTTCTAGGCTTTGTTAACAGATGCATTGAATACAAGAGCAGAGAGGTTATGAAGACATTGGTTATACCTCACCGAGAGAGTCCACTATAGGAAAGATGTGAATGCATTGAAGACAATGCAAAAGCAAAGTTTACTTCAGTAGTTCCAGAAATCGGAAGCTTCGGTTAAGAGGAAAGATTGGAGAAGTTGGGGCTGTTTTTCTTGGACAGGACAAAGCTGAGGACATTTGATAAAAGTTTATCACATCATGAGGGGTCTGGACAGAGTAGATAGGGAGAAACTGTTCCAGCTCAAATAGATCAAAAACCAAGGGGTACAATTTTGAAGAGTTTTACAAAAGAATTAGTTGCAAGATGAGAAAATGTTGTTTTCACGCAGCAAGTGGCTAGGGTCTGGAATACGCTGTCTGAAAGTGTGGTGACTGCACATTCAACTGAGGCATTCAAAAGACCATTGGCTGATCACTCAAACAGGATTAATGTGCAGGTAGTTGGAGAAAGTAGAAGATTAGTGCTAATTTGAAATGCTCAGAGAGCTGGAGCAGACACGATGGGCCAAAAGGCCTCTTCCTGCATTATAACAATTCTATGATAAGTGGGTCTTCGTAATTTATTCCTTTTCTCATGAAGTTAATAACATCAGACCAGCAAAATGCTGCTAAATAAATTTAAAGACACACCTTTTATGTCAAGCAGTCATTAGGAATATTATTCCTTCATTTTGGTAAACCATGTGCTCTATGTCACTCTTTCTAATTCAAACACAACTGCTTATATTTAACAGATTTCCAATCTTGACAAAATGTTCTTAATTTATTAACTCTGTTGGCAACAAAGTTCCTCAATCATCTGATTTATTCCAATAGATCATATTCAGATTAATAATAAGAACTGTGTTTTGTGATAACATCAACTTAGCAGCAAGCTTGCCTATCAATGGAACCTGATAACTGATTTCAGCTTTTCTGTTGGAGTCCATGGTCCATTCTTCCTAATTGCTGGTTTGTTACTGGCAATCAAAATACAAAGACCTAAGAGTTTTGAGCAGCCCTCTTAACTATTGCAGTCCATGATCCAGACCTTAGTTTATAATTAAGAAGCAATGGATCATGACGTTTCAGTTCCTTTTAATGGCTTCATGATTACTGGGTTGTGTTTGTAATTGAGAAATAGGAACCAGGAGGGGTTTGGAATTCCCAAATTAGTGCAGCTTGTGGTTAGTGGATCATGAGTAATCATTCCTTTCATAATCAGGGCAGGGACTACATAAATGCTGTAGCAAAATGTATTTTTTCCCCTCAGTGTTACAAAGTGTGAATAGAAAATGTTTGATAAAAAGTGGTCACGGGAAAATTCTGAGAACAAAACACCAATTTACTAAAACAGTTGTAAGATGGTGAATTATGGAAATGCTGTATAGACCAGTTTTTCAACAAAATTGTAGTTGAATTTGATTCATTATGAGCAAGTTGTCATGGCATTGTTTCGATTACATTAACATTCAATCTAACAATAAATTGATTCATGGCACATTTGGTACCTTTATAGCTTCATTCCAGCACAACCATCCGAGATGAAAATGGCGTTGGACCCTATAACATAACTGGCGTGACTCATTTCTTCCCATTGATCAAATAATTAGGAGTTATCTCTAAAAGGTGCACTTTACGGTTTTTCTGTTTTCCTTTTGATTTGAATGTATATTGATGACTGAGTTGGAGGACAATTCACAAAGGATAGTTACAGCTTTGGATAATATAAGGTTCAAGGGAACTTTGTACATATTGTTTCTTCTTTGCTCACAAATCTACTGGCAACTATAAGGTCCACATGATTTATAATGTACCTTCCTCTTACTAGTTAAGAAAAAGTTAAAAAGAATGTATCATATGGTTTCATGATTATAGTTCTCAACTACAGTCAGTTTTCTTTGTCAAAGGGCAGGCAAATTTAAAAGAACTTGGGGCACATCTTTCAAGCAACCTCCTCAAAAATATTAAGCTGGACTTGCTTTTAACACTTCTGATTTTGGCTAAACATTGACAGATGACATGTTTCCAAACTCTGAAGAAAAAATGTTCTCCAGAAGTAGTATGAAATGAGTGTGGTACAGTTGACTGACCTGATTCCCCTATTTCACATTTGAGACTACCATACAAGTTGACAAGTCTCCTTTGTCATCAACTGTGGTTTGAACTTATGCCTTGATAGTCTGAAGTATGGCAGGATCTAATGGTGTCAATGATACTCAAATGAAGATAAAATTATTTAGAAAATGGTGGATATAGTAGCCATAAAAATGCAGTGTGGACATGGTAAACATGGTTTCTCAGGGAACCTTTTTAGCACAGTGAATTTTAAGAAGTTTAGAATATTGTGGATAACAGCAAATTGGATTAAAAATCTGGTTATTAAGAAGGAAACAGAGAATAAGTGTAAAGGACAGTTTTCCAGACTGGTAGAAAATGGGGAAAGTTCCTACAAGTTCAGTTCTGGGAATCCTTTTGTTCATTGAGAATGTGAATGATTTAGATACGGTGTTAAAGGGCATAATCTTCATATCTGCCAATAATACTAAACTGTAACCAAAATTTATGAGTTAAACCAGTACAAGTGAGCCTACACAATGCCTTGAATTTTTCTTATTGCAGTGGGATAGGGTTGAAAATGAGGATCATAATCTCCTGAACTGCCTGTAGGACACATGACAGCATTTTACAGGGTGCAGGCAAGTAACTTGTTACCTTAGGAGCTGATGCCTCTTTAAAAAGATGGCTGCTCCATACCCTGGAGTTGGAGTCACAGGGCTGGCAGATTAGCAGTCTCAGCAACAACATAGGAAATGGTGGTCATTGCTGGTAGCGCAGCTGGAAGAAGGAGATGGTATGAAAGGACATTGCTTGGATAACCATGTAAGTCGGGGCTGGTGGCATTGGGAGATCTTCAAGTTTTCATAGAATCATCAAAAGCCTACACTGCCGAAGCAGGCTATTCAGCCCATCAGGTCCACACTGACCCTCTGAAAAGCATCCCACTCAGACCCATCCCCTACTCTTCCCATGGCTAATTCACATAACCCACACATTCTTGGACACTATGGGCAATTTAGCATGACTAATCCACCTAAGCTGCACATCTCTGGGCTGTGGGAGGAAACCAGAGCACCCAGAGGAAACCCACGCAGACATGGGAGAATATGCTAACTCTGTACAGACAGTCACCTGAGGGTGGAATCAAGGCTGGGACCCTGGCGCTGTGAGGCAGCAGTGCTAATACTGAGCCATTGTGCCATCCCAGTGATCTGGTAAAACCTTCCTGGTTTTACCTGGTGATTGTCCCATGTAGTGAAGGGTCCATCTGCTACTGGTAAAATGCCAGCAACAATGGGAATATATACTTTATTGGCCACTTCAGCAACTCAATTAGTCTTTAAATGGAACATGTTCCACCTTCCCACCTGCTAGCAAAATGGTGTTAAGCTGGGAAGAATTACAAACATCGAGGAAATAGCTGAAAGTTTGATTGAAGATTTCATTTTCTGAGGCTTTTACTATAACAGAGCACTAATAGAACCTATATTGTTTAAACACTGTCTTTGTAGGCAATGTTACTTCAACCACAAAACAGAACTTGTCCTCATTCTTTCCAGAACTGAAAATAAGCTTCACAGATATACTTTAATCTTTTCTATAAATTGACATTCAGTTCTCCTGGAAATATTCATAAGGACTGAGGGACCTACTGCTATTACTTTCCTTTCTTAGCCTGGGAACTTTTAATTCCAGAACTATCTTTTTCACAGTGAAGCTTTCACCCTAAAGATTCCCCCTCTAGAGTCAGGTGAATCTTCCAACAATGCATTAATTCCCCCATAAATTTGGTCTTTTCAATCTGAGCATAAGCTCCCATCTGCGCTCTTGCACAGTGAAGTACAATGGCTTTATGCTTACACCTTATCTCCCTTTCCCAGGGAGACTACCTGCACCTGTAAGATTCCAAAGATACCTTCGAAATCCTTCATCTCTCAAAACCAATATCCACGTGACTCACATTGGCCACATATCGAGATGAAAGTGCTGATTAACTATTCTTGAGACCCCTAATCTCTTTTATCTTGGAAATATCTTGACAGCTTAATGCGCAACTGTTAACAACCTGACATTGTCAACAATTTTCCAGGACTAAAGAGGGTGACGGTATATCGACAGTCATTACACAGACCGCTGCTATTGTGTCCAAGAATAAACACCTTGCACCTTCTTCCCAGTAAAACAGCCTGGATCCATTTTAATTACTAACAATCAAAGCAGTCAAATTTGCTAAAAAAAACCGAAAGAACTGCGGATGTTGTAAATCAGGAACAAAAACAAAGTTGCTGGAAAAGCCCAGCAGGTCTGGCAGCATCTGTGAAGGATAAAACAGAGTTAACGTTTTGGGTCCGGTGACCCTTCCTCAGAACAAATTTGCTATTGGTAGATGTTCAAATGAGTCCCACGACTCTTTTCATTTAATTGTAAATTAAAGATAGAGTTCCAAAGCAGTTAATCTTACAAATCTCTCGTTTGTAACTTTTTTGCTCCCCACCCAGAGCATGGAAGAAATAATCACTGCAGTGATGAATTTTCGTAAACACCATTGAAATTGTAGCCACTTGCAACATCATATGTGCTTTAACAAACTTTCTTCATTCAGGGACAGCAGCAGTTCAAGAAGGCAGCTCACTACCACCATCTCCAGGGCAATTAGGGATAGCTTAGAGATGCCCACATTCCCTTGAACAAATAAAACAAAATTTCAAGTGATTGAAGTTTCTTCCAGTGTGCTGTCACATGTTCCTATTAAATAGTTCATGGCAGTATCACAACGTTTAACCCGAACCAACTGAATGTATGCAATCGTTTAAATCCACTCTATTGCAATTTTTGAAGTTTTTAATTTCATGCAGAAAATAATTTGTCTTGGTGCGAGCAGCTTTGCCTTCCATCGTGCATCGTAATATATTTCCTTTCTCCTGTCGAGTAAATTTCACAGAATTTCCATTTCCTCGGTTAAAAGCTTTCCCAATCGATTCAGTCTGGGAAATATTGTCAAGTCTGTTACTCAGTCCCTGTGATTTTCAAATTTCATTGTAAATTAAGATGAAATCCTCTGCCATATTGGCTCTTATCATCAGATTTCAAAATGTGTTTTTTTTTAATAGATTCAGGCTGTGAACCTGGAGTTAGAGTTCAGCCTCTAACATTTGATATCAATGTAGTTTCTTTATTGTCCAAGATAACACAGAATGTCTCAGCCTGATAAATAACTAAATTGTCTCTTTCCTGCTTAAATGCTGGAGCATCTTCATCTTTCAATTTGCTCCCACGAATTAAACCTCAGAGTTGCTCTCCAAGAGTAGTGTGTTTAACATTGGCTCTGAAGTGTAAACAATTAATTTTTCTGTTTGGTAAATTTTAAGTTGGCTCTTTTAAGAACTTCATTAAAGTTACTTGAATGCTCTGATAAAAAAAATTCAGACCTATTTTAATCAGCTCTTGCATTTTTTTAACCTTCTTTCTGTTTCTCATCTTTACCCTCAGCATGAGCATTGTACAATTATTGTGGAGAAAGAGCTATTGCTTCTTCAATTTTAAACTTTCTTTTTTTGCTTTAACATTCAAATCCTTCCTTGTAGTTCCATAGAAATGGCATCAGTTAGAATTTAATCATTTCCATTGAGAGCTCTTTCTTTTTGTTTGTCTGTTAGCGCGGAATTCTTCTCCTGTATTCTGTTTTAACACCTCAGGCTCGCGGCAATTTTAATTGAAGCAGATCCAAATTGTTTCCAGCTAGTTTTGCCATCTAACTGATGTTTCACTGTCTCTTAACCCAAAAATCTGAGCTTTTGATTCTCTGGTTACATCTTTAAAAGCCCTGATCGTAGTTATGTACGGGTCTCCTGGCTGCAGTCAGAATGTGGGGCAGAAAATAAATCAGGAGGCAGAAGAGGCATGTAAGAAAGGCACAATTATGACAATCATGTGGGACGTCAACATGCAGTTGGACTGGGAAAATCAGGTTGGTGGTGGATCCCAAGAAAAGGAATTTGTGGAATGTTTACGAGTTTTTTTGGAGCAGCTTGTGGTAGAGCCCATGAGGAAACAAGTAGTACTGGATTGGTGCCATGTAATGAGGCAGGCTTGATTAGGGAGCTTAATGTGAATGAACCCCTAGGGGCAGTGACCACAATATGACAGAATTCAGCCTGCAACTTGAGAGGGAGAAACTGGAATCAGATGCAATGCATTACATTTGAGTAAAGGTAACTACAAGACATCAGGGAGGAGCTGGCCAGAGTCATTTGGGAGGGGAGCCTAGCAGGGAATGTGGTGGAGTAGTAATGGCATGAGTTTCTGGGAGGTAATTAGGAAGGCACAGAAGAAATTCATTCCCAGAAAGAAGAAATATACTAACAAGAGCATAAGGCAACCATAGCTGACAAGGGAAGTCAGAGATAACATAAAAGCAAAAGAAAAAGCATACAATGTTGTGAAGATCAGTGGGAAGTCAAAGGATTGGGAAGCCTTTAACAACCAGCAGAGGACAATTGAAAAAGCAATAGGGGTGAACATAAGAACATAAGAACATAAGAACCAGGAGCAGGAGTAGGCCGTCTGGCCCTTTGAAGCCTGCTCCGCCATTCAATAAGATCATGGCTGATCCTTTCGTGGACTCAGATCCACTTACCCGCGTTCTCACCGTATCCCTTAATTCCTTTATTGTTCAAAAAAAATCTACCTTTTTTTAAAAAACATTTACTGAAGTAGCGTCAACTACTTCACTGGGCAAGGAATTCCATAGATCAACAACCCTCTGGGTGAAGAAATTCCTTCTCAGTTCAGTCCTAAATCTGCTCCCTCTAATCTTGAGGCTATGCCAGAGGAAACTTCCTCTCTACTTCTATCTTATCTATTCCCTTCATAATTTTATATGTTTCTATAAGATCCCCCCTCAATCTTCTGAATTCCAATGAATATAATCCCAATCTACTCAGTCTCTCCTCATAAGCCAACCCCCTCAACTCTGGAATCAACCTAGTGAACCTCCTTTGCACTCCCTCCAGTGCCAGTACATCCTTTCTCAAGTAAGGAGACCAAAACTGCACACAGTACTCCAGGAGTGGCCTCACCAGCACCTTGAAATGTGATGAAATATGATGGTATTATAGCTAGTTATGTGATGGAAGGTTGTAACAGTAATTTTCAACGTACACAAGATATGAGAGAGGCAAGATTGGACATTGGACTACTGGAAAATTTGGCTGGAGAAGTAATAATGGGGAACAAAGTAAATGAATATTTTGAGTTATTTTAGGCCCCATATCTGAGGAAGGATGTTCTGGCCTTGGGCCTTGTCACCCCTTGACACTCAATGGTGTTACCATCACTGAATCCCTCACTATCAACATCTTGGGTGTTATCATTGACCAGAGACTCAAGTGGACCCACCACATAAATACAGTGGCTACAAGAGCAGGCCAGAAGCTAGGAATACTGTGGCGAGTAACTCATCTCCTGACTCCCCAAAACCTGTCCACCATCTACAAGGCACAAGTCGGGAGTGTGATGGAATACTCCCCACTTTCCTGGATGGGTGCAGCCCCAACAACACTCAAGAAGCTTGACACCATCCAGGACAAAGCAGCCCCGCTTGATTGGCACCACATCCACAAGCATCCACTCCCTCCACCACCGACGCTCAGTCGCAGCAGTGTGTACGATCTACAAGATGCACTACAGAAATTCACCAAAGATTCTCGGACAGCATCTTCCAAAGCTACGACCACTTTCGTCTAGAAGGACTAGGACAGCAGACATGTGGGAATATCGTCACGTCTAAGTTCCCCTCCAAGCCACTCACCATCCTGACTTGGAAATATATTGCTGTTCCTTCACTGTCGCTGGGTCAAAATCCTGGAATTCCCTCCCTAATAGCAGGAGGACTGCAGTGGTTCAAGAAGGCAGTTCACCACCACCTTCTCAAGGGCAACTAAGGATGGGCAAGAAATGCTGGCCAGCCAGCGATGCCCACATCCCACAAATGAATAGAAAAAAAATGAAGCCGGATCTCACTGAAACTTAAAGAACACTGAGAGGCCTGGAAAGAGTGGGCGTGGAGAAGATATTTCCACTCGTGGAGAAACTAGGGCCCAATTGCACAGCCTCATAGTGAAGGGACGACACTGAGATGAGGAGAAATTTCTTCAGCTGGAGAGTGGTGAATCTGTGGAACTCATTGCCACAGAAAGTTGTGGAAGGCAAGTCACCGAACCTATTTAAGATAAAGATAGATAGGGTTTTTGATTAGTAAGGGGATCAAAGGTTACAGGGAGAAGGTAGGACAATAGGATTGAGACACACATCAACCATGATTGTATGGTGGAGCAGACTCAGTGGGTTGAATAACCTAATTCTGCTCCTATATCTAATGGTCTTATAATCAAATAACAATTTCTATGGCAGGATTACAAATAGTTCCCGATTTCTTTGGTATAATGTTCTTTTTCCCCGACATGACTACTATCCCAGGAGGTGGCAGTACGTTATCTTTCATTTTCTTATCCCTTTATATGACCACCATTGGCCAGAAATTGAGCTGTACTTGCCATCTAAATACAGTGCCTACAGAGCAGATCAGAGGCTCAGAATCATGTAGCAAGTGACTCACCCCCTGACTCTCCAAAAGCCTGCCCACCAACTATAAGGCACAAGTCAGGAGTCTGAAGGAATATTCTCCATTTGCCTGGATGGATGCAGTTCCAAAAACACTCAAGAAGCTTGATACCATCCAGGACAAAGCAACCCAATTGACTGGCATCACATTCAAAAACATTCAGTCACTCCATCAACAAAAGTCAATGTGTACTATCTACAAAATGTATTGCAGAAATTTCCAAGGATCCTGAGGTAGCACCTTCCAAACTGACAATCACAACTATCCAGGATTAGGGCAGCGGGTACATGGGAACAGCATTACTTGCAAGTTCTCTTCCAAGCCACTCATCATCCTGACTTAGAAATTTATCACTGTTTCTTCACTGTCACTGAGTCAGTATATAGCGTGTGGACTGAATTGGTTCAAGGAAGCAACTCAGCACCATCTTCTTATGGACAACTGGGGATGGGTAATAAATGCTGGCCAGCCAGTGATACCCATGTCCTACAAGTGAACTAAAATAAAAGGTACGAACTTGACCATTAAGAGAGAATTTCAAAATGACAACACTGACAATGGACACATTCACTAAAAAACACAGTTTAAGTTCACTCCACATAATGGAAGGAGCAAAAATCTTGACTAATATCCTGTATCAATACACTTTTATTTAATAAATGCTTTGGAGAGAAATTCATTCCTTTTAAAGCTTCAAGTTTTAAGCTGATTTCTGTGTCTTGAGTGATAATAGCCTTTCTGGCAAAACTGAAGTTTCTTCATTCCCAAATATAAATGGCTCTAATTGTTTATGACTCATTTACACCCACTGTAATTGCATTAGATGGTATCAATTTATAATTTTTGTTCTGTTGAATGTAAATTCCCTCATCCCTAATTTTCTGTGTTGGTTTGAAAACAATGGTTTGAGAAACCTTTGTGTTTGCGGGATTGTTTGTAACTATCAGCCATAACAGTCACCTAACTGACTTTAGATACTTAATGACCTTCCCAGGATATAATTAAGCTGGAGAGGATTCAGAAGAGATTTACCAGGATGTTGCTGAGTATGGAAGGTTTGAGTTATGAAGAAAGGCTGGACAGGTTGGGACTTTTTCACTGGAGCGTAGGAGGTTGACAGGCGACCTGATAGAAGTTTATAAAATAATGAGAGGTATAGATAAAGTTAATGATTGTTATGTTTGCCCTATGATGGGGATTTCAAGGCTAGGGGGCACAATTTAAAAAAAAAGAAGACAGAGATTTAAAAAAGATATGAGAAGCACGTGTTTTACGCAGAGGGTAGTTGCATGTGGAATGAACTTTCAGAGGAGATGCTGGATGCTGGTACAATTACAATGTTTAAAAAACATTTGGATAGGTACACGAATAGGCAAGGTTTGGAGGGATATGGGCCAGGAGCAGGCAGGTGGGACTGGTTTAGTTTGGGATTATGTTTGGCATGGACTGGTTGGACCGAAGGGTCTGTTTCCATGTTGTATGACTCTGACTCTAGCTGGGACTTGATTTCTAAAGGAATACTGTTTCTTGATTCCTCCATTAATAATTTCTCTCTCTTTCCAAATCTTGATCAAGCTTCATTACCCTGTTCCATCAATCAGAGTTCATTTATTTTTCTCTAGCAAAATTGCATAAAGTCTGATTTTGTCTCTTTCTCAATTTTCTAAGCTTTTGCCTCGAGGCTTCTGGAACTAACTCATACACATTAAACACAACAGGCCTAATCATATCATAATCTGCAGACTGTGCATCTAAAAATGTTGAATAAACCCCCAGTGCTTTCCCTCCCAAAATATTTCATAATAACATTTTCCAGCATTCTTTTGGCCACTATAACTTTACAGCAATTTTCTCAAATGAGACGAAATACATTTCTACTCGTTTCTCACTGACTGTATATACAAGGCAAATATTCCCCATCAAATCAAAACCAGCAGTTAAATCAGATCTGTTGTCAAACCTGCCCACTACTCCCTGTTCACATAATTGAAGCCTTTTTTCTGTCTAGTTCAATTTTTCTGGTTTCTCTTTCTCTTTGCAACTGTCTATCTCTTTTCCTATTCCTTTCCTCACTTTCTAATTTTACTATTTTGAATTCAAGGTTTTACATGTCTCATTGTCTTTCACATTATTTCTCTCCTTTATCCTTTCTTCTGAGTTCAAATTTATCTTTTCATTCCAAGTTGCTTCATTTACAGCTGAATCCTGGACAAATTTACTCTGGATTAAGTCCTCCTTCATGAAGCTTCAAGCATTAAGCCATCATTCCTTTTATTTCTGACCTCTTACCACCTGCTGGTGAATCTATTTTCAATTTACATCCCACAATTTTAAAATTAACGTGTGCTAAATTTTGTAAGGCATTCAAACTCAAGTCCACTCTTTTGAGAAATACTTCAGCAATTGACACCTACTCTAACATTTCAATAATTAAAGCATGGTAAAATTTTGTCTGTCTAAACTTTTGCCAAACCAAGTATACTTGTCTCTGGATTTGAAATATTGCACAAGGCCCCAATTTTGTTACAGTCTTCACAGAAACTGATCACTTTTAAAAAGAAATTCAGACTTCCAGTTATTGGATGATTTCAGTTTTTCTTCACCTTGTGCTTAATTAGTGTATAAACCTCAAGACACCAGCCATGTATAAGGGCTGGTATTAGTATTAATAACATTACATAATAATAAAAATGTTAGCACAAGAATACATCAGCTCATGTATTAAGGATCTGAAAAGTAAATGACTGTTTTACAACGATTAAGGAGTTGTGTATATATATCTGATTTAATAGCTTCCTCAAAACAAAACAAAGTCTGGATTATATGATACAATGCATAATTTCCCCTCTTGTGATATATGGAGGAAATATAATGAGACACATTTAAAGGTGTATTACAGGATCCTCGTCTCTTTACATAAATAACTCCCCCTCACAAATAACTATAATCATTTACAATACATGGAAATGTTTACTTACACAATACAGAGTTACGAACTAAGGAAATCATTGCAAGTACCAGAGAAGGGTGGTGGTCTGCTTATACTACCCAACTTGGTGACTAATGTTAGCTTGAGATTGTTGAATGTTCTCACAATTGTCTGGGGAATTGTCATATTTAGATGTTGCCTTAGATTTGTCCTTGGATCTCGTCTTAGATGTGTTGGAGTGAGAGGATAATTGGGAATTTGGTCTTTCCCTGATTATCTCACAGTTGCCCTATAGGTTGTGGTAACCTTGTATAACCTCAGCCCCAATGTTTGCCACTTTAGTTTGTTGCCACAAACTATCCATGAGATGCTGAATTTGAATCCATTGCCCTATATATAAACTAACAATTCTTTACCTGCTTTCCTGAGATGGACTTAATCATCCTCTGCTGTATTCTCATAAGTTCTTCTCTGGCTCCAGAAGTGGAGATTGAGTGGAGCTTAAATGACTGACCTTCAAATAACTGTAGCATCTTTCTTTGGGCCAGGTATAACTCCAACTAGCTGAGGGTTCTCCCCCCAACTACCATTGATTCTAGTTTTGTTAGGGCCTTTATGTCAAGGACTGTCACCTCTACCTCTGGACTTCAGTTTTTTTGTCCATGTTTTCACTAAGACTGTAATGAGATTAGGAGGTGAGTGGTCCTGGTGGAACCCAAACTGGGTGTCACTGAGCACGTTACTGCTGAGCAGATGCTGCTTGATAGCACCGTTGATGACAGTACTCTATTCATGATGGAGATAAGACTGATAGGATGGTAATTTGGTGGGTTGTGTTCATCCTGTTTTTGTGTATAGACATATCTGGGCAATATTTTTCATTGTTGAGTAGATGCCAGAATTTCAGCTATACTGGAACAGCTTGGCTAGGAGCAAACCAAGTTCTGGACATATGTTGTTAGTACTATTGCTGGAATATTATCAGATCCATAGTCTTTGCAGTATCTACTGCATTTGCTTGTTTTTTTAATATCATATGAAATGAATTGAATTGACTGAAAATTGGCAAATTGGCATCTGTGATGTTGTGAACCTCCACAGGAAGCTGAGATTAACCATCCACATGGCACATCTGGCTGAAGATTGTTGCAAATTCTTTCATCTTTTTACTGATGTGCTAGGCTTCCGATCATTGAGGATGCTGATATTTGTAGAGTTACCTCCTTTAGCAAGTTGTTTAATTGTCCATTACCGTTCATAATTGGATGTTGTAGGACTGCAGAGTTTAAATATGATTTGTTGATTGTAAAATTGCTTAGCCCTCTTGCTGCATGTGCTGTTTGTCATGCAGCTTCATTTTTAGGTGTGCCTGCTCCTGTTCCTGACATTCCTTTCTCTATTCTTCCTTGAATCAGGGTGGATTCCTTGGCTTGATGGTAATGGTGGATATGGAAAGCCATGAGATTGCAATTTATATTTGACTAAATTCTGCAGCTACTGATGATGACAACATTGCATGGATGTCCAGTTTTGACTTGCTAAATCTCTTTGAAATGTATCCCATTCAGCACAGTCATTGTACCACATCACATGATAGAGGGTACCCTCACTGTGAAGATGGGACTATGTCTCCACAAAGACTGTGTAGTAGTCACTTCTACTGATACTGTCATGGACTGATGCATCTGTGGCAGGCAAATTGGTGACAGTGTGGTCAAAGATGCTTTTCCTTCTTTGTTCCCTTATCACCTGATGCAGACAGAGTCCAACAGGTAAATCCCTTAGGTATTGACTTGCTTGATCAGAAGTGCCAAGGATGATCATGGGTTGTCCATATCATTTCATTCCTTTTTGAGACTTTTTAGTGGTTGGATACAATTGATTCAACCTTTTGCTGAAATGGTGGTGCTGAGTTAGGGGGTGGGGTGGGAGAAGATTCCTGCAGTCTCCTGCCTGCTTTGGCTGTTTTTCAGCCTTAAATTTTCATACCTGTAAAAACCCATTATGGTGTCCAAAAGAGTAATCAAGTTTCAACTTCCTTTGTGTCTGCTTTTGAGATAACACACCAGTTTGTAGATAATTTGCCTGTCAGAAGTAAATCATTGGGGACACTTTCTGACTTCTTCAGCTATTTTTTATATGTTGTGTCCTTTATTTAGACAATCAAACTTAGCCTTCTTTATAAATTATACAATATTGTAATTACACAATTATGACCACTTAATTGCTTAGCTATTTGTTCCTGCTAAGTTTCTACTGATGCACAGGAGAGCTGCATGTTCTAGCACACTAGCATGATGGATCCTACCATATGCCAAAAGTTTCACTGTGATAGGTTTTGCCATGATTATTTCAATGGGTACATTCCTTGCAGAATTCTTAGAAGCAGTATGTTGGCACTTTTTCCTGTCTCTATATTTGCTGATTTTACCCCAATATCCTCTTGTAGAACGTAGCTTGCATGTGTCATGAAATGTTGATAATGTTTTGGTGGACGAGAGAATCTACATTTCATGCAAGATTTAGTTGTTTTACTGACTGTGTTGACAGTTGCAAGAGCTTCAAAGTGAAGCACCAACAGATGCTGCAATTACTTTCTTTCTTTTTGGTATAATTTTTAAGTTTGTGATGAAGAACCTTTTGGAAAGATTTGATAGGTGTAGAGGCAATGGATAGTTCCATTAGCCTTTCAGCTAAGTTAACATTAGTAAAATTACATTATAAGCTTCTTGAATTGACATATGCCTCCAAATTAGTTGATTGTTTCATCTTCCAATTGTCAGTATGATACTAACTCAAACTTATTCATCCTGAAGTTGACTTGGACCTAAAGCTTATTTTGAAAACAAAAAGGAATATTTTGCCATGATCTTCACTGTCATTATTTGATATTGCCAGAAGATGTTATTCTTTGCCGTCATTTCATTCCCAAAGTGATAAAACATTTCACTGCTCTCTTTATCAATTATCTGTTGATGTATGAAGAGAAGATTAATTCTCTCTTTGAATAACTGAAATTCAGACAGAATATCATTAGAATGTCAGTCCAGATTCACATGCCTACTTTCTGTTCTTACTGTTTCAGTTTGTAATCTTTAAGAACTACAAGTATACAGAGGATCTGTATTGAAGTATAATGCTTATTTTATTTTTGCAATGGATTTTCTCTTCTCTTTACTTTTTCTGCTGTAGCTTAAAAATTAGCTGCTTTAAGAGTAGGAGGTCTGTGCCTGTAGATGGTATTTGTACCAAAAAGAGAGTTAACATCTTGAGTGACTCTTCTTTGTTGATTTTGTGCTTTTTCTGAGCAGCATGATAGAGGAATCAACTGATTTCTGGTACAGGTAAGGCTTTTTTTGAATTTAGAAAATATATATTTCTCCTGTGCTTTCCTATATTTTGTCTAGGATTTCTTTAATAGGTGTAGCTGTTCTTTAGCAAATGTGAATTACCATTTTTAAAATTTGATCAGATCTGGCCTCCCATATATTTTCAAGAGATGGGGTGTAATCACAAATGATTCTTGCTTCAGTACAATTGTGGTCTTGGTTGTTAAATATGAACTTCAGCTCTGTGCTTGGATAAATGATAAGTGACCATTAGGAAAGAGAACTTTTCGCCATCTCTATAATGTTTTCAATCTTCGGTACCACCAGCTCCTAGTGTCCATTTGTCACCATCTTCTGGTACACTCCTGCTGCTATTGTTGCCACAATTATGTACTTGTGGTTTTCTATATGTTAACCCATGTAAAATATAAACAGAGAGTTGTGTTCTTATTGAGACAGATATCTGGAAGCTCATTAGCAACTAACTGCGTACACCAGTACTACATCTCAGTCTAACATACATAGACTGGGCTATAAGTACTCGGAGCCAACCTGTGAGGTATTTTATGACACATTTCCAGTGCAGGTGAGACTTGAGCCAAAGCCATCGACCTCAAAGGAAGGGTGGGAGGTTTTGCTGTGATAGAATTCTAACCTCAGCTCCCAGAGAATTACCTGGATCTTCAGATTATTAATATATTGCCTCTGTCAGTATAGTCTGGGTCATATACTTTGTTAGATTACTATCATACTGCATACCTAGCTAACTGACTGATGAAGTGATTAAACTGACTGATTAGTAGGCTGGGTCTCTGCTGGCTATCTAATTGCTAGAATTATCTTGCAATGATCTCTATTCCAATGAATTCTGTGCCTGTGTGCTTCCTACACTTAACTTGATGAAGGAGCGGTGCTCTGAAAGCTTGTGATTTCAAATAAACCTGTTGGACTATAATCTGGTGTCAAGGGACTTCTGACTTTGCTGACCCCAGTCCAACACCGGCAACTCCACATTATAACTAATTGCTGACTGAACACAGAGATAGATGTAGACCTATTACACAAGAAGATTTCATCTGGCTATTTTAAAGGATTTGTGCCTTTCTGAGATCTGTGAAATAATACAGCAATGAACACTTTCATTTTACCTTTAATTAAAGACAGTCTCAAACATAACAATCTTATAAACCCGAATTTTTAACATTGGATATGTTTGCCATTTTATGGCCAACATTACACCCCACTTCCTCGCCGTTCCCCAGACAACAGATAACATCCAGTCCTGTGTATCTAAAGATACATATAATACAATTCATAGTAATTCAATCTGTTCCTAGAAACTGCCATTAAACTGTGAACATATGATAATATTATTGGGAGATAAAAAGGTACATGAATACTTATATTGCTAGTTTTGGTCTTAACCAGGTCAACAGCAACCCCACCTTCTGACTTCAGATTTTTACTCCCTGATGCTTATTAGAATTTGTGGGTTATGTGCCATCATTTTCTGAGGTGCCGTTTGCAATTGAACCTAGTATTTTTCTACAGTGAACAAGTAACAGTATATTATGCAATAAGTAGTTAAGATTGGAATACGATGTAGATGGTCCTCTGTTAAGTTTACTGCCTTTAAAGCACTTAAAAAACTAAACTACCAGCTTATTGATCGAATTGCCATGGCCCAGCAACCCTCATCACCCATGGTTTAGCTCTTGCAATACTATTTATTAACCAGTCTCATTACCTTCCACTACTGCTGCAATTCCAATTTTTATTGGGTAATTTGAGCTTGCTATGATATTTACTGTTGGAACATTGCCAACTTACTATCCATACTGCTATTTTTGCTTTTATTCCATGTGCCTTAATTTTGCTGGTAAAACTATTATGTGGCACTTCATCAAGTGCCTTTTGGAAATCCATATTCACATCAAATGCATTATCTTCATAAACACCCTTGATTACTTCAGCAAAAATCTCTAACAACTTAGTTAAACTGAATTTGCAAATCTGTGCTCCCTTTTCTTAATTAATCGACATCTCTTCAGATGACAGTTAATGTTGTTTTGTAGTTATTTTTTTAAACATTTTCTCGCCACAAAGGTTAAACTGACTAGAGTGAAATTGCTGGATTTGTCCTTGCATTTTTTTTATCATAAAGGTGTAACATATTACTGTTGTCTAGGTGGTCATTGATTCATAGA
The DNA here is from genome assembly GCF_021869965.1 of Rhincodon typus. Lineage (NCBI taxonomy): Eukaryota > Metazoa > Chordata > Chondrichthyes > Orectolobiformes > Rhincodontidae > Rhincodon > Rhincodon typus. Next base: position 12,998,418 of record NC_063335.1, read on the forward strand.
GTCAAACAATGCAGTTAAGGCCCTTGGGCTCATTGAGTCTATTTTGAGTTGTGGTCCTGTGGCATTGTGCCTATATTTAAGAGGTATTGGAAGAGGGATTTTGGCCATTATTTCCCAAAATATACATCTCTACTGTCTTCATCATCTTTTGATGCATTCCACATGGCCTCAGTTAGCTGTCACCTTTACCCAAAATCAATCTTTCTAATTCTTCCTCTTCACCAATTTTGAGCTCATTCCATATCTCAGCCACATCTTCTTTCACAATAATTCTGACAACATTTTCTTCCATAGTGAAGTCAGATGCAAAGTACCCATTTACAACTTCTGTCATCGCCTTTGACTTGACATGCACATCTCCTTTTGTGTCCATATTTAGCCTATTCCTCCACTTTCCTCCTTTCACTTACCTATATATAGTGCTGTAGTCACATAGTCATATAACAGCACAGAACTTGAACATTGATGGAAAAAGAAACATGTTGTTAAAGCTTTTTGTCTTATTTTCATCACGATAAACATAAGAACACAAAATTCAGATAATCACAATGTAACATACTCCAGGAGAAAAGGATGCTACTCACTGACACACATTGATATGCAACAAACTGTTCACTGCAAATAAAGCAAATCTGCTGAATTTTTGAATTAGCCAGGAGCTTGGGGAGTATTTCATCCTCCATTGCTATCTCTATGGCAATGCTTTGGCAATCAGAGTCAACTTGCTCAGTAATCAGCACCACTTTCTTCTTATCTGGGCTCTCAGCGAAAAATACATAATAAGCCATAATAAATACAATCTGTTGAAGCACCAGAACCACAGCAAAACAGTGTTTGATTGACATTTTTGACTTTATGATCAATTTCACAATCTCTCTTTAAACAAGATAAATAGATTTCAAGTGCCTGTAATTTCTGCTATTAATACTTCAAAGACCCTGGATAATCAACAATTTTATTAGCCTGTAGAATAAGGACTTTTCTCCAGAATGGAAATCTATCAATACATACTTTTCTTTAACACACATGGTACTGTCACAATAGGGTTCATTGGTTTTATACAGTGCACAGTGGGTAAAAGGGCATGGAAGCAGCTTAACGTGGCATGGAAGTTATGAAGAACAATGGGGTTCACTAAGAGCTTGGTATGGAGGGATCGAAGGACCACGTAGTGGGGTCAGGGGACATAGTTTGGCATCGAGGATACAGGGGGCATAGGGCATGTGTAGAGAGGTGTAGTTTGGCCTATAAGAAGACCTGGAAGACCACTGACAGGCTACCTGGAGCCAGTCATGTTGGCCTAATCTAGAAAAATAATACGCAAACCATCTTGTAGTTGAATTTTTGTGTTACTTATAAAAGGCTGGATTAAGCCAAGCAAGTGAAAAGCTAAACATTGAATTAATTCCTATGTGCAGGTCAGGTATTAATACCAGACTCAGTAAAACATCAAGAATTCCTCCAGGAGGTTGTATTTAGGATGGAATGGAAAGTTAATTAATACCGATACAAACTGAGAACTGAATTCTTCATTCTCTCATGACCGGGCCATTAGTATTTGCTAATTGTAATTGTTCTTGAGAGTCAAGCAAGTTGTTGTCAGACTGAATTCACGGTCGGTAATTTCCTTTCAAAAAGGCTAGGTTAGTTTATACAACAATCCATGTTAGCTGTCATGTTCCTTACTTGAGAAAGGATGTACTGGCACTGGAGGGAGTGCAAAGGAGGTTCACTGGGTTGATTCTGGAGTTGAGGGGGTTGGCTTATGAGGAGAGACTGAGTAGATTGGGATT
>NC_063335.1:13015210-13017825 GCF_021869965.1 Rhincodon typus
TTTCTGAAGAAGGGTCTAGGCCCGAAACGTCAGCCTTCCTGCTCCTCTGATGCTGCTTGGCCTGCTGTGTTCATCCAGCTCTACACTTTGTTATCTCAGATTCTCCAGCATCTGCAGTTCCTACTATCTCAGTCAAGTGTATTGTCAGCTTAAAACCACAACTTGGGGAAATTTCAAATCTATTAAAGGAACTTAGCTTTACCAAGATTGGGTGCTTTAAGCAAATGTCCTCCCCTTAAGAATTCTCACAGCAGCAACATTATATCTGCTATATTAGAGGGGAAACAACTTTTTTTTCAGTTTTACTGCTATCAGCACTTTGAATTCTAGGATGTTGTTATCTAGATATGGGTGCATGAGGAATTAGTATGAGGCTACAACTTTTCTACAATGCTTCAGAATATTTATTGTCAAAATCAATTCTAAACTACATTATGGAAATGAGTGTTATATGATAGAATATCAAAGATGTTGTAACAGGACTATTCTACTTTAAATTTGTACACAAGCTTTAAATTCACCTTAAAGCACCTTTTATTGTATGTTCAAAACAATTAGATTTAATGAGAATATAGACACTCAATCCAGTCTAATTCCTATACAGTGACTTTGACTCTAACTTCAAGAGGAGTTAATGATAAACACAATCATTTTGTTTCCTAAGATCACTGTCTTCTTTGTCTCTGTCCATGTGTATGTGTGTTGCCTTTGAAGATCTTAAGTTTGCATCTGTGGCAGTTGAACAGATTTCTATTGTTCATTGTATTTCCACAAAAAATATTTTTCTCCAATTGAAGCTTATCATTGTTTAAAGCTGTCTCTTTATTTATGAATAAGGATCAGTTTTTTTTTCTCTTTCAAGTGTCTGACTATTTTCCAACAGTCATGTTTTATCTTTTCTTCATCTTCGAGGTGTCAGTGAGGCAATGGCTGCAGTGTCAGTGTGTGGATCAGGGCTCACAGCAGTTGTAGGCCCAGAGCCTGCAATCTTGGTGGTGTCAGACAGCAACAGAGTCAGGATCTCCTGGGGCATCACTGTCATCATTGCTGTTCTTGCAGAAGCCCTGGTGCCATGCTTGAGACCCAATTTGAACAGAAGATGATCTCTTCACAGAATCATAAAATCCCTACAGTGTGGAACAGGCCATTAGGCCCATCGAGTCCACATTGATCTTCCAAAAAGCATCTCACCCAGACCCTTCCCCACTCCCCCCACTCTATCCTTGAAACCCTGCATTTCCCATGGCTAACTCACCTAGCCTACACATCCCTGGGCACTATGCCTAATTTAGCATGGCCAATTCACCTAACTTGCCCATCTTGGACTGTGGGAGGAAACCGGAGCACCTGGAGGAAACCCACGCAGACACAGGGAGAAAGTGCAAACTCCACACAGACGGTCGCCCAAGGCTGGAATCGAACCCGGTTTTCTGGTGCTGAGAGGCATTATTTAAGTAATTTATCTTTATTCTTCTTGTAACTCAAAATGCCACTAGACTGTGGCGACAAAATACTTTTCACTGTATCTTCAAGATATGTGACAATAAAATCATTCATTCATTCATGTCTTCAAGGTCCCTAAATCACTGTATTGTTTTGTATAGTGCTTTCTTATTAGCTTCTTGACACTTATTGAAATGCTGAATAATGCATTTTATTTTCAATAATTTTTATGATTTAATAAACACCTTAATTTCTTCATAAATATGGTCACTTACTTGTCATGCTTGTTTTCCTACTTCTGTTATTTCAACTGTCATTTATCTTCCTGAGCATCAATCACAGCAGCTCCAATATTCAAGTTAGAGACATTGCAACAAAAAGGGTCAAATGCTGGTATAATCATTCCATCTTTTAATCTTTCTGAGTCACAGCCTCATGGATCTGATGATTCTATCTCCTTATCTGTCTGATTAATAATCCCACCATCTCTCTGATCAGTGAAGTGAGTGCTGTAGGTCAGGAAGTCTTTTTGTCTTCTTTATCTTTAATTTCCTCTGGCCTGCCTTAACTGGAATGAACTGTATAACTGTTTTGTACAGCGGTCAGGCAGCCAGCTTTTGGTTCTTGTGTCTCATTGTCATGGAACTTATTAAATTTCTGTCGAAGATCCTTTTAAGATCTTTGGTCAACAGCTGATCTGCTCTTTATCTATTCACATGGATCTTAATTCTTAACTCTTCACTGGTGCTTCACACTTCCAAAAGTGCTTATTCCTCCCAAGATCTTTGTTGGCCGAACTCATGAACTGAATCCTTCCTTCCTCAGAAAAAGTATTCACAGCTGAACAAGATCCACGCAGTAACCAATCATCAGAACTGGAGAGTCTTGCAACCACTTCAGGTAGGAGCAAGGGTCCCAGTTACATGGAAATACCACCAGCTACAATCTTCCCTCAAATCACACACTATCTTGACCTGTATGGACTTTCCTTTCACTGTAAAAACAAAAAGAACTGTGGATGCAAAAAAGAAACAAAAAAAAAAGTTGCTGGATAAACTCAGATGACAAGGTGTAAAGCTGGATGAACACAGCAGGCCAAGCAGCATCAGAGGAGCAGGAAAGCTGACGTTTCTGAAGAAGGGTCTGCACCCGAAACATCAGCTTTCCTGCTC
>NC_063335.1:13017925-13045081 GCF_021869965.1 Rhincodon typus
TCCTCTGATGCTGCTTGGCCTGCTGTGTTCATCCAGTTCTACACCTTGTTATCCCAGATTCTCCAGCATCGGCAGTTCCTGCTATCTCTGCTGGAAAAGCTCAGCCGGTCTGGCAGCATCTGTGAAGGAAAAAAACAAAGTTAACGTTTCAGGTCCGGTGACCCTTCCTCAGAACTCAGCCAGACCTGCTGACCTTATCCAGCAACTTTGTTTTTGTTTCCTTTCACTATCACTGGGCCAAAAACCTAGAACTTCCACTCTAATAGTATGCAGGATTATCCAACATCGCAAGGATTGCAGCAGTCCAAGAAAGCAATTCATTATCACCTTCTCCAGGATATTTATTTTTGGATAATGATCTAGAAGGTCAAAGGCAGCAGACACATCGGAGCACAATCACTGCAAGTTCCCCTACAAACATTACACCATCCAGACATGGAACTATATCACCATTCCTCCACAATTCTTGGATCAAAATCAACGAACTCCTATCCTAAGAGAACTGTGGGTGTACTTTGTTGTATCAAGTAATGGTTCTGAAGGTACTAATGTTCATTTTATATTTTCTCCATTCATTGTACTGCTGTCACACACAATATGTGAATAGAGACAAGGATTTTACTCTAGCTTTCAGAAAGAGCTGATGTATCTGTACATATTTCCATCTTGTATAAATCTTCTTGTTATCCATTGATATGCTACTTGGTAAACTCTTAACAATCAATTGATGAGCCTAAGACAATACAAAGATAAAGGAGGACTGCTAACTGCGAACAACCTCAAACAGCCCTTTACCAAGTTTGACCTATTTGTAGAGATGGTAAATACCATAATGTCCCAGGAATGGATCTCTGGGAAAATACCTAGACCACAGGGATAATAGCAGTTAAAGAAGCCATTCATCACCCTCTTCTCAAAAGCATTTAGGGATGGGCAATCAATGCTGATCTAGCCAGTGACACTCCTATGCCATGGTTGAGTATTTTAAAAATATGTCAATAGACACTTTACTGAGCACAAGGGAACTCAGAGTGAAAGGAATTGATGAGGATATACACTTTTCTGGGAGTGATCTCCTATAACATTTGGACAGTGGAACTCAGAACCAAGATGATTTCAGAAAAGAAAAATTCTTGAGATTTTGAGTTTGATCTCCAAGGATGCACAGCAAACGACAGTATGGGATTCTAAAGTGTATAGCTTTCAAATGACAATATAATGAGTGATAAATATTTTCTCATTTTTCTTCAAAACGTTGTCTAGAATTAATCTGTTTAATATTACACAGGATGAAGAAATCTTTGTTGAAGAAAAGCAGGGCCATTTAGTAAGAAACCTAACTAATCAACTTCAACTGATGACACCTAGCTCAGGTAAGACTAAAACTCAAATGTGTTGATTTACAGATTGTTTGTGGGGCACTCATTGCAATCGCTTGCTTTCTTTCCTCAGGGAAAATACCCTAACCTCCACCAGACATTTGATGGTTTTTCTACTATATTTTTCTGGTACATTTCTGCAAGATTAATTTGCAAGGTATTAGCTAAGCTAAATGAAGTAGCCTGGAGAGAATAAAACTAACTCTGTTTTGAAACATTTCATGAATTGAGTTGGTTTAGAGTTCAGAAATGCAATTTTTCTTCAGCTTTCAGGTATAATAACAGGCTTTGGACAAAATATAACTGTGCATTCAAAGTCAAAACTCGATTAAACATCAGATGTTAAGGCAAAACAGTTAGTGCCAAGTACAGAAACTTATTTTTGTTTTTTAACATTCTGTAGATTTAAGGTTGATATTAGCACATTAGTAAGGGATGAAGCAATATCATTGCAATCCTACTCACACCTCATGGTTCATCTCTAATTAATTATGTGGGTCAAGATGTTAGCTCTCCAAGGATCCAAAGGAAACTTCACAGTTTCTCACTTCTTAATTTTGCATTACTCACAGAGAATTGCACAGAAATGTCAAAACATTTAATAAATACTTAGGGCTCAGATGCAAGTAATTTCATTGCCCCAAAGGATAGCAAACTTGATCAGGTATGTATGCAGTGAACACGTAGGAAGCTCTTAGAAGTTTTTGCTAAACATTGTTTTTGAAAGTGGACTTGAAGATATATTTCGGAGGTCCAACATTCTTACAGGTGAGAATGTGGCCTTTTCTTTGGCAAGTCAAGTTGTAGAAGAGAATGTAAATTGGATAGACAACTTGGCATCGATTAAGACTTTGAAAATCTAGAAAATTGACGGCCGTGTTAATCCTGCAAAGTCTGCTTTACCAACTTCTGAGAACTAGACGGCCTTCATTTTTCCAGCAGCAGAGACAGAGGCGACAGCGAGGACCAGGGGGCTGCCGGGAATATATTTGGGCAGCGGCTGGAAACAATCATAATTACGGAAGAGGTAGTGTTGGGCAAGCTAATGGAGCTAAGAATTGATAAGTCTCCTGGCCCTGATGGAATGCATCCCAGGGTACTAAAAGAGATGGCGGAAGAAATAGTAGGTGCACTGGCGGTAATTTTCCAAAATTCGCTGGACTCTGGGGCAGTCCCAGCAGATTGGAAAACAGCAAATGTGACGCCACTGTTTAAAAGGGGAAGTAGACAAAAGATGGGGAATTATAGACCAGTTAGCTTAACCTCTGTAGTGGGGAAGATGCTCGAGTCTATTATCAAGGAAGAAATAGCAAGGCATCTTGATAGAAATTGTCCCGTTGGGCAGATGCAGCATGGGTTCATGAAGGGCAGGTCATGCTTGACAAATCTTTTGGAATTCTATGAAGACACTATGAGCAAGGTGGACAATGGGGACCCAGTGGATGTGGTGTACCTAGACTTCCAAAAGGCCTTTGACAAGGTGCCGCACAAGAGGCTACTGCATAAGATAAGGATGCATGGCATTAAGGGTAAAGTATTAGCATGGATAGAGGATTGGTTGACTAACAGGAAGCAAAGAGTGGGGATAAATGAGTGCTATTCTAGCTGGCAGTCAGTGACTAGTGGTGTGCCTCAGGGATCGGTGTTGGGACCGCAATTATTTACAATTTATATAGATGACTTGGAGCTGGGGACCACGTGTAGGGTGTCAAAGTTTGCAGATGACACTAAGCTGAGTGGCAAAGCAAAGTGTGCAGAGGACTGTGAAACTTTGCAGAGGAACATAGATACATTGAGTGAGTGGGCAAAGGTCTGGCAGATGGAATACAATGTAAATAAATGTGAAGTCATACATTTTGGTAGGAGTAATAGTAAAAAGGATTATTACTTGAATGGTAAAAAGTTGCAGCATGCTGCTATGCAGAGGGACCTGGGTGTCCTTGTGCATGAATCACAGAAGGTAGGTCTGCAGGTACAACAAGTAATTAGGAAGGCAAATGGAATTTTGTCCTTCACTGCTAAAGGGATTGAAATAAAAAGCAGAGAGGTTATGTTGCAGCTGTACAAGGTGCTGGTGAGGCCACACCTGGAGTACTGTGTGCAGTTTTGGTCTCCTTACTTGAGAAAGGATGTACTGGCACTGGAGGGGGTGCAAAGGAGGTTCACTAGGTTGATTCCGGAGTTGAGGGGGTTGGCTTATGAGGAGAGACTGAGTAGATTGGGATTATATTCATTGGAATTCAGAAGATTGAGGGGGGATCTTATAGAAACATATAAAATTATGAAGGGAATAGATAGGATAGAAGTAGAGAGGATGTTTCCACTGACAGGTGAAGCTAGGACAAGAGGGCATAGCCTCAAGATTAGAGGGAGCAGATTTAGGACTGAACTGAGAAGGAATTTCTTCACCCAGAGGGTTGTTAATCTGTGGAATTCCTTGCCCAGTGAAGTAGTTGACGCTACTTCAGTAAACGCTTTTAAAAAAAAGGTAGATTTTTTTTGAACAATAAAGGAATTAAGGGATACGGTGAGAATGCGGGTAAGTGGATCTGAGTGCACGAAAGGATCAGCCATGATCTTATTGAATGGCGGAGCAGGCTCGAAGGGCCAGACGACCTACTCCTGCTCCTAGTTCTTATGTTCTTATGTCATGGCCACCATCGCTGAGACTAGGTTTATCTTCCTGGTTTATTCATTAAATTTAAATTCCACCAGCTATGATGGTGAAAATTAAACTCCTATCCATAGACCACTAGCATGAGCCATTTAATTACCAGTGCAGTGATATTACCACTCTGCTACCGTCTCCCTCGTATTGTAGGAGAAATTAAGATATAGTGGCTAACTGAGGCTAATGCTTGTCATTAAAAGATTGTTCTTCAGAGCTACATTGATGGAATATGGACTAAATAATGCTCCACACAGGATTTGTCCCCGGCTGCAGTTATTCCCGTTCTCACTGACAGCATCATTTTGATTTTCCATTTATTACATAAAATAAATTTACCAAATATTGTCTTGGTCACATGGATTTCCTGCTACTGTGGTTGACAGGCCCTTTATCTGTGTTTGACCCATTTCCCACACTTCTGTCCTCACCCCTTTTCATCTCTCCCACAATAATGATAGGGTCCTATTGGTCCTCACTTTCCACCCCACCAGCGTCTACATCTAAAGGGTTGTAAGCCATTATTACCATCATGTCCAATAGGATGCTATGACCAGACACATATTCCCCATCCCTCCCTTGTTAGCACTCTGCAGGGACCATTCTCTTTGGGACATTCTGGCCCAGTCCTCCTCCATTCCCAACATCTCTTCATACCCCCATGGCACTTTCCCATTCATTTGCAGTATAACATTTAACCATTTACCTCCTCCCTCCTCATGATCCAAGGCCCCAGATACACCTTCTAGATGAAGTAGCTATTTACCTACACTTCACTCAATCTAGTCTACTGTACTTGCTGTTCACAATGTGGTCTTTCTACATTGGGGAGATGAAATGCAGACTAGATGACTGCATTGCAGAACAACCATGTTCTGTCTGCAAACATAACCCCAAGCTTCCAATTAGCTGCCGCTTCAATGCACTACCATGTTCCCTGGCCAACATTTCTGTCACAGCCTGCAGCAGGGCTCCAGTGAGCCTCAACGCAAGCTCAACAAACAGCATCACATTTTCGGCTTGGGCACCCTGCAGCCTCTAGGACTCAATATCGATTTCAATAAGTTTAGAGATTGATTCCATCCTTCCATGTTTTTTACCCACCCCATTTCTTGTCCTGTTATGACATGGGCTGCTTTCAGCGCAGTCACCCATTATCACCTACTCCTAGACACCAAAACAGAAATTGTTGGAAAAGCTCAGCAGGTCTGGCAGCATCTGTGAAGGAAAATCAGAGTTAATGTTTCAGGTCTGGTGACCCTTCTTCAGAACTGTACTGCGGAAGAGTCACCGGACCCCAAACGTTAATTCTGGATTCCCTTCACACATACTGCCAGACCAGCTGAGCTTTTCCAGCAATTTCTGTGTTTGTTTCTGATTTACAGCATCTGCAGTTCTTTCAATTTTTATCACCTACTCGTAGGTCTGTTATCACAATCTATGAGTTGCATTCAGTACAGCCCATTCATTTTCTCCTACTCTTAGCTCTTATTACCACTTATGCAGTTTTTCTTCTGTCTTGGCCTGCTATCCATAATCTCCTTGTTTTATAAACTTTCTCTCTCTGGGCTCCATACATGTGTGCACACACACACACACACACACACACACACACACACACACACACACACACTCCCCTTCACTTCAGTTTCTAACAGTTATTATGAAGAGTCACCAGACTCAAAACATTATCTGACAAGTTACCTCATTGCAATTATGAGATCTAGTCTGACTGTCAAATTTGTTTCTATCATACCAATGTAGACTGCCCGCAATAGGAGAACAGACTGCATGAAGAGCCCCCTTGTTCCTGAAGGTTTTTGCAATGCACTGAAACAATAATAGATGTTTTACTAAATAAAAATGCAGAAGTAAATATCTTAAGTCTGAAAATATGTCTTTGTGTGCATCCTGATATTCATTCAATTTTGCTGCATTGATTTATGCTATTCTTTACAGATTGGAGCCATGTTCTCTCCTAACTTGTCATTGGTTTCAAATGACTGTACATTAAAAAGTATTTTCAAAGTGCAAATTATTGATTTGTGTAAAGAAAAGATAACATAGAAAATAAATTGTTCAAACAATCCTTCTTTGAAATGTATGTTGTGAGTGGAGAAATGCCAGTGTTAACATCAGGATTTGTGTGGAGAGAGAATTAAAGGAAAATGTTGGTAAGGAATGACACAAAAGGGCGCTGCCGAAGGTTTTTGCAGATTGGATGGTCTCAGTACTGGGTCCATGGTGACATAATTAGAACATTAAGAGTGCATTTTAGTTCATTCATTGTTATTTTATATCAGAATAGCTGTGGTTTTAAAACTGTATGACATACAGTATTTGAAGCGACATATGTGGGTTGGCATAAAAATCAGGGATCTGTCTCATAGATTGGAGCCAAAATCCTGTGATAATTGACAGTCTACCAAAACATTAACTCCTGTGAAGGACAGAATGACTCGCGAGCCAAGACCCTCTTGTTAAAATAAATTACCCTTTCCAATTCTTACGCTTATGCCCAAATGTTTGGTTAATAAACTGTTACTACTTCAATATTCACGGTCCAGTCAATGTTGTTTACCAGCCAGTATTTCAGAATTTTCTGCCAGGTTTATTCTATTCTGGGCTTCTTGCGCTGTCCAGTGATGTGTAATAATTGACTGTAACCAAAATGATATTGCTATCTTCAAAACTCCACTTGCTTTGCTGCTACGTGGAACTCTTTGGACAGCCAAGGGCGGTGCATAACCACATTGTTGGTGCTTTGAGAAGCAACCATTTGATGAATAAGTAAAAAAGATGGTTTGAATATAGATGAAAGTATTTGATGTCTTTACTGAGGTTTCTTTGCAAGTAAATATAGAACAGCTTGGCTCGACTGAGGAAAATTGTGTTAATATAAAAACAGCCTATTGAGTCTTGCATGCTATCTTGTAATTAAACGACTATCTATGCAATTCTTCCCACAATGTTTATTTGCCACTTTAAAATTATTTGATGTAGTCTGCAAATAAGTCAGCTGCCCTGACTGATACTGAAAATTATGTTTGTCTAAACTTAAAACTTTACGATAAATAATTGATAAAATCTTCAGTTCCACATAAGTAGCACAAGAATGAAGACTTGGATTATATCATTTTGATTGGCTCCATTGTTGAGTTAGTTGTTTAGTAATCTGTGATCAAAACTGTGTACAAGATTTATGTGTATCAGTTGTTTACTTAACCAACGTGAGTGATATCGTAGATTGTTTCTTTATATCTGTCTTAAAATTAATGGATTCAGAATCCTAAATATTATGTAGCTCTTGGAAATAAAAAAGAAATGCAATTTTTCTTGTCTGCTTCTATGCAGCCAGAATGAATATCAAAACATATATTCCAGATTTTTGGCATTGTATCCATATACATAAAAATAACATGCAATAATAAAGAAGTACTTAATAGTACAGTGGTGACTGAAAAATAGATGATTGCTGCCTTTTTTTCCTACAATTTAAGGATTAAGCTTTACCTTTGGTCTCATTCCATTTTAGCTTTATTCATATTTTTGAAGCTCATGTAATTTTCTTATCTGTATTTAGCATTATAGACACTGAAATATTTTTCTGCTTTCGTTATAAGCCCATTTCCAAAAAAGAAAGATTCAGCTAAGCATGTGTAAAAACTCCTAATTACCGTAAGTATGTGGACAGTTAATATTAAAAACAGAAATTCTATAATCATGCATTCACTTTGCACAGAATTTCCTTGGAATTCAGCACACTTCTGCATCAAATTAGATATATGTTATTGTAATGTATTTTTACAAAAGCTTTCAACTACTTTTTGTCTCAACTGAATCACTTTCCCTCAGCCTTAAAACGGGTTGAATAAATTTAAGAGAATGTGAGAACAAAGCTTGGACAGTGAACAAACAGTAGACTGTCTGTTTTCAATCAGTTCGTTTACTTTAGTTTTTATATAAAAATAAAAGCTTCCATAAGATATTAGAAGTCGTGTTCTGTTGATTGTGTCAGGATGGGTTTGTTTAGAAGAGTAGGTTTTTTGATCAGCGGTGCTTAGTGTTCAAATGCCTTATGGGCATCGGCATCTACAAAATTAGGTGAGCAGGCCTCAAAGTGGCTTTGTCTCAATTCACATACCAGAAACACTAAGGAGGAATATTTATCCTTGTTTTTTGCCATGTCTTTACTGAGGATGAAGATGAATGCAATAAATATTTAAATGAGGATACATCACCACTTTGGGGCCTTTTCTTAGTTTTCAGTTTTATCCCTTCGAGTTTGGACATAAAGGAAATTCTTGAAGGTTTGCGCTTCAACTTTTAATCTATTCTTCTTACTAATCTCAGCAATATTTATGATTATTTTCATGATGGTATATAGTTTTTTGATTACTTATCCTGGTCAGTATGAGAAAAATTACAATGTTCCAACTCTGTAGGTCTTATATGCAAATATATTCATTCAAAGACTTAAAGATAATGATTTATTTGTTCTGCTCTGAGAAACATTCTTGAAATGCAAAATATAGGTGTTCTCAGCCCATCTACTTCCGATATGGTACCCTTCAGTAATCTTGCTATACTGGACTCGACAAATCATACTGCATTTTGTAACTTGTCAGATCCTACAGATATATTGTATGGCACTAAATACGCTGACCATATTTTGGGTAATATTGTGCATTTCAGTAGTGTTGGTTAGATGCCCTAGAACTCCAAACAGGGCCATCCTCCTTGTACCCAACTGATGGAGCATTCTGCTCATCAGCAATTTATGTTCGTTTGCTTTATCATGTTTTTCTCTGCAACTGCTTCCTTCCAAGCAAGCTTCACAAATACTGACAAAGTAGCTGAAAATGATCTTCACTCTTTAAGCAACCACCTTTCCTTTCATTTTTATCAGCTTTGTTTTTTAAGGGTTATAATTGTGCACTATTTCACTACATCACTCCACTCACAAGCTCCTGGTTGAGCTAGCTGTAAGCGCAAATAAATTATGGGTAAAGAGATGATCTTTAATTATGAGATGCAGGATCTGCTCTTTTGTCTGAAGCCTTTGTTCACAGCTAGAACTACAAAACTGGTTCTCTGATGATAATAAAGATAATTGTAAAATCTCCAGGTTCTTTGAAACTGAAAGTGAAGTTTTGAAACCCAATGAAGTACAAAGCAGAATCAAAGTGGTTAACATTTTACGAAATTGAATTGGGACAATGTGGTTTTGAACAGATGGTCCAAAGGGATTGTGGCTAAGATAGCAGAAGATTTTCTTGCTGAACTGTGAAAACGAGAATTCTGTGTTTAAATTAGTCATTCCATTTATGTCATAACAGACCTATTACCCAAGTTTTCAAAAATCCTCAAGGATAGCTTTGATTTTATTAACTATTTGAATACTTGAAGTTCCTTAGTTTTCATTGGCATCCTGTGTTAATCATTTTTATCAAACATGAAAATCAAAATAAACACTAAGAGCAGAATCTTATAGTGGCCTGGGTGATGTGAGCTATGGTGAAATTTGTGAAGTTTAGCAATGTCTATCTTGGCATTGTGAACAACTTGCTCCATCTTTTATGTTTTTGCCAAGCGGTGAACCTAGTTTTTCGTTAGCCACAAGTGACTTGACAATGAAGAGGGACTGTATGTTGTTAAATGCCTTATTAACGGCATACCTCACCTCAGCAATATTCAGCTTCCTTTCTTACCAATTGCTGTGATCAAGCTAGATATTGACAATTCTTGACATAGAAGTCATTGTGTGTACCTGGTGACTTCAGTCTTTAGGGTGGTATACAGGTATCAGTCAAGGATCAGGGCATCTCTCGTCCAAGGTTGTCTGATTAGTCGCTCAATGAAGTGGGCCATGGTCAGTCTGCTGTGCCCGGAGGAACTAAGGGGAAAGGTATATGAGGGAGTGAGAGAGGCCACTGCTGCAGGCTGTGGAATTGTGGGTTGCAGGATTGGTGCAGGGCTAGGGAGGGAAGGGAGTTGATGGTTGTGAGGGGTGTCAACTGTATTTGTAAAGGGAGGATATAATACAGAATGGATGGGAAGGGGGTCATGTGGGGTTGGGGGTGGGACAATCATCCATTGTCAAGACCATCCTGCATCAAGGCGTCATTGGGAGATGGTGTATGACCACAATTTGCATGGTCACCTTGTGTGCCAGGGGTTGGGGGAAGGTGGGCAGGTGAATGCTCTTGTAGACGGGATGGTGGAGACCTGGGGAGGTGTGAAGGATATGAGGGCTACTAGGAAGGGGATCTGTATGTTTGGTGCACCATCGGCATGTAGAAATGGAGGCTGGGAAGCCACAGACCAAAGAGTGTCCACTGTCACTTTCCATCTTGTTGGAAATCCAAAGTATGCGATAAGGAGGAAAATGGCTCGACCAGTGTCAGTGGAGGCTAAGTGTCTCAAACCACGAGGAAAGGGGCTGCAAGACCCACTGAGGTGAGGCCCTTTCAAGCAAAACAACATCATACATGGACAGCACACAAACCTGCAGGATCCCTAATCTTTGGTGATCCGAAAGCATTGGTTCCCTGTTTGCTGCACAACTGCCTGTCCCAGACAATGCTGAGCACTTCATTCACATTGACCCTTTTAGACACAAAGGTCATGGGAAGAATCGGGATGTTGTTTGATGAGGGCCCTCATTGTCCTGTGAGCACGTTGTTCATCTTGCTTACATATGTTGTAGCAGGATCGCAGGGCAGACATCCATCCATAGTACATCCTATATGGGTATCATGCTGGCACAGTCACGTTTGGGTCTAAGATGGACAGTCAAACAAACTGATGTGCGGCCAAAACAATGAAATTTATACAAACATGAGAATTCATATACAATGCATTGTCACCTGTGCCGCGAAAGTGGCCTCAGTAGGTTTCCTTCTTCCTCTCTCTCTCACTATGTCTCAGCGTAGTCCCGGTTCTGCAGCTGGGATGGGGGGAGCCCGCTTGGCAGTGGAGCTCATTGCCCCTGGAGACGTGGTTCAGTGAGCCCTGCAGCATTCATATCTGGAGGGCCTGACACACTGAAGGTCTTCTTGCCAGAAGCAAGTGGATCTTCCTCAGGTTGAACTTCCAAGGAGAGGCTCAGGAAGGGTGAAGGTGGAGAGCCCAGCCACCTCTGGAGATTGTCCTGAGAGACCTGACTGTTTGGTTTCTCCTTGAGCCGGGTGCCTCCCTGGCACGACCCTGCTCCATGTGAGGAAGGTGTACCTGTGGCACACACCAGTTTCACCATCCCCTTGTCATCATGCCTTCGGTCCTGAGAGCCAATAGCCGGGTTGATGGAGTTCAGGTGGATGTGCCTCTCCAGTAGACACTGAAGGTGCTGGACTTGGTCTCCATGGCAGCCATCAATCTGTTCATGGAGGCAGACACATAGTCACATGAGTTACTGCACTCCTGCAGCCTCTGGGAAAATGAGAGCCATTGCCTCCCACATACCTGTCTGCTGCTCTTGTTCCTCCCTGTCCATGTGAATGAAGTCTTTTTGCTGATACCATAAGCTTCACTCCTGCTAGCAGCTGAGTAGGTGCCAGGTCTTTGGCAGTACTCTGAATGCCAACGGCCTGGGGTAAGTTTCCTTGGCCAACTACAAAGTCGTGACAGTGAGGTATTCGCCAGATTTCACTCTACTCCCGCTCTTTCTAAAGCTAATGTTCCCACAAGGTGTCAATATCTGAGTTGGTCTGGGGTACAGGGGACAGCCTTGCAAATGCTTCTTCTAAGACCTTGGTTCTCAAAGATCAAGGAGTTGTCTTCTGACAGAGAAGGCCATTTCTCCACAGAGATGGTGGACAACTGACTGGTACATGAGGTGCTGCATCCAGTGGTTAGAAGTCATGTGCAATGAATAATATTGACAATGAGGTTCCTGTCAGAACTGCAGCAGAGTGAAGTGTGATAACAATTCAGTTGGTGAACAAGAGCAGCAGGCAGGTATGTGGGAGGCAATGGCTCTCATTTTCCCAGAGGCTGCAGGAGTGCAGTAACTCATGTGACTGTGTGTCTTCCTCCATGAACAGATTGAAAGCTGCCATGGAGACCAAGTCCAGCACCTTCAGTGTCTACTGGAGAGGCACATCCACCTGAACTCCATCAACCCGGTTATTGGCTCTCAGGTCCGAAGGCATGATGACAGGGGGATGGTGAAGCTGGTGTGTGCCACAGGTACACCTTCCTCACATGGAGCAGGGTCGTGCCAGGAGGCACCCGGCTCAAGGAGAAACCAAACAGTCAGGTCCCTCAGAATTCTGTCTCAGGACACTCTCTAGAGTGAAACAAAGGTACCTCAGCATTCCAATAACAACAGTCTCAGTCTTCTCCTGCAAGATCCAGGATTGTCTCTTCCTTGGGGTTTAGGAATCAATTGCTGGGCACCCCCTCCACCTGCCCTTTCTCCCAGGGGTTCATGGGATGAAAGTGGGTGGCACAGTCGTTAGTGCTGGTGTAGGTGGTCGTAAGGTGGTGAGGTGTTCTGGGTGAATGAGTAAGCAACACAGAGGCCATGCAGGGGTCAGTGATGTAAAAGATTGGGAGAGGTGGGAAAACGACTGAGGGAAGATGTTACAGAAATGAGTGAGCATAAACCTGGGTGACAGATGGGTGCTGTAGCAGAGATAGTATGCGGTTGCAGAGAGAAAAGTATGGCACTGCCTCTGGTGGGACTGAAAAGGTCAATGACCTTCTTATGGCACTGCTGGCTATTCTTCTGCACTGTTCAGATGGAACTGACTCAGGTGGCAACCTCAGACCAGGCTTAGTGGCCTCCTACAAATATAAAGCGTAGAAGCGGGCCATTCGGCCTGTCAAGTCCCCGCTGACCCTCTGAAGAGCGTCCTACTCAGACCCGCCCCCTTACCCTATAACAGTGCATTTCCCATGGCTAATTCACCTAGTCTGCACGTGGGCAATTTAGCATGGCCAATCCAACTGACCTGCCCATCTTTGGACTGTGGGAGGAAACCGGAGCACCCACAGGAAGCCCACGCAGACACGGGGAGAACGTGCAAACTCCACACAGACAGTTGCCCGAGGGTGGGATTGAGCCGGGGTCCTGGCACTGTGAGGGAGCAGTGCTAACCACTGAGCCACCGTACTACCTCTGCTGTCCTCTTTGGATCTCCCCTTGACCAGAACATTCAGGCCCCTGTCGGAGAATTAGAGCACCGTTGTCCTCTCCCATGTTCAGATTCTGTCCGTCAATAAGCAGGACAATATTGGACTATCATTGCTCGTGTAGATGCACAGTGGCCTTTCTAAAATAGCGCAGCACTAGGTATCCTGATCTTCCAACAGATATTCGGTGAGTGTCGGGTTGTTCCAGGAATGGCGAGTAGTAGGATCAGGATAGAATCAGATTTGAGGGATGCCATAAGTTGTTGGCAAGGCACGTTTGGTAAGGTACGTGAATAATCTTGCTGGGTATTGTGTGGGAATCCCTCCAAAAAATTCGATGCAACTTGCACTTAGCCAAAAAGTGTGAGATTCAGCCTTGAATGTAATTCCAGGAAAACACTAGGTAATTTGGGCAAGAAATTTAAAGCCTTTACGTCCTATTTTTTAGATACAATGACTGCCCTGACAGTTCCACTTGGGGATCTGCAGTGTGTCCCTTTTGGGACAAATCACATTGTTCACCATATCAGTGAGGAAGTAAATACATACACTGCGAATGGGCATCTGAAGGAGACAGAGCAGGGAGATTACTTCATCAATCATCATGTACAATATTGATTTGACAGCAGCACTGCTCTTTTAAAGCTGTACCACTCTAGCAAATGCCTCCTTTTAACAGCAAGTAGCTAAACACGCATGGAGCAGCAGGACACACCCTCTGTCAGAACTAGTTAAGAGGATTAATCAATTGCTTGCATTTTCTTGTTGGTCGATACCTTCTGGCTTCTGCTTCGATCCCAGAAGTTGTTGACGCTTTGTGTTGCTGTTTAAAAGTGCAAAATGTTACAGAGATTGGTGTAGCAGGAGGAATAGTGCAGGAAGCTTAGCTGACTTCAAGGCTTCAGCCTAAAGCAGTTGCTTCAAGCCCTAGGTTCATTGCTCCTGGAATGGAATATAACTGGGAGCATGAACAAAATCCAACCTGAATAGAACAAGCTGCTGGAAGCTGATAGGGGGTTGATGGGGGATGATCTGAGTCAAAGCAGGGAATAGTTCTTATCATGAAGCACCAGCCGCCCAGGTTGTTCAGAGAGCGATTTTCCTTCCTGGACTTCAGGAAGGAGCAATATGTACATGATGTTTCTACAAGGCATATGTATACAAGTGTGCAAAATATCAACAAGGTGTTTAAAAGAATGAGAGGTCAATTTATTGCAACATTTAAGATTTTGAGGGAGTTGGAAATGATGGCTACCAGGATGATGTTTCCTCATGTTATTGGGATTAAATGAGGAGACACAATTGAAGAATAGGTCTCCCTTTTAAGACAGAGAGAGGTATGAAGATTTTGTTTGCTCTGAGATAGTTGTTGTAGAGTAGATCTCTTCTCCCTTGATGGTTGAAGAAACTGGGTCTTTAAATTTGTTCAAAGCTGAGTTCGACAAATCTTTGCTAGGCAAGGGAGTCAAGGTTACAGGGACAGAGAGGAGAGTGATTTAAGGCTGCAATTAGATCAGCAATGACCTTGTTGAATAGTTGTGCAGGCTTGAAGTGCCAAACAACACATTGCTGTTTCTACTCCTTTGTTCCTATGTCCATTCGTCAGGAAGCATGTTCTAATTGAAGGCTGCTATTTGCTGTAGCAACAACTGCAGCCTCAGAGATGGACAAGGACTGCACTTCCAGTAACTGAGAAAGTGACCCAGGTGAATAACTTTTACATGCCTGGCTCCTATCGGGTTGAACCTGGAGATATTTACGATATTTGGTAGAACCCTATCCACTGTTATATGTAGGAGGCCACTGAGGCTCTGTACTGATTATGAGTTAACTACATGTCATCACTATCTCACATTAACTGCAGTGTATAGGCGTGGGATGAAAGAAAGGAGGATGTGACAAGCATGCTTAGGTATGACAAAGCGGTTATCTTTGATGTTTTCAGCCTCACCTCATAGCAATGGCCAATTTAATAATGGCCAGCACCAAATCCTCTCTGGAGTAACAGGACATGCAGGCTGATCATTAGCCTCTGGTGCCTCATGATGTGTGCTCTTTGTCCTGCAATAGAGAGGGAAATGTTCCAGTGAGTGTTCTATAGGCTGTAGGAGTGATGGGGCTGGGTAGCTAGCAGTGTGTACAAGTTGTGAGATATCAGGCTTGCAGCAGAGCTACTGTGGTGAGAGTATGGTACAGCATATGAATACTAGGTATGAGTCCAGTTTAATAGATATTGTTGTGTTAATATTCACTGTTTCCAAGTCAAAGTCACTTGCTGCACAATTGCCAGCACTTGTACTGATCACAATGCAGAGGTTGTGATTCAGCAGCTCAGGCTAACTTTAAGTAATGCTAACAATGTCTGGTGGTGGACACCTACTGGTGCATGTTTCCAATGAATGATTAACACTGACTTGATTCATAAATTATTGAAATGAGCAGGCCACCTGCTGATGTGATATTGGTGTTCTATCTGCATTACAGACAATGGGAATGGTTAATCATAATTGCAGTCTTTGCGCCTATTTCAAGGTGAATCATAGAATCTATGATTTTATGAAGTTACATCCTTTGGCTCTGTTTGAAAATCGTATTTGATTTTCATTGTTTTTTTTTGTGAAAATCATAGTATATTAGTATTTCTAATGTACATGTTGAGAATAGCACTGATGTAACAGAGCTGGGGAACCCAATCACTGAGGTACAGCTGTTTGGCCTTTGGTATCAACATTTGTTCATGAAGAATGAAAATCAAAGCACATGTGATCAAGGGTAATATACTAGCATGGGTTGAGAGCTGATTAGAATGCAGGAATGGAAGGGCTGCAGGCATCAGTGGTTCGGCCCAGCTAGTCACTATATATAATAATTTAGATGAGAGAATCAAATGCAATATTTCCACGTTTACTGAAAACACAAAACTAGGTGGGTGTATGACTGGTGGAGAAGATATAAAGAGGCTCCAGGGAGATCTGAAAAAGTTGACTAAGTGGGCAAATGCGTGGCAGATGCAGTATAACGTAGATAAATGTAAAGTTACCCACTTGGGTAGGAAAAACAGAATGGCGGAATATTATTTAAAGTTTGATGGACAAATGAATCTGGGTGTCCCTGTATACCAGCCACTGAAACCAAGGACACAGCATGCAGGTGCAACAAGCAGTTAGGAAAACAAATGGTATTTTGGATATTACTGTGAGGGATTTTGAGTATGGAGCTAGAAAGTCTTGTTGCAGCTGTACAATGCCTTGAATGGGTCACACCTGGAGTATATGTGCAGTTTTGGCCTCCTTACGTAAGAAAAGATATACTTGTCTTCGAGGCAGTTCAGTGAAAGTTCACCAGACTGATTGCTGGTTGGCAGGTTTATCACATGAGGAGAGATTACATTGACTGGACCTGCATTCACTGGAGTTTGGAAGAACGAGGAAGGATTTAACTGTTCTATGTTCTATACATATGGATGATTGTATAAGGTAGGGGTGGAGGTTAGATAGACCTTAGGTTTAGGGCAAAAGTTTGGCACAACATTGTGGGCTGAAGGATCTGTACTGTGCTGTACTGTTCTATGTTCTATGTTCTACGAAACATATTTTCCGACCTTCTTGTGGTAATGTCCCTATCTCTGGACTGGAAGGCCCAGATTCAAGTCCTACGTGCTCCAGAGGTGTGTATTAACACCTCTGAACAGGTCAGCTAGAAAACAAATGAAGTAAAACTCTAACAGGGCTGGACAGAATGGATGCAGGGAAAATGTTTCTGGTTACCAGGAGGTTTAGAACATTGGATCATAGCCTCAGGACACAAAGTAAAGCATTTTGATCTGACGTTTCCTTTCTTTATTCATTTACGGGAGTGGGCATCGCTGGCTAGATGGCATTTATTGCCCATCCCCAGTTGTCCAGAGGGCAGTTAAAAGTCAACCACATTGCTATGGGTCTGGAGTCACATGCAGGCCATACCAGGTAAGGATGGCAGTTTCCTTCCTTAAAGAACATTAGTGAACCAAATTGGTTTTGCCAGAAATCGACCATTTCTCCTGATGAGGTGACATGTCTTCACTTAATGGATGGTGAACCTGAGACATTCTCTACTACAGAAGATTTTGAAAGCAGGTCAATTAAATACACTTAGGGAATAAAGGAATAGATTTCTGGAGGTTCAAGGTGTCAAGGCAAATGGGAAGAGTCATAACGAGAATGGTATTGAGAAAGAGGATCAGCCGTGATAATTTTGAATGTCAGAATGGGCTTGATGGGCCAAATGGTCGACACCTGCTCCCAATTTCTAGTCTAGGTTAGCGTTCCATGAGCCCACTCAAACATTTAAAAAGACCATGGCTGACTCTTAACCTCAGATCCACTTTCCTGCTCAATCTTCATATTCCTTGATTCTTATAGCAACATGTGATGATTTTGGCTAATTATATTAAACATTTAACTCTTCATTGCCAAATCCAATAGTTGGTATGGAAGGACAAATATCACAAAGTCTCATTGAACATGTGCTGGGGCACAAGAAACAAGTCTGTAACCTAGCCCAATCTCTAACCCACATTCATTACTAGCAAGTTCCCTTGAAATCCCACTGGTTGAAGTGACAACTGTTATCAGATCTGTCAGTGACACAATGGCTCACAGCACCAGGGACTCAGGTTCAATTCCACCCTTGGGCGACTGTCTGTGTGGAGTTTGCACATTCTGCCCGCGTCTGCGTGGGTTTCCTTCTGTGTGCCCCAGTTTCCTCCCACAGTCCAAAGATGTGCAGTTGATGTGGATTGGCCATGCTAAATTGCCCATAGTGTCCAGGGATGTGTAGATTAGGTGGATTAGCCATGAGAAATGCAGAGATACAGTAGGGTGGTGAGTATGGGTGGGATGCCCTTTGGAGGTTTGTTGTGGACTTGTTGGGATGAATAGCCTGTTTCCACATTGTAGGGATTCTGTGGTAAAACAGGAGATGTTTGAATTTGATGTTCTAACTGGAATAGAAGCGGTTTGGAGAGATTTTAACTGGGATAGGCTGAATTCAGTCCGGAAAAGAATAGATTAATCAAACTGCTAATGAAAAAGCCAGCCTCTAGCCACAATTGCTTGAGATCTACCGCAAGCAGTACTACAAAGGAGTGGGTTGTTTGAAACAATTCAAATTAGGGTTAATGACTTTTAGAAAAAATATGTGTCTCAAGTTTTTCTTTGAAAGGCATTAGGAAATATTTCCATGGAGCACATAAATTGGAATTTCAGACACTTGCCTGGGCAGCCTCTAGCTCCCTGTCTGATTAAGTGCCATATATTAGGGAGCAGTGGCCATTGTTCCCAGTTATTCTACCTGTCCTGCCCCCATGAGTTGCTGGCCAATAATAGGCCAACAGATCTCCATGATAGGTGGAATAACTGGGAACAATGGCCACTGCTGGTACCATATTTCCATGAAAATTGCCAATGGATTGCCAGATAGAAAGAAACCTGGACAGGACTGGGCTCATGGGGCAGGAAGTGTCATTTTCAATGGGGATATTGAGGTGATTTGAAAGCAAGAGCAAGGACTGGGTTTCAACAGGGCACACCTGCACAATGCTGTGCCCCTTGATTGAGCTCAGGGTGAATGAGGTACCCTTCAGTAAGGTGCCAGCAAATCCACTGACTGTACAGTCTCCTTGGATGACAAGATCCCTGCCGGCCAATCATTGGCCTCAATTGGTCTTCAGGTGGGAAAGTCAGCTGCAAACTTTCAGCCCCAGACTTTGATCAGCAGAAAGTGGGAAGACAGTGGCTGGTACACCCTGCACCTCTCTTCCAAATGCATGGCTCCAAACTCACCTCCCACCATAGCTTAAGAGATTTTATTCCCTGCAATATGCTTGGCGAGAATAATTATGTTACCATATTTTACAAATTTGGAGTTTTGATGAAATAAATCTCTTTGGTTTTACAGCAGAATCTTCATGTGGACCATGTGCCCCATGGGAAAATGCCCCATTTTACTTGATGAGCAAAAGGAAGCTGACCTGAAGAGAATTTGGGTTGTTTTAATTTCGCTGACATTTAGCTGGATGAAATTAGATACTTCCAGGTCTTAATTTCAGAAAGAAACTTCAAAAATCTTACAGAGACCTAATGGCCCAAGGTGTCTCCTCATGATCATGCCGATTGACAGTGATGCATTTCTGGAAGCTGAACAGAAGACAAATGTAACTCTTCATTCGTTAAATATTTTCTAGTTGAAAATAACAATGTCAAACGCATAAACCTGAGAATAACTATATTCTAGAAATAAAGAAAAACTTGTGTTTATGTTTCAGCTTCATCATACATACCAGAGTTCTAATTATCCAATTCAATGCAGTCATGTAAGAAAATGTCAATCTGTGCACAACAACTTCTCTCAAACTCTAAATGTAGTGAGTCACTATTTAATCTGCTTAAGGTGGTCTCAGCTGAAGGAAGAATAGTGATCAGGATATCTGAGAAGTTGATATCTACTTTTATTAAACAGTGTCATGAGATTGTTTATCTCCAATTGAACAGAAAGGAAAGGTCTTGGTATAATGCCTCTTCCAAAAAAGTGGGACATCTTGTATTCAAAGAAATAGACAAATTATTTTATCTTGTGTCAGGCCACAACATTGAAAAGACGGAGGAAAGGATGGATAACATCAATCAACAGCTCCACACAGGCAGAGCAGAACTACAATGAGACCGAAATCTTCATCCAAATTGATGACAGAACTGATATGTTGAGATCATTCTGCTGCTTTCATTTGGTGTTCATAGAGCATCTTGGGATTACCTATGCATGCAGTACTTCTCTATTTTTTGAAGGGAATCTTTGCAGCTAGAAAGGTTGAAAAATGAGTCTGAAGTCAGTGGAAAAATAAGAGGGAGAAGATGAAGGAAGCTAACTGGTCATAGTAGAAGTAATAATGGTACTTGATAAGTGGCTGTGTGGTTGACTCAAGGTCATCCAGGAGATTAGAGATGGGCAACAAATATTGTCTTGTTAGCATTATCATGTCCAAGAAACAAGTTTTTAAAATTGGTTGAGGCTGATTCAAATCCAGCCAGATTTTTATGAGTAGAATTTTAATCATCTCCATAACACTAATTGGCAAAAGTATTAATGTTAACTTTGGCTAGTTGTGGAATTTAGACTTAGGCAATTGTGGTCATCATACTGTCCAGCGAGTGGGTTAAAGATACTTTCTTACAAGAAACCGTATGAAGGGTTACTGCTGATTGCTTTTTGTAACCCAACATGGAGCACTGGAAAGGCATACACACTTAGAACATATGCCAGTGTCGACCAGCAATCAAAATAAGATGGGAGTGGACTGAGATATAGTGCTGTCTTCCCCAGTCCGCCAATCTGGCCTCCTCCTACCCTCCAAATAGCTCAGGCAGAAGGACCATGCATGTGGAATAAACTTTTATTTATCCAAGCTGGAAATTGGACATTGATGCACTGTGTCCATTATTTCAGGGCTCTTCACAGTTAATGGTGAGATTTCTGCGGTCCAATGCTGGGATTTCGGATTATGCTAATGATCTGTACCCGAAAATCCAAATGGA
Source organism: Rhincodon typus (assembly GCF_021869965.1). NCBI lineage: Eukaryota > Metazoa > Chordata > Chondrichthyes > Orectolobiformes > Rhincodontidae > Rhincodon > Rhincodon typus. The sequence goes on from NC_063335.1 coordinate 13,038,682, forward strand.
CGGAAGTCATGTGAAGGGGATTGCACTGTGACTGATTTAGGCCGAAGTGCCTGAGGAGGATCGAGAAAGTGGTTGTGAGGGAATATTGTAGGTTATTATTAAGGGAATGTTGCATGTAAAGTGGTTTCTACTGAGAAATTTAAGCCACAATAACATTGAACTATTTTACTTGTATTTTACTGGCTTTATGAAATAAAAGATATGATCTAATGGAGGTGCAGGAACAGAAATGTCCATGGGGTAAATTTGCATTGAGCATTGAAAGTGGTGGGATAATTGATTTCTACACAAGAAGAGAATTCTCAACAAAAACAATGTTGCTGGAAAAGCTCAGCAGGTCTGGCAGCATCTGTGAAGGAGAAAACAGAGTTAACGTTTCAGGTCCGGTGACCGTTCCTCAGAACTGATGGTGGCTGGGAAAACGTCGGTTGGCTTGCGTGGAAGAGATGTGGCAGTGAGTTAAATACTAAATAAAAACCAAAAAGAACTGCGGATGCTATAAATCAGGAACAAAAATTCTCAATTCTCAAATTCTCAATAAGAGAATTCTCAATTTGGCTGGAGAAGGGTAAACCTGCCTAGGCAGCCAAATAAACAATCCTGTAAGCTTCATTTTGCTAGGCTACTCTCCCATTACCAGCAGTGCTAACTTATTCCCCATTCACACAAGCTTTGCCCCCATTACACCACAAATTCTCTTTCTTTTTCAATGTGGCACCTAGCAAATCTCTACCAGGAAGAGGCAAGTGGCAGAGAGGCCTTCAGCTCCACTCCTCTTCTCAGGAAGAAGTCACTGGTCCTTCAGGGGAGATACTGGCAACACTCTCACCTGCAGTCTCCAGCAGCTCAGAATTGAATTGTCACATGTACTCACAAGGACGTGAAAAGTTTACATGTCGCCACTTACGGTGCCATTTTAGGTACAAGGCACCTAGATACAGAATCTTAGGTCCAAAGCAGAAAAATAAGGATAACAAACTTTTAAAAAGTTAAACATTACAGTCATTCTTACTAAAAAGTGGAACAACAAAGAAGCACGGTTAACAGTTCAAACCAGTACCTAGCACTCCTCACAAGGATTTGACCTCCCCTGCTTTGGGCTTCACCTTGTCCCCAATGCCACCCTGAGCAGCCTGCTCCCACCACCCTAAGCAGCCTGTTCTCACTCTTGTTGCCGGTTGTCCCGAGCTACCTTCTCCTGCTCTAGCACTCCCCCCCCCCCACCCCCAGCCCAGCCTCCTCGATAGAGACGTTCACCTAGACAGGTATTCTACCTTGGTTAGACCCAACAACAATCTGTTGAACATGTCTCCGCCGGTCATGGGAGAAATGCCCCAGGTCTCTGGCACTTAGCGGACTGCTGTAGGGCAGGTGACTGCCCAGCCCCATCTTCTCAGTTATTAATATCTTCATAAAAATGCATGGACAGGCAGAGGATGAGCAGACAGATTTGTCAGATGCAGACAGTAAGTTGCATCGAAAGTTGGCAACTTCTACTCATATTATCATGGCATTCTCAGGTCTGTCTGTCCCCCTGGACAGTTTGGTGACTGCCTTGGAGACCCAGATCCAACAGACTCCTTTTCTGCTGGATACGTGCAATGGATTTGCAATTTATATGTTTGTTTGTTTTTGGGATGTGGGTGTCCCTGGCTTGGCCAACTTTTATTGCCCATCTCTAATTGCCCATTAACTGAGTGGTTTGCTAGGGCTATATCAGAGGACAGTTAAGAGCCAACAACATTGCTGCAGGTCAGGAGTCACACATAGGCCAGACCGGGTAGAGATGACAGATTTCCCTCTGCTTCCCAAGGCAACAGGGCCAATTATGGAGCAAGTACCCTCTAGCTGCAGAAATCAGAATTGCTGTTAGGTGTAGTGTTAAGGACAGGAAGAATAAAACATATTGAGGGTTCACGGGTGGCGCAGGAGACACATAATTATAAACAAACTCACTGTTGTAAATAAGTCTTCATTTGAATTCTTCAAATGTCTGCTATAGTATCTTTGTCATGATAAGCGTTGGTTAAGTTGCATACATGTGAGAGGTTAGCAGCCTCTATAGATATTCCAAGGATGAAAGAAGTTTGTTAAGAAGGTGTACAGTATGTGAGGTTTTATTGGTAGAGGGATTGAGTTTCGGAGCCATGAGGTCATGTTACAGCTGTACAAAACTCTGGTGCGGCCGCACTTGGAGTATTGCGTACAGTTCTGGTCACCGCATTATAGGAAGGATGTGGAAGCATTGGAAAGGGTGCAAAGGAGATTTACCAGGATGTTGCCTGGTATGGAGGGAAGGTCTTATGAGGAAAGGCTGAGGGTCTTGAGGATATTTTCGTTAGAGAGAAGAAGGTTAAGAGGTGACTTGATAGAGACATACAAGATGATCAGGGGATTAGATAGGGTGGACAGTGGGAGCCTTTTTCCTCGGATGGTGATGGCTAGCACGAGGGGACATAGCTTTAAATTGAGGGGTGATAGATATAGGACAGATGTCAGAGGTAAGTTCTTTACTCAGAGAGTAGTAAGGGCGTGGAATGCCCTGCCTGCAAAAATAGTAGACTCGCCCACTTTAAGGGCATTTAAATGGTCATTGGATAAACATATGAATGATAATGGAATAGTTTAGGTTAGATGGGCTTCAGATTGGTTTCACAGGTTGGCGCAACATCGAAGGCCGAAGGGCCTGTACTGCGCTGTAATGTTCTATGTTCTATGTTCAATTGCCAAGCATGGCTCATCTCACAAAAGCAATCTGCTGCAGGACTGCAGATAGCCTCAGATGTCAGAGATCCTTGAACCGTGACATTCAGTACTGCAACCAAGGCGTTACACTTTAACATGGACAAGACTGAGGCTAAATGCAATGTGTAATTGTGCCAGGGGCCTGGCCTGCAAACATCATTTCACGCTTATCTTGTGAATGGAAAAATGGAACCAGTGATTATTCAACAAATCTCCAGAGGGAAAAGTTTGTTCCATCTATCAGTCAAGGCTCGATGAGATAGTTCATATTTCTAATCTCCCTCATAGTGCGGTTGTCTGCAGATGGAAGCTGTACAAAATCTTGCGTCGTGCATTCTACAGAATGCTCAAGATTTTCAGGGCAGCTTAGTAGCCTTCCCACACTCTGAAATATTGAAGATGTATCGGTGATAGAAGGGTCAAGAGGAAATTCCTGAAGATCCCTCTCAACTTGCTGCCTATCATGAGAGATATCACTGCACCACACTCGGATATCAAATGCTGACTGAAGTGTTAAGATCTACCTACCTTTAGTGTCATGAAATGTTAGTGCACAGTCTCATTGACTTCTGCTTTATTCCTTATGGTCAATGAGACCCGTGATGCGTAGTACTTGCAAGTGGGATAACAAACATACAAATAGATCGATAATGAGACATTTATTCAGCAGAAGAAAGGGTCAAAGACTGCAACAATAACAAAGTTCACGTGTTGTTTTCACTTAGCAGGGGTTGCTTCCCAGATTACCAGAAAATTCTCAAACAGTTGAGCAAAGTCCCAATTCAGCTCATGCACTCCATAGATAGGTGTCAAATAGGTTTTGTTTAGCTTTCACACTCTGTACTGCATTGCTCTCTCATGTCTTCTTGAATGGTCCTCCTTATCTGTGCCCTTTTCTCAATCTCAGAAGATTTTCGTTGATCCTATTTCTTCTGCCTCCACTTTGTCAGCTCCCCTTGTGGAGGGTACAGAAGGCCACAGTCATGTGGCACAAGGTCCTGCTGGAGCAGTCCAGGCATTGAAACACCATCTTAAGGACACCTTTGGTCTGTTCCTCTATGGACCTGGTGGGTATTTTTATTGTGTCAATCTCAGGGTTTCACAAAGGTGTCATCAGTCATGTCTGAAGGGGTTAATCTTTCTCTCTCAGCAACCATCCCTGAATGGACTGAGTCAGGATCTGTAATCTATTTAATATATAAGTACCGGGCATCTTCCAGGATATCTGGTGCAGACCTCCAAGATTTGGCATCAATGACTACATTTAATTTGAATGTCATGAAGTTGGAATCCTTGTCTATTGATAAACTCTGCAGGTTGGTGCTAGGCCCTCTTAAAGCAATGTGGCTGCTATTGATAGCACCTTGGATCATGGGGAAGCCAGCAGTGGTAGAGAATCCCACTTTTGAGCTGCTTAGTGCTCCGTGTCACGGTATAGGAACATCTGTGATTGACAGAAAATGGCATCAGTCATATTTCAGGTGCATTTATGGGTTGAGGATCCCACATTGCTCCTTGAAATAAGTTGGGTGCATGAAAAATCAGAGCAGAATCACACCCAGTCCCTCTGAACATCAGTCATGCTCAATCAGATGACACAGTTGATTGATGATGGCCCAGGATGTCCTTAATCTGTACCTTCCCTGTCTTTCACAGTATTGAAGAAATGACAGTGAGACCTGTGGATGCAGGGTCACATCAGTCTCCTCTCTCTCCTTCGGTGGATTTGTGGATCTTCACCTGTTACTTCTCCCTCTGAAGGCTGAGCAGCAGCAGCTAGAAGTTGCTGCTCTTCTGAGCTTACTGACAAAATTGCAATTGCTGTCTCCTTCTACACTGTCTTCAGATCTGATGCATTCAGACTCCAACTACAGTAATGTCCAGTTCCGATGCATGAGCAGAGAGCTCAATTTTATTGGTGGAACTGCTCAGCCCTCACATCCATCACAACAAAGCCTCATGTTATTCCCTCAGACTGTGAGACTTAGAGACTGCCCAGGGGAGTCAATGGTATGCCTCCATTAGGAGCTCTGAGGTATGTGACAATATGTTGCAAAACCAATAATATATATCAATACTAGGGAGTAGAATTCTGCCAGTTGCCAATTTGAAACCACAAATGTCACCCAACCCCCACATAGAAAAGGTACCCTTGCACAACACACAGCATGACCTTGATACTCACAATTCAGTGTGCAAAGTGTTATCTTCCAGAGCTAGCTATGGATTATGTTCCTGACACGAAAATCTCAGGGGACTCTTTTAAGTACTTTTTTTGAGGACATAATTTACAGTCTTCTTTCTTCAGTAATGTCCTGTTGATGCAGCGCCCAAACTGAAGCAAGATGAATGTCATTCTTAATAACTGCTGTCATAATTATTGCAATTATCCCTCGCAGGGCCTCAAGCTCCAAAGGCTTTACCTCACACTTTTTCCCCCAGTCAATGAAAAATAAGTAACTTACTCCACCCATTTTGTGCATGGCTTAGATCTTTCGTGCAGTTATTGCACAATTTAAAGGGAGGCAACCATGCAAATGGTGAAATCAGAATTCAATAAAAATCTAGAATAAAGAACTGACCATGTAACCATTGTCAACTGCCTTAAAAACCCATCTGGTTCTCTAATGTACTTTAGGGAAGGAAATCTGCTGTCTTCACCTGGTCTGGCCTACATGTGACACCAGACCCACAGGCCCCCTGGGCAATAATGGAAAGGCAATAAGTCTGGCACTGTTCATGCCCCAATAATTAATAAAAAGGAAAGTTGTCTTTTAATCCAACATGACAAGGTTCCACCTTTCTATTCATGTAAGTGAGTTGTAGGCTCTGCCTGAGACATCTTCATTCCCATTCACTATGCTCCCTTTTGTGTTACTATGATTTTTCAGTTTCTCCACATTTCTGTTGAACCCCTTTACATATTCTGTTGAAACTTTCAACGTCTTCACAATATTTCCAGATCCTTCATTTTGCAAATTTCCATGTCCTTGTTGGCTACTCTTTCAATGTAAAGGCTAGAGTGACTGTGTACTGTGAGAACAACCCCAATCTCTTTCCCAGAGACCTAATCCCTTTCTTTGGTCTGTGAGATCTCACCCTAATATCTTAATTGCCCCTTTTCACTGTAATAATTTGCTCAGTTCAATACAACCTATCTCCACATTTGAGTTAACAAGGTATAGCGCTAGATGAACACAGCAGGCCAGGCAGCATCAGAGGAGCAGAAAAGCTGACGTTTCGGGTCTGGACCCTTCTTCAGAAAATTTGAGTCGCCTGATTTCACCAGGAACCATTTTTTATGGACTACTAAGGTTTTGGCGTAGATTTTTTATGGGCTACCCCCAATAATTGCCCTGAACATGACTGTGCATTTCTCAAACACTGATCATGATTCAACCTCGAACTGATTCGTAGGAGAGACCTGACTGGATACAGCCCAGCTCCTGAACAAATGTATCCATAGCACCCTGACTGACCCACTATAATCCCCAGAGAGAGTAGGAACTGCAGATGCTGGAGAATCTGAGATAACAACTTATAGAGCTGGATGAACATAGCAGGCCAAGCAGCATCAGAGGAGCAGGAAAGCTGACATTTCGGGTTTCCTGAAGAAGGGTCCAGACCTGAAACGTCAGCTTTCCAGCTCCTCTGA
>NC_063335.1:13045481-13065029 GCF_021869965.1 Rhincodon typus
GTCAGCTTTCCTGCTCCTCTGATGCTGCTTGGCCTGCTGTGTTCATCTAGCTCTACACCGTGTTATATCACTATAATCCCCAAACTGGTTTTACTCAATCTGCAGGACTGACTGTAGCCTAATCGATAGACTACAACAACAAGGATCTTGGGCTCTGGTAGGACCAAACACCAATACTGACACCTCTTGACTGTCAGGCAGTAATCCCATGCTGACTTGACTCCCCTAAGGATAGCTTTCCCTTGATGTTCAGAAATCTTCATGTGAAACATGTTTGCTGCATAAATAGCTGGCACAAGTTGGAGGTGTGATTTTGATGTTGCATGGTGCCATTTACTAACATGTGCACCCCTTGTCTGTTCAATGCTCTCCACCATGCCAAGCTACCTTGTCCCTCTGTCTGTGCTAAAAATCAATGAAAGCCAAAGAGCCTAGACGCCTCGAACTAAGGGAAGCTGGTAACACTGTGGTCATATCACTGGATTAGTAATCCAGACCTTCAGGGAACATGCATTTGTGTGCTACCATGGCTGATAGTAAAATTTAATTGCAATAAAATCTGAATTACTAGTCCAGTGATGTGACAACAATGCCAGCGGCACCCGCATCCCAAATAAATATTAAAACAAAACAAAACTGACCACCAAAGTCCCTGTACACTGAAAAAAAACAATGCTGACAGCCTCCAAGTAGGCACAAGGTATATAAGCATTAAGAAAGCAGGCTTAAGAGCTGTAAGATGCATGAGATGTATGCATGTCCTTGTGTGCAAAGTGACCAGGTTGAAGCATACAAGTCCTGGCGTCCCTTAGTTCAAACCAAGGGCTGAAGTGGTTTGGGAGTTGGTCCAAGAATGGGCATAGCAATGTGTTATTTTCTGATTTGTGTAGATGAAGAGTCGAGGGGAATGGTGGCCATGCAGCATGTAGCAATATTGCAGTGAACACACAGTTGGATGATGGCTGGGACAAGCAAACAGTTAGCTGAAGCCAAATAGAAACCAAAAGAATTGCAGATGCTGTAAATCAGGAACAAAAACAAAGTTGCTGGAAAAGCTCAGAAGGTCTGGCAGCATCTGTGAAGGAGAAAACAGAGTTAACGTTTTGGGTCCGGTAACCCTTCCTCAGAACTTAGCTGAAGCCTCCAGGTATCACTGATTTAAATGCTGGGAATTAACGTATGTAGTTTTTTAGGGACAGAGAGGAGATTCAGAAGCACCATGAAAGCAAGGCAAGCTGGGCTAATAATGACATGCAAATGCACAGAAATCAGGTAGTCGAGAGAGAGATTCTGAAGTTAACACATAAAACTTAAGGGAAAAATTGAAAATTTTCTTTATATTGTGATTCCAATTTTTAAAAATTCTTGCCATATTTTCCCAAATTCCTAATTATTGCTCATGTCACAAGGAGAAGAAAGTTCCATCTATTGTGTACAAATCTAGACATGACACATTCAGAAGGATGTGAAGACTGTGGAGGGGATGCAAAAAAGATTTACCATAATGATTCCAGGGATGAGAAACTTCAGTTACATGAGTAATTGGAGAAGTTAAGAGTTGTTCTCCAACAAACAGAGGTTGAGCAAAAATTGATAGAGATGTTCAAGATCATGAAGGGTCTACATGGAATAACTAGAGATAAGGCATTGCCAGAAGAGTTGAGAACCAGAGAATACAGATTTAAAGTGATCGGCAAAACAACTAAATCAAGATGTTGATAAGTTTTTTTTTCTGAATTGAGCGGTTGGGATCTGGAATGACCTACCTAAAAGAATGGTGCAGTTAAATAAAATCATGATGTTCAAAGGGATAAACTCGTGAAAAAAAGATTAAAAAGAATGCAGAGTTGTAGATAAAGGGTGGGAAAGTGAAGCGAGTTAAATTGCTTTTGCCGAGAGCCAGAATATGTTCAACATTACAAATGGCCCTGTGCTTGGAGCTATGCTGTAATTCTATGTTTCTGTAAATAGTGTTAAATTGAAGATCTCCCATTTATTTCCCGTTGTTAATGTGTATTATAAAGGGTACAATTGAAAACAAGTTTCATTCTAATCATTTATAGTATATAACAATTGTCTGGTCACTTTTTAAGATGTTAAAATGGATTACAAATTCATGGAGAATTGAGCCACATTGCAGCTCAACAATGACTATTAAATAAAATCCAAAAGAACTGTGGATGCTGTAAATCAGAAACAAAAAAAAAACAGAGGTTGTTGGAAAAGCTCAGCAAGTCTGGCATATCTGTGAAGAGAAATCACAGTTAACATTTTGGGTCTGGTGACCCTTCTTTAGAACTGACTATTATATACTTTGTCAAAATAAAGGTTTTAATTAACCTCAGTTATTAAGTTTTCAAAAGATATATTAAAAAATTGGCTTGTTACATTTACTGTATCCTAGCTTTTAGAGATTATTTTGGAACATTTGCTAAAATATGTTCTGTAAAAATTTCTTAGCCATGTAGGAAGAGGTTCTCCCATAGTTCATGGGTCTAATCATTGTTGATATCATTAGTAAGAATGATTACCTCTTTATACAGAAGTGAACTGTGACAATATGATACTAATGAATATGTTAATAGCTGATCAACTTTAATCGTGCAATTAACACATTAGGAACAAAAGGCATTTCACAAAATGAGTCACAGGAAAGTAAATTTCTTATCATTGATGACACAGAATACAAGAAGTTTCAGGAATTGTAGGGAGGGTATGGTAATTGCATAAACTGTTAGAAAAAGGTACAGTTGTCTTGAGCATATGTTCTGACATGATAGATGTAAATTATGTGAAAGCCGGGACCAGTGTTTTGCAGACTGCATTGATGCTTTGAAACATCAAGCAGGCTGAATAGCACAAGCAAAGTATCAAAATTCCTCTACTCTAAATTATCACCCTTTAATCATAGCCATAACTAACAGATTGGTTAAAAGTTCTGCAGTGTTGCATCATCCAGTCATGAATAGTGGTACAAATTAACAACTAACTAGAGAAGGTAGTGTCACCGACCTGCCTGTCCTGAAAGATGGGGAGCTTAGCACATCAGTACAAATGACAAGGTTGAAGCACCTGCAATGACCTTTAGCCAGAAATGCCGAGTGGATGATCCATCTCGACCTTCTCATGAAGTCTGCAACATCACTAAAGCCACTCTTCAACCAAATTAATTCACTTTAAATGAAACTAAAAAGTGGCTAAATTTATTGGAGACAGCAAAAGCAATGGGCCCCTAGGGGGATATGATGGCCCAGTGGGATTATTGCTGGGCTGTTAATCAAGACACTCAGATCATGTTCTGGGATCTAGGTTCAAATCCCACCTCAGCAGATGGTGGAATTTGAATTCAATAAAATATATGGAATTAAGAATCTAATGATGCCATGAATCCATTGCTGATTGTTGGGGGAAAAATCCATCTGATTCACTAATGCCCTATAGAGAAGGAAACTGCCATCCTCATCTGGTCTGGCCTATATGTGACTCCAGACCCACAGCAATGTGGTTGACTCTGAACTGCCCTCTGGGCAATTAGAGATGGGCAATAACTGCTGCCTAGCCAGTGTTGCCCACATCCCATTCATGAATAAAGGAAAAAAAAAACTCCCAACAATATTAACAAAGACTTATGTTTCTTAATTATATGTACCATTGGCCAAACTGCTCTAGTATGCTAAAATTCCAGCATTTTCCCAACAATGTTGAAAATTGCCGAGGTTGTCCTATCCACAAAAAGCAGGATCAATCCCATCTGACCAGTTACTGTTTCATTAGTCCTTTTTTTATGATCAGCAAAGTAATGGCAAGTGCTATTAAAAGTGCTACCAATGACATTCAGCAGTAACCTGCTCCCTGATAATCTGTTAAGTTTCAGAAGTGATTACAGCATTGGTCCACACATAGACAAAAGAGGTGAATTCCAGACGTGAGGTGAGTGACAATCCTTGAGATCCAACCAGCATCTGATTGGTCTGACTGCAGTGAACAGCTCCAAAATCGAAACCAATGGTATCAGAAAGTGGCTCTGTTTTTAGGAATTGTACCTCGCAAAGGGAAAATGGTTTTTCAAGGCTTATCACTTCAGTCCCATGATATTGCTGCAGGATTATCATAGAATCCTTACAATGTGGAAACAGGCCCTTTGGCCCAAAAGGTCCACACAGACTCTCAGGCCATCCCATCCAGATGCATCCTCCTACTCTACACATCCCTGAACACTATGGGCAATTTAGCATGTCCAATCCACCTGGCCTGCAGGAGGAAACCACAGCACCTGGAGGAAACTCACGCAGACACAGGGAGAATGTGCAAACTCCACACAGACAGTGGCCCAAGGGTGGAATTGAACCCAGGTCCCTGGTGCTGTGAGGCAGCAGTGCTAACCACTGAGCCACAGTGCTGCCCCAAATGATGTCCTCAGGGAACAAAGGTCCTAGGCCCAAAAAGCTTCAGCTGCTTCATCAATACTTCCATTCATCCTAAGGATGGAATCGCAAATGTATTTTGATGTGTTTACAGTGTTCAGTCTCATTCCTAACTCCTGTGATAAGTGAGAAGTTACATTTAAGAGCGCAAGGGAGGGGAACAGTACATCATACAACCCTGCTCCATCATTCAATAAAACCAATTCCATGGGCAGAAATTTATTGGGTGCTAGGCAAAAAGGTGGAAGTCTGAGTTTCAAAATACATTTGCGTAGGAGGGAAGGTGGGTACTAACATCTAGGGGCTGACTGCATGGGAAAAGGGTACCGTCCAAAGATGGCATCTTTTCCTTTCAACCATTTATAAACCATTTTGAAAAATATCAGGCTGCCCTCTCCTTCTGTGCACACCTACCATGTTGTGGCATGAGCAGGGAAGATCTCAATTGAATATGAAGTATTTATGATGGGCAGGCTGCTCATTTCAGTACCTTCCCACCCTCCATATAATGGGGGTGAGCTTGAGCTGGGCAGGAAGGCAATGGGCTGGGTTTTCAAACTATTTGACATGCCACCTGACCGAAAGCACATCCAGCGGGGGACAAATAAGACACAGTCTCATTGGCCACCTGCTACCCACATCATAGAATCATAGAATCCCTACAGTGCAGATAGAGGCCATTCGTCCCATTGAGTCTGCATTAACTCTCCGAAGAGCATCCCACCCAGTCTTTCTCATCCACCCTATACCTGCAATCCCGCATTTTACTGTGGCTCATTCACCTAGCCCATACATCCTTGTACACTACTGGGCAATTGAGCCTGGCCAATCCACCTAACCAGGAAATCTTTGGAATGTAGGAGGAAATTGGAGCAGTTGGTGGAAACCCACACAGATACAGGGAAAACATGCAAAGCCCACACTGGCAGTCACCCAAGGCTGAAATCCACCTTGCTAAACCCCTTCGGTGCTAAAAGATGATGATTTCCAACAGGAACAAAAATAACTATCTCCTCCAATGTTCATTTGCAAGACCTTTGCCAAAACTCCATCACCAACATCCTAGACATCACAATTAATCCATTACCTAACTAGGCTAGTTCTGTGAATACTGTAGCTATAAAATGCATAAGCGGCTAGGAATCCTGCAGTGAGTAACTCACCTTCTGACTCCTCAAAGTTTTCCCATCACCAACATGGGGCGGCACGGTGGCTCAGTGGTTAGCACTGCTGCCTCACAGCGCCAGGGACCTGGGTTCAATTCCACCCTCGGGCGACTGTCTGTGTGGAGTTTGCATGTTCTCCCTGTGTCTGCGTGGGTTTCCTCTGGGTGCTCTGGTTTCCTCTCACAGTCCAAAGATGTGTAGTTTAGGTGGATTGGCTAAGCTAAATTGCCCATAGTGTTCAGGGGTCTGTAGATTAGGTGGGTTATAGGGGGATGGGTCTGGGTGGGATGCTCCAAGGGTCAGTGTGGACTTGTTGGGCTGAAGGGCCTGTTTCCATACTGTAGGGATTCTATGATGATTCTATGGCACAAGTCAGGGATGTAACAGAATGTTTTCCACTTGTCTGGATGAATGTAGAGCCACACCCAAGAAGTTTAACACCATCCAGAACAAAGTAGTCCTCTAGATTGACACTCCATCCATCACCTTGTACATTTACACCCTCTACCACTAACATAACCATCAGTATGTCTTCTAAAACCTGCAGTGGAGCAAATTTCCAAGGCTGCTTGTCAGCATATTCCAACCCATTACTTCTTCTACCTGAGGTAACCAGGTCAGTGTAAACATGGGAACACCTACAAATTCATCTAAAGCCACACAGCATTCTGACTTAGAATTATATTGGCATTCCTTTACTGTTCCTGGGTCAATAACCTAAAAGTTCTGTCGGATTAAGGAAGTGGATGGTTACCAACTTCTCAGAGGCAATTAAGAAGGGGCAAAAAATATGTTATGGGTAGAAATGCTCACATCTAATGAATAAATGAAGAAAAACATATAAATACAGAAATGGAGGAGTCTGGATATTGAAACAAGGCCAGGGGAGTTTGAAGGCTTCCCAAATGGTTTTCAGAGTAGAACTCTTGCCCCTTTTGACTGAGATGTGCTGGAAGAACACACATAGCTCACAGACACAGCAGCTTTTGCATGAGTCAGTTGCCTGCCTTCAACCTGTTGAAATGCATGGATTGAGCACCACCTGTTTTTGTTTAGAAATCTATGGCTTGAATCCATGGGCTATTTTCTTGAAGCAGAGGAGACTGAGGGGGGACATGACTGAGATGTTTAAAATTATGAGGGACATAGTTAACGTAGACAGGAAGAAACATGTCCCATTGGTGCAGGGATCAATGACCAAGGGGGGCATGGATTTAAGATAAGGGGCAGGAGGGATGTGAGGAAAAATCATTTCCCCCAGAAGGTTGTGAAAACTCCTTGCCTGTAAAGGTGCAAAGGCAGAAACCCTCATAATATTTAGTTGTGCATACAAGGCTGTGGGCCTTGGAAATGGGATTAGAATAATTAGATCAGAGATAGCAAGATCTGCTGATGCTGGAGTCGGAGATAACAAAGTGTGGAGCTAGAGGAGCACAGCAGGCCAGGCAGCATCAGAGGAGCAGGAAAGTTGATGTTTCGGGTCGGGACACTTCTTCAGAAATGGGGAGGGGGAAGGGAGCTCGGAAATAAATAGAGAGAGGAGGGGTGGAGCTGGGGAAGGTAGGTGAGATGGTGATAGGTGAGTGAAGGTAGGGAGTGGTGGGGACTGGTCAGTGAGGTGGGAGGAGCGGGTAGGTGAGAGAGGAGGAGGACAGATCAAGGAGGTGGGGATGAGAGGGAGGGTTGGTCATGGGATGAGGCCGGGGGTGGGGAGATTTTGAAACTGGTAAAATCCATATTTAGGCCGTAAGGCTGTAGGCTCCCGAGGCGGAATATGAGGTGCTGCTCCTCCAGTTTCTGGGTGGTGTCATTGTGACGCTGGAGGAGGCCCAGGATGGACAGGTCACCCAGGGAGTGGGAGGGGGAATTGAAATGGTTCACGACTGGAAGGCGTTGTCATTTGTCACAAACAGAGCGCAGGTGCTCTACAAAGGTGGTTTTTGACACATGCAGATTTGATGGGCTGAATAGCCTTTTTCTGCGCTGTGTACCTCTGTGACATTGTAATTCCTGTATTTTAAAATTTACGCACTGGAACTGGGTTTGCTGCGGCGTTGCCTTTTGCACTGAAATGCTCGGTTTCTCTCATCATTGAGGATGAGGAATTTATTTTATTCTTTCACGGGATGAGGGCATTGCTTGCTCGTCCAGCATTTATTACCTATCCCTAATTGCCCAGAGGGCAGTTAAGAGGCAACCACATTGCTTTGGGTCTGGAGACACATATAGGCCAGACAAGGTAAGGATGGCAGTTTCCTTCCTTAAAAGATATTACTGAACCAGATGAGTTTTTCCTGACAATTAATTCACGGTTACCATTAGACTCTTAATTCCACATACTTATTGAGTTTAAATTTCACTATCTGCTGTGGCAGAATTCAAACCCAGGTCCCCAGAACATTACTTGGGTCTCTGGATGAACAGTCCATTGTTAATATCACTAGGTCATTACCTCCCCTAGCCACCTCCTCTTATTAGCTGTTTAATTGTCCATTCACAACAGAACATGGCAGGACCGCATAGCCTTGTTCGTGATATTTTAGATAATCAAGTTGGTGGTGGTGTAGAAGGGATTTTCACTTTAGGCCGTAATCTCCACAGATATCAAACATTAAAAGTTTCTCCCTTTAGATTTAAGTTTGGAGAGAGGGAGTAAGTTAAAATTTTAGCTGAGAACATTTTTCTCTCTCTAACCCTAACCCCAGCCAGCTGTGCTTTTGATGCATTTTCCGCTTTTATTCCAACTTTGCATGCATTCAAATGATTTTGCTTTAGTTGTTGTGAATCATTCCTAGAAATCAAACATTTCCCAATGTAGTTCAGTTCGCACAGCAGCATTTGTTTTCAAACTAATGCATCTTTTGACCGGTCCAGATAATAAGGAGCAATTTTGGCTATAAATCAGCATGCAATGAATCCCCACTTAGAATGCATATATTTGAATATCCTGACTTAAGTGTCATGTAATTTAATGTAATTTTTCTTGAAGCATACAAACACAGAGGTAATTCAATATTCTTGCAAAATCTTCAACAGCTGCACAGCAGGCAAATTGCTTTTTCAATAATGTGACACATAACTTATGTTGCAAATCTTACAGGAGGCCCAAGGCCCAACTTTGGCACATTCAGTGACTACTCCATGTATTCATAATGCTGTGAAACTGTATAATAAAAGAATAGCTGTGATAACATATGGATGTGATGGATCCACCCATTGACCAGAAGGTGAGGGATTACCTTGCCTCTGCCAGTAATGGAAGACATGATACAAGTTTAAGGTGTGCAGGAAATTCATTGCAATAATAACTTATGGCCTTCTGGAGCAGAAAATAGCATGTCCACAAGCTACGGGTTCAGAGAGTCCACTGCTCATCAAAACCAGTAGCGCCACTGAGAATAGTGGCTACCACTGGGACTGCAGCAACCAAAATGGAGCAGGCATGTAATTTATAGCACTGGGATTAATCAAGTAGACCCAGGAAATATGTGACTCCAGACCCACAGCAATGTGGTTAACTCTTAACCTGCCCTCTGGGCAGTTAGGGATGGGCAATAAATTCTGCCTAGCCAGTGATGCCCTCATCCCGTGAATGAATAAAGAATAAAGAAATAAGACACACACACTCCAGGCAGCCACCTTACTGACACTTAAATAAGGAATTTGTTCTGACCAGACTATTGTCTGTTGTGCTCAGAACATGGTATCAAAAATGAGGCTGATATTGAGGGTGTAAAACAAGCACAGCTACTGACAGAGTGACATGGGAAGGTTCAGATTTGTGAACAAGCAACTAAAATGCAACAAAGAAACTGGGCAACTTTGAAAGCACTGAGGGTGTGTATTGAGCCTGAAGTGAATGTACCTTATGAATAGATACAAGTACCATATTAGGGACCAAGATGAAAAAAAAATCCATTGATCAGTATGTGATCTCATTAATGAAGCTGACAGGAACCTGTGAATTTATGCAATTAAATGATGATCTAGTTAAAGACAGGATTGTATTAGGCACAAGAGATCCTGCATTCGAACACACGTTAGGAGAGAGGAGAAGCAATCCATAAGACCATAAGATTATAGGAGCACAATTAGGCCACTCAGCCCATCACGTCTGTTCCACCATTTGATCATAGTTGATATGGTTCTCAACCTCATTCACCTACGTTCTCCCCATAACCCTTGATCCCCTTACCAATCAAGAATCTATCTATCTCTGTCTTAAATACACTCAATGATCGTCTCCACAGCCTTCTGCAGCAACAAATTCCCCAGATTAACTACTCTCTGGCTGAAGAAATTCTTCCTCATTCCAGTTCTAAAGTGTCATCTCTTCACTCTAAGGTTTTGTCCTTGGGTCATAGACTGTCCTCGTGGAAACATTTCCTCTGCATCAACTTTGTATAGGCCTCAGTATTGTGATTCTGTATTCAATCAGATCCCCCCTCCCATCCTTAAACTCGATTCAGTATGGACCCAGAGTCCCCAAATGCTCCTCATATGATAGGCCCTTTATTCCTGGGATCATTTTTGTAAACCTCCTTTGGACCCCTCCAATGCCAACACATCCTTTGTTAGATATGGGGCCCAAAACTGCTCACAATATTCCAAAAATGGCCTAACTGGAGCCTTATACAACCTTGACTCTGTTCTTGTGTTCTAGACTTATTGACATGAATGTTAACATTGCATTTGACTTCCTCACCGTTAACTGAGCCTGCATGTTAACCTTAAGAGAATCCTGATCTAGGACTCCCAAGTCCTTTGTGCTTCAGATTTGCAAAGCCTTACCCCATTTAGAAAATAGTCTATGCCTCTATTCTTCCTATCAAAGGTGTATAACATTGTACTTTCCCAAATTGCATTCCATCTTCCACTTCTTTGCCTGCTCTCTTAGCCTGTCCAAATCCTTCTGCAGCCTTCCTGCTTCCTCAACACTACCGGTCCCTCCATCTATCTTTGTGTCATCTGCAGACTTAGCAGCAATGCCCTCAGTTCCTTTGTAGATCGTTAATGTATAATATGAATACTTGTGATCCCAACACTGACCCCTGTGGAACTCCACAAGTCTCTGGCTGCCATTGTGAAAAAAGATCCCGTTATACCTACACTCTGCTTTCTGCCAGTCAGCCATTCCTCTATCCATATCAGTACCTTGCCCTAACACCATGGGCTCTAATTTTATCTAACTGCCTCCTTGATTGGTAAGGGGATCAAGGGTTATGGGGAGAACGTAAGTGAATGAGGTTGAGAAACATATCAACCATGATCAAATGGTTTGTCAAAGGCCTTTTGGAAATCCAAATAGATCATGTCCACTGACTTTCCTTTGTCTAACTTGCTTGTCACCTCCTTAAAATATTCTGATAGATTTGTCCTCCCATTGACGAAACTGTGGACTCTGCCCTATTTTAGCATGCACTTCCAAGTGCTCTGCAATCTCATACTTAATAATGGAGTCTAAAATTTTATCAATGAACAAGTCAGGCTAACTGGCTCATAGCTTCCTGTCTTCTGCCTTGCCCCCCCCACCCCACCTCTTCGACATAAGTATTACATTAGCCATTTCCAGTCCTGCATTTCCACAATTACCTGTGACCATTCACAATTTACTCTTTGATGGTGAATATTTGTGACTTGTATACAATCTGTCGAGTCCTGTGCAATGAATTATGGCCCACTGCTTGAATAGATAGTGAGTATTAGACTGAGCCCTGCAAATATTTCAGTCTCTACAGATGCTGTTTTTTTCTGCTGTTGTGGACTTCATCATAACACATTCATAGTTTTCGCTTTAGTATCAATATGCATTATATGATGCCATATGGACTCATTGACAGAGATAAGCCCAAGAAATTACTGCTGCCTCTTTCCATTCCTGACTGGTAACTACATGCTGTGTACTTGCTGTGGTGGATTCACTCTGTTGCCAAGTTGACATCTATGGCACACTTTGACAAATTTCCCCTGATTGTTCTCTATCCAGACCACTATATTTCAACTGCAAAGTTTGCTTAGGTGCAAAAAAAACTACTAAGTGACCCTCATAAGCTAATGTCGTCAAATTAGGCCTGAGCTTTCAGGGCATAATGAGTCTGTTGCCCCTGATAGTACTTTTTCGAATTGCGCACCATTCAGCTTATAAGGCCATAAGAAATAGGAACAGGAGCTTGCTCAATTATTCAATGGGATCATGGCAGATCTGACATTCCTCATGTCCACTTTCCTGTTCTTTCCAATAACCTTTGATTCTCCTACTGATCAAAAATATATCTATCTCAATCTTAAAGATACAAAAGGACCCTGCCCCACAGCTGCCTGTGGCAACGAGTTCCGAAGACTCCCAACCCTCTGTGAGATGAAATTTGTTCTCACCCCCAGTCTTAAATTGGTACCCCTTTATTCAGAGACTATGCCCTCTGATTCTGGATTCTCCAATGAGCGGAAACATCCTCTCATCATTTTCCCTGTCAAGCCTCTTAAGGATCTTGGATCTCTCATTCTTCTAAATTCTAATGAATAGAGCCCCAACTTGTTTAACTTTTGCTCACAAGACAATCCCTCCGTACTGGGGACCATTCTAGTGAACCTTTTATAAGCAGCTTCAAATGAAATTATATCTTTCCTTAAGTAAGGGGACCAAAACTGCTGACAGTACTCCAGATGTGGAGTTGAAGTACAGTTGAAGTATGGCTTCCCTACTCTTATATTCCAAACTCTTTGAAATAAGGGCCATTATTCAATTATCCTTACTGATTATATGTTGCACCTGCATGCTAGCTTTCTGTGTTTCATGCATAAAAGTACCCCCAAATTCCTTTCTGTTGCAGCTTTCTGCAGTTTCTCTTCATTTAAATAATATTCTGTTTTTTTGTTCTCTCTTCCAAAATGAACAACTTCGCATTTGTCCATATTATGCTACATTTGTCAATTTTTGTCCACTTACCCAACTGATCAACATCTCTGCATAAACAGTTTGTATTCCTCTTGCAGCTTCCATGTCCACCTATTTTTGTGTCATCTACAAATTTGGCTATAATACTTTCACTTCCTTTCTCCAAGTCATATTATAAGCAGTTGCGATCCCAGCACTGATCCCTATGGAACCCCACTGTTTACAGGTTGCCAATCTGAAAAAGAAACCCCGATTCCCACTCACTGTTTCCTGCCCCTTAGCCAATTCTCTGTTCAAGCCAAAGCAATACTTCCAACGCCGTGGGCTCTTATCATATGATTTGACCTTTTGTGAGATAACTTGTTGAATGCCCTTTGGAAGTCAGATACAGCACGCTTACTTGTTCCCCTCTATCCACTCTGGTTGAATCTATCTCGAAAAACTCTCATAGTCTAAACCCGATTTTCCTTTCAGGAAGCCATGCAAACTCTACTTGATTAGATTACAATTTTCTATTTCACTTTGTGCATTGATGTATGCCATTCGTGGGCTGTTCTCCCAGTTTTTAAGATTCTCTCTCTGATCTGATTTTGGCTCTTTGTCTGACTCTCTTTCAATTTCTCCAGTTGTCATTGCTCTGGGTGTAGCAGCAAACTGCCACATACTCCACAAATGATTCAGCTTCCTTTCATGGTGAGGATCGTGTTTAATCCTCCCTCGTCAGCTGTGATAGAGGGGGCCAATAATATTAATCTTTTTAGAAATGTTAACCAGCTGTTCGTTCACTGCTGGAGTCCCAAAATGTATCTTTCGATTCTGTCACATTATTTGAATCTGAGAGAATAAATAATCTCTACTAGTTTGTGATCCATTACTAATACAAACTCAATGCCAAATGTGTATACATGGAATCTTTCACCTGCTCACATCAATCCTAAGAAATCTTTTTACATCTAAAAACGTCACCCCTCAGCATCTGTCAGAGAGATCTGTTTGTACGGGCAACAATGTTGGACATTTAACATGCATTTGCTCCAATATTGCTCCTTTATTAACTGAGCTAGTAGTTTAGGGTTTGAGGATTTATCTTGTCTTTCAAAGGTTTGAAGGAAACTTTCCGCCATTCATCAAAATTTTAAATTGTTACTTCTTACTTGCCACCATGATGTGGGCTTTTGCCTCCAGCAAGTTAGTTGTACCTTTCGAGACAATGCATACGTCAGCTCCCACGCGGATAACATCGTATTAAAAAGATTTACCAGACATTCAGTCCAGATCCTGGCATATACATATATTACAGTCATAGGCTTTTCAGCGTCTGGGGTAATATTGAGCTGTTGCTTCCAAATAGTAGCACTGTTTGATCAGTATATCCTGCTTCAATTGCTGCAGTTAAGATAGAGTCTGAGATATTGATATTATCAGTCACATGCTATGATATAGTGATGATATCATGAACAGGTCTCTAATGGGGGCACTGCATACTAGCTGTGAGGACAACACAGCATATTCTTTCCAGTCAGCATTCTCATTGGATCAGTAGAATAGCGAAGCTTGGGACGTATCTCTTACAACAGTTCACAAGTCCCAGAAAATATTGCACTTTGTTGGCATTTAATGATGCTCATGGCTCTGTTGTTGCTTTTCCATTGTCTTTGACTGGATATATTCCATCATTCGTGAGTTTATGTCCCATGAACATTGTCTGTGTCACATGCAGCAAGCACTTGTTTGAATTTATCATAAATTTGCTGACTGCACATGAGCCAACACTGAACTCAGCCTCTTATCATGTTCCTCTCGACTGGCTCCATGAATAATATTGTCATCTGAAATATTGACTGTTCTTGGGACGTCTTGTATCATTGTATGGAGTTTGTGTTGGTAAATCTCTGGTTCTGTATTGATACCAAGCAGCAATTTCTTGTTTTGGTAAAATCTGCAATGAGTCACCTTCATTGAATTAGGATGCAACTCCAGCTGGTGGTATTCTCTCTTTAAGTCTATTTTGGAAAATAGCACGCTGTTGGCAACTCTTAAAAGACTTTGTCCCCAGTGGGAACTGGATGCATTCTCTCACCACTGCATCATTAAACTGTTACATGTCAACATAACATCTGATGTCACTATTTGTTATTTTTAATTCATTCATAGGATGTTGGCATCACTCAACCTGAGAGGGTTGTGGTGAGCTCCCTTCTTGAACTGCTGCAGTCCACCTGCTGTAGGTAGACCCAAAATGCTACTGGGAGGGAGTTCCAGGATTTTGACCTAGTGACATTGAAGGAACGGTGATACCTCTCTAAGTTTTCTTCAAACTTTTGAAAATATGAGTGCGTGGTGGCTCAGTGGTTAGCATTGCCACCTCACAGCACCAGGGACCCGGGTTTGATTCCACTCTTGGGTGACTATCTGTGTGGAGTTTGAACATTCTCCCCCTATGTTGGTTTTTTCTGAGTGCTCCAGTTTCCTCCCAGAATCCAAAGATGTGCATGTTAGGTGGATTAGCCATGCTAAATTGCCCATAGTGCCCAGGAATATGCAGGCTAGTTGGATTAGCCATAGGAAATGCAGGGTTACAAGGATAAGGTAGGGGATTTGGTCTGGGTGGGATGCTCTTTGGAGGGTCGGTGTGGACTTGATGGGCCGAATGGCCTGCTTCTGCACTGTAGGGATTCGATGATTCTATTTATTTGCATGTAGTTGTGTTCCCACAAATCTGCTGCTCTTGTCCTTTGAGCTGGAAGTGGTTGTGAATTTGGAGGATGTTGTCCAAGGAGCATTGGTAAATTTCTGCAGTGTGTCTTGTAGATGGTGCACACTGCTGTTAGTGACCATTGGGGATAAAGGGAGTGAATGCTTGTGGAAGTAGTGCCAATCAAGTTGCTGCTTTGTCTTGGATGGTATCAAGCTTCTTGAATGTTGTTGGAGTTGCATTCATCTAGACAAATAAAAAGTATACCATCACCCTCCTGACCTATACCTTGTAGACTGCTGGAAACACTTTAGGGAGTCAAGAGGTACATATTTTATTGTAGTATTGACCAGCTCTTGTAGTCACAGTAGTTATAGAACGCCTGGAGTATTTATAGTGTGGAATAAAATGATAGTTTAATGTCAAGGGACAACTGTTAGATTCTGTCAGTTTCATGATGGCAATACCACGAACAGGGCACTCCCACAGTATTGGTCCCTCAACTGACAAGCTCTTGGTCAATCAGTTCATTGATTTTTGCCTCAGATTTTACCTCTCAGATCAAATGGTGTTCTGTGTACAGGCTGAGCTATAAACTTCACATTTCTGTCAATGCCTAATCTCAATTGGCAGTTGTGCAGTAACGCTATTGTGTGAAACATTAATTCAAACTCCCCTCTAAGATTCACATAGGATTGGACAGAAATCTGATATGTAGAGCACCTCTAAAGTTTGGACAGTTTCTTTGCTCACCATCCTCCATAATCAGCATGAATTTCACACTGAAGCATCTAACAGCTGGAAACAGGGTTTTAGATGTGTAGAGTGCAAGATTTTTGACATACTTTTGAAATGTACACTCGATTCCCCTTGTCTTCAGTTCCTCCCACAGGGCTCGGATGCTTACGTTACTGTCACTGGCTGAATCCACAAGACTGTTCACTTTGACACCATTAACAATCACTGGATATTTCTTGTGGTTGCTCCTGTTGACAGAAAAGCTGTTTTCTTGGTCACTATTTGTGTCTTCAGTCTCTCTATCTTTTTCAAATTATTTTACAGTTGTGCTATTTCCATCTCACTGTTCTTTATGTAGTTTACCCAATTTCCCTGCGTTCAGTTCAATACTTCTTGTCAAAATGGTACTTTGCCCCACATTTTCTTCTCTTCATCTACCCAGGTCAGGTGACCCCATATGAAGTACAGTATGCCTCACAGTATCTTCTCAAAGTACCGTATAGCATCTAAGACTCAATTCAATAAATAACCAGCGATCTTCATGAAATTAGAAGCCTACTTACCATGATGAAAAGAACAATTAAAAATTATTGAGCTGGTTAAAACTTAATCAAATGCAACCTTTCTTTGCCCACTCCATTTTTTGTTGGTAATGCATGAACAATGTTTCGACTAATTTGCGCCAGGTATGAGATGGTGACACAGGATGGATGAAATGACCTGACCATGGATGTATGTGGACTCTGTTGCTAAAGGTGGCAGCAGTTAGTTGGGAGTAGAACTTATTTCTTCAATTTTTACAGACTGATGGGACAATTCCTGCAAGACTGAGAGAGAAAGGTTTCTGGAGACAGGGGTGTCCTAGAAGGTGAGGACTCTCAGAAGAGGAACCATAGCTCACTGTCCCCATGGGGGACTGAGAAGGAAATAAGGAGAAGGTAAGAGAGGATTTCAACTGTGACTTGTGGTCCAGGCAAACAAGGAACTCGTTGCTAAGCAAGGAAGCAAACACACAGTAACAATAGCCAATCCATAGCAGAAGGCAATGTCCTGCACGAGGTCAACAGGCCAACGACCTTCAGCTGCCAAATACAGTCCAACGCCAGAAGACACTTAAATGGGTGAGAGTGACTGATTTTATGGTTTACTGTGTAGCCCTGCACTCGGTGCCCGATTGAGCACAGGGTCCCCTTTCACAAAACCAACTGCCGGGCAATCCTGCTGGAAGCTGATATTGGCCAGCTGTCCCTCAGTTCACATGCCATAGTGGATGGGCATTCACTGTTTGCAAGTAGAATGGGCTTGCTTTACACCATTTGAAACATTTAATTTACTGTTGCCACAAAAATATTGCAATTACAAACTTTTCCTAAGAGCCTGTTCAGTACACTTGAGTAATATAATGCAAAGCAAATTGGTTCATTGTACATATTAGACTAAGCCACAGCGCTATAAAAATAATCATTAGTGTTGCTTCACAGCGCATCAACAACATTTGAATACACATATTAAAGTGTAAACTCTCATCAAATATATATTAATTCCAAATCTTCAAGGAGTAGTAACGCCTATTTAACTGTTACATATAACTCTGATGGAATAAGGGGTTTGAAGTATTGGAATATTTCAGACATATTTAAATTCATCATATTGTAACAAATTCTAATAATTGGATAAGTTGGTGCTTAAGGTTCTTGGCCGAAAAATATTTATCATTGTATTAAACCCACGTCAGATTATGCCTATTAGCAACATTATCAGTAAGAGCATGCTTATGATGTAAAATGTACTCTTCTACATGGTGTGAATTGGCAGGTAAAAGTTTTGACAGATGATTGAATGGATGTCTTTTCTGAAAGTGGAGGAAAACAGAGAATCACTACTTCACAAAAATATATGAGGGAGGCTGAAGAAGTAAAATGCAGTGCAGAATATTTTATCCACTCCTGGTGTGAGTTTGCTGGCAGGGGTCATTTACAGACCAGGAGATTGCCACGTGACGACTCGAGAACTTGAGAGGCAGGTTCATAGTTCTTTGAAAGCAGATGCACAGGCAGACAAGTGTTTGGTATGCTTGCATTGGTCAGTGCATTGAATATAGAAGTTGGGAGGTCATGTTGCAACTGTTCACGACATTGTTTCAGCCACTTTTGGACTACTGTGTTCAATTTTGGTCTCCCTGCTACAGGAAAGATGCAGTGAAACTTGAAAGAGTTCAGAAAATACTTGCAAGGATACTGCCAGGGTTGGAGGTTTGAGCTATTAGGAGATGCTCAATAGGCTGGGGCTATTTACTCTAGAGCATGGAGAATGAGGAGTGACCTGATAGAAATTTATAAAATCATGAGGGAGATGGATAGGGTGAATAATCAAGGTATTTTCTTCAGGGTAGGGGAGTCAAAAACTAGAGGGCTTAGGTTTAAGGTGTGAGGGGAAAGTATTAAGAAGGACCTAAAAGGTAACTTTTTCATGTGGAGGCTGGTGCGTATATGGAATGTGTTGCCAGAAGAAGTGGTGGAGACTTGTACAATTACAACATTTAAAAGGCATCTGGATGGGTATATGAGACAACAAGGTGCAGGGCTGGATGAACACAGCAGGCCAAGCAGCATCATAGGAGCAGAGAGGCTGACGTTTATATATGAACAGGAATAGTATAGAGGGATAAGGGCCAAATGCTGGCCAATCAGACTAGATTAATTTAGGGTAAACAGTCAGTATGGACGACTTGGACTGAAGGGTCTGTTTCCGTGCTCTACAACTCTATGACTCTATGATACCACCACTTTCCTGCCTTCACTTAGAGTTCATGGCAGGACAGCTATGGACTTGCCCACCCTGCTACCAATTAAGGTCCTTAAGTAAACAAATTATGCCCACTTAAGGGCTTGATCCCACCAATGGTGGCATTGGTAGGAACAGTATGTGCCATGTAGAGAACACAACATGCAAATCCTGATGTCTTTGCTTGTGGTAATCCAAGGAATCCCTCACTCAAAGGCACTCCGTGTCTGATTGAGGGCTCTGGCATTGGGGAAAGGGTCCTTGCTCAGAGCTGAACACCTGCTCTTGCTTTTGATCTCCTTCACCTCTGCCTTGTCACTCCACCTTGCCACGCTTGCCTGTCATCACTCACTTGTGCCTGGCTCCCACCTGAATTAAGGCATCAGGTAGATCCAGTATTGGCTGGAGCCCCTGCCATCCCCAGTGGCATGAATGAGTCAGGAGAGCTACCAGCCTTTGACTGGCCAGGGGAAGTTGACAGTAGGGGAAACATCATCCTCAGGGTCCTTGATTCTCAGGTAGGCTCACTGCTGACCTGTTAAGTACCTGAGTGGCACAAGATGTAGTGGCCTTTCCCAAGAAGAGAAGACATGGGGTTCTTACTGGATCTTGTCAGTGGCTCAGATCTCTGTCAATCCAACAAGATCAACTCTAAATCTCAAAACCTGATCTTTTTATAAGGATCAATCCAAGGATACATTGTGACTAACTTTTGTTCATAGAGATAGTAGGAACTGCTGATACTGGAGTCTGAGATAACACAGTGTGGAGCTGGAGGAACACAGCAGGCCAGGCAGCGTCAGAGGAGCAGGAAAGCTGACGTTTCGGGTCAGGACCCTTCTTCAG
>NC_063335.1:13085029-13117909 GCF_021869965.1 Rhincodon typus
GTCAGCCTTCCTGCTCCTCTGATGCTGCTTGGCCTGCTGTGTTCATCCAGCTCTACACCTTGTTATCTGAGCAAGAACAGGGGAGTGTTTAAGGCTGCCCTTCCATTCGTTAGTGTGGCACTGGAGGATGGCTAGACCAAAGTCCATTAAGTTGGCAGAGAATGCATGCTTGGAGGAAAGATATTTTTTTCACAATCGTGGATGATTTACTAGTAGACAAGTTATTCCAGTACCCCTTCAGGAAGCTGTATTAGAAAGGGTATACTGGAGATACTTATGCATGGCCAGGCATAGCCAGGGCTCTATCAGCATTCTGGTGGCCAGAGACCTTAAAAGAGATTGAGGAGCTCATAACTCATTGTGAAATCTGTGATTACGTGGATGGTTGTGATGTTTGAAAACTACTCCTGATCTCGCTGCTGTGAGATAAAGTGTAAAACTGAGCAAACTTACCAAATGATGCAAATACTACCAACAAAATTGAACAGTCCAACCCACCCAGCTCATTGATGAATCTTTAACTGAAGATATCCCGTGAGTACAACTGCCTGCTGCATAAGTTGATGAAACAGAACATTCAATGACAACAACAGATATAGTGCTGAGTGCGGTGCAATCTCTCAACTGAGAGACTGAAAAAAAGGCTACTTAACCAGCCAAGCAAACAAAATGGATGAAGAATTTTGGACTGATCAACAGCTCATGGCAGATAAGCTATACACAACTCCAGGGAAGCAAAAGCAGTGTCCATGGATCCAGAACATGGATAAGAAGAAGAAATTGCCTGGTCTCAGCATCGAGAAAACTGCAAAAAGAAAGAGAATGCCTCTTCCAATTAGGAAGAAAATGTTTGATCCAAAAATCCAGAAAATCACTAGGAAGGAAGTATTTATTTGTGTCAACTGAGCAGTTGTCTTCCATTTTGGAAATTCAAGCTATTAACGGTCCTCCAGATGAAGTAATGGACAAACAACAAGTTCTACAAAGAATGAAATCTTCTGTAAAGGATACCTGAGAGATAAAAGATCCTCCAGCAGATAAATGATCCACAGGTCAGGACTGGTTTCAATAGTCTCAACAATCCTCAACAACACCACTTCCTGCCAAATCTCTAACTTGACAAATGCAGGTGGAATGCACTTTGCACACTTTTCTCAGAATGCACACTCTTCAGACAGGAACCTACCATTTTCCAATGTACATACCACCTACACTTGTGAAGTTAGAGATTTGGGGGTAGGTGAGGTATTAGCAAATCTAATATAGTTGTACACATGATTTGTGTAATGATTTACTCCATGGGGAAATAAGCTTGGGAAGGGTGGAGATAATGTGCCAGGTACTGGTTCTGGAGGGATTAATGTTCATGTTACAATGCCTCCACCCATTCTAATGATGTCTGACTGGAGACAAGGAGTTTTACTTTGGCACTCTGAGGAAGCAGACGTCTCTGTACAGTTCCCTAAGATTCTTATAATAATGTCTGACCAAATGCAGTTGTACTTATTACTATCATGCAATAACCCTTCTTGTTATCTAAAAACAGTGCCTGTTCTGTATATACTCTATTGCTTCTTCTACCAATAATCACTAGACAGGAGGACTGATGAGTGGCAAATACCACAAGATATCAGGTGTTTTCATCGAGGAAAATACTAAATTCATCATTCAGGATAAAGCAACCAGCTTACATCACCTCCCACTGACTGCATTAACCTTTCTATCTTTGTCAGTGGCACAATTTGGCACAATGGTTCCATTTTAAATGATGTACCTGCTGCAAGTCACCCAAGTCTTCTTCAACAACACATTCCAAACCCATGGAATCTTGTCATGGACTGGACTAGAACCCCTCAAAATGTTTTAAGACGATAGCCGGGGCCTTAACTTTTTCTTATTTTAAAGGCAAATGTAATGTGCTGTGTTCCAGACGCGATTCAATTGGTCAAACTTATCGGTGTTAAGCCAAACACAATTTATTTAAACACTAACAGTTAACATACAAGAAAATAAAGAAGGACTTGGAATAATTTAACTGTTTTGGAAAATTTAATAGTAGAATAAGTACTGTAACTATTACTAATTAACTGTTCTAACTGAGTAACATCCCATGAACACACCCCTGGCTAAAAGCAAATACAGAAAATAGATTTGTCTCAAAGGTAACCCAACAGTAGAGAGAGAAACCTTAGCTTCTATATATAACAGGGAGAGAAAAGATAGTTTCTACTTCTTCAAAAGTCCAGCAGCTTCTGCACTGTTGAGACTCCAACAAAAACTGCTTAAAGCTAAATCTAAAAATTAAAAAAAAAAACTAGAAATCTGGTCTTTTGAGAGCTGGCCACATGCATTCAGGCTGCTTTTATTCTTCTAACTTTTTAAAAGAACCCCAAAGCCTCACAAGCTGTTTATTTTACTGGCTTTCCAAGTAGACAGCTCACTGCCTCTGTCTTAAAATCTCTTTAAATTAAAGACAAAATAACCTTTTGAAATCCACTGCATTGTCACACACTACTGTATTTGGCAAGTGCAGAAGGCTTAAGAAAAAATCAACATCTACATGGTTTCTGTCTATTATCAAAATAAAATCCTCTCTCAGTGAAATATTCGGAATATATTTCTGACACGGGATCAAAACCCTGAAATTTTCACCCTCATAGCGGTAAAGATATAGCCCAAACTCAAAAAGTAGCTCACCACCACTTACTCAAGGACAATTTGGATGGACAATAAATGCTGACCTTGCCAATAATACCTAAATCCACAAATGAATGACAAAAATGACAATGTAATTGCTAACTCTAATCTGTTTTGCTTTAGTGGATGAACTACTACACCAAAGTAAATCATAGGATGTGACTTTGCATTGCCTTACAAACACAAACATTGGGACGTCATTTATTCACTTTTTTAAAATATAAATTCTATTCTATAGAAGTCTTGAGCTGCACTAATTACTGAGTCTATAACGTCTTAGACAAATAAATGAAAAAATTTCACTTACATGTATGGATGCAAGCTGAATAATAAGGATGCATTGTTGGTACTTTAATACAGTGTGATTCTGTCATTCTTTACTTTATGCACAAGTGTATTGGATTGTGAAGCAGTGTCTCGCAGGTAATTTGTGGTCAATATATTTGACGGATGTAGTATACAAAATTAACTGAAAATCCAGGTGTTTTTAAGAAGTGAAGACATCATGTACTTTGAATACAGCTAAATGATTTATTATTTTTGTGGATTAGTCTGAAATATCCCACTTGCCTGTAAAAATTCTTTGACAGATTTATATTTTTTACTGCCTTTCAACATTATTGGCATAAGTGAATATCATCATACTTTGGACAGATACCAGCAACACAAGGTCAGCTGGTTGGTGTTGGTTATCATTACTGTGTTTTGAAAATCACGTAATAACTCTACCTTTTTAAAGTAATAATCTGTAATGATGCATTAAACCTTTGTGCTCCTGAGAGAGGGACTTTTCTGTGGAAGAGAGCAGTCCAATGTTGACAGGTGGGAGGTATGGAAGAAGCAATCGTTTAAAATCATTCACGATAATCTTTGAGAAATTGTGAATTACTCATTGTGACATTTTTCAAGAGTTTAAAGGATAGCATTCATAATAGGATAGATTACAAAGCTTCTTTGTGGGAATGATCTTAATAGGCTGGATTGCCTTCTAAA
The DNA here is from genome assembly GCF_021869965.1 of Rhincodon typus. Taxonomy (NCBI): domain Eukaryota; kingdom Metazoa; phylum Chordata; class Chondrichthyes; order Orectolobiformes; family Rhincodontidae; genus Rhincodon; species Rhincodon typus. Next base: position 13,088,720 of record NC_063335.1, read on the forward strand.
TTCTATCCTTTCTCTTTTTTCTCATTATTGCAGCCAGCAATCATCCAACATTCAGGAACCATCGGCCCAAGCCCAGCCCAACATCCAGCAATCACTGACTCCCCAACATCCATCGATATCCATCACTCCTTTGCAAGGAAGCCACAACAAACAGTACTTGTGGGCATGTTGGAAGCTGGGTGCTCACATATTTCAGTGTCAATTCCCTTTGTGCTTTCTTCTAGTCTACCTGGGCATGCTAGGAAGCCCACTTTGCCAGGGATAGAAGGAGGGGACTTCCCTTATAAATGTAAAAACCTGGACAGAAGTCAAGGAGGACATCAGTAAGTTACGAGGTCACCTGGAAAATCTGGCTGCAGAGTTGCAATCACAGCAACAACCGTGTGTGTTCTGCAATGGTAAACACTGCATCTTGATTTCCTTTGGGGAGATGTAACAAGATGAGTGACATGGTGCAGGATACTGTGGAACGGGAACCCAACATGATGGTGCCAATGGATGGAAGTGGCAACTCTTCCTAGAAAAAAAAAGTGGCTACAGCTCTATAAGAAGACATAAAAGTAACATTTTTAGTCCTCTCAAGGTTACTCCAGAGTGGACCAGTGCAGCCTGTGAGGAGACTAAGCATTATGCTTGCTCTCACACATTATTCTCCTGTGCTCCCACAACATGTAGAGGGAGGGCAGGCTCATGCTGAGCCCCAGGCTGATGATGTGCTTCTAGAGTTGTCAGTAAGGCAGCACCTGCTTGATATACAGCATGAATTCTGTGAAGATCTGGCAGAGCTTCAAGAGACTGCATTCATACCTCAGACAGTGAAGGGGGTCCAAGTGGGCTGCTATTCCCCTCTCCTTTGCAAGAGGGGCCTTGCCCATTGAGACATTGGCAGCAGCTAATGCAACCAGTAGATTAGTCAGTCTATACTGTGTGGACATGCAGAGCTGCATATCTTCACCTCAAGGGAGCAGTAGCAAGACAACAGCTTGGCGAGGTGCCTGGAGTCTCCACCAGGTCTTCAAACTTAGGTTAGCAAGGAGGTAAAAATGTGCCTGGCAAGGGAGGCAGATTGAATGCTTTAGCGCATGTATACTTCTCTCATTGTGTTCCAAGTGTGGACAGCAGATCTTCAGCTCCTCCGCCAATAAAATAAACTCTTCAAGTTGCCACGACAACAGAACCCTCTGCTTCTCTCAGCCTTTATTGGTTTTGAAATGAATGATGTGTTTGGATTTTTTTTTATGTCCTGATGCAGTGACAAATGGAGCGGATTAGAGAATGCTGGACCTGTCTCCAGCCTTGGAATGAACTTGAGCATAGAAACTTGGGGCCATAGTGACATTAAATAATGTTCAAGCAGAACGAGAGTTCTCCTCCTGATCATAGTCACATGGATTCACACCATCTTCAACGAAACTGTTACTTCAACATTTGCAAGTTGTTCATCAGTTATACACTTCCCACTGCTCCTCTGTGGCCTTCCAACAATTCCCCATCATGACTATGTCCAGCAGATGCATAGCATATGGTCCTCTCTTGGTCCATATGTCTGCTTCTGATTCAACCCTCTCTGGTTGATTTATTCTTCATAGATAGAACTTCATAGAATCCCTACAGTGTGGAAACAGGCCCTTCGGCCTAACAAATCCACATCGATCCTAGGAGCATCCCACCCTGACCCATTCCCCCTATAACCTACCTAAGCTACACATCCCTGAACAGTATGGGCTATTTAGCATGGCCAACCCACCTAGCCTGCACATCTTTGGACTGTGGGAGGAAACCCACGCAGACACGGGGAGAATGTGCAAACTCCACACAGATAGTCGCCTGAGGGTGGGGCAGCACTGTTAACCTGTGAGCCACCGTGCCACCCTGGAGAATCCTCATCTAGAATAAACAGGTAGTTGAGCAGTGCAGTTCTGACCTGCCAGTAACTAAAGAGCCAAGAGCGCAATCTCATCAAAGGGGTCTTGACCTCCTATCCACTGGCTACTCTTTCAGGAAGAAAATATGGAATGTGGCTGTTAATTAATAAATGCTAAGTGCCCTTGAGAAGATGGCAGTGGCCCACATACTTGAGGTGCTTTAGTCTAACACCAATAAGAGAGAATCTAACGGTATCCTGGGACATTCAGTGATGTTACTATCACTAAGTCCCCATTAACAAATTTCTGGAAGATTTACTGTTGATCAGAAACCGAATTGGAGAGTATGTAAACATGAGACTGATTATTACTGGACACCGTGTCCCCTCTTCCTGACCAAAAAGTCAGTCTTCAGCCAGCCTACCCAAAGCTCAGCTGTCCCACACACATTTCCATCAATCTGGGAGGATTGAGCAGAGGCCACTACTCCTGAAGAATGAAGACTGATAGAGTGCAGGCTTAAAGCCATGTCTGGTATTTTGAATGAACATGGCCTAGAGCCTCCAGGGTTTGGAGTGGAGAGGGATGTGTTGGGTCCTTGCTTGAAAGGCCTAGTGACGGGTCAATAAAGGGGGTTTAAAATCTTTAGTGTGGGACCTCCAATAGGTGTGAGTGACACCCCAGCATCCCAGAGAAGATACCCTCTACTTTTTGCCTGACAACAGCTCAGTTAGTGAAAGCTGCTGTGCTATCTGCTTTGCCTCTGCCTTCTTCTTCTAGTGTGTGTGAAATAGTGGGGGAAGCTGGAAGATGCCCTTAATCGTCCGCATAATGTTGCTGAGATGTGGGCTGCCTTGCATCTTCATAGTACATGGTGACAGGGAGGACGAGTCAGGCATGGGTGAGAAGGTCACCTGCTTTACTTTAGAAGACGCTCTGTTTTCAAACGGATGATTGAGAGGGTCGGGGGTAAAATCCAGAATATACTTACAATTCCAGCTACTTAACGAACTTAATGCAGAAGCCCATTCTCAGGTGGTCAGCCCAATGAATGACGACTTCTGCATGTCTTCTGGTGACAGACCAGGTCATTTTCCATTGTCTGCAGCCTGATTGTCTTTGTTGTTATGGTCTTTATGACTCTCATTCCTTAACCTATAAGGTAAAACTGTGAACTGATTCTTTTAATAGTCTCTCAGTAACTTAGCAACTCAGTCCTGGTGCCTCATTAGTGGCACCAAGACCATCTAATTCATTTCATGCTCCCATCAAGGTGGGGTGGGACTGGGTGAGGGTGGGGGTTGGGGGAGTTTCAAATGCATGTCAGCAATGAACATTCTTTACGTGTCTCTCTTTAGATATGCAGGATAAAAACCATTTACTAATTTCCAGGTAAACCATTGGCTGTGAAAGAATTGTCCATAAGATGTTTGGTGATCTATTAACCTCTTCATTAACCCTTCTGCGCACATGTTAATCAGTTAAAACTGTCCTAAGTTTTATGAAATCCAATATATGAGCCCTGTCAATGGTGTGTTTGATCAGAATTCTCCTCCCTTTATCTTTATGTCCTCATGCTCCAGATTTCTACCACTCAGTGAACTTCACCTAAGGACTTGAACCATAACAGGTTCCATTTTCGTTCAGTCAGAAATAAAATATACCCTTAAATCAACTTGGCTAGGATCTGAAACATACAAATCATTAAATTAACAGGAATAGATACAGCAAGAGATTCATGAGAGATATTGCACATGCCTCACAAATTCTGGTAAATTTTCTTTGCACTCTCTCTACAACATTGACATCCTCCCTAAAGTACGTACATAGAAATAATGACAAATCTCTGGTTGAAACATAACCAGCGTGTTGTAAATATTTGCTTTTGTGCTGTATCCTCCATTAGTAAACCCAAGGATCCCAGATCATTTCTTAACATCTCTTCAACTTGTCCTGCCACCTGCAAAGATTTATATGCAATCTCCTCATGTCTATCTCTCTGTTCCCAAACCTCCTTTAAAATTATGTCTTTTTTTTCTTCTCATTCTTCCTATCAAAATATATTGCTGACACCTTTGTAATATCATTGTGCACTTCCCCTCAATCTGCAAATGATCACTGCCACCCTGTTTTCTGTCCATAAGCCATATTTGTGACCTTATGCCATTTTTCCTTGAATCCACTGGACTTTAAATTTTTTTTCAAACATATCAATTAAGTGGTACATTGTTATATGACCTTTGAATGTCCACTTGTACAATATCAACTGCATTACTTTCATTAACACTTATAAGACCCAATTTCCATGTTGGAAGATTGTAGCCAGAGGCTCTACGATTTTTTTATTTCCCTGCATAAATTGGAATTCATTGAATGCAGACTGGGTGACTTTTCTATTTAGGAATTACCAAACTTTTAAGTAAGCTGACTTCATCTAATTCTATGATATGCAACATTGCTACTGCCTCCTCCTTGCCTCTGCCTTTACTAGAGACTACCAATGCAGCAGTAAATGTACTAATTTAATATCTCAACCAGGCTGGGGCTATTTTCCCTGGAGAATCAGACGATGAGGGGTAGCGTTATAGAAATTTGTAAAATCATGACAGTCATGATAGGGTGAATAGTCAAGGTACTTTCCCCAGGGTAGAGAAGTTCAAAACTGGAATGCATAGGTTTAAGGTGAGAGGGGAAAAATTTATAACGGACGAAAGGGGCAACCTTTTCATGCAGAGTGTGGTGCATTTATGTAATGAGCTATCAGAGGAAGTGGTGGAAGCTGGCACATTTACTACATTTAAAAGGCATCTGGATGGGTATATGAATAGGAAGCATTTAGAGGGATATGGGCCAAATACTGACAAATAGGACTAAATTAATGTAGAATATATGGTCAGCATGGACGAGTTAGACCGAACGGTCTATTTCTGTGCTGTATATCTCTATGTTTCTATGATCCCAGGTCTCCTGCCTCCACAAAAGTATTTCCTTTTTCATTCTGATTTGGCAACACTCTTCAGACTGTGCTTATACTATTTATATAGTCGTGTTCATGTAGGGCTGACGAGTTGTCATATTCTGAGATTTCCTTGGAAATTTAGGTAATGACTGCCTTGCTAAAATACCAAAGGCCATGAATTTAATTTCAAAATTGCTGAAAAGAGCCATTTTGATAAAAATGTTCAGGGCAAATGTAAGAATGCCAGATTTCAAAGGGACACAATAATTTATACTACAGGAGAAAAGTGTGCTGATATGTTGACAAATCAACTCTGATTCGGGTGACCAATTGCTATTCATAAAATAAGAGGCATTTTGATCCTTGGACTTGGGCCAGAGGGTTTCTGGTGAGCATAAAAATGGAGGTAGAGATCCTGGTGACCATGAGAATAACTAGTGGGGAGATGATGATCATAATAGTGGCAGTCAGGATGGCCATAAGTCCTAGAGTAGCCATTGTATACTTCACATGGTTATAAAAAAAAGAGGTCAGAGCAAGAGAAGGGAGATTTTGTGATGCAGTGGATAGCACCTCTACATCTAAGCCCACAATTCCAATTTCAAGACACTCTCAGGGACGAAACAATTCAAAATGTTACATTTATAACCCAAGTAAACAGAGTGTCACCAACATGAAAATCTTTCCGACTCACTGATGTCAGGTACTAAGAATGGAGGAAACTCTTGGTCAGCCACACTTGATATGGAATGGGGCCTTTAAAGCTAAGGCCTGTAGCTTCAGATGACAAGAGGAGACTCCAAGACTCAGTCTTCCACAGACTGTCTTAGAAGTGAGCAACACTGAGTTGTCACAATTCTCTGGGTTACGTGCACTAGATATCCAGCACTGTTATTCCTAGAAATATCACAAAAATTAAACATTTTGTAAAGCATGCAAAAACCTCCCAATTTAGCTGATTTTTAGACCCAAGTTGACAGACAACACAGACCAGGTTTCAGTACTTAACAAGAATGATCATTTATTGCATGCAGTTAAACTCTTGCTACAGATAAACAGTTAGGAAGTGAGAGCATAAAGCTTTACTAATTAAAGCTCTAATCCCCTTATAAAATCCTATATACAAACACTCACAGACACACGCACACGCACAAACTACATTGTTTATCGATAGAGGGAGAATCTGGGAAAGCAGTTCAGTGGTTCCTATTCACAAGGGTAGCTATGATGATTCCAAAGATTCTGGTGATGGTCAAAATGCTGTTTCTCAGTCGTCCATCTCCAGATGCCTCTAATGGTGTGAAAGAGGCACAGGGTGGCTGCTTCACTAATTAAAAAAATGTCTTCGACTTAACAATTAAAAGTCATAGCTTACTACAGCTGTTGAAAGAAAGATAAAGTGTTTCTTTCTTTCAGGTTTAAACTGGCTTGCTGCAGAGGACAGCAGTGCAGACCAAATGGCTTCTCTGTATCTTGTTCCCAGCCCCATGCTGTTCAGCCACCTGAGAACCAATCACATAGTTGTTGGCAGGCAGAAAACCTTTGTCATTGATAACTGGTCACTAGTCCACAAATCCATTAGCTTCTTGTGGCCAAGTAAAGCTCCATCTGTAAGAACCCATTGGCTCCAGTTCATTTGCAAACATTGCTGTAATCCACAGCTGTACAGTGTTAATAGTGATTATCAAATTAATTGCTTTCAGCACTCCTTGGCTTTTAAAGGTCTTTCAACATTTCAGTCCACAATTGAAAAACACCAAAATAGCAAGGACCCATCTTTACAGAATAAATCGTCAAAATAAGGATCAGTCTCTTGAAATAGAGAATATTTTAACACCCTTGACTCTGACTGGTTGAGACATAACCAAGAATTATGTAACTCAAAATGAGAAAGTTGCCCAAATCTTTCTCCATGGCAACACCATGACAAAATTGATCTACTTGCCAACGAATCAGCACTTTGTTTTTATCCTGGTATAAATTGATGCAATCATTTGAAATTTGGCATTCTTATTTTTGTTTTCATGAGTACATGATAGAAAACTTTGCAATATGTCTCTCGTTTTAACAATACTGAAGTTCTGCTTATTAAAATGAAATGAGATATGGAGATAAGACAGAATTGGCTTTCAACTGTGAAAGTATACAATAGAACCAGGAGGATTATCCATGTAAAAGTACATTTTTATTCCTCCTATTTTAGTAATATTGTGGCATAATACATACTGAAGAACTGGAAACTGAATTACAGCAACCTTAGGGGAGCACATTACCCAATTCTCCCTTATAATTGCACGTGGCACAATTGTTCATTGGTTGAACTGAAACCTAAATGTTGAAAGCAACATTTGAGCATCAGGTATCAGGAAAGAACAAATTTCATTGAGGAGGAATGAATGGAACTGACTCCAGAAGGACCAGTCAGCAGAGGCTTCCAAATTGAGATGCTTTGCAGCTCCAAGTTCGGATTTATCAATATTGAGGCAACTTTGCTGTAACAGGCTTCTCCAAACCCCCAGATCTATTATACCTAAATAGGACTAGCCAGCAACTAAGAGCAGATATTGAAGTTGGTTGCGTGAGGAAAAAGGCTAGATTGTAAGGACTCATGCAGCCTACAAGCTATAATTTTGACACAATAAATTTGGAACATTTCTTTAATGTTCTGGCCCTTTGTTGGACATGTACTCTTTCCATGATTTCCCAAACCTGCCATGGATTGTATCAGGAAGAGTGCAAGGAATTGCAGCACATGTGTATGTGCTTCAATATAGTGTCATATTGCATTGCACCATTTCAATATCCTTTCATCTTCTTTTATATTTCTAATCTTTGTTTATGCAATAAGTGCTGGTGACATTGGTACTGAACAGCTCATCAAAGTCAATGAATAGTAATTTTGGATAATACATCACCCTATCAGTGGTAAAGCTATCATTCATGTCAAGCCAAGCATGGGATTTTTCACCATTAATGATATACTGCTTTGCCATATGTCTGCACTCTATGTATAGCTCACTGTGGTGAGCTTTGTCAAATCGTAAAATCAATACTGTGCGGAAGCAGGCCATTCAGCCAATCCCATCCATGCATGCCAACCCTCCGAAGACCATTCACCCAAACTTATCCCCCTACCCTATAATCCTGCATTTCCCATGGCTAACCCATCTAGCCTGCACATTCCTGGACACTATGGGCAATTTAGCATAGCCAATGCACCTAAACGGTCCATCTTTACACCGTGGGTGGAAACTGGAGCATCCAGAGGAAACCCATGCAGACACGGGGAGAACGTGCAAATTCCACACAGACGGTCGCCTGAGTATGAAATCAAACCTGGGTCCCTGGCGCTGTGAGGCAACAGTGCTAACCGCTAAGCCACCGTGCCAACCAAATACTCTGCCTTGATTAATTCCTGTCAGCAGAAACAGAATAACCAGTTGAAAGCATTTTTACACAACCCAGGAGGCCAAATCCCCTCCCTTTTCTATGTACATCATCTTTTTCTTTATTCCTGCACAGGTAGTATGTGTCACTGCAGAGACCAACATAATAAGTCCATACCTACTCACCTTTGAACTGAGTGGTTTAGAATCAACCACATTGCTGTTAATCGGAGTCATGAACAGGCAAGACCAGAAGAGGATTGCAGATTTCCCTCCCTAAAGGTATGAGTGAACCAGCTAGGCTTTTTTGCCTCAAGCAACAGTTGGTGCTAGTTGTCAGGGATACCATTACTGTGACTAGATTTTTAAATTCCAGATGTATTAATTGCTACTTTTTACTAGCTGCTAAGGTGGGATTTGATCCTATGTCCCCGGAGCACTAACTGGGCCTTCTGGATTATAAATCCTGGAATAATACCGTGATACCACAACAGCCCTACATTAAATTTTATGTAGAGATTTAAAATTTGATATGAACGCAAAGCAGACAGTTTCACATCTGCTGCAAGTTATTTGCCCTGCCTGATGTTTAGCTCTAACAAACAGCATATGAGATATTGCTTGCTTTGCTTCCTTATCCGAGTCAAATTGCATTCTCTGTGATATTTGAAACCCGAATTTTCATGTAAAATTTTATTAAGTTATAGTAAATAAGGCATCTTTTATAATAGAAGCTTGTATGGCCTTTCCTAGATATTATCACCAGAAAAGAAGTGGTCTACATACCTTTAAGAATTATTGTATGCGTATTCTTTTATTCCTTATACAGTTGTGGGATACATTCCAAGTTTTTGTTAAGTCAATTTTTATCCTGTCCATCTATAAGCTGTGTCTCTCCAGCAACAGAGAGCAGGAAACTAAAATTAGTGAAACGCTCATAAATTATGACTAAGATCGAAGAAAGGTTTACAAAAATACAAAAAAGGTTCTTTATTTTTATTCAAGTATGTGATATGAGCTTTTGTTGGTTCGATCAGCATTTATTGCTCATCCTTACTTGCCCTTAAGAAGGTGGTGCAGAGTTACCTTCTTGAAGTGCTGCAGTCCAAGTTCTCAAGGTACATTCACAATGACATTGGGCAGTGAATACTATGATTTTTAGTCAGCAAGACTGAAGGAATGATGATGTACCTACAAGTCAGGATAGTGAGTGGCTTGGAGAGGAACTTGGAGACTGGTGTTCCCATATACCTGCTGCCCTTGTCCTTCTGGTGGTTGTGGTTTGGATGATGCTATCCAAGCAGCCTTGGTGAATGGCTGTAGTAGATCCTGTAGATGGTACAAACTGCTACTAATAAGCATCGGTGGGAGAGGGAGTGAACATTTGTGGATGTGATGCTACTCAAATGTGCTGCTTTGTCCTGGATGTTTTCACACTTATTGGGTGTTGTTAGAGTTGCACTTATCCACGCAAACGAAGGTTAATATGGTTCTAAAGGAGATTGACGAAGTAGAGATTGAGAGGATGTTTCCTCATGTGGGGCAATCTAGAATGTGTGGTCATACTGTCAGATGAAAATGGCTGACATTGGAAATGAGGCTGGGATCTCTACAACTGCATTCTGGCCACCATTCTTTTTCCTGACCAATTCACTTCAGCCGTGCGTTGTGTTTGCAAACTCTAGTCAAGAGTGTCAGCTCATAATGCAATGGATGGAAGGCTACAGAATGTTAAATATTGTCTATTCCAGTCCCTGGCAATGTTACCTTGCGCTGTCATTAGACTGTAAATCTGCCTGCAGCACATAACAGATTTCTGCTTGAAACAGAAAGGATATACATATTATTCTTCATTGAGATAGGAGCAATGTCCACAAAAAACTGTGGCATGAAATTTGCTGAGAATGCGTCACCTCATCCTCCTTATTTTCAAGCAGCTTGGCTTCCATTGTATTGCCTCTGGTAATTTTCCATGACATGTTGCTGATCTTTAGGTTAGAAACCGCAGCAGCTATAGTTGCTGCTAAGTGCTGTGAGAAGAGCAGCGAGCATCAATGCATTCACCACATGCTATACCACTCCCTGTAGGGTTTCCCAACTTTAAATTGGAGCTGTTAAAGGTAACACCAAATGCTTCTATTCATTCATAGTCAATAGAAATCCATCAGCAGTTAATGTGAAATTTGTTGATGACCTCTTTCCATAGCAATGGTGAAGGATTCTTCCTGCAGCATGTTCAGCTTTTTAGGGTTTAAAAACAATGTTAGGTGGAGTATTGAGATTGAAATTAGCACTCCTAAAGTTAAATCAGTGTTACATGACCAAAATAGCAACCCAGTGAACACTAGAGGTGAGCTTGTTGGCATCGCTTATTATTGGACCAGAAACTGCACCCATGCGTGTGATACCAAGAAGCTTTGCAGCCATTACCCTAATGTTGATCTATTATAATCTGGGACATTCACTCCTTGTGATTTCTGACCCACAGGTGTACATAGTCGCGAGGTTAACCCCAGACCCCTTGTTTTATCTCATTGATCCATTTGGCCTGATCACATGGTCCTTTGCGGTATGTTGGAGAGTTACATTGGAGTAGTATCTGCATTTTTTTGTTATCTGCAGGAAGTCCAAGTCCCTATTCCCAGCAGATAACAAGGAATTGATGTACTTAATATTTTTGGACAAGTAATTGGTTGTAAGCTAACTTGAGATTTATATGAGCTTTCCCAGGTATAGTTGGCTTCCCAGCATTTTCTCCACAGTCTGCTTTGAGGCTATCTTTGCTGTGTTTTTATAACATGAGTCAAAATGTTTCCTTTTGTGCTGCTGTTTCTCAGCAGCCTTATTTCTCTGGTTGCTCCTTACTACCTGTCAAACATCGTTCTTGTCCGTATTTTTATGCTTGTTTACTTTCTTAACTGCTTAGCATATCTTGCTCAATTTTGCTTCAAGTTTTCTTACAATTGCTGCTAGTTAATTGTTCTCATTCTAAGAATTGTGTGATGTCCTGGAGTTTGTTATGCTTATACTCCATGGTAAGAAAAATCTCAAGGAATTGCAATTTAATAAGGTGGGACAAGAGCATGCAAGTAGCAAGTCATCTTTAATGAAAAAGTAAGTGTTAGGGTAATGAGAAATAGTAACAGCTAAACCTGAGAAACACAAAAAAGAGAACTGTTGCTACTAATGTCTGCAGATTTGCCAGCTATTTAACTTTTTAGAAATAAGAAATTAGTATTTTTGCATTTGCCACTTTTCTTATTGTACAGATTCTGATATTTCTTCACTTCAGATATTATTCAAGGTCACTTCTTTACAGAATCCTGGAATAGCACAGGCACTTGAGGTCTTTTGGCCCATCAAGTCTACATCGGTGCTATGCTGGGTCCATTCCAGTTAGTTCCACACCCCCATTCTTTCCCTATATCTCTGAATATATTTCAACATCAAATGTTTCTCCACGTTCCTTCTGAAAGTCATTATTGAACCTGAATCCATCAACCTATCAATGAATGCATTCCAAATCCTACCACTAAAAAGGATTTTATTACTTCCAATTATGTGCTTTCTGGTGATTATCCCTTCTGCAATTTGTAACAGCTTTTCTCTTCATTCTCTTGGTCTAAACATTTCATGATTTTAAACAGCTCTATCAACCTCCATTAGCTTTCTGTACACTAAGAATCATCTTAGCTTCTTCAAGGGAGCGAAAGAGAAAACCAGGAACTCCAGACCTGTTAATCTGCTGTTAGTAGTAGGGAAAATGCTCGAGTCTGTTATAAAGGACGTGATAAATAGATATTTGTATAGTACTTATCTGATTCATGTAGGCAGTATGGATTTGCGAAAGGGAAACGGAGGAAACCCGGAAGTGAGGCAACCCATTGCAACGGACCCCAGAATTTAAAAACCAGGCGGGAAAACACACCGACACTTCATCAGAGGCTGCACTGAGGATGTTACCAAGCATGGTAACAAAACATCTGCGGAACAACAAACCAGCTCGGCGAGCCAACCAACCTCAACACCCACAACCCGAGCTACAGATCTACTACAAAACCTTATGGAAGTCATGTTTGATGAACTTGTTAGAGTTTTTTGAGGATGTGACTAATAACTCGATAAAGAGTAGTCAATTGATTTAGTATACTTTGATTTTCAGAAAGCATTTGATAAGGTGCCCCACAGCAGGTTGATTATCAAAATTAAAACGCCATGGGATGGGGCATAGTGTCGTAGCATGGATTAAGGATTGGTTAACAGGCAAAAAAACAGTGACTAGGAATAAATGAGTCACTATTGCATTGCCAGGTTGAGGATAGTGGGACACCTCAAGGGTCAGCGCTTGGGTTGAAGCTGCCCATATTATATACCTATGATTTGGATATGGAGACCAAATGTAACATTTCAAATTTGCAGGTGATCTAAATCTAAGTGGAAATGTGTGTTGTGAGGAACATGTAAAGCAGCTTCAGGAGGATTTAGACATGCTTAGTCAATTGGCAAGAACATGACTGATGGAATATAATGTGGAAAATTATAAAGTTATCCACTTTGGTTAGAGGGACAGATGTGCAGAGTAGTTCTAAAATGATAACAGGTTGGAAGATATAGATATGTGAGGAGACTTGGGTGTCCTTGCTATTTAGTTACTGAAGGCTAACATCCAGCAAGCTATTAGGAAGGCTCATGGAATATTAGCTTTTATTGTGAGATGATTTGAGTACAGGAGTGGTTAGTCTTGTTTCAATAGCATAGCAGCTTGATTAGACTGTACCTGGAGTATTGTGTATAGTTTGGTCTCCTTATCTCAGCGAAAATATTATTGCCATACAGGGAGTGCTATGAAGTTTAACCAGAAACAAACAGAAATTGCTGAAGAAACTCAGCAGGCCAGCAGCATTTGTGGAGTAAAAACAGAGTTAATATTTCGGAACCAGTGCCCCTTCAGATTTCTAGCATCGGACTGCCAATACCCACAGCTCTTTGGTTTTTTGCAGCTCACCAGACTTGTTCCTGGGACAGTGTGACTGTCCTAGAGAGATTGGGTATTCTCTAGATTTTCAAAGAATGGAAGGTGATCTCATTGAATCCTAAAAAAATGTGTAAAAGGCTACAAGGGATAGATGCAGGCTAGATTATTTCCCTGGTTGGGCAGTCTAGAAACAGCTACACAATTTAAAAATAAGGGCGATGCCATTTAGGACTGAGATGAGAATTTTTTTACTCCGGGAGTTTTGAGCCTTTGGAATTCTCTCCCACAGAGGGCTTTGAGTATGTTTAAAGGAGAGATTGATATGGAAATAGTGTGGGTGAAGGGCATTGAAGTGTTTAATCAGCTGTGATTGTATTAAATGGCAGGGCACACTTAATGGGCTGAATGGTCTACTCCTCCTATATTGACTGTGTGTGGCACTCAGAATTGAACACAGTATTCCAGCTGGGGCTGGATTAGTGTTTTACATAAATTTAGCACAACTGGCTGGCTTTTGTACCATCTATCTCTATTTATAAAGCATAAGATATCAGATAATTTATTACCTTTTTTACCCTTTTCTGCAACTTCCACAGTTAGTCAACAAAGACTCACCCCTTACTATCTTCTATTCTATTAAAGATCCAGTTTCTATTCAAGCAAAATCTTTAAAATTATACCATTTAGCATAGAACTTCTTCTGGTTGAAGTATTTTACTTCAACCTTTCATGTTGTTCATTTATTCTACGGTAATTGTCTTTCCTAATAAACCCATCAAATTACTTTATCAAGTGCCCTTTGAAAGCGTATATACACAACATCACTTGAGCTGCCCTCATTCACCTGCTCTATTACTGTGGCAAAAAAAATCTCCGATTCGCCAAACATGAGATGCCTTTAACAAATATACCTTCTTCTTCGGCTCAGACCCCTCATTGTGTGTTCAAGCAACTGGATGCTAATCTCGCAAAAACTGTCTCTGGGACATTTGAAATATTTTAGAGTTTCCAAATTGCAGGCCACAGGCTATGGTTGTTCTTCCATTCTAATTAGAGACTTAAAATAAACTTTTTACATACAAGGTTATCATTTACATAATTGCTGTTAAATAGATCTAAACTACTCTGCTATTTGCACCTAAAAGATTCCTCTTGAGATGCTAAATGCAAACAACCTAAAATAGAATCCCTACAGTGTGGAAGCAGGCCATTTGAGTGTCCATCAAATCTACATGACCCTCTGAAGAGCATCCCACTCAGACACACCGTATCCCTGTAACACTACATATCCCCTGGCCAATCCACCTAACCTGCACATCTTTGGACTGTGGGAGAGAACCCACAGACATAGGAAGAATGTGCAAACTCCACATAGACATTCATGCAAGGGTGGAATTAAACCTGGATCCCTGGTGCTGTGAGGCAGTAGTGCTAACCACTGAGTCACTGTGACAGATAGTGGGTACCAATCCTTACAATGTCGATATGAACAAAGGATCCTCACCCTTAAAGGAAAAGACTGGCACTGCACCTGTTGGGATGCAGAGTCGTTCAAGTCCCAAGACACATTTGTCACAAACACACAGAATGCTGGAGAAACTCAATGGGCCTGGCAGCATCTGTGGAGAGAGAAACAAAGCTAAACTTTCTGGTACAGTATGACTCTTTCTTCCAGCATTCTCTATTTCCAACATCCACAGTGTTTTGCCTTTTTATTCAAGTACCAATTGCTGCTTAACTGAAATGTTGACATTAACCAGACAGTTAGTTTCATGTATTGAACACCACTCGTAACCAATGGTGTCTTGTACTTTTCAAGTGCAAGTAGTGTCCTGCATTCATCTGCAGACAGAGCCATCTGTTGTCCCACAGGACATGTCCTTGTCCTCTGTGGATGACAGTGTCCAGGATATGGGGGAAGCATCAAAAAGCTGCCTTTTGGACCCCCACATACCTCCCCCAAACCCCCCCCCCCCCCCCCCCCCCCCCCCCCCAGCTCTGAGACTGAAATATTAGTGACGTCGATAGGTGAATGGAATGTGGAATTGGAGATTGCTCAGGACCTCACACTAGCTGTTGCAAAGATGTGTGAGGGAGAAATGCGACAGGCTTCTGGAGGAGTATTGGAAACCAGATACCTGCTCAGCCCCTGACAGGAGAGAATCCAATGGTTGCAGCAATCAGGGACTTCATAGAAATGCAAAGGGAGCAGCAGCTGACAGATGTAAAGGCTGCACTGGCCTTTGTAGTTGAAAGGTTGGCCGTCATTGCTCAGAAGCTGGATCAATGCAGCCAGTGTCATGACTGCATGTCTGGCTTCACGTATAGATTGGTGGCTGTGATGGATGGACAGGCCCGGTGTCCTCAGAGTCTGCTGCAGAGCACACACACCTACATTCCACCGCCCCAGACATGGATCCCCAAAGCCGAAGCCAGGGTGAGAAGCCTTGACTCCAGTCTAGGTGCCCCATCCTCATAAGACATCAGGGACAGGAAGCACCAAGCTGGATGTGGAGCCACAGAAGTTTCACAGTTTCCACTCGGGAAACCATGGACGTAGCTGAGTCTGCCACCTATTCTATGCTTGTCTCTCTCTCTGGCCCTTGGAGATTCAGTCTGAGGAGGATTGCCAGGATCCAAAGGTCCTTGGGGTCGCTTGAGCAAAGCCCCAGGCCAATGACCTTCACTACAGAGCAGGTTATCTCTAACCCATCTGTAGAACAGGAGAGCTCAGGGAGACACAGCGCTAGGGAGAGGAGAAGGAAATTCTACAGGAGGGGAGAGGGGCCAAGGCTGACAGTTATGAAATTAGAGATAGTAGGAACTGCAGATGCTATGAAATTAGTTTGTTTTGTCATAAATTTTGTTTTTATGCATTCAAGTGGTTGTCCCTGTCTCTGCGTAAGGCCTAGACATTTGGTTGTGTCCTGTGGCATCACTCTTTGTGCAGTAATGGGACAGTGGATGGGAGTCAACAATGAGTGCCAATGATATCATGTGGGTAGCAATGCAAGTGTATGGTGTTGGTTCTCTCGGAACGTTAGTCAACTGTTCAGCTGGCTTTGAGCACAGGATTGGATATTTCAGGCAGTCCCTCAGTGATGATGGTGCCAGGGAGGAGCAATACACAGAGTGTCAATGTTACAGGATGACCAGGGAGTAGTTACTCTCTATGCCTGCATCACCAGCATATCAGGTATTTGCAGCCAATATTCTTCCTCTGTGATTTCTCATCCAATGACTTCTTGCAGATTCAGCTCCTTCCTCAATGTTGGCTCACTTACCCCACCCATTGCGCCTGTGTTCCCTGTCATTCTCCTGAACATTGCGCACTTTCCATATGCTTCATGGTTGAAATGTCGGTGGGTGGTCCTGTGCTACTATCTTCCAGCTTCAGCATTAACATGCAGCTGAGACTCCTAGTATCACCTTCTTCCCCCCAGGTGCCCATTCCTTAAACCCCACAGGTTACACACTCCCCCAGTTCATTACCAGAATCTGTATATACATCTACACCTGCCAATCTGTCCCTCCAATGCCCTTTGCCGTTTAATTTCTGTGAATTCAGACTTCCAGCACTTAGTGTTTTTTTCTCGTGTTATATGTTCTTTGTTAAGCACCTCTATGAGTGGTTAGTTCCAATTTAAAATGAGAAGACATTTCTCACTCAATGCAAAGTGTAACTTTTCTGTTAGCATGGTCCAAATCTTATGCATGTCACTGTCCAGACTCATGCCCTGGTTCAATAAGGCAGAACTAGTTGCATAATATAAATAATCAAATTGTTTGGTTTGCACAAAGGTCCAGCAAAGGAGTACTTTTAAAGTATACTTTACTGACCTGTGATCTTTCGATGGAATTTTGTAAGTAAAGACAAAAAATACAAATGCCAAGAAGATTTGCCAAATCAATAGAAAACATTTCAAAGGCACTGTGACTGCTGTTCCCATAAGAGGGTATGGTTTAAAGTTGGGTTTGTGGAGGAAGTGCTGTGTGGGATAAGGGGCCTAGAAACAGGAGAAACACCATTTCTGAAGAAGGGTCTAGGCCTGAAATGTCAGCCTTCCTGCTCCTCTGATGCTGCTTGGCCTCCTGTGTTCATCCAGCTCTACACCTTGTTATCTCAAACACCAGGCCTATCCTTGTCTCTCTCTTTGTCCATGGATGTCAGGCTTTGCTGCTCCATCGCTCATCGAGGTGTAATTTGGAATCAGCGTGAGAGGCTGGAGCTACAGCAGGTCGATTTTGTGTGAAGAAGCATTCTTGAAATTTGACCATCTTTAGCAGGCCATTTGTGATGCTGCTGCAAGGTCCAAACTCAGAGTGTTGACCTTCTTGGTCAATGCTCCCACTTCCTTCTGAGAGGGGTCTTTGAGTGGTTTTTTGGTCTCCTGTGGGACCATGTCATCTTTTCCCTTCCCCCTGGATCAAAAATGCCTCTATAGTGCTGTGCTCATTGCTATGGATTGCCCAGTTTGCCTTGGCATTCAGTTTACAAGAATTCCCATTGCAGCAGTATTTTCTGTGCTGCTTCTTCTAAGATGCCATCTGCCTGTAAGAACAGCAGGCTGCCCGTCCAATGCCATTGACAAACAATTATTGCAGGAGCCTCCTGTTGTGTGTAGAGCTTGCCTGCAGTGTCGAAGAACAGATAGCATCTCAGCACACCAAACCAGTGCCACAATCATTCACATGAAGTAGGGATGTGAATCTATGGCTACCTAGAGTAAATTGGGCTAGAGTGGCTCATAAATATAACCAGAACTCTTAACAACGTGATTACACTGATATTGTAAGCACCGGAAATTTGGAAAGTGCCTTTTGGGATCTCAGTCTATCGAGACAAGTTGTTCCTGTTATGTATGTCTTGCATTGTATATAATTTACATAGAATCCTGATTACAACAGTGACAGTCAAATGGGTATTGAGTTCAATAAAAATTGGACCAAATTGTCTTTGTATTGATTTTGTGGAGTCTTAGATTCAGTTTAAAATGTGCGTGACAAACAGGTCAGAAATGTGATGAGTAAAATTGTCTTACACTGTGTGAAATGTTGTGATTTGAATTGCAGTGCCTTAAAGGCTGATGGAAACAGATTCAATAATAACTTTCAAAATAATACTGGATAAATTCTTGAAGGGGCAAAAAAAAATTGTTGGCCAATGGAATGGAACTAATTGCATAGCTCTTTCAAATAGTCAGGATAGGCATGATAAACATAGTCATGAATGTAATATACTTTAGTTCTATGATTTTGTAAGATTTTATGTATCTTGTATACAGAAGCTGAAGAAAACTTTGTTTGTTCTTGTAAAGCTACGTTTCATAAATCAAAAATGGAGAAGAGCACCCTCCACAGTCAATTTTATTGTTCCATACAGTAGTCATATTGACAATTTAATTAGAAATGGTGAAAATTTATGAGGAATGTTTTGTGCTTGGCTAAGCTTCAATCAGTTGAGACTGTTCTGACTCAATTTAGAGATCACCCCGAAAGCCAACAGAGATTTTCTATCTGATTTCAACCAAATCTGGAGGTGAAAGTGTGACACCTGGTCTCAGACCTCCTAACAACTTTAATGTAATTTCCAAACCCATTTCAATGAAAAGTGTTTGGAAATCACATCAGACTCTGACTCAGACAAATTAATTAATTAAAAATAACAAAGGAGGACAAAGGAACATGTTGAAACATATTTTTATTCATCAAAGAGACTCGATTTAGAAATACCTGCTGAGAAATAATCAGGTTTACAGAGAATAATTTTTTTCCAGTACTTTCTAAAGTAAAAATATTACTTTGGAGGAAAGCTTCCAGCTCTCAATTGCAACATCCCTACAGCCTTGGGGACAATTCTGGATGGTGTATGAATGTAGGCGAACGGACTGTCTTTTACAAGAATTGTAAAAATACAACACACATCTCATATCTTCAGAAGGGATCTAAGTGGCGTTTTTAAGTGCTCTAATTATCTTTTTGATTTCAGTTAATACTAGGGTGAAGGGCAAGGGCGGAGGTCAGTTCCAACGCTCTAAAGAAATGGTGAATCTACCCTGTCCAGAAATACAATTTGAAATCTGGAGACATATTGGTTGCTTCACAACGAGATCAATCAAGTCACATCATGTTTAATGCTATCACCATTAAGGAATGAGAATGAAAGTGCTTTAACCTCTGTTGTTATGTTATCAGCAGTGGCTTGTAAGCAGTAATAATTTAGAAGATACATTAATTGTGATTAATGGTGGCAAGAACCCATTTGGAAAGAAGGTAATTCTATGTACCTAACCTAACCCTGAAGTCCATTAATCATAGATAATGCTAACCTTCAAATTCACTATTGTTTTTATGCAACACTTCAGACCATCTTATTCCAATGATGCAACAAAATGGCATCCACCTTCTGATGAGTTATGACATGCAGTCCATTATCACTGCCTAATCGAATTTCAGGAAATTATCAGTGGCATCGAGTAATATATCACAGTCCCATTTAACTCCATATTCATTCAAGAGCATTATAAATCACAGAGATCTTTTCAGTACCTTTCTGCCAATAACATTTAAAGAAATCCTCTAGGGCATTAACTTCAGTAACTTATGTAAATAAATCAAGATACGTTTTTATTTTTCTTTTAAATTGTGTACACATGATGTGCAAAAGCAGATCTGCTTGATTTCCTTAAGAGACTAATGATTATACCCCAAGTGACACATTGTTTCCTTTTCAACCAGCGCAGATGAATTATTGCCGTTCCTGCAACTTCTTCAAACGTATTTTCATAAGATTTATCAATTTCACCTCACCCACCTACACAAGCACACTGTATTCTATCTGTTATGTGAGTCAAAAAGAAAATACTTTGCTATTGGCTTTCATTAAATAATTAATCATAATATGAAAGAAAAAATTTATGTGGGCTGATTTAGTACTAATGTAAAAAAGTGCAGAAAATGAGTTATGTTCCCATGCTGTCATTATATTTATCCCCAGTTTTGACTTCTTCTCCTCACCTTAATTCTTACTCAAATCCAGTGCCACTAGTAACAACTGTCCTTTGATATCTCAAACCAACAGCATTTGTCACAGCAACGTGCTGATACCTGAAATGAGGTGCACAATATGTTGCATTTCTGTACATGCTTCTCAATTTACAACATCATAATATTACTTATCCAATTGAATTACACTTTGATGTAAGGAACAGATTTAAAATGGAAAAGGGTTCAGAAATTTCAAACCCATTGCTACCTTGGAGGGTCCTCTCCTAGACATTATTTTATAAGGATATTGGAAGAATGGGGAAGTTCAAAGGTACAGTCCATCAAATTCAGAGCCAGTACCATGTAGCCTTTATGTTTTGTGCCTTTTTTGCTCATTTTCACTCAGATATTGACACAGTTACATAAGCATTGCAAAAAATATTTTGCAAAGTGAAGATATTTGATCTTATGTCTTGGCTTCTGAATTATAATATTTGTTCCTATTCTATCCAGATCAACTTGACAGCACTGCCGGTGACAAATAACTGACAGAAACCTAGCACTGTGAGTTAAGAAAGCAAAACATAGAACAGTATAGCACAGTGACAAGCCCATTGGCCCACTGTACCTGTGCCAACCATGATGCCATTCTAAGCTAATTCCATCTGCCCGCGTCTGATCCATATCCCTCTATTCCTGCCTGTTCATACGTCTGTCAAAATGCCTCCTAAACGTAGTTATCATGTCTGTTTCAATTTCCCTTGTAGTGCATTGCAGGCACCCACCCTCAATGTAAAAAAATGGCCTTGCACATCTCCTTCAAACTTTCCTGCTCTCACTTTAAACCTACGCACAGTAGTACTTGACATTTTGATCCCTGGAAAAAGACTCAAACTATTCACCCTATCCACGCCCCTCTTAAATTTATATACTTCCGTCATGTTGCCTCTCAGCCTCCAACATTCTAGTGAAAACAATCGAAGGTTGTCCAACCTCTTATAGCTAGTACACTCCAATCCTGGCAACTTCTGGTAAACCTCTTTTGCACCATCTCCAAATTTTCCACATCCTTCATTTAATGTGGCTGCAAGAACAGCACACAATACTCCAAATATGGCCTAACTAAAGCTTTATACAGCTGCATCATGACATGCCAACATTTATACTCAGTTCCCCATCTGATGAAGGCAAACATACCGTCTGCCTTCTTTACCCCCGTATCCACTTGTGTTACCATTTTCAGAGAACTATCCACTTACATCCCAAGATCTTTCATTTTTTGAATATTCCTAAGCATCCTGCCATTTACTGTATAATTTCCTTTTGCATTTGACCCCCAAAAATGCATCACCTCACACTTGTCTGGATTTAACTCCATCTGTCATTTCTCTGCCCAACTTTACCTATATCCTGCTGTATCCTTTAATAACTTCCCTCTCTACCCACAATTCCTCCAATTTTCACATCATCAGAAAACTTACTAATCAGACCACCTACATTCTCATCCAAATCATTTATATAAATTGCAACAACAGAGGCCCAGCATTGATCCATGCAGTGCATCACTGGTCACAGACAGTCAGTCAGTAAAGCACCCCTCCACACCTCTCTGTCTGTTGTGGCCAAGTCAATTTTGTATCCAATTTACCAACTCACCAACTCAATTAATCTTCTGGATTAGCCTATCATGATGGACTTCGTAAAATGCTTTACTAAATTCCAAGCAGACAACATCAACTGCCTTACCCTCATCAATCATTGTCGTCCCTTCCTCGAAAAATTCAGTCATATTTGTGGGTCAAGACCTCTCCCACAGAAAGTCACATTAACTATCCCTAATAAGTCCATTCCATAAGTCTTTTCCAAATGCAAATAAAGTATGGGCGTAAGAATCTCCTCCGGTAATTTCCCTATAACTGATGTAAGGCTCACTGGCCGATAATTTTTCTGAATTAACCCTGTTGCCTTCTTAAACATAGGAACAACATTGGCTATTCTCCAGTCTCCTGGGACCACACCTGTGGCTAAACAGGATAGAAAGATCTCTGTCAAAGCTGCAGAAATCTCCTCCCTTGCCTCCTTCAGTATCCTGGAATAGGTCCCATCAGGCCCTGAGGACTTATCTATATTAATTTTTTTCAAGATACCCAACATTACCTCCTTTTTAATGTCGATATGCCTTTGAATATCAACATAGTCTACATACATGGCGAACAAGGTCCAAAATCAGTGGGTAATAGGAAAGTCAAATAGATTGAGATCTCTCACCATAGCTTGCAAGCAACAACCCTATGCTTATGTCCCAGAAGAAGGAAGTCAGTGAGACTGAGGAGCTGATACTAGATGGTTCACTTTGCGTAGCTGAGAAAGCTAGTGGTGATGCGAGAACCTATTGACTGCCAGGAATGACCCTTCTGCTTTGAAGAATGAAGCAATACGTTCAGCCACGTCTTTGTTGCACCTCAGAGGAAATAGTCCAAAAGCACTCTCCATAATAACTGCTGCATCAAACCAGTGTGATGTCTATAGAAGTAGTGCATTGGTTGATACAGTAGGCTATCCTTACAATGGTCTAGATGTTGTAAAACTGACATTGATTACCTGAAATGTCATTGCAAGTGCCTTTTCTATGAAGCAGTATGGCTATAGATCACATTAGTGTAAATGGAACAATTCTGGAATTAATTTCCATCTAACTTGCAGAAGCTGTTGTTTTCAGTTATTGACAGGTAGGTACACCAAGGCCTGTGGATGTGACTGATGGGAGGATAAGGGAGAGGTGGTGCTGGTTAGTACAGTTGGGAAGGTGACTATTATGTGCTTCAGAATAACACCAACAGCATGAGTTTGCTTCCTATTTCAACTGATGCCTGCTCACTCTGTTCTTAACAGTGGGAGGCAATGGCAAGCTGCCACTGACAAAACTTACCAAGAAAGCAGCTCAAGATGAAGCATCAGTAAATAATGAGCCAAGGACCTGTCAATGATAACCTGGCGCCAGTGCGGAGTTATGTCCCTGATATGCCCCCTTTCACCTTGCTATGCCTTCAATCCCATTTGATATTGTATTGGAAAGCTTTCAAATCAATTCCTATTATAGATTATAATGACTTAGTAATTACCATGGGCATCTTTAGCCAGTACTTACATACATTATCATTCCTAAAGCCTGCGTGGAAGCACGTACTATCACAACATTTTTTTTCCTCTCTACAAGTTTTTTTTTACTGCTGCATTTTGGAAATGCTTTAATTGTCACTATTTTTGTAGACATTCAGATATTTGTCATTGCAACAGAAATTCCAAAGTAGCTGATAGTAAATCTGCAATTTTAAGAAATTCGTTATGTGCCATGTGGTCATTTTTCGATGTAAGCCCAGACAAGGCAATTAGGCTTTTCACTAATAAAAACATTACCATAGCACAGTCTGAACATTTCCCTGCTTGGTGTTGCAAAGGACTGATAAATATTACCTCCTGTGTTTGAAGGTATCAGCCAGTGGATTATGTAATAAAGGTCTTTTGGCCTCATTATCATCAAACCTAATAGATACCCAGGTAACTCACTGCAGAAGATGATTTGAAGTTTGGGGCATTACATTACCTGCATTGAACATAAGTTAAGTAATAAAAGTGAACCAGGGTTTGGAGAGGGGTTTGACTAGGAGAAGCTCAACAGTGGAATCAGGAGAGGGGTAATGCTAGTGACCGTGGAAGGGGTATTAGTATGGATTGAGAGGAAACTGACCGAACAATGGCATGGATCATAAAGATTTGCTGAGTGCTCTGACTGACATTGATGTGTTTTGCAAAAGGAAACTGACGGGTATCAGTAGGTATTGGAGAGGGGATATGGAAAGGGGAGTGATTGGCATTGGTAGGCATTATGAGAAGAACATTAATTGAAAGGGCCAGTGGGGGAAGAAATCAACAGGTGCAGGATGCACTGAGGCAGGGTGCAGGATACTGGGGTCATGATAGAAGAATGTGGTCAGCTGTAAAGTCCAACATGGTTTAATGCTAGGGCTGGGAGGTTTCTGCTCATCCCTCTCAGAATCTAATTAAGCTAAGCCTATTTTAAGAGCTTGTCCTTTCCATAGTACTCTCCATCACATGCAGTGGATTCTTTAAATGCTACCTGATTAGCTGCATGAAGACCAGGGTCTTCCTGAATGCAGCTGTGTAGGTGGCTGTCATATAAAACTCAAAATCAGAGACCAGGCTTCAAAAAGACACGAGGGCCATTGCGTGGTAGGTAATGGATACCTGTTTTTTAAGTATAGTGGATAGCATGCTTTTGCCTTGTAATGAGCTGGGGTGGGAAAGGGTCACTCTTTGCCTATCATACAAGATGCATAATGCTCAGTGCATGATAAACAGGGATATACAGGGAAAATGTAATTCTCATTACATTTCAGCAAGGATATTCAGTCTGAAGGAACAATATACCAGCTAATTAGACTTTGAAATATATTGTACAGTTTCAAGTTCTGGGCAACCCATTAAACAAGATGTACTCAAAAAATTATTTTAATTATGAACAAAATAGCAAATATGGGGACAGGCATCACTAATATATACATTCAAGCTTTTATTATACTGTCAACAATTTAAACATTTCTCTAAATGTTTCCACAGAAGAAACCTCTGCACTGATCACATAGTGACTCTTTAAACTTATGTTTAGGTGTTCGCCTTTAATTTGTGATGCTGGAATCTAATTTTTTTAATTAAAATGTCAAGTATAATGGTGATAGTCAGCATAAATAAGATCCCATTGCTAGATGGGAACTAGATTACATTTTATAGTTTATTATGGTAAGGTGACCATGAACTGTCAGCACACATGAATCATCTAGGGAGGTAGTTTGAGATCATCTGACTCAGCAACAATTTCACAACCCAGAAATCAAGGTTTCCTATTTATATTTTCTTGTCTAAAAATTAACCTACAGTAGTAACACAATAAAACAAATAGATATATGAGAGAAAAATAATGTTTTTTTTAGGTAAATAGGAAGTTGGAAGAAATTCAGATTTTAAAAAATCACTCCAAACTGAGAATGTTTGATGAAAATTATGAATTTGAAGTGGTATTCCAGAGTGCAGAACATGGTATCTGTATTATAGAGTTTTTGGCAGAATTCTCTAAACTCAAAATCTTCAAGTTAGGATGGATATTAAACACATGCACATTAATTTTCAAATTATTTGGAATGCATATTCATAACTCATCCTAGCTAGATTTATCAGTGATATTTATTTGACAGTATTGCTGCTTAAGAATCCAAAAAAGGAAAGATCAATGGTTACTTAAGACACTTGAAAGCAGTGGTGAAATACATTAGGCTATTTAAATCACGTAATGTTAATAATAGAAGTCCTTTGCTTCACCAATGACCTTCCCTCCATCAAAGATTATAAATGGGACAATTTGCTGATAATTACACAATATTCAGCACCATTTGGGACCCCTGAGATACTAATACATACACAGCAAAACCTGAACAGCATCCAGGCTTGGGCTGGCAAATGACAATTGTACCCATGCCACACTCATGCCTGGCTATGCCCAACTACTTCCCTTCAGTATTCAGTTGCATTATCATCACTGACTTCACCACCATCAATCTCCTCAGGGTCACCGGTGAGTAGAAACTGAACTGGATCAGCCCAACACTGTAGCTATAAGAATACGTCAGAGGCTAGCAATTCTGTGCAAGTAATTCACCTCACATCTCTCCTGATCCTGTCCACCATCTACAAGGTATAAATGATGAAATACTCTCCAGGTCTCTGGTTTGAAGCATCTCCAACAGAATTCAAGAAGCTTGACACCATCCAGTACACAGCTTCACTGGCATCTCATCCATCATCTTCGACATTCATTCTCTTCGTAATCAATGCACAATAGCAGCAAAGATGCACTGCAGCAACTCAGCAAGGTTACTTTGACAGTACCTTCCAAACCTTCGACCTCCATCACCTAGAAGAACAAGGGCAACAGATTCATGGGAACACCAAAACGTGCAAGTTCCTCTCCAAATCACACACCATCCTGACATGGAATTACATCAGTCCTGAGGAAGGGTCACCGGACCTGAAACGTTAACTCTGTTTTCTCCTTCACAGATGCTGCCAGACCTGCTGAACTTTTCCAGCAACTTTGTTTTTGTTCCTGATTTACAGCATCCACAGTTCCTTCGGTTTTGATGGAACCAAATCGCTGTTCTGAAGGAGGGTCACTGGACTCAAAACATTAACTCAATTTTGTCTCCTCAGATGTTACATGACCTGCTGAGTTTGTCCAGCAATTTCTGTTTTTGTCACTTGTTCATTTATCGTTAGTGTATGAAGATCCTGGAGTCCCATTCATAATGGTGCTGTAGGTGTAATTCGGTCTCACAGACTGCAGCCGTTCAAGAAGGTAGCTCACCACAGTCTTCTCAAGGGCTACTAGAGATGGGCAATAAATGCTAACTAAGCCAACGCCGCCTACATCACATGAACATATTAAGAAGTTGGCATTGTTTTCCTTATTAATTTGTCATGAAGCACTTTCTTTCAGGTTTTGTGAAAATTCAATTCCCTTCTTTTTCTCTTTGTCTCTTGATGGTGATCATTTGTGCTGGAATGTCAGTAAAAATGACAAAGTTGTAAAATATTTATTTGCACAGAAATAGGCTATTTGTTCCAAAATATCCCAGCCTGTCGTTATGCTCCAGATGAATCTCCTTCACTACGCCTTATTCAAGTTCATACATTTCTGTTCGCATCTCCCTGTATTGATCTAGCTTCCCCTTGAATGCACCTATTCTATTCAATTCAACCGGCCATTATGGTAGCAAGTTTCATATTCTAATCACTATCTGATTAAAGAAGTTTCTTCTGGATTTTCCATCAGATGTACTAGCGACTACCTGGCACTTTATGGTCGTGTTCTGTTCTCCCCCACAAGTAGAATCATCGACTGTACCTCTGCCTTTTCAAACCTTTAAAGACAACTGAGGTTGTTGACTTGCTTGCCGAGCTGGCTTGTTTTTGTTCAGACATTTCATCATGATGTCACCTAGCATGGTGACGAAACGTCTGAATGAAAACAAACCAGCTCGGCGAGCAAGTCAACAATCTCACCCACAACCCGAGCTACAGATCTTTGCCAAAACTTTAAAGACAACTGTCAGATAAGCCCAAGTTTATACTCCCTCAGTCTTCACTTTTCTGGAGAAAACTACCCTAACCTATCAAATCTTTCCTCTTAGGTATAAACTTTAATTCCTGAAATTTTCTCTATATCCTTTCTATAACATGGTGATCAAAACTGTTTACAGCGTTATAAGTGTGGTCCAACCATCTGATTGTGAGTAGTGCCTTTTCTGTTTGGCCAGCGTTGGCCAGTGAGTATTTGAACGTATGTTCCATCACAGAATTGTTTGGCTTCACATATTATGTTGTAAAATTATGTAATAAAAAGGCTGTAATTCTAAGTATGTGAAAGATGTCCACAGAGCTGCACTTTTGGAAGGGACCACTGGATGGCGATGAGGATTAAGAGCACAGGCTGAAGTTACTCTTCCTGGGCTCAGCATCACCGAAATTCACAGTGTAATTATTGACCTGACTGAGGTCAACTACGTCAACAGTAACTGCAATGTATTTATATAGCACTTATAACATATTAAGGTATTGCATGGCATTTCACAGGAGTGTAATCAGGTGAAAATTAACACTGAGTCAAAAAGGAGACAGTAGAGAGATCTTAAAGATTGCCTTCAAGGAGGAAATCAAGGTAGAATATCTTAAAGACAGAATTCAAAAGCTTAGGACTGAGATAGCCGAAGGCATGGTCGCTAACGGTGGGGAAATTAAGGAAACACTTCTGAGACTTTGCTGTCCTGTATGGTCACATCCTGTAACAAATAATGAATTTCCTCAATGCAACAATCATAAAATAAAAAAAAAATCAGGAAATAAACAATCAAAAAAACCTGAGCTCTTTATATTTACCAATGAAAAATATTGCACCAGACACAGCCAGAGTGGTCGCCTTATGAAAATGAGATGTTTTCTTCATCTATCAGATCACACTACATTTGTGCAGCAAACTGTTGGAAATGCAAGGTGAAAACACAACAGTGATGTTAATGTCATAGCTGGAACATTGTGAACATCCTTGTGTTATAAAGCATAGGTCGATCCCCCCGCTCTGACAACTAAAACCAAGACACCCTATAATCTGTTAAAAGAGCCCCAATCTGATATAAAGGAGTGGTTAAATAAAATAAATCTCTGACACTCATTTTATAATCAATGAATAACAATTTATTTATCTAACTGTAACAGTGAACAAACTAACTAAACTGTTAACAAACCGAATAAACCCCTTCCAACTACTAACTATTCCTGAATAAAACAAGATTATAATAGTATGCTGTTGCAACAAATACAAATCCCACTTATATAAACTTAAGTAAAAAGATTAGAATTTAGCCTCTTGAAGTTACAACCAGGTTATGTCTTCTGGAGTGTTCTGTGTCTTCTCCAACAAATTCTTCTGTCAGGAACGCCTTCTTGCTGAATCCTTCTGTCAGGATGCCTTCTGTGTGAATCATTTTGTCAGGAACATTAACTTTTTGTGCTGGAGATACCTTTAATTTAGATGGAGCTTAGTCTAAGATGTGCAGGTCAGGTGGATTGGCCATGGTCATTTGCCCATAGTGTACCAGGACGTGCAGGCTAGGTGGATTAGCCATGGGAAATGCAGCGTTACATGGTTAAGGTAGGGGGTAGGTCTGGGTGGGATGGTTTTTGAAGGGTCGGTGTGGACTCAAATGGCCTACTTCCATCTCTAGGAATTCTATGCTACATATTGTTTCAAGAAGTCTGCCTGGATACACCTACCAAAGTCCCTGGTACTCCTTCATAGAACATAGAACATTACATAGAACATAGAACATTACAGCGCAGTACAGGCCCTTCGGCCCTCGATGTTGCGCCGACCTGTGAAACCAATCTGAA
>NC_063335.1:13127909-13166659 GCF_021869965.1 Rhincodon typus
CACCTTGTTGTCTCGGATTCTCCAGCATCTGCAGTTCCTACTATCTCTGCATCCCAGGGTTGTTCATTTGCTTTCGTAATGCTTACTCACCTGGATACTGGCAAAATCCCTGCCTTGCCAGGTCATGCATTGCCAACTAGTCCCGTTGCGTCACCAGGAAGCTTACCTTGCTGGTCAGCAATCCTTAATCAAGAAGGTATACAGTTTACTGTATGGTCGTGTTGTACGCCAAGCTCACACCCGTACTGTGTGCCAGGAGCTTATGAGGTGAACACACTGCATGTGCAACATGTAAGCAGCCATGTCTCTACACCTTAGAGGAGTTGCCCTCAGTGAAGCCCAGGGTGGCACTAGCCAGTGAGACTTAGCAGAGTAAGGGTAGCATCCCACATTCCGGTCTAGGGGATTGCCCACCGTCAGCTGGGGTGGTTCCAGTCAGTGGCTGTGTAGGGAGTAAGATACTATCAGATCTGTGGTAGCCAGACCAGGGATTAGGGTAAATGGGAAATGTACAGGTTTCAATTAGGGGTCTGTGCACTTCTTGTCCAGGGGCATCCAAGTTAGGTTTCTTAAGGCGATGGGCACTGTCAATCCATCGACGGGAAAGTATGGGAAAAGGGAATGGAGGGGAGTGGAAAGAAACAAGGAGGGACTGCATCCATGGGAACGAGGCTCAGGAACATATTCTTTTGATCGGATGCTGAAGGCTGAGGGGAAGATGGAAATTGCAGGGCAATGGCCGACATGGAAGGGTCGCTCGACATGAAACGTTAACTCTGATTTTGTGCTGCAGATGCTGCCAGGGCTGCTGAGCTTTTCCAGCACTTTCTGTTTTCACTGTTTGGAAGGGGATCTGGATGCTTGGGGCCTCAGCAACACATTGAGGTGGAGGCTAGAAGCGACGGGCCAAAGGGCGTTTACTGTCACTTTCCATTGTGCCGGAAGTTGCAAGTACACAACAGGAAGTAAACTGACTGCGATCCACCTGGAGTGGGTGTGGAAATGTATAGATCTGAGAGGGAGGGGGCATGCAGGCCCCAACGATGTGAGGCCCTGTGAAGGTAAATGACCTGATGCATATACTGATATTCCGTACTAGTCACAAACCTGAAGAGTCTTAATCCTTGGCAATCCTAAAGCGTGGGCCCCTGTATGCTGCTCATCTCCAAGTCTCAGGCATTGCTGACAGTGTTCATTCACACTATTGCCACTGTTGGAAACAGAGGACATGGAAAGGATAGGGGTGCATTAGGATGAGGACAGTAGTGTCAGCAGAACCCATTGTTCTGAATATGAGTGTTCATTTTATTTACACATGCTGCAGCAAGCTCTCAACACAGGCATCAATCCACAGTACAGCTTGTGTGTACATGAAGTGAGATATCATGCTGGGGCACTAACATTTGGAACTGCACAAAGAGTCAAACAAACAGATGCAGTGAAAAACAATGTATTTTGTATTCGAATATGAGACTTTATATAAGAAAAAGTAAAGCCACCGTAGTCCCAGAGGATCATAGGCCTGCTCTCTCTCTTTAGAGAGAGAGAGTGAACTGGTACAATGACATGTGTATGACCAAAATGCCCTCAATAGGTTTTCTTCTTTCCCTCCCGTCCCGTTCAACTCAGTGTGGAAGGAACCTGATTGACAGTAGAGCCCATTGGTCCTGAAGGTTTGGTCTGGAGACCCCAGGAATATTTGTGTTGGATGGCCCTGACATGTGAACGGAAAGTGAACACTCCCCAGATTAAGTTTCCAGTATTGGACATGGCTAGCAAGGCAGCCATCGATGGACCTACCGAAGAGAAAATTTCTGAGGTGAAAGTGTGTGGTTCCTCCTCCAGCCGGGTACCTCCTGGCATAGCACTGGCCCGGGTGAGGACGGCGCACCTGAGGAGTGCACCAGGTTTCCCGTCTGTCTGACACCATGCTTTCAGTCCTGAGGACCATGGCTGGGTGATGTGTGTGTGTGTCTGTGTGTGTCCCTCACCAAGGGAGGGTGTTGGACTTGGCCCTCTATGACAGGCACCAACATATCCATGGAGGCAGCCAGTCAGTCGAATGCATTGCTGCATTCCTGCAGCCTCTGGGCAATGAGGGCCATTGACCCCCACGCACCCGTATGTTGCTCCAGTTCACCACTGTCCATGTGGATGAATTACCATATTGCTGACACCACCGGGTCTTCTCCTTCCTGCTGCTGAGCAGGTGCCTGGTCTTCTGTTTGTTTCTAGGCCCAGCTGCAGTGCTGTCGCAATAAGGTACTTCACTGAATTGTACTATCAGTCTCTCGAAGGCTAATGCTCCCATCGAGGTGTTGGTATCTGAGTGTGCAGGAGGATGCCTTTTCACTGATTCCTCTGAAACCTTGGTAATCTCATCTTCACAGGAGGCTTCTGGTGGATCTCGACATTTCTCCGCGGAGGGGATGAACACCCCTCCGGTATTATGGCCAGGAATCAGAAGTGTTGTGCAATGAATGACACTGCCTAAGGGATCACTGTGAGAGTTGGAATAATACTTACTCATTTGGCCGGAGATGCGTCTCTGCAGCAGCAGCTGCCCTGATCTTCTCCTGCGAGGAGGGCCTGGATTCTCTCTTGGTGGAGGACGAGAAGCCGAATGTCAGGTACCCCTCCATCCCTCTCAGCCCTTTCTGTCCCACTCTGAGCTGTCTTCTCCTCGAATGAAAGAAAAGGAGGAACTGAGTGAGAGGGAAGTGGGCGGCTGTTTCTGCTGGTGCTGTTGGTTTGAACGTTGGTGAAATATTCAGAGGGAATATGGAGACAATACAGAGGTCTCCATGTGCAATGGATTGTAGTGTAGCAGTGCAGGAGGTTGGGGTGAAACATGAGGCATAGTGAGAATGGCAGAGCATGAGCCTTGGTGCTGTAGCAGTGGTACAGTCAGTGTGAATAAAACACAGTTCTGAGGAAGGGTCACCAGACCCGAAATGTTAACACTGATTTTTTTTTATATATGGATGCTGCCAGACCTGCTGAGCTTTTCCAGCAACTTCTGTTTTTTGAACAGTGAGTGTGAGGTAGGAGAGAAGAGTGTGGCAATTACATTAGTGGAGTAGAGAAGGCAATTGACATCTCCTGGCCATTCCCCCAGACTTTGGCCACTGCACTGACCAGGCCAGTAACCTCAGACCAGGTTGCCAGAGTTGGAGGCATGGCCACTCCTCCAGGAAGAAGATTACATCGTCCCAATCCACCATGACTTTGAAGCTTCTGTCAGAGAACCGTCCTGCCATCCTTCCCTTTTCTGACATGTTCAGATGCAGTCTGCCAATAAGCAGAACAGCTTTGGAATGCCAGTGCATGGTCCCCATTTAAATAAAGTGCTGGAGCGGTTGATGCTTGTCTTTCAGCGGATATCCAGTGAGTGACAAGTTGTTCCGACAGGGATGCATGGTGACAGGGAAAGAATTGAGTGTGAGGGATGCCATGGAGGCAAGGTGGATAGTTAATTAGACAAGTTTGCTAAGATAGGATGAGAAATCTCTCAAGACCTCGAGGTGATAAATATTCTACCCTCATTAACCCACTTTGTCAGTCAGACACAAGCTTTTCTCAACAAATCCATGCTTAATCTAGTGATTCTGAATGACTACTAACATTGACTTTCACATTTTGTTTTCAAATAACTTGACCATTACTGAAATTAAGTTGACTGGCTGAGTTATCCCTCTGTCCCTTCTTAAATAAATAGACAAACATAGCTGTCCTTCCATCCTTCAGTACGACACCAGACTGGATTGGAAAATGACAGTCAGAGCTTCTGTTTGGTAATGTTTAATGTTTTATTTTTATCTATGTCTGGTTGTGCTTGTCTGACCACTTATCCTTGTATGATACTTGGCTTAGGCTTGTGGGTGAAAGTTAGTGAGACTTTTTGCTGACACCACAGAATATTCCTGAAGACCTGATAATCCTGCAAAAATGCATGTATATAAACCAGTCTTTAAATTTCAAGGATGTTTAATGCTTTATAAATAAACTAGTTAGATTTAGGACTAGAGTTATTTCTGCATTGCTCAAATCAGGTAAATAAGACACAAAGCAGCCTAATTCTAATTTATCATATAGCAACAAATGGACATACCCTTCGCTTTTTGTCCTTAGTAATTTGGGATCCATTTCATTTGGGCCTGGTATTTTATGCCCTCTCAAGGATGCTAAACTTCTAAATATATCCTCCCTCACTATGTTTATCCCATCAAATCTTTCTCATCTCTCTTTTTTAAATGCAACGTCTAATTCATCCTGCTCCTTGTGAGAACAGGAAGAAACTATTCATCAAGAAATAAACACACATCTAATGTCTTTAGGCTTAATTTTTGGTTTCTAATCAGCCTTTCTTTTCTTTATTTATTCAAATCTCATCATTGGAGTTTCTTTGGTTTTACTTGACATTTTTTTCTCTATGCTATAGTCATGGTGTATCAATGATAAAAGGTTTATTTCATAAAATTTTGGCTGTGTAGGTTTAATAGTTGTATAACAGTGTCTCAGAGGAATTATAGAATCCCTACAGCATGGAAGCAAGCCATTTAAATCCACAACTACCCACTGAAGAGCATCCCACCCAGACCTACACCCCTACGCTATCACCTTGCATTCCCCATTGCTAACCAACCTAGCCTGTACATCCCTGTTCACTATGGGCAATTTTGCATGGCCAATCCACCTAACCTGCAAATCGTTGGGCTGTGGGAGGAAACCCACATAGACACGGGGAGAAGGAGCAAACTTTACACAGATAGTCGCCTGAGGTTGGAATTAAACCCAGAGCGTTGATGCTGTGACCAACAATGCCACCCTAAAGGTAAAGCTTCTTATGTGTTATTACATCTTCTCCCATCAATAATAATGAGGATTACACAATCTTACTCTCGACTTGAACATTGAAATTATATGGCGGCTTTAGGGAGTCAGAAGGTATAAACATTTGCTCCAGGAATGGATAAAATGTTTAAGAAGTTTTATTATTAACAATGTTATGCAAAAGATAATGTTGTTTATACATAATGGCAGAGCATGATTACATCATATATCCTGTAATAGGCTATCAAATAATAGAATGTGTAGACTGTGAAAAAATTGAGAAAGCCATCATTTTATGAGAAAATCATACCTCAAAAGGCAAAACAAGGAAGAAAAATGATTAAGATTTATCACCTTATATTCCAAAGTACTTAATGGCTGCTAAATTACTTTTGAAGTGTAAGCATTGTTGCTCTGTAGACAATTGAGCAGCCAATTTGCACGCAGCAGGGTCTCACAACATCAACTCACAAATGATCTGTTAATCTGTCCTTGTCAGGGACACTGAGAGAACAATTTGCTCCTCTTCAAATAATGCCAGAAGATATTTCACTTTCAATTGGACAAGGCATTGGCGGTAGCATTCCGTCAGTGCATAACTGCAGTATCAACCTGGAATAT
Organism: Rhincodon typus; assembly: GCF_021869965.1. Taxonomy (NCBI): domain Eukaryota; kingdom Metazoa; phylum Chordata; class Chondrichthyes; order Orectolobiformes; family Rhincodontidae; genus Rhincodon; species Rhincodon typus. The sequence continues at coordinate 13,133,364 of NC_063335.1, forward strand.
CCATTTAAATCCTGAAGGGAGTTCTGAATCCACGAGTGCAGGGACAACAAAAAGAGAAATAAACTTGCATTTATCCATTGTCTTTCACATTCCCAGTACTTCTTAACTTGGTCCAGAGCAGCATTGATTTACCAACTTCGATTTATTTGTACAAGTCCTGCGGCATGATTTGAATGTATACCCTCACAACTCAATGGTGGAAGTGGTACAATCAAGCCAGACTAGCAAAGTAATGAAACATTGGCTGCCTTTTGCATATGCTGATGTTGACAAATGGCAATACTTAATTTTACTTATGAAAATCAGGAAGTTAAGACAGATAAAAGAATGGTGTTTGTCTAAAAAAAATGTTGTCTTGCTAATCTCTGGAGAACAATCATATCTTAGATGAACTTCTAGAACTAAAATGTGAGGCATTGCATTTGATAAGGCAAAGCAGAGCAGGATGTCACAATTAGTGGTAGGGGGCTAGGGGAGTGTTGTTGAACAAAGAGGGCTAGGTGTACAGGTGCACAGTGTTATGGACCAGACCAAACTCCATCAAAATATATTAAGAAGATAGCATAGTCTCTAACTTTTTCTTATTTTAAAGCTAAGTACAAGACGTTGCATTCCACATGCAATTTGATTGGTCAAACTACTCGACGTTAAGCAAAACACACTTTACTTTTACACCACAGTTAAAATATAGACAAAATAGAAATAAAATAAAAGAATTGGCTTAACTTTAAGTCTATCAAAACGCTTAACTAAAATAGTAGATATATTAATGAATACTAATTAACTGTTCCAATTGTTCTACCATCTCATAAACACACCCTTGGCAAAGGCATTTTCAATAAAATAGATTGTCTCACATGCAATTTTAGCAGCAGGAAGAGAACCCCAGATTTTAGCTCTAACAGAGAGGAATAAAAGCCTCTGTATCAAGCTTCAAGATCCCAGCAACTGCAGAACGCTAAAACTAAAAATCTTGCTCGGTGGGAGCTTGATCCCACCCATTTAGACTGCTTCTATTGTTCCAACTTTAAAAAAAAACCCAAGGCCTCTCGAACTGTTTGCTTTAGTGGCTTTGAGCAGACTGCTTGTTACCTCTGTCTCAACCTTTCTTCATAAAAAAATGGATAAAAATGCACCTCTTAAAGCCATAGTATTGACACAATAATTTATTAAAAGTGGAGTCACAGGAATACAGGATGGCAAAGAAGGCTTATGGTACACTTGCCTTCATTCGTCAGTGCATTGAGTACAGGAGTTGAGACTTTATGTTGCCTTCTATACAGGACATTAGTGAGGCCACTTTTAAAATACTGCATTCAATTCTGGTCTCCCTCCTATAGGAAAGATGTTGTTAAACCTTAAAGGGTTCAGAAATGATTTACAAGGATGTTGCTGGGATTGGAGGGTTTGAGCTGTATGGAGAGGCTGAATAGGCTGGGATTTTTTTTTCCCTGGAGCATCAGATGCTGAGGGGTGACCTTATAAAGGTTTATTAAATCATGAGGGGCATAGATAGGGTCCTTTTCACAGAGTAGGGGTGTCTGAAACTAGAGGGCATAGGTTTAACGTGAGAAGGGAAAGATTTAAAAGTCATCTGAGAGTGACGTTTTTCATGCAGATATGTGGTATGGAACGAGCTGCCAGAAGAGGTGATGGAGGTGGGTACAATTACAAAATTTAAAAGGAGTCTGGATGGGGACATGATTATGGAGGGTTTAGAGGGGTATGGGACAAATGCTGACAAATGGGACTAGATCAGTTCATGATATCTGGTCAGTGCAGACGAGCTGGACTGAAGGGTCTGTTTCATGCTATATAACTATGATTCCATAAGTGGCTGAAGTTCTTGATCTCATGGAATGTCAGATACCATTGATTACTTTCAATGTACTTTATTGGCTGTGAGCTGCTTTGGTGCACCCTGACGGAACAGATGAGAAAAGGAAAAGGCAAATCCATTGATATACTTTTCTCATCAAGTGACAATGTCATGGAAGTTACAGGATATTCCTTGCAGGAGACATTTTAGGTTTAGTGGCAAACACAGCTAGAGGAGACGCCATAGGGGTTTAGTTCTACAAGAGGAAATCAAGCTAAAAATTCTTACCTCACAGTGGATTCAGGAGGATTTAAAGTTCTCCAGGTTGAAACTGGTGACTGTTCACAGACACAACACATCCCTTCTCGACTTCCTTCCTTAACACAACTCCCAGATTGCCACTGCACCCCTACCTAATATTGGTCGCCTCTTCTTTCCCCAAACCTTGTCACAGCAACACTCTCTCTTGATTCTTGATTCTATCCCTGTCGTGAGAATGGAGAATGCCACTTACAGAGCCTGCCGTAGCCTGGGATGACCATGTGATATTAAGGAGTTCTGTCACCTTGACAAATAGAGTTCATACTTAGTGAAGGGCTCCTATTACTGCTGTAATAGGTGACTCAGATCCTTAACCTCTTCCTTTGTGTAATGGAGGCATTTCACCCACCACTCCATTATCAAGTTAGTCTACTGATCAAATATAACTGCAAAAGGGCATTGACAAGTTGATAGACTGAGCAGATAAATGGCAAATGAAGTTCAATGTAGAGAAGTATGAGGTGATGCATTTTGATTGGAAATCGCCAACCTGGCAAGTTTCCAGGTTTCATTGTGAAGGCTGGTGGAGGGCAAGGATGGCGTTCTGACTTAATTGGCCTCCTGGACCTATAGGAGTGCCCCACAAGGTAATAAACCCCACCCCAAGATTTGGCTCACCCCAGTGGGGAGTAAAGAGTTAATTACATATACTTTTACTCATATATAGTAACAGAGAGTGCGAGTAAGGAACTATGCCTGTCGATATTCACTCACAGTGTAAACCTCATTGTGTTACACCTATTGGTTTCACAAACACTTGGCCCCCAACTTCCTTGCTGGCCTTGCTCATTCCTGTGAGACCCTCCAAACAATTGCCTTAATCCTGGACCATACTGTTGGCTGACAGCTCGCTTTAGCTTCTGCATAGCATTCACATTCCTTGCTGATTTTAATTTCCCTCCTTTTTTACCAAGGTACAGCCCATGGTTCAGGCAATGCACTACACCAGATGGAAAGGATCTCTGTCAGGAAGATGGCTGCCAGTCACTCCAGCCTTTTCAAGCACCAGCACTGCTCTAGTTAAGGCCTGACTTTTTCATTTAGCTCATTTTCACAAGCATCCATACGTTTTGGAGCTCGGACATTAGTCAATTTTTGAGAGAGTGTACATTAACTCCTTCCAACTAGCATCCAACATGTTGCTTTTCATTGAATCATAGAATCCCTATAGTGCAGAAAGAAGCCATTTGGCCCATTGAGTCCACGCTGACCCTCCAAAGAGCGTCCCACCCAGACCCTACCTCTACCCTATCCCCACATTTGCCATGGCTAAAAGATATTGGCTATGGCTTTAGCTAAAAGGGCTAAAAGATGAACCACCCAAGTCATCATCAAGGTAGGAGGGAGAGCTGATCTGTAGGTACTGTGAGATCTGACCAGAAAGTGAACTCACTCCAGCATCAACCACATCAGAATTTAAACAATCAAGCACTCCATGGCACATGAAAATGGAGCATGGTTGAAGGCACTCTACGTATGTGAGAACCCTGAAAATCAAGAAACTGCTCTTTTCCACCGACTGTTGGGGTCCAACAGTATTTAGGGGAAATGGTGGTGTAATGGTAGTGCCACTGGATGAATAATCCAGATTCTGGGCTAATGTTATGAGGATATGGGTTTGAATCTCACCATTGCAGACATTTGAAATTTGAATTAAATGAAAGTCTGGAATAAATGTCTAGTCTCACAGCAGCTATTATTTGTTCTAAATGATGTTCGCAATGTCATTTAGAGAAGGAAGCTGCTGTCTTAACTGCCCTGGCCTATGTGTGCCACAGCAATGTGGTTGGCTGTTAACTGCCCTCTGGGCAATAAATAATGGCCTAACCAATAATGCCCACATCCCACATACAAATTAAAAAAAAATATATCTTTACCTATTAGCTCAAACAAACATCACGCCTGTGGCTTTGTTTATGGGCAGCAGTTTGACTTATATTACAAATATCATCCTTTGCATCCTGTAATGATCCTGATGGATTTATGTTGTAGTCACTTTGCAGAACCAGGTTTGAAAATATGGCATGGACTTGTGTTAGTTGTAGAATCTCTTCCTGCAGTTCTTCTGAAATACAGTTTTCTTATCTTTGTTTTGCAGACAATGAGCAGTGATAAGGCCCCTGTGAGTAGCCTTCTTCCTTATTGGTCTCTTTGAATGGCCAGATATTGCCTCCTGTGACTCTCCCCTCTTAAGTAACTGAAGTTCATAGTTGTATTATCTCTTTCTGCAGCTAGCAAGTGCTACCTGTTGTCTTCAGCAAAGTAAGTTCTGTTCTGTGTTAATATGAATAGTAGTCAATATGAATAAAGAATAATTTATCGCCCATTTGAGAGCTGATTGTGCATATTCATGGGGTCTTGACATTATCTAACAAACACCGTAGTATAAGCTGAGCCCTAGATGTGCCTAGAGGTGACTTGCAGCTGACTGACTATGGACTTTCTGTTCTAGACCGTCCCTCCAACCTGCCACTCGAGTGATATCGACTTGCAGACTGCTGCTGTGACTGGGGGCCATCCTAGTGAAAGCTTTCCCCTCCATAGAAGTGACTTGATGGCTGTAGCCATAGACTGAACCTCTGCTGCTGGGCTGCTATCTACCCTAGGTCTGCAGTCTCAAGGACCCTCTTACTGTCTAAAATTAAGTGGCATACTGCCAACATGGGATGTGGAAATATTCTATCTGACCACTATTGCTAAAGAGAATGAGTTTTATCTCTGTATAAGCTAGTCATCTAAATCTCACTCCGTGCATTTCTTCTAGCCCTGCATTTTTTAAAAAATTAATTATCAAATTCCCTTTTGAAATGCATGATTGAATATGCCTTCAGTGCACTGTCAGTTAGTGTATTCCAGATCATAACTACTTGCTGCATAAAAGAATATTTCCTCACCTTGCTTATGGTTCCTTTGCCAATCACCTTAAAAGTCAGTGTGCCCTTAATCTCAGCCCTTCTGCCAATATAACAGTTCCTTCCTACCCACTTTATGGATAGGTCTTGATGAAAATGACAACACGTTGTACAAGAATGGAAATTGGACAGTAAGTGATGCATATCCATTTCATCAATCAATCCATTTCTATCTAAAAATAAGACTGAAAATAATTTCTGTCATCTCTTGTTATGTTCAGCGCTGACGTGGCTCATGAGCTTCGGTTATCAAAAGTACAATTTAAAATCTGTGTAACATTGGCTATTTTCCTTTGCTATGTTTACATTGACCTTAGCAGGAGAGAACTCCAGTCATCTGTACTTAAGGATAATCACTTTTACACAACACACTCAGTAGCGTTGTGTTTAGGGCAGCCTCTAAGTGATCTTAAAACTACCGATTTTCAAAAACATCAAATAATGCAATGGCAAGTAATTTCTCGAAGATGTCTCTGAATGGTCTTAGTCTGTTAAAATGAAATATAAGTAGATATATGCTTTAATCCAATTGATGCAAAAATCCGCTGGAAAAATCAGGTAACATCAATAAGATAGGAAAATGCCCCAAATGAGTTTGAAATTTCCAATTTTTAGACCTGACATTGCCTTGACATCTCATTATACACTCTTCCAAAAATCTTCCAACTTTCTTTTCCTTTGGATTTAGCACTTACTTCATTTGTATTTCAATAGTCTAAAGTATTTTCATCACATTTTTGTTGCCATCAAACTATTAACTGTTATCTGAGGGTTTAACAACACAGGAAGCCATTTGACAAATGCTTGAAAAAGCTGTGAAATTGGTCCCACTCCCTTGCTCTTTCCAGAAGTCAGACAAATCTTTTCTTTTTGATGTATAAGTCCAACTTGAAAGTTACTACTGAATTTGTCTTACCACCCTTTCAGGCAACGCATTCCTCATCATAACATGCTATTTCTCCTCCCAATAGGGCAAGAAATCTATTTTTCTTCGACCCTGAATTAGGTATGCTGTATTGTTAACGTTGGATTTCTAAGTTTTTTGCAGATAATGGCCTATGTCTTTCTTATTATGAAGTGCCGCCACTATGTAAATGCAAATTAAGTTCGTTGTAAGTCATTACTATGATGATGGGGAGAAAAAGATCTTGCCTCATTTGCAATTTAACATCTCCTGCAGAAAAATTGCATTTGTTTTGTTGACGTTGCTTTTAATGTCAACGGTAAGCATAATTCTGCATATGGGGAGCAGTAAATCTGTTTTATTCTATTCTGTGAAGTGGGCATTGCAGATGCTGAGTAAGAATCTAATAAATCATTTTTATTCAACTTAACACATTTCCACATAGGCAGCAGGGAATTACAGCAGTCTACTGATGAACAGCAGCATTTGAGGGACAATTCTTTCCTGTGGTTTAGAGTTGGAGAAGAAAACAAAGCCTCAAATTAATGGAAGCTTCACAATAACCCAGCTCTGTCTTATTGCAATAGAGTACTATTGCTATGCACTGTTTTTTTTAAAAGCAGTTGCATTTGAAAACTTTGCAGTTGCATTTGACCCACCCTTTTTGCTCAACTTTAATCTGTTGACTTTTACTTTAAATCCAGCAACTATGCACAAGGGTTCAAAATTCCACTGCCAGAAACAATAATTTCACTCAGGGTTCTGCCATTCTGCTGCAGGAATTATTTATGGAGATCAGACAAATTCTTTAGAAATATCAGATTAAAGGCCGGTTATAGTTAAATTCCATATCCCCACTCTGCATTGAAGCAAACATTAGGATATTTGCAACATTATCCCTAAGGCTTAAGGGATGAGTGAAGCTACATCTTTCAAGCCTGAACAATGTGGTGGTATGCAATTAGAATCTAGTTTTCCCCTTGACTTAAATTGCTGTTTTCATTTCAATCTCCGCAGCTCCAATATCTCCAGCAGTAAGTTTAGTTGTTTAAATCAAAGAGGGATAATTTGGTACTGCATGGGTTGTATTTTATGGCTTTCCCTCCCTTTCCCTGCCCCATTTGGGCATGACATTGGCAGAGTGGGCACACAAAATGTGAGAGGTGAAAGGCCCATCACCTCCCTGCCCACACCCTGAGCTGTCCCTGAAATACAGCAGGTAGATTGGCAATGGAATCAGTAGTCTGATAGCCAGTTTCAAGTAAATAGTTAATGGTCAATTGAGCTTATTGCCACATCAGTTGACTTGTACTACAAGCTACCGTTCCATAAAATGTTGTGTGGGTAGGTGAGCAAGTGAGGGGAGCCTGCCTTTGGAAAAAAAAATCTTTGGAAAGTACAGGAGAAAGTTGAGGAGGGTCCGGAATTTAGGGCAACCCAGTGTAATTCAGAGACATCAGGGATGCTACTCCCCACCTCCTCCAATTGTTTCTCTCTGCCTGGTCTCCAAAGCTTGCAGCCCCTCCCCCACAATGCTCTCACATTTCCCTGCTGGTCTGCCCAATCAGACCCCTTGTTAAAATTAAGGGATGTTCCTGGCTCCAGGATCCATTGAAGTTCTTTCTGACCCTTCTTGCAGTACCAGCAGTGCCCAATATTCAGTGCTGGTCCTGTTTATGCTGATGCTGCCAACTTCTTGATTGGCATCTGTGAATGGTGGGACTATCCTTCTTTTGAAGGGCAGAGGTCCCACACTTAGACTGTTTACCCCTCCAGCAGCAAATTATGGAAGTATCTTTTTGAAGTTTTCCAACTGCCAGCATATGGTGATAGGATGGCGTGCTTGAGCAATATCTTAGCCCTAAATGTTAGGCTATGCCAATATAACTCCCATGTAATGAATGTCAAAAGGCATAAAAGATTATTGTGTATATTGTTAATTTGGAGGAATGGTGATATAGTAGACAAACTGCAATTTTTTTTCTCCTTGAAAGGAGATAGGTAGCATACTTTATATTTTCAACACATACATATTCCTGTTAGTCATTCATTTGCTTTTTTTTTGTTTGTCAATGTAACAGCTAAACATAAAAGAGAACTCCACTGCTCCATCCATGCTCCAGAATTGCTCCTTCAGCTATAAAAAGATTTTTCTATGTTTTCTTGGCAAACTATCACAAGTTAAATAAAGATCAAGATTGGTTTAAATATTCTTTAGATCAGAATGAGCTGAGATAAGGATAGAAAAGATCTAAATATCACATCCTAAGTGGTGGTGATGATTTCTGGGACGAAAAGTGAAATGAAAGGGCTATTTGAACTATGGCTATGGAGTAAAAACTCCATAGAATTATGTCTACTATTTGTGTTTGTGCATTGTGTGGTGGTGTGTCGGAATGAGGATGACATTTGTTATGAGAAGAACCTGCACATGGAGACTTTTAATGTAGCGGTCTGCTAGCTGTCGTGCCTAGGCTGTCACACAGCCAATACTATTCAGTTATTCTTTCATAAGATGTAGGCATTGCTGGCAAAACTAGAATTTAATACCTTTCCTGAATTGCTCATGAACTCAGTGACTTGTTCAGCCATTTCAGAGGGCAATCAAGGGTCAACCTTGATTGTGGACCTGAATCACACATAAATCAGATCAAGAAGAACGGCAGATTTCCTTCCTTAAGAGACGTTCGTCAATCAGATGGGTTTTTACAACAATTATTGACAGTTTCACCTTCACCATTATTGAGACTAGCTTTCAATTCAAGATTCGATATTACATTAGAATCATCACGATCGTAGTGGATTTCTGATACTGTAGATTTGTTACAACTCAGTCTGCATTTGAACCTTTTGTAAATGCTCCCTATTTAATTCTGGAGCCACAAAATAGGTGTGGAGGCATTGTATCGATTTTGACACAAATCTACAATTTGATTGATACCAGATACTGCTTTTTAAGAAAAAAAACTATTAACAAGGTTATATGGTTGTAAATTAAAGTAAAAGTAGCAGAGTATCAATTTCATAATTGTTCCTTGCTACATTCATAATCTTTACTATTGTGAAAATGTCAAAATATACTTGGGCCTGGATTTTCATCCTGGAGGCAGGTAGTAAAATCTCAGAAAATTCCTTGCTTCATGTGCCATCCTCAGTAGAAAGTGGCCACAGAGGCCCATTTCCCAATTTGGGGAACAGGTGCAGGCTCTACATCGACAATCCGACCCAGAAAGAGATTACAGGCAGCCACATCAAGGCTGCTGGGTGTGAGGTGGGCTTGTCTTAGTGCTGTGGGACATTGTCCCAGCTTTAATTTAAGAAAAAGCAAGATTCTGGAGCCCTCAGCCCTCACACACAAAACCATGCCCTATCAAAGATGACAAGGTGCAGGGCTGGATGAACACAGCAGGCCAAGCAGCATCATAGGAGCAGAAAGGCTGACGTTTTGGGCCTAGACCCTTCATCAGAAATCAACCATACCCTATCAATGTGCCTTTCAATCTACCCCTATGGTTCCTCATGTCCCCATGCCCTTTCACCCATCCCCATGACATGACTTCAATTATAAGCGTAGAATAGAATAGAATAGAATATCCTTTATTGTTACTTGTTCTACAATACAGAAGTATAGGAGTACAGTGGAAAGTTTTACAATGACTGCCTTGCAATGGCGCCATCGTGGGTACAAGTACCCATCTACAAATCTTACAGAGTAAAAATGTATAGTGGCCTTACACAAAGAGGATTAAAGGAGCATTACTTACAGAGGTAGTTACAATGGAGTGAAAAGGATTTAAATTACAGTCTGATAACAGCAGCTCAGCACATGGCACCAGGGCCAAGTCCAGCAATTGTCCTGCATCGCTCCAGCCTCCACACTGCTCCTCACCGGCACTCAGCAGAAACCAGGTAATTGTCCTTTTTCTGATGAAGGGTCTAGGCCCGAAACGTCAGCCTCTCTGCTCCTATGATGCTGCTTGGCCTGCTGTGTTCATCCAGCCCTGCACCTTGTTGTCTCGGATTCTCCAGCATCTGCAGTTCCTACTATCTCTAATTGTGCTGTACCGGGATTTGTGCCTCGGCCCCGCCCGCCCCCCCATTGCTCCGGGGACTCGGCCCCCTCCATCGCTGCCTCAGGCTGCCTGCTCCCTCCTGCTTCCGCCTGCTCCTGCTCAAAGAAACATTCAAGAGACAGCTCACAGAGATAATAGGATTTATTGATTGTATCTCTAAACTGCCTTCAGGATTATAAAGACAGCTTTAAGTTGTAAAATTCAAGCTAGGTTTGCTTGTTCCTATGACTTTCTCATTTACTTTTCCCATTAGTTCACCTTGCATAGTTTGAAATACTGCATGTATGATTCTAATCTTACAAGTTATAAGTAGTAGAGCCTTGCAGCTTTAGTGCAATTATATTTCAAGATTAGAAAAAGTGCTTAATGTCTCAAGAAAATATAAAGCAAGTCACTTCAGGGCCAGATATTAGCATAAAGTTCTTTTTCTAATAGGGGTGGGAGAAATGTGTGATTGATGATTTGCCTGCACAAAATCTTAAGTAAAGTCAATGGGTCAAATTCAGATTGACTGAGGCAATAAATTATGACTTTCTGGGTTTTGCATTTCCAATCTTTGCAGCAGGTGTGATGAAAACATGCATGATGCAATGTAATGCCCACTCTTTATAGGACCAATACAGAAATGGAATTTGGAGAACCTAAAGAGGTGTTTCGAATGGATGCACAAAAAGCAAGTAAAAAGCAATTCTCAGATTGCTTTCCTGAAATTACACACAGTCAGTTTCATCTCAGTGATGGGAAAGCTTTAGAAATGATAGGCGTAATCTTATGGGGATCTGAACAAGGTGGGATATGGTGAGATTCATAACAGGATTAGATGAAAAACCTGATTTTAACATCAGGCACATCTCACTCCATCTTTCATGCTTTTGTCGAGAAGCAAGGTGAGATTCTTACTAGGCAACAGTGCGTTGCCAATAAAGGGGAATTATTGCACATTAAACACCTTGTTAATGGCCTAACTCACCTCATTAACATTCAGCTCTCTATCTTACCAATTGCGCCAAACAAGGTAGACATTGAGAAAAATTGACATGGAAATCAGAGCAGGTATCAGTCATTGCTTGCTCTGAAGGACCTCCATATTGTGCAAAATCAAACTGTAGCTCATGACATGATCCACAAGCTCCAGTTGCAAGCCTCTTTCATTCTTAATATACTTCCCAACCCACTTTAGACAACTCTTTCTTCATAAATCTACAATTGCCTCTATTTAAGTTGAGACCTATTGGTTTGAGACCTTATTTGCAATCCCTCTGAAATAACTCCACTGAGGCTGGTATCCCGTAACCAAGTCACCCTTTATTGACATGTGCATAGTACTTAACATCAGTCCAGCATCCTCAGAGCCAGCTCTCGTGGTGAACAGAATGTCTGACATTCCTGTTTATATCTTCCTGATTGGACCAGATTAGCAGTCCCAGTCAGGGGACTCATATTCTATGAGTTCCACCTGGCTGACCTTGCTACAGTCAATACACACTCAAAGTGAATTAGAAATTCTACCAAGTTGTGATTACTATTCCCTAGGGGAATCTTGAACTATGAGGTCTCTAAATAAAACTAACTTTGTACACATTACTAGATCTAAAATAGCCTGCTCCTGGGTAGGTTGTGCAACATACTACTCCCCTGATGCACTCCATAAATTCTTCTTCTCTGTTTCCCTTTTCAATCTGAGTTGTACAGTCAACAGAAGATTAAAATCACCCATGACAACTGGAATGCCTTTCTTCTTTCCTCATTTATAATTTGTCTGACAGTCAGGCAACTCTTTAGGGACCTGTCGACAACTCCTATCCAAGACTTCTTTCTCTTGGCATTCCTTACTTCTACTAAAACTGATTCCACATTAAGATCTAGTACACCTATATCACTACTCACCACTGATACCTGATTGCTCTGATATTATCCTTTATTCACAAAGCTACCATCGCTTCCTTCTCCTTTTGGCATTTTTTCTCCTGGAATGTTTAACACTCTTCAATGTAGCATTCCTAGTTCTGGTCCCCCACAATCATATCTCTGTAACAATTAACAAGTCGTCTTCATTTATTTCTATTTGTGCCATCTACCCATCTATTCAATCACAAATGTTGCATGCATCCAGATGAAGTTTGAGCTTTGACCTTTGACAATTGTTACTTATTCTGGTTCCAATTTCTGCACTCTTCTGCTTATATTTTCTACCCCTTCCTGTCACATTTTCATTATCATTAGCCTCTTGACTACCCTGCACATCTATGCTCTCATTTCTTTCTGATTATTTTAAACCTCTCTCCCACCCTCCAACCACCTGCCAACCCTCCAATTCCCGTTTAACAATTTAAAGACCTGTCTACAAGTCTGGTTATGTGATTCAGCAGGTTTCTGATCCCAGCACGGTTCAAATGATGCCCGTCCCAGCAGAACAGCGTTTTTCTTTCCCAATACTGTGCCTCAGAATCAGAACCAATTTCTCCCATACTCATCTTTGAGACATGCATTCACCTCTCTAATCTTACTTATCCCACGCTAATTTGCATGTGGCTCAGGTAGTAAACATGCATTCACCTCTCTAATCTTACTTATCCCACGCTAATTTGCATGTGGCTCAGGTAGTAAACATGAGACGAATACCTTCGTGTTTCTGCTATTGAATTTAGCCACAGCATCTTGTAATTGTTTCCCAGAGCTTGCCCAGTGCTTTCAGTTCTGAAGAAGAGTCGCACTGGACTCAAAACGTTAACTCTGTTTCCCTCTCGCCATAGATGCTGCCAGATCTGTATTTGTTTCAGTTTTCCAGAGTCTGCAGTATTGAGATGAAGCCTGTCCAGTGTGTGAGCTGGGTCCTTGTGACTGCGTGCAAAGTGACCTTGCAGTAACATTGCAATGTTTTCTTCTGAAGAAGGGTCCAGACCCGAAACGTCAGCTTTCCTGCTCCTCTGATGCTGCCTAGCCTGCTGTGTTCATCCAGTTCTATACCTTGTTATCTCAGATTCTCCAGCATCTGCAGTTCCTACTGTCTCTCTTGCGATGCCAGTTAGTGGTGCACCCTGAAATCAAGCTTTAAAATGAAGAAGGACATCCTGCAAGTGAATCAGAGAAGTGTCATGTGGGTCCTGACAGACAGGTGTCAGATACCAGTGCCTGTGGTTGGGAAAATAGGGTGACCAGTGCTCTGGAACTTGCCCTGGCGTGTTGTTGCTGAATGTACAAGATGGCAAAGCAATGAGATGGAGGCATCCGATAGTGACTTTAATGTAGGGAATTCTTGGGTTCAGGTGCCTCGTGAAGGGTGGAAGGATAGGAGGTTGCATATAGAAGAGATGAGACATGCTGTTAATAAGTCTGATAACAGGCAATAATCCCCCATTAGAGGCATCTTGCTGCTGCTTAGAGAGAATCTCGTCTCAATGCTCAGAACTTACTTGGAAATTGCAGCTAGATGCTTGAGAAAGGCCTTGTTGGACTTTTCACATGATTCTCCCAGATTTTTTGCCTTAACCTACATCATTCAGGGCCCTGTAAGATTCTGTCCAATTATTTAGAACATGATTAACATTCACTGAGACATGTGGATTAATTAAGGACAGTCAGGATGGTTTCGTTAAAGGCAAACCATGTTTAATAAACTTGATTGAGTTGTTTGATGAGGTCACAGAGTGGGTTGATCTGGTGTCTGTGAATGAGTCATCACTGGTACATTGGTGGTATGGACAGCTGTAAAAGCTTTGCATCAGGGTGTGGAATTCTTAGTTTTTTTAAAAATTCATTCACGGGATGAGGGTGTCACTGGCCAGGCAGCACTTATTGCCCATTCCTAATTGCCCAGAGGGCAGTTGGGAGTCAACCACATTGCTGTGGGTCTGGAATCACATGTAGGCCAGACCAGGTAAGGATGGCTGTTTCCTTCCCTAAAGGACATTAGTGAACCAGATGGGTTTTCTCAACAATCAGCAATGGATTCACAGTCATCATTAGATCCTTAATTCCAGATATTTATTGAATTCAAATTCTACCATCTGCCGTGCCAGGATTCGAACGTGGGTCCCCAGAACATTATCTGGGTCTCTGGATTAACAGTCCAGTGATAATATCACTGGGCCAATGCCTCCCCTATATTATTGCAACTGCTGCTGAGAAAGCGGATGTTAGAGGCACATCAGGAACTTATTCAAGTACAGGCAGATGTACTATGCATCTTCTTCACAATAATAGAGAGGACAGAAGCTTTGAATTCAATTGTTAGTGGATTGGTGGGGCAGAAAATTGTAGCAATGTATACTGGGAGATGGAAACCATTTCCATCGACCTTCAAGGAAGTTTCTCAAAACAATCCCTGTTGATGCCCCTTTGTGTCCCACCATATCCATTGCCTTAAGCAGGATGACACTTATTCATCCATGGCTTCACATCATGTTCCACATCTCTACCACATTGGAGCAGGATATTAGAAATGACATGGCACTGGCTCACAAGAAGGAGGATGCCAACATGGGAGATGGAAGTGAAAACTCTATTCAAAGCTCTCTCAATCTTTTTAGCATTCTTTCCTCTTTCAGCCTGTAGCCATCAATCTGCTTGTTCTCCCAATGCAATGTCTATGGATGATGGTTGCTTCCATTCTGCCCAAAGAGTAAAAATTACAGTCACAACCTTTGCTGGCACATCTTATAGCTAGACATTAAGTCTGCAACCGGTGTTTCTGCCAGTGCAATAGAAATATTAATGAAGAAATTGTGCTGAAGGTTGTTGGGCTTTTTCAGGTGGGTAACCATGGCAACTTCAAGTCACCCTAACTTGTATTGTATGCATCACATATCTGTCATGGGATCCATCTGAATCACATGCCATATTGATATTGTTGACCATTTCCCACCAGATAAACCACATATGTGATCCAATTTTGAGGCCTTTCTGTCTAGGCTACACAGAATGTGAGGGACAGGAATAACAAGCAGGACAATCTCATTTGGTGTTCTTTAATATTGTATTTAATATACGTTTCTGGATATGTTAAATGCTATGAAGAGAAAACAGACAGTGCAAGGTGGATGGCTTCTTCTAAGATAAACACATCCTATAGGAAAAATATGTCTTCGAACATTTATAGACTCATTTTTACTGAACAACCTAAATTTGACAAAAGACATAAATTTTTACTAGTATCTACATTTTATGTATGACTAAAACACCATTCAAATTTCTGTATATATTTGGTTTGATGAAACTATTTCATATTTCTCACTAAATATAAAGTACTGTTTAGCTCCAAAATGAAATATTCTAATTTTTGGTTATTGCCAATTTATTGTCATTGACCCATTTTGAAAATTAAAAAGAACAGATTTTATTGTGTTAATGCTAGTCCAGAGGATGGCTGTTCAAAGGAGTATTGGACCATGTCAATGTGCATTGTGATATTATGATTCTAAAGTGGACCTGCGACTCTTTAAAGTGGGAAGCTTGAATTCATTGAACAGGATCTGTTCTGAGGTCAGTTAGAGAGTAACTGGTGGGTACTTTTAATTCCCAAGTTCTTGCTGAAAAGTTTGATTCCTTTCCTTTTTTTGAAGCAACTAAGAATAATGTTTTATGTTGATACCAAAGAGTAACATGTACTTAATGAACGACTCAAGATTAGATTTCAGTTTAAAGGCTGTAGGTGTGGCTAGAAGTCCCTGACAGCACTGCAACTCAGCACTTTTCCACTGAGCCAAATTTAATATTAAAAAGCATCTTGGTGTAACAATGTGTTACACATAGTAATGGGAAGTGTCTGTCTACTGATTGTATCTTCTTCAGCTCTCTGCCTGAAGGCAGCTCCTTGGTGATTATTTTGCTGCAATTTCGCAAGTGCCACATTTTTTTCCTCAGTACAGGTGAATGGGGAGGTGGGTCCCAATTTTACCCTCAGTGGCACAGGGGCTGAACAATGTGCTGTTGGTGCCGCACTATTCTAGAGCTTTCTGTTTAGCCAACTGATCAAACCACCATTCTTGACCGGTGTCCATTTTGCAATATTGACATCCTCGTTCTGATTCCTTTTGATTAGTATTAAGGAACAGGAGTAATAATCATTCCATTGACAGTCACAAAACAATTGAGAAAAAGGGGATGATGTTAACCAAAATTCTGAAATATTTCTTCTCGTGGTGATATCCATTATAAATATCAGAATGTTCCATTAGTTTTTCCAAGCCTTCTCCACATAAACACAGCTTTACTGACTAGGCTAAATAGGGACAATGCTAACCAAAGATCTAAAGTATTTCTTCTGGTGTTTTGCAGTGACTGTTCTGAGTTTTTTGCACACAATGTGCAACTGGTTGAACACTGAGATTTCTTTGTTATGTGGAGAAAGCATTGTTGTATGATAATATCTTATAAAAGTCACCTTGTTGAAAGATACATCAGGTAGATTTGCTGCCACTATGTTTATATTATGTCCCTTTATATTGGGATCTAGGGGCTTGACTAGTTTAGTGTGGGTAGGGGAAAACGACTGATAGTCTAATGACAAGATGTTTACGACTCAAACTAGATGTAGTTCATTTCATGATCTCAAACAGTCATAGGTTACATTGGCATGATAGACATTGTTACTAAGACTATGAGGGAGATTTAGATGTTAGGCCTACCTCCTTCAAGATCAAGAGCTGTTCTCTCACTCCAATTGGTATGACATCAAAATATTCAGAAATGCTTAATGCACTCCTCAGCATTAATCATTTCAGTGTCCAACCTCATATATAACAAGAAGGGGAAAACAAATAGAACAAAGTGAAGATGTAAACACAAATATTCAATAAGTAAAAGTAGAAAATACTGGAAATGTTCAATGAGTCAGACAGCATCTGTGGAAAAAGGAAGTTTCCAGACGTGTCTTCTCATCAGAGCAAATACTTATTTGTGTACGATGCTGTATCGAAAAGCACTCTTCTATCCTGTGCACATAATATATGGATGCGTAAACATAACTAGTTGTGGCCACAACTGTCATGTGGTCAGTTAATTGTGATTAATAAAGCTGGTTTAACACATTTTTGATTTACATGATTTAAGTTAGAGTAGAGCAGAAATCAAACTTTTATTTAAAGTAGATAAATGCCAGTTTATTAAAAGTTACTGCTGAATCATAATACTTATAAGGACAAGTCCCAGTGTGTCTCTATTGTATCTTATTGGAGCCCATTTCTTGAGTTTTGTCTTGTTGAAATGAAGAGATTAACCCTTAAAGTCAGATTCAGCAAATCCGATAGTTTCTGTAGTTGGTCAGTTTATGTTTTCTTGTACATGTAAGCTCAATAAGTCAATCACATTTTGAGAGAGGGAGGGAGAGAGAGGTGTTGCCACTCAGATGTCTTTCTCGCAATTTCTGTCTTGAAATGAAGCTTACATCTTTATAAAAATCAAACATAAGATGATGCCATGGTAACTTTTGATGAACAATTAATCCACAGCTATGCTGGAATTCTCTGTGAGTCTTTCTTCCAGTCTCTTGCTTCTCTCAGAAGTTTTAAATTTTTACACCTGTAAAAATCCATTGTGTTGTTGAACTCCAAACAGTTACCTTTGTAGTTACTTTTGAGATAACAAATCAGTCTGTTTGCTTTTGTCTGGCTCATGTGGATCAACAGATAGCAGCCATGCAACTTCTGGTGGCCATTTTTATATCTTGTATTAATTATTTAAAGTGAAATTAAGCCTTCTTTATAAAAAAAAAAGTAATATTATAATTATATGGTCATTACATTGTGTTGAGTATGGAGATAGAAAATGCCTTGATCTCTTCATTGACAACTGCCAAGTGACATTGGCTGTCTCAATTTCTCTGCTCCTCTCACCCACTCTAACCTGACCCCTTCTGAAATTGCCACACTTCGTTCTCTTGGTTCCAAGCCCAATTTTGTCATCAAACCTGCCAACAAAGGTGGTGCTGCTATAGTCTGGCACACTGATCTTTACCCTGTGGAAGCCTACAGACACGTCTTCCTACCACCCCTTAGACCATAACCCCAGAGCCAAACATCAAGCCATTTGTGCCAGGACTGTCATTGAAATCACTACTTCTGGAGATCTTCCTCCCACTGCCTCCAACCTTGGAGGTCCTCATCCCCAGACAGCCCGCTTCTACCTCCTTCCCAAAATCCACAAGCCAGACTGTCCCGATAGGCCCATCATATCAGTCTGTTCCTGCCTGAACAAGCTCATTTCCTCATACCTTGACTCTATCCTCTCTCTACTTGTCCAGATCCTGCCTACCTACATCCACAATTCCTCTGTTGCCCTCCATCATATTGACAATTCCAGCTCCCTGGCCCTAACTGTTTCCTGTTCACCATATATGTCTAATCCCTCTGTACCTCCGTTTCCCACCAGGATGGCCTGGGAGCTCTCAGCTTCTTCCTCGACCAGAGGCCTGATCAATCCCCATCCACCACCACTCTCCTCCGCCTGGCTGAACATGTTCCCTCACTGAATGATGTCTCCTTTAATTCATCTCACTTCTACCGAGTGAAAGGAGAGGCTTTGGGCACTCGCTTGATTACCAGTTATGCCTGCCTCTTTATGGGGCATGAGGAACAATCCTTGTTCCAGTCATATGCTGGCCCCCTTCCCACAAATTTTTCTCAGTACATCGATGACTACTTCAGTGCCGCTACATGCTCCCACCAGGACTTTGAAAACTTTGTACATTTTGCCTCCAGTTTCCACCCCTCTATAACTTTCACATCATCCATTTCCGACACTTCCCTTCCTTTCCCTGACCTCTTTGTCTCCATTTCAGGGAATAAGCTGTGAACAGCCATCCACTACAAAGTCACTGACTCCCACAGCTACCTTCACTGCAGCTTTCATACCCCACGTTGTGCAAGGACTCCATCCCATTCTCCCAGTTCCTTCACCTACATTGCATCTGTTCAGATAATGTCACCGTCAAAAACAGTGCGGCTGACATGGCTTCCTTCTTCCATAAACGTGGTTTCCCACCCACTGTGGTTGACAAGGCCTTCAACCACATCTAATCTATCCCCCGTGCTTCCACCCTTGCCCCTTCCCATCACTCACAATAACATGATCAGGTTCCCCATGACCTCACTTTTAATCCCACCAGCCTCTGCATTCAAAAGGTCCGTCTCCACCATTTCAAACAACTCCAGCAGAACAGTACCACTAGACCCATCTTCCCCTCACTCCCCCTGTCTGCGTTTCGCAGTGATTTTTCCCTCCAGGACACCTTCATCCATTCCACGACCACCAACACACCCACCATTCCCACGGCACCTTCCCACGTAATCGCAGAAGGTGCAACACCTGACCCTTCACCTCCTCCCTGCTCACCATCCAAGGGCCTGAACAGTCTTTCCAGGTGAAGCAGCATTTCACCTGTACCTCCTCCAATCTTGCGTATTGTCTTCGCTGCACCCAGCATGGTCTACTCTACATTGGAGAAACCAAACGCAGACTGGGTGACAGCTTTGCAAAACACCTCTGGTCTGTGCACGAGCATGACCCTGACCTTCCCATAGTTGGTCAGTTTAACACAGCATCCTGCTCACATGCTCACGTGCCTGTCCTTGGCATGCTGCAGTGCTCCAGCGAAACACAACGCAAACTGGAGGAGCAAAGATTCTTCTTCAGGCAAGGCACTTTACAGCCTTCTGGACTTAATATTGAGTTCAACGCCTTCAACTTGTGAATCAACTCCCATTTCTTCCCTCTCTTTTATCTTTACTTGCTACATTCTCTGTCACCATGTCCTCTGTCCCCTCCCCCCGCTCCATTGGGAATGTCTTCTCTTCCAAGTCTGGCAGTTAGACACACCATTGTTCTGCCATTCTCACACTCCCATCACTTTCTCTGAAAAATCAACATCTTTTCTCAGCAACACTGTACGTCCCACCACTGCTACAACCCAGCCCCACCCATACCACTCCCCCCTAACAATTGCATAAATGCTGTTGCCTCCACACTTCACTTCAGCTCCAATGAACAGTCATCTAGACTCAAAACATTAGTTTGTTTTCTCTCCATGGATGCTCTCTGAGCCTCTGTTATCTCCAGCATTTGTTGTTTTCAGAAAATGGCACAAGACTCAGTTGCCCTTAGAATCCGTCTAGAATTCCATTTTTGCCAATTTCTAGTTCATGATTCATGGGTGAATTTTCTGACTGCCCTCTGTTCTGATCGTAAGGATTTTCCATTTATCCTGACTGACATTTCATGATGTACGTATTTGTCATTTCTTCTTTATATAATCAGTTATGTTATTCTTGTCAATGTTACTTTGAAGAAAAACCATGAATATTAGTTATTTCAATAAAGTATTTGGCAATTTGACTTTGAATTGCAATATAATCAATTTTAGCATGACATTTGCTGAGAATGCAAAATTCTATGAGCAATAATCCATTTTTCTTCTTTAAGGTGTCATTAAAGTCTATTGGAATATTTCAATCGTGTATAACATGCACTTAATCAATTAAAATCATAATTATGTCATCTCCATAATGAGAGGTCAATCTACATTGTCAGTTTTATATGTTGGTTGGTTGTTAAAGGTCACCTTTTGTGCCTAGACTTCTAAGTACAACAGGTATCCTTTGTAAGAAATATAAGAATAAGAATGCAAAGGAATTATTTTTCTTACTAGTAGTACCATAGTCCTAGAGGACCACAATGCTGCTCTCTTCTTACATCTTGAATGACTGCTCATGAGTTTAACCTGAGGGCCACCACACCTTAGCCAAGGAGTGATGTTGAGAGGGTGGGACCTTCATCGTGACCTCAGCTGGTATGGAATTAATCCCGCGCGGTTAGCATCACCTTGTATCACGAACCAGCTGTTACTATGATGGTGTCTTTCATAATATAATCATTCTTTTATAGAGAACATTGATTGGGCAAGCATAAACTTCCATTGAATTTACATGAGTTGTCACACGATTCAATTAATGATGAGTTGTTTTCTGAAAAGAATATAACTTAAATCCAACCTGACATTGCTTTTCATTGATTTCAACAAGGACTGATAAATGACTTATCGGAGTATTGGTGGTTGTTTAGAGTTGTAACATTAGATATTATCATTTCGGTCTAAGTCAATAGTTGTACGATTTGTTAAAAAAAATCTTTCTGTCTTTTTGATTTCCTCGCACCAAGTACTATATTAATAATGGGTAGTGTAGAGTTCAGTTTTTTAATTGTTGTGTGTTTACTATTGATGCTTACTGTGTTTGCTTCGTCAAGCAACATGAGTTGGATGTGTGTGCACTGTTCACAGGTTTTACAGGTTTTCCCTTCCTCACTGCTATGTCCAGGGCTGAGTGGAGGCTGTCCAGGTGCCATTTAGATAAGATGCCAGGACTTTGGAGCACAGAAAGCCCCGGTGGGAAAAGTAGAACTTCCTGCTTATCTACCAATAAAGTTTGGAGCTTACTCACATGTAATGAGCTTTAAAGAATACCATTGCACAAGAAACCCTGATCTACCTCCTAAGTGGAGGGGCCTCCTGCTTTTTCGTCATTATGTCACGGCCTCAGAAAACACCATTCCATCTGGTGCATGTAACAGGAAATTATTCAGTTCTTTATGCTTACAGCTCTTTGCTACCAGCAATGTCTATTGTTTGCTTCATTTTCTCTGAGTCTTCAGCCAGGCTTGACGAAGTAAACACAGTAAGTATCAATAGTAAACGCACAACATGACAGTCAATGAAATATTTCTTAATAAAGGGTGCACATTTGTAGGAATTGCTGCTTGTGGTTGCAAACGAGCTGGGCACTGAGAGAATGAATTCCTTTCCTGTTTAAGTATCCAGTTGGATGGTGCCATGGAGCTTTGTGTGTTGCTTGCTTGCTGTCAACAGTCCCTTTGAATCCAGCAATGGTTTCAAATCCCACAGCTTGTCACTTCGGCTCTCTGGGTCCACAGGCAATTAACCATAAGATTCCACATTTGTCCCTAGTTGAAGTCGGAAAGGATTTGGTGACTCGGAAGTTCAAAGTTGCTGTGATCTTCAAAGTACAATTCCTCACAAGCTTGAACAGCTACATATCTGCCTGTAGAAGATGACAGACATAGCTGGTGCTGTCCCTAGTCATTGGTAAATTCCTTTGGCCCTGTAGTTCACTCATGCTAAGGTAGACTTAATGCCTTTCTTGGTCAACAGGTCAACTACCCTGAAGACACTGTATCGCAGCAAATTTCAAAGATTTAAAATATACAACAAACAGGAAGATAGTTGAACAATTTCCAGTCCTTTATCTGGGTCATTTGAGTAGACAAATTGACTGGAATGAGTGCCTCAGTGATTGCCCCTCCTTACTTCCCACGGGAAATTGCCTTTGCTTTTGACAGGCTTTTCTATTTCAATTATTAAATCAGATGAGATGGAAGGGTATGTACAGTGCCACCAACATTTTTTTTGTCCATTATGATAGTTGAACAACGTATTTTGTAATTTTGAGATGGGGAGCAGAGCTAATTTTGGTAGAAGAATTGCCCTAGTTACTGTAGAGGTATTTCTTATGTGACCCTTCAATGAGAAATATTTCATTGACTGTCAAAATCTTTTGGATATGCCAAAAGCTGTGAAAGGTGCTATACAAAGACATGCAATTCTTTCTTTTCCTGAAAATACACAACAGGTTCAGTGCTGTGAATGTGGATATTTAAAAGTGCTTAAAGTATGTATTATGGAGCAACCACTACAATTCTTCCTCAGTATTCATACAAATTATGCAGTTGTGAAAAGAAATTTACAAAAAAAAAATTCGAAACACAAAAATTGATTAAACCACATTTGTTTTGCTTTTATCAATGCTGTTCTTTAAAACATAAGACTTGTTTAGAATCTAATTTTCTGTTTACCTACGGCATAAAATGTGTTGAGGATTGTAGGTTCACCATTGTATTTCATACATTCTGCAATATTCTTACTATCAAAGGAATGACATTAATGCTACACAAACAAGGATTGAGAGTTTCTCTCAGTGAGAAGCCATTCTCATGAAGCTCAAATAGGTAATGCTAGTTGTGCAACTGGAAAATGTTCATCTTCTACACAGATGAAAAATGAAATGAAATTTCCACAGAACTTCCTGACAGAGTAGAAATAATACGTAATATTTGCAATCTTTGACAGTGAAAACATTCCAAACAAGAATCATTATATGCGGATTAACTGGCAATAAGCTAATTCTTGTTGATTTGATCTAAAATGTCAATTTTCTTTTCAGTAATGAGTGCATTTATCAAATCATTATTAATAACAGACTTAAATTAATATCAAGGTAAATGAAAGTTTAGTCAAGGATCAATAACCAATTAGGAACAACCTGATATACCATAAAATAGACAAATACATATCTGGAAGGATATTGGACAATTAAATCATCGGTATTGTTGTTCAGTTTACATCAATAACATCTCGTAACATTACTAATAAACTTGAAATAATCGACTTTTATTTTTAATAATATAAACACATTGCATGATTAACCTGAAAACAATGTGGAGATGCAGCTGTTGGACTGGGGTGGATAAAGTAAAAAATCACATGACATCAGGTTATCGTCCAACAGGTTCATTTGAAATCGCAAGCTTTCGGATAACAGCCTCTTTGTCAGGTGAAGTGAGAGAGTAGCACACAGACACATAGTTTATAGGCAGAGAGACGAAGGACAGACAGATCAAAGGATCATACAACTGGTGTGAGTCGAGTGAACAAAACCAAAATGGCTGACTGACTGCCTCCTGTTGAATCTTTAATCAGTCATACATTCCTACATTCTAGAAATTGCAGAAGCAGGCTATGGAGAACTCTGTTAGTTTTGATCAATTAAGATGCAAATTCCAGAATCTGTTACAAGTCACTGCCCTGAGATAATTAAAATTTCATCAGTGTCTGCCGAACATTCCAAACTTCAAACAGGCAAAGTGATAAGAATATCCAACAGGTGACATCTCAGGTCAGACACTAAATTGTAGGTATGAGGCCTTGTCCAGAGTCTGTCCCAGAGTTTTAACCTGGAATCAAGCTCGTTTTATTCCAAAAGTCTGAATAGTTGTAAATTGGGAGAGAGGAGTGTGCAGTGGGACCTGGGTGTCCTTGTGCACCAATCACTGAAGGTAAGCATGCAAGTGCAGCAGGTAAAGAAGGTAAATGGTACGTTGGCCTTCATTGCAAGAGGTTTTGAGTACAGGAGCAGGGATGTTGTTGCAGTTACACAGGGCCTAGGTGAGACCACACCTCGCTTGAATATTACGTGCAGTTTTGGTTTCCTTTTCTGAGGAAAGATGCTTTTGCTCTCTCTCGAGAGTGCAGCGAAGGTTTACCAGGCTGATTCCAGGGATGGCGGGACTGACGTATAAGGGGATTGCTCTTGCTGGAGTTCAGATGAATGAGGGGGAATCTCATAGAGACTTATAAAATTCTAACAGGACTGGACAGGGTAGATGCAGGGAGGATGTTCTCGATGGTGGGTGTGTCCAGAACCAGGGGTCACAGTCTGAGGATTCAGGGTAGACCATTTAGGATGGAGATGAGGAGACATTTCTTCATCCAAAGAGTGGTGAGCCTGTGGAATTCATTACCACAGGAAATAGTTGATGCCAAAACATTGAATGTGTTCCAGAGATGACGAGATATAGCACTTGGGGCAAAATGGGAACAAAAGTTATGGGGAGAAAGCAGGATGAGGCAATGGAGTTGGACGATCAGCCATGATCATGAAGAATAGTGGAGCAGGCTCGAAGGGCAGAATGGCCTCCTCCTGCTCCTATCTTTTATGTTTCTACGTTATAAAATGCCACACTGGCTGACTCTGACTACAAATTGTGTGCTTCTTGAACAAAATGGAAAGTATCCGCAAGTAAACAAACATCTTGGATGAAATGATTCAACCCATAGATTTATGTGTGTGTGTGTGTGTGTGTGTGTGTGTGTGTGTGTGTGTGTGTGCGTGCGTGTGTGTGTGCACATGCTTGAGACAACGTGTGTGTGAGTGTGAGAGAGTATATGTGTGTGAGAGAGCATAGCATATGCATGGTTTTGTCAATATACCATGTCTCGGGGCATCCTTGCCTGCAGCGTATGAGATAGACAATATTGGCTGAGTCACATGAGTATTTGCTGCATACATGCTGGGTGATGACACCGTGTGTGATGGTAGTATCTACGTCGATGATCTGACATGTCTGGCAGAGATTGCCATGGACTTTGCAGCCTTCAACATGTCATCAATGACAATGAACATCTCACTAAGAACTTCCTTACACCTCCACTTCTTGCCCTCAAACAACTGCCTAACCTTAAACAAACCATTGTTCGCAGTTAACTACCTTCAGGGCAACATTGACCACAACACCACACAACCCTGCAATAGCACACTCTCACACACACACACACACACTCACACACAAACACATACATACTCACACACACACACTCACACACACACACATACTCATATACACTCACACACACACACTCATACACAGTCACATTCATACACTCACTCACACACACACTCATACACACTCACACACACACACACACACTCACACAGACACACTCACATACTCACACACACATATATACACATACATACATACACATACACACTCACACACACACACTCTCACACATACACACACATGCACACACACACATACACACTCACACAAAATTACACACACACACAAAGTCTCTCACACATATATACTCTCTAACACTCTCACACACTCTCTCTCAAGCACACCAGCACACCAGCACACCCACACCCACACACACACACACACACACACACACCCACACATGCACAAATCTATAGGGTGAATCATTTCATCCAAAATATTTGTTTATTTGCAGATACTTTCTATTTTGTTCAACAAACACACAATTTGTCGTCACAGTCAGTCAGTGTAGCATTTTATAAATTCCTGCTTTTGGAATAAAACCAGCCTGATTCCGGGTTAAAACTCTGGGACAGACTCTGGACAAGGCCTCATACCTACAATTTAGTGTCTGACCTGAGATGTCACCTGTGTATGAAATGCCACCTGTTGGATATTCTTATCGCTTTGCCGGTTTGAAACTTGGGAAGTTAGGCAGACACTGATGAAATCTTTAATTATCTCAGGGCAGTAACTTGAAACAGATTCTGGAATTTGCACCTTAATCAATCGAAACTAACAGAGTTCTCCATAGCCTGCTTCTGCAATTTCTAGAATGTAGGAATGTAAGACTGATTAAAGATTCAACAGGAGGCAGTCAGTCAGCCAGTTTAGGTTTGTTCACTCCACTCACACCAGTTGTATAATTCCTTGATCTCTGCTTGTAAACTCTGAGTCTGTATGCTCTCCTCTCACTTCACCTGACAAAGAGGCTGTTATCTGAAAGCTTGTGAT
This sequence comes from Rhincodon typus, assembly GCF_021869965.1. Lineage (NCBI taxonomy): Eukaryota > Metazoa > Chordata > Chondrichthyes > Orectolobiformes > Rhincodontidae > Rhincodon > Rhincodon typus. Next base: position 13,159,794 of record NC_063335.1, read on the forward strand.
TTCAAACGAACCTGTTGGACTTTAACCTGGTGTCGTGTGATTTTTTGACTTTAACCTAAAAACAACATAGACTTTTAAACAAACTACTGTTTCTTTAAAATAATTCAAGAATTGACACCAATAATGTTTAAATATTACAATTGGGAATTGATCACACCTTTTAATAGAAAAAGTTATAAGTAAAGGCTCGAATCTGTTCTCAGAAACGATTTCAGGCATACAGATGTCAGTAAGCCAAAATGTTACTATCTGATGTCCATGTGTTTCTTTTTCATTAAACAATTGAAAACATTTATGTTTTATGAACTGCAATTTCTTTCAGCCTTTCATGCATTGACATGTTGTCCTTTTAGGAGGAGTCAAATTGCTCTCTATGATGTGAGAAATAAACTAATATAGCAGTTCATAGACATTGATAACATAATGTACATGCTTTCAAATGTTTTTTTTTCTGCAGTGTATTAAAAGACAGGTCTTTTGTCTGGAAAGTTTTGATGGGAAAGAATATTACTATGAGATGGCAGTGTATGTTGAATGCTTGGAAATGTAGCTCATGCAATTTTAGAGTCTCTTGTCTTCCATTGCAGCAAACAAAATTATATTTATTTTCCCAAGGAAATAATGGAATTCAATTTACCTGTCAATAAAGAGAGCACTTCTAAATATTTAAAATACAATAAATGCTATCATTTAAAGGAATATGCATCATATCGTCTCTTTGGTTTCATATTCCAGAAATACAGAACTGACCTTTAAGTATGAATTATTTAACATATTACTACAGATTCTTTATTCTGCTTCTTCAAACCATATTGCATTGCAAGCAAGCTTTTACAGACTTGTACTCTGTTTACTTTTTAATATCTTGTAAAGTGAGTCACAGATGTTGTTGACAATATGTAGTTGATTTGGTCTCAATAGAAAAGTAAATTAACACCATTTGTTCCATTCAACTCCTGACTTGAGATTAACTATCCAACATTTTTATTTCAAAGAAACACTTTAAAATATAAACCTCATAAGAAATCAATATGCAGTTGAGAACAACTTTGGTACTCAATACAGTATAATAATTTGAGTAAGTCGTAATTGAGTACCTTTATAAGCTATGAAAACACTTCAGGAAAACTAGAGAGGAAAAGAAAAGGAGCTTTTTTGAATCAATTATTCACGTAAAATCAAAGCCAGGTGTATAACAATTAGACAATTTAAACAAACCAAACTTTCATTAGGTTAGCTTGTGCAGTGTGTGTAAGAAACAGTAAATATTAAAGTGAAAATTTAGCAAAAAATCAATGAAAGAACAAGTAGCACAGTATTATCTTTTGAAACAGATCCTTCCTATTTTATTGCTGTGCTGAGTGGTCTCATTTGAGCTGTATTTTCAAAACAGAAATGCTTCAAGGGACATATGCATATTTGAAATGTGAGGCTGGCTATATATAACAAATACTCTCCCATTAAAGCATCAGTGCTAGCAGTGGAAAAGCTGCAGAAAATACAATTGCAAACAAGAAAGAAAATGATTAAATTACTGTTTGTCAACTCAGTACTCTTATGGAAACACATAAGCAGAAATCCCTAACATTACGAACAAAATTGGCTCAAATAATCATCAGATGCCAAGTTAATTCTCATATGGTCTGTGAGCTTATTAAATTGGGAAAGTATTGATTGGAAGACTTGCAACCTGATTAACAATAGAAAGATGAGATTGTTCAGTTACTGAGAGGATGCTTACAGTAGAGAACCACAGGAGACATAGAAAGCTGCAGATTAAGTATGAAATTATATCAGGAGATGGTAGCAAAAACAAATGAATCTGGACTTAGATCTAGATGCTATTTTAATTGCCAAATTGTCCTTTATCAATTTCAGGCCTGATTTAGTTTTGTTATCTATCTTATATACTTAGAAGTCTCTTTCACCACAAGGTTCTTCAAGTCCTGGAAAATTCACATTGTAACGTAAATTGTTAATGATTGTTCCAGAGCTGGAAATGTACACCACAAAATCAGCTTCCATGCAATCAGCAAGGGGTTTTGCACAGGATGTTGGGGGTCATGAATCGTGTCTATCCATTTTCACCCCCAAACTTAACTCTTTCCTACATGTCTTATCGAGCAGGTGGGTTAATATGAAAAGTAAAGACTAAAATCAATCTTTCAAACCAATTTACTTCAATGAATGCTAGGAGATTTTTGAACCACACTTTTTATTTAAGTTCAGGTCTAGGAAAGAGTTGAAGGAGTAAAGAGCAAAAGGGAAGATATTTGGTAGGATGAAAGATAGGAATGACAAAATAACAAAAAGGGTGATTATGCCAAGTGGAAAGGGGATGATAATAGAACGCATAAAGAAACAAAAGATGGATCTAAATTACATGTGTATGTCTGAGACTGAGTATTTTGCAGACAGAAACTTATCTTTTGGCTTGCTGAAGCCTGCCCACCTACAAAGAACAACTCAGGAGTGTATTGGAATACTCTCCTTTTCCCTTGATGACTGCAGCTCCAACAACAATTGTGATGTTTGGCATCATCCAGGGCATAGCAGCCTACTTAATTGGCACCCCAACCATCACCTTCAAAATTCAATCCCTCTACCACCAAACGCAGTGGCAGCAGAGTGTATTATCCAGAGAATGCACTGTAGTAACTCACCAAAACTCCTTTGACAACACCTTTCAAAACCAGGACCTCTACCAACTTGAAGGACAAGAGCAGCAGACACATAGGAAAGCTACCACCTGCAAGGTCACCCCCGCAAGCTACACACCATCCTGACTTCGAACTGCAAGGCTGTTCCTTCATTGACACTGTTTCAAAACCCTGTAAACGCCTTTCCTAACAGTGCTGTGGATGTTAGCATTTCAAAAAGATGGTTCACTACCTTCTTAAGGGCAATTAGGAATGGACAATAAATGCCTATTCAAGCCAGAGACTTGCAGATTACATGAAAGAGTAAAAGAAATTCAAGATTCCATTCAAAAGCTAACTCATCACCCTTGTGCATCTATTCATGTCCAGGCCTTTGCCCAGTCTAGTGTTCCTACACTGTGTTACCCCAGTAGTGTGGCTGGTAGAAGCTGCTGCTTTTCAGAGGTGGAGGCAACAAATGGTTTGTAGGATATCCTCAGCAGCTCTGGACTTAGAAAGCACAGTTTTAGGCAATGTGGTGGCTCAGTGGTTAGCACCGCTGCCTCACAGTGCCATGGCCCCACGTTTGATTCTGTGTGGAGTTTGCACATTCTCGTGGTATCTGCATGGTTTACTCAGAGTGCTCTGGTTTCCTCCCACAGTCCAAAGATGTGGAGGTTAGGTTGGTTGTGCCAAATTGCCCAGAGATGTGTCCAGAGATATGTAAGTTGGGTGGAAATGCAGGGTTACAAGCATAGGGTTGGTCTAGGTGGGATGCTTTTCAGAGGGGCAGTGTGGACTCAATGGCTGAATGGCCATATGAACACAACCTTAGCATAGGGGCAACAGGCTGGCAGTAAGGCAACAACAAGAGCACAGGCAGAGTTGCAATTCTGGGAGCATGAACACTGCTATCCTGTGAGAGAACAGCTTGTTTGTACAAAAAGAGCTGTTGTTTTCAGCAAGAAAGCTATTAATCTGCTGGAACTCAGAGTGCTGGACGTTTGTGAGAACCTGCAAGCTTGTAAATATTAAGAATGCTAAAACCATTTGTTCCAGACTGCATTCCCTAACTGCTGATTCCGTCCTTGCCCCAGTGACAATTGGAGATTATGTCAGTCTCTTTGCAGCCTTGGTGTTATAACTTGATCCAAAAGTGAACTTCTGACTGCATATTTGTGTCATTATTGCTTGACTTCATCCTTACCTCAGCTCATCAGCTGCTGGAACCCTCATCTGTGCCACTATTGCATAAAGATTTGACTCTTCCAACACATTCCTGACTGGCCTTCCACATTCTAACCTCTAAAACTGAAGCACATCTAAAATATGATTGACTATGACTCCTCCCAGACCTATTGGCATAATACTCCAATTCTCATTGACTTACATTGGCTTTGTCAAGCAACACCTTGATTTGAAAATTCTCAGCCATGTTTTCAAATCCCTCCAAGTCCTAACCCCTTCCACCTTCTGCAATCGCCTTTAGCTCCACAATTCTCTGAGATGCCTGCGCTTTTTGAGTTCTGGCTCCTGTGCATGCCTGATTTTCGTTTTTCCACCATTGGGGTGTCTGCCTTCAGTTGCCTTTGTCCCGAACACTGAAAAAAAAAACCTCTCTACCCCTCACTTTCATACTTCAAGATATTCCTTAAAACCTATGTCTTTGTGCTAGATGTTGGTGATCTGACCTATCATCGCCTTTTGTGAATCAGGGACAAGGTTTATTGTATAACGTGTACGTGAAGCATCTTGGGATGTTTTATTATGTTAAACATATTCTATAAACAAGTCATTGTTGGTATTTGTAGCCATGATGGTCGTTGAATGGGGCTGCATGGCTCCAAACTGTGATTGGATGGTAGCCATCTCAGATTTCACCATTTAACTGCAACACTCAAATGTTGGGTGTCCTTTGTTCGTGTTTTAAGGGAAGATGAGACATTGGCCATCATTTGCTACGTCATGTTCAGGTCCTCAAATGCTCGCACAGAGGTTCCACAATCCAAATCCTTCCAAAATCAAGAGGACAGACTCCAAACTTTGCTTCTGGTCCTGCGACAAGTTGGAGTTGACAGCAACAGCAAGCTTTCAATAGCAGGTCAGCCAATGCGGCAAATATTGTCATGTGCATGTCTATCAGAAGCTTCAAACTGTACCAGAATGCAAGTTGAGTCAAGGTTAATGGCTATTATTGGTGAGTGAGAAAAGGAAGTGTGGTGGATGGAGAAGTATTGGCTAGTAGGCTAGTCATTCATTAGGTTATAGCATGTGGAGGTCCATTCGTACAAGTACAGAAACTGGGATTTGGAGTAAGCCATTTAACCCTTTTAGCTTGCACTGCTATCCAATGTGATTACTCAACACCATATTTCCATTTTCTTGCCATGGACTGGCTGCCTTTAATATTGAAAGAAAAGACCAGTCTCTTCCTTGACTGTCCTCAGTGATCCAGCCTCCATAGCCTTCTGTTGTAGAGAATTCCACTGATCGACCATCCTCTAAGTGAAGGAATGTTTCCTTATCTCAGTCCTAAATGGCGTACCATGCATCTTGAGACTGTGACCGTATTTCTAGACTCCTCAATCAGGACAAATGTTCTCCAGTCATCTAGTCCATCTGACCCCTTTAGAGCCTTATATGCTTCAACCAGATCTCCTCTCACCCTTCTAAGCTCTAGTGAATACAGTCCCAGTCAAACCAATTGCTTCTCATGCAACATTCCTGCTATCAACCTAGTGAACTTTCACTGCATTCCCTTTAAAACAAGTATACTTTCTCTTAGGTAGGAGACCAAAACTACACACAATACCCCAGTTCTGGTCTCATCCAGGCCCGGAGTAACTGCAGTACAGCATTCCCACTTCTGAACTCAAATCCTCTTGCAATTAAAATCAACATAACATTGACATTCTTAATTGCTTGTTTCAGCTGTCTGTTTATTTTCATTGTACACCCGCTTGTACATCTTCTCATCCCAATGAACCATAATTTAAATCCTACACTGCCCTCAACATTGTATGAGGTGATTGAACTTTTTACAGCATTTAAATCCTCAGAGCTAGACTGCAAGAATTGTCTGGAATGACAATCTGCTGGAACTGCCTTCAGCAGATCTGTTTGGAGGTCTGTCTGACAGCCTGTGGGAATGGGACCTCTCTCCTTCAATCCATCTGCTCCACTAAGGCCACCAGCACAGCATTGGAGCACATTAGGGCACATTATGGAGCATAGCACCATTTCAACTCCTTTTCTTCTCAGGCACATTTTTAACTAGTCTTAGCATTTGCTACCATCAAAATACACCTTGCTTGGACCCCATGTTGAGATGTGCAACCACTTGCACTGCATGCCGCTATTATTGCAAATTATCAGGTGGCATAAAGCTTGAGTACTGCCTGCATTGCTATGTCTGGGCACAATTTAATCACATATCACAATCCTGATGCCCAATTACTAGCTTTATCCATTTTCCCCCAAGTTGTTGCTGCTCCAATGTGCTTTGCCACCCAATGTTTGCAAAAGATATTTTCTTCAATAACAAAACCACAGAAGTTTAATTAATATTTAGTGTTAGCAGAGCAGTAAACAATAAAGGCAGAAGTTGCAATATTTATTGGCTTATTAACTTGGCTTATTTATTTACAGTATATGTTTTAATATTATTTATTCAATTTTAATCAATTACTTCAGTCTTTCATTGTACATTCGTATACTGTAGTGACAGTCATATTTTTCTCATTTGGCAAGAAAGCTGAAACCTAAAGCCTTTATTCTGAACAAATTGGTACAAAATTGACTTAGCTGGAGACAGTTAAAAATGAGCCTATATTTCCAGAAAAGCATTTATGTTCAAAAGATAAATAAAACAAAAAACTTTCAGGATGCTGTAAGTCAGAAATATAAACAGAATGTTCTAGGGAAACTCATCAGGCTTGGCAGCATCTGTAGAGAGAGAAACAAAGTTGATATTTCACTTTGTGAAAGGTGTGGAAAATAATTGTTTTTATGCCATTGACAGAAGAAGAGGAGAAACAAGTGGAACAGACTGTGATGCTGCACAAAGCAAAAGACCAAGGGAATGCCAACAGTACTAGAGGAGTGCTAAAGATGTTAAATGGGTGTAAATGAAGGTGTGAAAAGGAGAAAGTAGGAACTGCAGATGCTGGAGAATCTGAAATAACAAGGTGTAGAGCTGGATGAACACAGCAGGCCAAGCAGCATCAG
>NC_063335.1:13167059-13182414 GCF_021869965.1 Rhincodon typus
AAGTCTAGGCCCGAAACGTCAGCTTTCCTGCTCCCCTGATGCTGCTTGGCCTGCTGTGTTCATCCAGCTCTACACCTTGTCATCTGTGAAACGGAGAAAATAGGTACACTCACTCCTCCTTCCCCTCTAACAATTAGATAAAAATGATGATTTTCCAGCCCCTTTCAGTATTAGATTGAAAACAGTCACTCTGTTTCTCTCTTCATAGATGATGCCAGACTTGCTGAGTTTCTCCAAAACTTTCTGCTTTTATTTATTATTATTTTTCAAAGGTGGTGAGTATGAAATTGTTAGACCAAGTGATGTTAGGTTGTATAATGTGACATCTATTGGTGCGAATGTGTTGCCAAAAGGGTGTTTTACGTAATGTGGCATTGTCTCATATTATCGCCTGTAACGTAAGAATCTGAGTGTGGATATTGTGGTATTGAAGTATAACACATTTTTAGTATAACTTATTATTGTATCTAAATATTACATTCATCAGGCACAAAAGTGTCTGAGGTAATATTAAGCTATAAGTTACAGCAGAGGAGGATGTTTCCAGTAGAGTTTCATGCTGCACGTAATCTGAGCTAAGATGGAATATGATACCTGTATACCCTCAGGACATATGCTTTGATAAAGTGATAATATATTGAATATATCTAACAATAAGGTACACTGACATATTGACCATGCAATGCAATACAATAATAGCATAGAAAAAGGCCCATGCTGATGTTTATGATCTACACAAGCCTCCTTTCTTCATCTAAGCCCTTCAACATATCCAAGATTGTGGTGCCAGCAAGATAGGTAGTTCTCGGCCTCCTGGGCCTGTCCACTCCAGGGGGTTTCTTCCTCCCTTCTTTCCTTTTTGCCTTCTTCTTGTTTCTTTTTTTCTTTTTCATCTTCTTTCTGTTAGCAGTAGTGGAGGAGCTGACATCACAGAGAGCAGCGGCTGGAGTGGGACTCTTAGTGAGACAGTGGCCTGGTCTGGTGGCTGAGCCAGAGTTTCCTGGTTGTGGTTAGGGGTCGGAGCTAGGGTCTCCTGGTTAATGGTGTAGCAGTGGCAGAAGCTCCTGGTTGTAGTAGACCCGGAGCTGGGCTCTCCTGGTTTTCAGTGAGGTAGCAAGTAGCTCTTGTTTATGGTAGGCCCAGAGCTGGGTCCTCCTGGTTGTCAGTGAGACAATAAGCAGCTCCTGGTTATGGTAGGCCCGGAGCTGGGCTCTCTTGGTTGTCAGTGAGGCAGCAAGCAGCTCTTGTTTATGGTAGGCCTGGAGCTGGGCTCTCTTGGTTGTCAGTGAGACAACAAGCAGCTCTTGTTTATGGTAGGCCCGGAGCTGGGGTCTCCTGGTTGTCAGTGAGGCAGCAAGCAGCTCCTGGTTGTGGTAGGCCCGGAGCTGGGCTCGCCTGGTTGTCAGTGAGACAAGAAGCAGCTCCTGGTTGTGGTAGGCCCGGAGCTGGGCTCTCCTGGTTGTGGTAGGCCTGGAGCTGGGATCTCCTGGTTGTCAGTAAGGCAGTGGCGGCAGCAGAGCTGGTGGCTCCTGAGTGTGGGCCCCGGCATCACCGGCCTCCCACCCACGCAGGAATTGTTGGTTGGCCGACTGAGGGGTCAGTCCTCATGGTGTAAGCAGTGGAATGAAGATGGAATTTCTTTCAGCTTTGTCTTTTGGTTCTTTTTATTCCTGAAGTATTCGATAGGCACCGGATTGTGGCGACAATCGGAGCTTTTCACTGTATTTTATGTGTTGTTCATTGCAGGGTACAAGTGACAATTAAGCATCATTCATTCAACATATCATTCTATTGCTTTCTCTCTCCCCTGATATCCAGCTTTCCCTTAACTACATCTTTTCTAGTCATTTTAACTACTCTTTGTGATAGTGAGTTGAATGTTCTGGTCATTATCTAGATAAAGATGATTGTTCTGAATTTGCTGTATTCGTGATTCATTTGATGATTAGAGATTTATTAGTGATTATGGGGGCTGTAAGCTCAGTGAGGTAGATGTCTAGCATGTATTATGGAATAACACCAACAGTATGAATTATATTCTTGTTTCAGTAGAAGTAGACTAGTCTCCTGACTGAGAATGGAAGGTAATGGCAAACAGCCAGGGACAAAAATTACCAAGGAAGCATCTGAGGGTGAAGTTTTAGCAAGCAGTATGCAAAGGAATGGCCTATAGGCAGAGCCTGAATGATTTTTTATTAGTATTTATTGAAATTTGTGACACCTATTTTTATTTATATTTATATTTATATTTATGGCTGACATCTCATCAACAAGTGGAAACACCTTCATGATGTTTATGCTGTCAAAACTTTGTGCTTATCATGTATTTTCCTTTATGGCACTATCCCAATCTTGGTTTTTCTTTGAATAGAATAATTTACTATCTATTTTTGTGTTCCTTAACCATTTGATTTTATACTTTCTCTTTGTTTTTTTTAAAAATCTTCTTCCCTAGTATTTCCATATTCCCAATCAACACAGGAGTATCAGAGCAGGAGTAGGCCAGTCAGCCCATGAAGCCAACTCTCGGATTAGATCGCTGCTCATCATCTACTTCAACACCATATTCCAACGTTATCTTTAAATCTCTTGATATCATTAGATACTTGAAATCTATCAATCAGTCTCTGTCTCAAACTTACTTAATGACTGATCTTCCACAGTTCTCTAGGGTGGAGAATTCCAAAGATTTTCCACCCTCTGAGCTGCTTGTTGTCTCACTGACAACCAGTAGAGCCCATCTCCGGGCCTACCACAACCAGGAGCTGCTTGTTGTCTCACTGACAATCTTCATTGACTTGACTTTTATTCTGACCCTGTGGTCCCCTGGTTCTAAACCCCATATCAAGGAAAAATATTTTTTTCAGGATCCACCTTGTCTAGCCTTTTAAACATTTTGGAACTTTGTGAGATTGCGGCTCACACTTCTAAACTCCAGAGAACACAGGCCCAGTCTCCTCAACCTCTATTCTTAGTGTCCCACTATCCCAGGAATCAGTCCAGAGAACTTCTGTTGCACTTGGTCTGTGGAAAGATATCCTTCCTTAGGCAAGGGACAAGGGCTGCGCACAAGACTCTCGTGCAATCTTACTAGTGTTCTATACAATTGAAGCAAGACTTTGTCACTACTAAACTCAAATCACCTTGTGAAAGGCTTCCGAATGCCTTCCAAATTGTTTGTTGCAACTCCATTCTAGCTCTCGATGACTTACCTTTGTGTATTTGTATTGTATTTATCACCATTTAAGAAATACTCTGCACATCCCCTTCCTAAGTTGATATCATCATACCCATTCACATTATATTGCATTGACCTAGCCTGCTTTAATTCCCTTTGTATGCTGCTCACAACTCACATTCTCTGTCTTTCCACAGTTATTTTCTTTTGTCCCAAATTATTTTTACCAAAGCACCAAAAAGGCAGTACACTTCACTGGTCTCTCAGTTGCAACAGCAGAGGACAGTATCTGTCTCTCTAATGATGAAATCCAATATGATTGCAACTTTTGTTTTCTGCTTTTCTCTCTCCCACATCTTGCATTGACTCTTATTTGATGTACCATGGTTAGCTTTTGGCATGTCCGCCCAAAACACTGAATTCTCAGCATAACAGATGGAAGGTAAATAGTTGGATAAGGCTAGTGTTTGTTAGCCCTCCTGCTCTATCTCCAATTGATTTCTTTTAGCCTGTTGTCTAACAGTCGCACTCATCAGTCCATGTACCTCTGCCTTCCTTTGAGGTGTAACACATTCTGGAAAATATAACTATCAAAAAGTTTCTCTCCTTCACTTACCCATTGGAGTGTATCTAATTTGCACTCTTGCTCAAAAGGTTCCAGTCAGAATATTTCAAACCAGAGGTATTTGCTGCAGATGTGGTAATCTGAAATACTCCTGCTAATTACCATCTCCCACATTGTAGTACACATTGCTTGTTGTGCTATCTCAAATCTTTATTTAATAATTAGCAGCAATTTATATCTAGAATGAATTGATTCACTTGAGCATTAGTATTAATTAGCTGATGAATTAGTTTGATTTGAAATTAATTGGTAAATACTTACTGTTTATTTATTATTTATGTACAACAGATACTTATTCAGTGAGATTGAGTCAGTTTAATGTTGGCTTTCTCCTCTCAATTTATTTTGTAGCCTTAGGATTGTTTAAGTTTCCTTTAGAATCTTAGGACAATGCGCTGAATCTTATTGAGTTTCATGGAAGGCTTCTCTTCTGCGCTATCTAATATATTTTCTCATATGCCCATCCCAATGATGTCTATCTTATTCAATGCTAGTCTGATTCTCCCACCCACCATAGCCAGAAGTGCTTGCTACTGTTGGGGGACCTGGGATTCCTGGTCCTCGTACCACCTTTACATGGTGTTTGTACACTCAGTCAAGTGTTGTCAGTTTGTGGCCGTCCTCCATGGTTTTTGCCATTAGCTGTGTACATGGCAGCTAAGGGATAATTAGTGCTCTGTTTGGTGGACAGTGTCTTGGAGGTCATTTTGGGCAGGGTGGTGAAGACGAGGGCCATCCTAACCCCCCACCCCCAGACAAGCTGCCAGCTGGGTTTGAGATTGCCATCTAGGTCACTGTGTCTCAGTCACCTGGAGGAGAGCACAGCACTCTACCTTGGTGGGTGCTACCATCTTAGCCTCTGCTATGAGAGAACTCTATCTTTGTGACTGCACCAACCTCCTGCCAGGGTCAGGCAACATCTTTCCTCAGTTGGTCTCAACCAGCCTCCTCAAACCACCATCTCTGCACGGCCTCTGAACTTCCTGTTCACTCACGAGGATATTTTTACCAGCTACACTAGCACTAACAGACTTGCTGACTACTTTAATCTCATTCAACTCCTCCCTTTGTCTAATTCCAGTAGAGAATAGCCCACAATCAGGCAGAAAGAACCAAAGATAGGTAACGGGATCCCTAACATTTGTCTCCTCGCCCCCTGCAAGGTGAGGAACCAGATCGTGGCTGCCCCTCGGGTGACTGTATAAGAACGCACCCCCCCCACCCCCCGATGGATGTCAGATCCTCTTCAATTGGTTGCCAGCCACTCCCCTTTGACTTTGAGACATGGTCATTTAGTTGATGCACATGCCATGTGTTTGCAGCATGGGCTGCTGGGACATGCTGTAGGTGTGACAATGAGATCTGTCAGCACCAATAAAGCATTCCCACAACCCGCTCCCCAATTGCTCCGTTTTCTTAAATGCTGAAAACCACAGCAAGCAGCCTGATTTCTGCCTGCACTGAACGTCAAGGCAAGACAGGAGTACTATAAGCCTTTACGATCTGGCTGAGGGGACAAAGTGTGAAAAGGTGAGGCAAGACATCCAAGTAGGCACAATGCAATTGTCCACAAAGAGAGCTGCCCCAAGATGCTCATTTGTCCAGTCCTGTGCACATGTCCCAGTGGGTAAAGTGCCTTGGCAACAGCATTGCAGTAAAAAAGGTGCCAGTGCATTCCCAAGTGCAGTGCTGAAGTGCAGAACCGTATGCAGGTGGATCAAAGATGTGCCACAATGGTGCAGCACATGTCAGATGCAAATGTTCTTCGATGTGTGGTTGCCCATGGAGCATTCTCTGAGATGTTGAAGCATAGTGATCAAGATGGACGTCTGGAAGAACAGGCAGTGAGTCTGACTTATTAGGTAGCTGGAAGAATTCCACAAAAAGCCGAAATCCCGTCATCATTTACACATGCATAGTACATTCCACTGACCCAGCTAGTTCAGAGCCAGCTCCTGGAGTTACAGAACCCTTGACACTCCTATTCATATCTGTCAGCGAAGTCTCCCTGATTGGACCAGGTTAACAGCCTCAATCAAGGGATTCATATTCTATGAGATCCAATTAGCTGACCTTGTTCTAATCACTACATTGCACATCCTGACTTGCATTTTAGGAATTCTCAATGCCGAGTTTCTACCCAGTAGGTTGGAGAATGGGAAAATACATATTAATGAGACGTGATTAGGTGGTAATTAGGGTGATAATGGAGAATAATCAATGTTAATAAGTTTCATGCGAGTCACCAATGAGCATCTCATCTTAAAATTTGAGACTGGGTTGGAAGATGCAACTTTTTGATTTTGATGTCAAGGGGACTTTGCTCGACCTCTCATCTGACAGTCTATGTTTGTCAGGGCCTGGGAATATTTCCATCTATCTGTTTACTAATAGGATGTTTTCTACTATTAGTTTGGTAGAGAACAATTTAACTTTAATTCTTCTGTTCCCCTACTCCTCCTGTGCTGTTTGATATGTTAGGTTTATGTAGAGTATTTAAACGGACACAAGTTTAATAAAAATGGATGGTTGAGAAGGTAGGGAGTCACAAAGATCAGTTCAAATTAAACTATAAATATTTGGAATGATGGACCATTTTCAGAGATCCTTTTAAGAATCCAGTTCCCTGAATTTCTTTGATGTACGATGAGCCAACATTTCATTAGAAAATCCATTTAGGTCCAGTTACTCACAAGTTTCCTGGTTACAGTTATTTAAATATGGACATGTTTTTCTTAGATTCTATCAGTTCTGAAGAACAATTACTGTACTTGAAACGTTCATTCTGTTTTCTCTCCACAGATGATGCCAGACCTCCTGAGTTTCTCCAGCAATTTCTGTTTTTCTTTCAGATTTCCAGCAGCCGTAATTCTTTGTTTTATCTTAATGTAATAAAGTGTTTCAGAAGACCAAGTTAAATTAATCACACAAGCCCAATTAATTAGAAGATTGAAAAGATAACAGGCATTCTTATGACTACTGGAATGTTTCACAAATATTTGTTTCTTTTCACATTCCTGTAGTGCTGTTAACCATTAATATTCACAGAGCGATCACTTCTTCATGTATGCCATTGTGCTCATTCACTCTATATGTTCAGCAGAAAGTGTAGTTTGTTGTATAAATGCTCAAGTAAATAATTAGCAGTCAACCAAATTATTTTGTGATGCATATTTATTACAAAATGGGTTATACTCTTAATAAAGCTTTGAGAAACTATTTCCAGGATAAACGTTCTCAGTAACCTTTGTGCCAAGGGGATGAAATTTGTTTCTCAGGTATAACTCATTCAAAATGAAATATATACAAGAAACTTTAAGGAAATTACGAAGCATTAAAATTTAATGTTATGAGCGCTATGCAACTTGTATCATAGAACTATAGAAAGATACAAATATCGAAGATAGGACCAGAAAGAAGCCATTCACCCCTTTGAGCCTGCTCGTCCATTCATCACAATCATGGGTGATTGTCCACCTTCTTTCTCCCCATAACCTTTGATCCCATTCGCCCCAAATGCTATATCGAGCTGCCTCTTGAGTACATTCAATGTTTTGGCATCAACTACTTCCTGTGGTAACGAATTCCACAAGCTCGCCACTCTCTAGGTGAAGAAATGTCTCCTCATCTCCACCCGAAATGGCCTACCCCAAATCCTCAGACTGTGACCCCCGGTTCCAGGCGCACCCTGCATCGGGAACATCTGCCCTGCATCTACCCTCTCCAGTCCTGTTAGAGTTTTATAAGTCTGTATGAGATCCTGCCTCATTTCATCTGAACTCCAGCAAAAACAATTCTAACCTAGTCAATCTCTCCTCATACGTCAGTCCTGCTATCCCTGGAATCAGCCTGGTAAACCTTCACTGCACTCCCGCGAGAGCAACAGCATCCTTCCTCAGAAAAGGAGACCAAAACTGCACACAATATTCCAGGTGTGGCTTCACCAAGGCCCTGTATAACTGCAACGACACATCCTTGCTCCTGTACTTGAAACATCTCTCAATGAAGGCCAACATACCATTACCTTCTTTACCACCTGCTGCACCTGCATGCCTACTTTCAGCGACTGGTGCACAAGGACACCCAGGTCCCACTGCACACTCCCCTCTCCCAATTTACAGCCATTCAGGTAGTAATCTGCCTTCTTGGTTTGCTTCCAAAGTAAATAACCTCACATATTTCATTACTTTATACAATTTCTTTTCATTGCAAATTTAAAAGGCAGTGTGAATATTTACCTTGATTGAACATACACAGGCAACAAAATTTTACTTGATGTGCAAGTTCCAAGCAAGAACAAGAGTTAATTTGGCTGCAATATTGCACAGTCTTCTTTGAAAACAAGACAAAGTCTCATATTATGAAAGTAAAGCAAATGAAGAATATTTCATGCCGCAATAAAGTAATGGTGGTGGTGTGTTGCAGCTCACTGAGGGAAACTGAGTTGCTGTGGCAACATGCAATGTTACAAGCATGTTGCAGTCTGGAACTACAGAAAATAATGTTTGAGGTGTCAACTTTCTTTCCATCATGCAGCTGATCATGAATCTTTCCTGCTCTTAGTTCCTGATATTGGAATATCCAAGGGGTATTTATGGATTGATAATTGATCTGTTTGCTTTGAATTCAGACTTTCTGCCTCAGGGGTAGCAATGCTACCCTTTACATATCAAGACCTCTGTCAATAAAATACTACACTGTGATAATTCAACACTATTGTATAATCACAGAGTGACTCTTATGTAACACACTGTTAGTTTTATGTTTTTGTTGGACATCATGATAGTTATTTAAGATAACACAGTGTGGAGCTGGAGGAACACGGCAGGACAGGCAGCATCAGAGGGGCACACTGTGCTATCTTAGACTCCAGCATCGGCAGTTCTTACTATCTATGATAGTTATTTGTCCACAGCTATGTTCATCCCGTATTGGATGTTGTTCAACTTATGCCTTTTTTCTGTGGGATTTCTGTCATACACTGATTTGCTGCCAATGCACATTGTCAGTAATAACTGACAAAGAACCTCTCTTGCCTGCAATGGATACATTGAAAGAATCAGCAGATTGATTACTGACCTGTTTGGCTGTGTCATGGACACAGTCACCATGGGCAGTTACTCCTGCAATACAATGTGGAGCTGGGGGAACACAGCAGGTCAGGCAGCATCAAAGGATCAGGACTGGTGAAGGATCCAGGCCCGAAATGTCGATTCTCCTGCTCCTCTGATGCTGCCTGACCTGCCGTGTTTCTCCAGCTTCGCACTGTATTGACCCTGACTCCAGCATCTGCAGTTCTTACTATCTACTCCTGGAATGGGACTGGAACCCAGAGCTTTCAGCTCAGAGGCAGGGATGCTATCCTTTGAGGCAGAATCTGTCCGTGTGACATAGAATCATAGAATTATAAAATCACAGAATCCCTACAGTGTGGAAGCAGGCCATTCAACCCATCAAGTCCACACTGGCTGTCTGAAGGGCATGACACCCAGACCCATCCACTCATCCTATTTCACTTCATTTCCCATGACTAATCCTCCTAAACTGCACATCCCTGGACGCTACAGGGCAATTTAGCATGACCAAATCACCTAACATTAAATCTTCATTATAATTTAAATAAAACCTTGCTTACTTTGTGCTGCATCACATTTCCCTTTCCTTCATCTACTTTACACTAATTGAATTAAGATCAATTTCTAACCTGTTTCAATTAGTAAGAGCATTTTGAATTATCTGTTGAAAGGTTGTAATTTCTTACATTCTTAAAGACAGCCATAATTCAGGGAATTTGTTCATTTCTGAAGAAGATAATGTCAAGGTTGAACACGACTGTCTTATATACTCCACTATTTAAGTTGAGGCATTATTCAAATATTTAAACACTTTCACATCTCAGCTAAAATGGAAAATAATTTCAGACATCGATGTTAAGCAACCAAAAGCAATTATCCCATATTATGAGCTCAAGGTCTTTATAATAAAGTGTGGGCCCATGGGAGAAGCTGGCAGTAGTACGTCAGTATTGTACAAGCTCTTGATTTGATATTTCTTCCAATAAAGAATAAATTATTCTGCTGCAAGCTGCACGCAGCATACATGTGGAAAACACAATAGCAGTGCCTAACTCTGATTCAGATTTTATTTTGTCTGTTAGATGTCGAGAAATAATATTGGTGATCGATTGTGTTTACATAGGATGCCAGTGGGCTGCTGAAGACTTGCCAAAACATTTTGTAAACTAAAGAAAATCAACAAGCTGAAGCATCATGTTACTATGGACTAAGGGAATAAAAGTGATGATAATCAGATGATAAATCCAAAAGAAAGTATTGTAAACAATTCTAAAAACAACTCATGATGCATAACTATCCCTTGAAAGAGTCTGGAGCTCAACCATACCTTTAAGCTGTTACCGTTGTATATCCAATGGGGATACTCATGCACTTTTACTGAGATAACTTTCTTGTAATTGTGTTAGAAACAAAATGTGCAGTAATACTATTGTTCACTTGACATACAAAATATTCTCAAGAGGCATTCGCCTGTTAGAAAAGAAGGCAGAAGGAGATTTTTCAGTCCATTGAGTCCGTGCTGGTGTGACTTCTTCAAGTGAAATGATCTATTCCAATGATATGTGCTTGGCCATTCCCAATTTTTTTTTTTAGATTTTGTCCCTTATTAAACTCCCTTTTTAATAATTCCATTGAGGGTCCTTTTTATCTTTGGTAGCAAATAATGGAAATTAAGCCAAATGAGATCTACAAGAGGCAGTGATTCACTCCACCATCAGTTAAGGTAGAAATTATCCTCATATTCTTTGTCTCAATGGTGATCACAAGTCTGTGCCTCACCAAATCTACTTATTATAAATTTGCCAACCAATGGAAACATTCTTTTACTATTTACCACTAACAACGTATCAAAGTTTGGCATAATTCGCTTGGATATGCCCTTAACTTTATTTGTTCTCCTGGGAAAAAAAGTCTGTACTTTCCTTTCACAATAGTCACAGAATTCCTACAGTGTGGAAGGAGGCATTTTAGCCCATCAAGTCCACACCAGCCTTCCATAGAACATCCCACCCAAACTCATCCTCCTACTCTATCCATATAACCCTGCATTTCCCATGGCTAACCCACCTAACCCACACATTAGTGGACACAATGGACAATTTAGCATGGCCAATCCACCTAACCTGCACATCCTTGAACTGTGGGAGGAAACCAGAGCACTCAGAGGAAACCCATGTAGACGTGGGGAGAATGTGTGAGCTCTGCATAGACCATTCACCTGAGAGTAGAATTGAACTTGGATCCCTGGTGATGTAAGACAGCAGTGCTAGCCACTGAGCAACCTTGTACTTTATGGTGAATCTTCATTGCACTTTTTGTGTGATGTGATATTCTTACAGAACTGCATATGATACTTGAATTGTGGATAGTCAATATTTTACACAATTGCAAAATCACTTCTTTTACCAATTACTTTTTTAATATTTGAAAAGTGCACTTCACCTTTTATAGACCCATGTATCTGGACCCTTCAATATTTCTGTTCTCCTGTTATGTCAAGAATCTGGCTGTTTATGCTTCCTCTCATTTTCTGATTCACAAAGTATTTTGTTTCATATTTTTGAACATTGAGTTGCTTTATCACTTACATACTCATTCTCATATCTTATTTATATCTCTTACAGTATTTATCCACACTGTCATGTTTTATTTCTGTAGCACATTTCACTTTATCAGAAGTCCAAAGTGCTTCAGAGCCAATGAAGTACAGTTATCTAAATGATGCAGAGAAACAAAGCAGACACTTTATGTGCCATAACAAGACCTGATATCTATTTCAGTTATGTTGACTAAGTGAAGAAATATGGCTGCCTCAGATATCACCATTGGATCTCTTACTTTCACTGGTCATTGTCAGAACATATGTGTTTTGTTGCTGCCTGTGATAAATATGTTTTGTATGGAAAGATGTCTGTCTTTTCTTATCCTTGGTGCATGTATTCTAATTAAATAATTCAACTGCAAGCTTTCATGAGTTCAAAAATAAAAATTATTTATTCTCTTACACTTACTCCAGATTAATACAACATCATACATTCAGTCTCTCTATCTCTCCCAATCTCTCTCTCTCTCATGCATACACACACACACACACTCCTAGTATATAGAAAAACTGGTGTTCTTTTCTGGATTGCAGTTAACTCAGTTTCTATTTTCAAAAGTTTGGTCTCCTTTGTGGCTGGCGTGTGATTTCTTGAATGGTTTTGATGATTTAAACTTGAAGTGACAGTCATGCAAATTGAAGGGTTCACAGCAGGTCGTAAGGCTTCTTGTTGGCAAATATCTAGGAGGTTGGTTAATAGATGAGCTTAGAAAAGTGTTAAGAATTTTGGTTGCTTTCTGATTTGAAGCTAGTTTCAGGTTTTGCACCTCAGACTGATTGATGACTGATGGTTCTCAATCTTAAACAGATAACAAAATGGCTGTCACACCATGTGGCTTTTCACAATTTCAAAGCTTTTTCCATGTAACATACTGTATTCATGTTGATTCCACATCCTATGCTGTGGGTTAACACTTCTAAGGCCTACCCAGTCTACTTTGAAGTGGGGAGGGCATCACAATATAATGGGAAGTTTATAGCAGTCACTGAGTTTTAATCATCCTTTTTGTCCAGTATGAGACATGGAGTCAGGAAGTCTAGAAACTTCATAGTCTTCTTGTGTTGGCCCATCCTAAAATTAATGATGTGTGAATTTCCACAGCTAGCTCTGAGTTACATTCACCTATATCAATATTCAATTAATTATTTACCAGATACTCAATACTGTCAACTGTCCAAATGACAAAAGTCATGTGATCTCCGGCAGCCATCTTACTAGTTGAGTGGTACCTAATGTTTTCAACTATTGACTAATATTCTTCCTATGATATACCCTTACTAAGCTTGGTAAACTCAAGAGAAAAAACCCTTTAGATAAGACTTGACTGAACAATATCACCTCCAGTAGTGCAGCATTTTCTCAGTACTGCTCTGCTGGTTAGTCCTGCACTTTTGTTCTTTTCCCACCAATAATATTTCATTACTGCTCGTTTTGATGTTGCAATCTGAATAATAATGAATATTCCTTTTGGGATTCTGAATGTGTCCCACAACTGAGATGAAGAATGGAGATTTGTGAAGGGCCAAAACATGCAAATGCACCAAAGCTGAAGACATTTGCCACATCCATTACTAACCCTGATTTGTAGAAGTCTCTACTTGCACCTCAATGTATCAAAACAGAGCTGCCTTAACTCTACGTTGTATTTACAAGATAGGCTGCCTCAGATACAGCATTTGCTGAACATAACTGGTACATAATATTTGGATGAGATTAATGGAAAAAAAGATTATCACAGCGTGCATCTATCATACTGTTGGATCCTTCCAGGAGACAACTGTCACATCAGGCAGTCAGTAACGCACACATAAATCAAGCAAGTGACAGCCCTTATGTTTGCAGTGGCAACATTCTCCAGTCAAATTGACGTATTATTTAGACAAAATACATAATGGCAGGGTGTCCTCAAGTACAAAATGTTGCACATTGTACCATGGGGCATCAGAGATCTTCAGATCCATCTCCTAGCCAAACAATTTTTGGCATTGATTTTGTAATCCGATGTTAGGTGACCACAAAGCACCATTGTGCGATATTATACATAAATGACTGAGTGACTTCGTTGAGCAGCACTCTGTGGCTTCCCTTATCCTTCTACTTGTTTTCCCTTATTCATTCCTTATTCACAATTTCTTTCTTATTTGCTCTACGTTACAGCTCTTGATACTTCTACATATAACCTATCAAAGGATATAGACAAGAGGGTCCTAAATTTTGTAAAATGACAGACCCAGCCTCAAATGTAAAAGAAGAAGATTGAAAGATAATTTAGGTTTAATTAGTTTGTGCTTGGTTGGTGAATATTTGGAATGGACATTCCAAGACCGGTAGGGGAAATATTGTCATTTGCAATATTTCCCAAACACAAGCACTGGCCAAATGGCCCACAATATCAACTTTAACCCTTTATATTTCTATACTTATTGTTTACCCACTACCAATATTTTTAAGTTGACTCTTATCATTCTACTTCCTTTCATCTATCTGCTTACCCATAGCTGTTTGCTCAATTATGATTACAGAATATTAATGCCAGTTTGTTCAACTTTTTTACTTGTAGGCAAATTTCTTTCTCCAGCCTGAATCTGAATGTACCACTAACCTGAAAAAATACATGTGTAAATCTCAATAAGCAATTGTGAGTGAGTACGCAAGCAGCTTACAACCAGCAGCACAGACTCAAAAAAAGCATAAAATTGTGCAAAGACGAATGGCAAGTCAGAAGATTGCACAGTACATAAAGCAAACAAGTAAGAATAACCAAAGGCAGAAGAAAGAGGGAAAAATTAAAATATGGGAGAAAGCTAGCCAGAAATATAAAATCAGATAGTAAAAGTTCCTACAAATATTTAAAGCAGAAAATAATTAACAAAGCAAGCATTTGTTATACCGAAAGTGATTCTGGAGAATTAATAATGAAAAGTAAACAAATGGCAAATCAATTTCTCAGGTGTTTTTCATCAGTCTTCACTACAGAGGATACAAGTAACATCTTAGATAATATAAATTAAGAAATAGGAGGGAAGGGGAGGAACTCAAGAAAACCACAATCACTGGAGAAGTGACTCTGAGTAAGTTATAGGCTAATATGTGCCTTGATCCTGGTGGACTTCATTCTACTGTCTGAAAACAAAAGGCTTGTAAAATAGTTGATTGGTTTTAATTTTTCAAATTTCCCTTGGCTCTGGTCTAATCCCATTAGGCTGGAAGATAGAACATTCAACTTTTACTCAAGAAGAGAGTGAGACAAAAATCAGAAAAATTATAGCGCTGTTAGCTTGATGTCTTTCATATGGAAAATGTTTGTAGCTATCAAGAAAAAAAGTTATAACAGGGCCACTTGTATACATTCAGACAGAGTCAAAATAGTTTTGTGAATGGGAAATCATGTTTGATCAATCTGGTGGAGTGCTTTGAACAGGTAACGTGCTGTGGATAAAGGGGAACCAATAGATGTTCTGTACTCAGATTTCCAGGATTCATTTGCTGAAGTGTCATTTCAAAGTTTATTGCAGAAAATAAATACTCATGGTGGAGGGAGTAGTGTATTAGATAGAAGATTGGCTAGCTAACAAGGAGGAGGAAGTAGGTTTAAATGCGTGTTTTGGTGAGATGCACTGACTACTGTGCCATTGGGATCAGCACTGAGACTGCAATTCTTTATACTTTATACAAATACCTAAGATGGTAGATATGGTTGTCAAATTTGCTGATGACATTAAGATAGATAGGAATGTAAGTTGTGAAGATGACATAAGAAGATTATAAAAATATATTAATAGCATAAGTGAGTGGCAAAGATGTGGAAAATAGAGTGTACATAGAACATAGAACATAGAACATTACAGCGCAGTACGGGCCCTTCGGCCCTCGA
>NC_063335.1:13182814-13247679 GCF_021869965.1 Rhincodon typus
ACTTTGGTGTCATCCGCAAATTTACTAACCCATCCTTCTACGCCCTCATCCAGGTCATTTATAAAAATGACAAACAGCAGCGGCCCCAAAACAGATCCTTGAGGTACACCACTAGTAACTGAACTCCAGGATGAACATTTCCCATCAACCATCACCCTCTGTCTTCTTACAGCTAGCCAATTTCTGATCCAAACCGCTAAATCACCCTCAATCCCATGCCTCCGTATTTTCTGCAATAGCCTACCATGGGGAACCTTATCAAACGCTTTACTGAAATCCATATACACCACATCAACCACTTTACCCTCATCCACCTGTTTGGTAATGTGGGAAATTTTGAATTTGTTCATTTTGGCAGGAAGAATAAAAAAAACAAACATACAATATAAATAGTAAGAGATTGCAGAGCTCTGTTATATGCAGAGATTTGGTTGTTCTCATGCATGGAACACAAAAGCTTATTAGTTAGGTACAGCAAGTAATCAGAAAGCTAACAGAATGTTAGCATTTATCATGAGGGGAATTGAAGTCAAAAATAAGAAAATAATATTTCAATTATACAAGATGCCAGTGAGACCACATCTGGAGTATTGGTCACCTTAT
Organism: Rhincodon typus; assembly: GCF_021869965.1. NCBI lineage: Eukaryota > Metazoa > Chordata > Chondrichthyes > Orectolobiformes > Rhincodontidae > Rhincodon > Rhincodon typus. The sequence continues at coordinate 13,183,418 of NC_063335.1, forward strand.
TTAAGAAAGGATATAAATGCATGGAGACAGCTCAGAGAAGATTTTCTTGCCTAATACCTAGAGTGGGTAGATTATCGTATAAAGAAAGGTTGGACAAGTTGGGCTTGTATCTGCTGGAGTTCATAAGAGAAAGAGGTAAATTGATTGAAACTTATAACATCCTGAAAGGTTTTGACAGGGTACATGTGGAAAGGATATTTCCTCTGATGGGAGAGTTTAGAACTAGGGATCACTTTTTTAAAATCAGGAGTCACCCACTTAACACAAAGATTTGGTGACATTTTCTCTGTCACAGTGTCATAACCAATGAGTTTTTGGAATTCTCTCCCAGAAAAGGTGGTGGAAGCAGAATTCTTGAATATTTTTAAGGCAGAGGTAGATAGTTATAGTTAAGCAAGAGATTAAAATGTTATCGGCGCAGACTAGAATGTTCATTTGAGGTGCCAATCGGATCAACCATGATTTAATTGAATGGAGGAGAAGGCTTGAGGGGCTGAGTAGTTTGTTATTGTTACTGATTTGTATGTTCAAGTGTAAGACAGAGTGAAAAGGTCACATAAACTTCACTGTCTTTTTGATTTCTACCATTGACTCTGAAGTTTGCAATTCTGAGATATCTCAAATGCATAAGAGACAATGGAGAAAAATGAGAAATATACATTTTCTTTCTCTGCAACTTCACAGTCAGAAGAGATTGTTGGGTGTGGGTTAAGTGAGTTGAAAGGAGGATTGCACATTTAATGCCATAATTGATCTCTTTAGCTTCATCGGTGACCAGGCCTTAGATGTTCAACTCTATCTCTGTCAATCATGCAGGCATGCTTATCCATCTCCATTTCTGGCTGACGGCTTCTGTTATGCATTGCCATCTCTTATCGTAAAAGGGACGTGTCAGTAAGTCCTCCATAATGTTCAAGTGTTTTCACCATCATGGCTGAGTATTTGCGTGTGTGTTATTAGTAATGGATCATGCTAGCGGTGTAAGAGTAAGGTAAAATATATGAATTTTAGACTTGAGAACTTATTGATATAGACTGTTAGAAAGTAATTATTGGGGCTGTAGCAAGTTGAGTTTTAGATGAAGCTACCAGTGCAGTTGGTAATGTATGCTATTGCTAATTGAAATAATTTCATTGACCTTCGCAACTTGTGTGAGATTGTTAAACTGACACTGTTGACAGTGCAATCATGTTCTAGGAATAATCGTCCTGGTATTGCCTTCCATTCAGCACTGCTTGATAACAATGTCTCCTGAACATTTATGTGGATGGCCTCCTGCCCTTGTGCCCCTTTTAATACAGAACATATCTACTTTCCAGCTTGTCCATTAACTTCTAACGCACTGTCTGAAAACCCTAACATATGCTCTGTCACATGTTTTGCTGTTTCTGAAAATATCAAAACCATGGTTCCCCAACTTCTTGCAATCACAATGGAGCTTCCTTTTAAGAGGCTGACTTGAAGTAGCAATCGTCACTTGTGATGTTGGCCCCCTATGGATGCATGCAGCTAATGTACAGTAAGAGTAGCACTTCCTTCACGCAGCAATCATAGTTATTTTGCTGGGACAACAAAATTGATAAATACAAGTTAATTCAGCAGCAAACCATTGCTTAATTTCAAGGGCTAACTAATTTCTTCCCCATTATGTTCAAGTCAAAAGTTTGTTTCTGTCAAATTCTTAAGTCAGACTATGGCTCACAATTTTAGGTTTTCAAAGCCGGATCTGGGTTAGATGTTAGAAGATGATTCTTTTACTGGAGAATAGTGGACTTTGGAAACAGGTTGACATCTTGTGCATTGGCTCCCATGCATTACATTCTTCAAAAGATAGCTGCTTCTGGCTGGGGTGAAGATCCCTTCATACAAAAGGGAGGGAAAACAGTGGTCAAGTAACAGTAGACTCTTGACCATTGACCAGGAGAGTAGTGGTAATGTTCCATCCTATTATGGATATCCCTATAGTAACCAACATCCATTGGCCATAGCTATGGCAGCTGACAATTCAGTGCAGGGGATACCCTCAATTGTCTTGCAACTGTGTCCATTTTCAATTGAAAAGTTTTTTAACCTTGTCTTTAGAGGGGAGGTGCATAGTAATTTGGGCTACTAATAGTGGCAAGAATTGATTGGCAAACAGTACTGAGGAACAGTAGATGCACACAAGTTTCATAACCTTCCTCACAGAATTTGAAAAATATCACACATTGGAATTCAATTCTGAATCATCTGAGGTGGGAGTTGCCACTGGCTTGAAATTATGCGTTGCAGCTTTCTCTCAGTCAACTGAGGGTGCTTATGATATTATATAATGGCCACAGTATTGCAAGTTCAGTGGCAATTTAGAATTTGTCATACAAGCTTATGAGTCTTGGAATCATGTCAAAACACTAGGCTTAAATGGTGAAGGAAGAATTATGAATGTTTTCATTCCCAACCAAACTGAATTGCATGTAAATTTGTCAGATGGATAAAATTTCTGGTAACATCACCTTCTTTTAAAATTTGGTTTTAGTTGCATTCAGTGCCATTGTCACAGAATGATGTTTTTGTTTCCTTGCTATTTCTTTCAGTTCTTATCTCACTGTTTTAAATCATTTCTGTGATATGGCATTATTCACATTAAACCATGACATTTAGTGTCAATTGCATATTCAATAATGGGGACATGATCGTTGAGACTAATTCTGTAGCTGCATGTTTTAACACTCCTTCGGCATTCTAAAGAATTGTCCCTTTTTGCCTACTTCACTAAGCAATCTAAGTATTTTAAATTTAGGAACATGCTTGTATTGCCTAATTTTGAATTATCTGAGAGCATAACCCAGAGCTGAAAGAGTGGAAATTCCTTTTGTTTAGAGTTTGACCAGAAGGGAAACAGCTCAACAGGCCTTGTAAATGAATACAAGGTTTGTAATGCTGTTTAAGTCATGGCTATTCCTGTGATATGATGCACCATACTCAAATTGCAGGGTTTACATTGGCTACGTCATGGCATTATCTATTGCAAGCCTTCACCGCTCACCACCAGTGTGCTTGTGCTGGAAATGATTGGAGAAAAGTTATGAGAAGCAGGAATAACGGTACCATGGGAGACAGAGTATGCAACAAGGTCTTACAAAACAACACCAGAATCCATGGTGCAGGAGGGAGACAGCATGACCAAGGGCCCACAAACCAGACACTACAGTCTGTGTAAGCAGAATGCTATCGAGATACAGTTTAAGAAAATGTTCAGTAACCCCTCATGAGTGATCAAGGTCAGTCAAATACATCTTCAAATGCCAAATCCTTACAATTAAACCTCTCGCTTTACATTCTACTCAGTTCTGCTCTGCATTCACCTGTCAACAATCTCTAACAGCCACGACAGCGAATCAGAGGATGGCTGAGAGTCATCAAGGCAGAATTCTGGGAGACATCACCACAGTCATCACAACTGTACAGCAGGTCTGAGAGAACCTGCTGTCAAGGTGTCGTTAAACCTGAAATACTACATTGGCGTCCGACCTCCCTCGACCGCTTAATCTCCAACTGCCGTCGAGACATCAATCTCCTCAACCTCTCCACCCCTTTCACCCACTCCAACTTCTCCACCCCTCTCACCCACTCCAACCTCTTTCCCCGCAGAAAGTGCAGCCCTCTGCTCCCTCCGCTCCAATCCCAACCTCACCATAAAACCCACGGACAAGGGAGGCGCAGATGTAGTATGGCGCACTGACCTCTACATCGCCGAGGCCAGGCGTCGACTCTCCGACACCTCCTCCTACCGCCCCCTTGATCATGATCCCACCCCCGACCACCAAACCATCATCTCCCAAACCATCCGCAACCTCATCACTTCAGGTGACCTCCCACCCACAGCCTCCAACCTCATCGTTCCCCAACACTGCACCGCCCACTTCTATCTCCTTCCCAAAATCCACCAACCTGACTGCCCTGGTCGACCCATTGTCTCCACCTGCTCCTGCCCCACCGAACTTATCTCCACCTATCTCGACTCCATTTTCTCCCTACCTACGTCCGTGACACCACCCACGCCCTCCACCTCCTCCAAAACTTCTGATTCCCCAGTCCCCAACACCACATCTTTACCATGGATGTCCAGTTCCTATACACTTACATTCCCCATACAGAGGGCCTAAAGGCCCTCTGCTTCTTCCTGTCCCGCAGGCCCAACCAGTCCCTCTCCACTGACACCCTCATCCGCTTAGCTGAACTCGTCCTCACGCTCAACAACTTCTCTTTCAATTCCTCCCACTTCCTACAGACAAAGGGGGTGGCCATGGGTGCCTGCATGGGCCCAAGCTATGCCTGCCTCTTTGTAGGTTACGTGGAACAATCCCACTTCCGTAGCTACACTGGTCCTAAACCCCACCTCTTCCTCCGTTACATCGATGACTGTATCGGCGCCGTCTCGTGCACCCACGAGGAGATTGAACAGTTCATCCATTTCACTAACACCTTCCACCCCAACCTTAAGTTCATCTGGACCATCTCCGATACCTCTCTCTCCTTCCTGGACCTCTCTGTTTCCATCTCTGGCAACCACCTGGAAACTGATATCCATTTCAAGCCTACCGACTCCCACACCTACCTAGAATACACCTACTCCCACCCACCTTCCTGCAAAAATGCCACCCCCTATTCCCAATTCCTTCACCTCTGTCGCATCTGCTCCCAGGATGAGGCATTCCACTCCCGAACATCTCAGATGTCCTCGTTTTTCAACGTCCGCAACTTCCCCCCCTCAGTGGTCGAGAACGCCCTCAACCGTGTCTCCCACATTTCCCGCAACTCATCCCTCACACCCCATCCCCACAATAACAACCAAAACAGAATCCCCCTCGTCCTCACCTACCACCCCACCAACCTCTGGATCCAACGCATCATCCTCCGACACTTCCGCCATCTGCAATCTGACTCCACCACCAAAGACACTTTTCCCTCCCCACCCTTATCGGCTTTCCGGAGGGACCATTCTCTCCGTGACTCCCTTGTCCGCTCCACACTTCCCTCCAGCCACACCACACCCGGCACTTTTCCTTGCAACCGCAAGAAGTGCTACACCTTCCCCCACACCTCCCCCCTCACCCCCATCCCAGGCCCCGAGAAAACCTTCCACATCAAGCAAATGTTCACCTGCACATCTGCTAATGTGGTATACTGTATCCACTGTTCTCGTTGTGGCCTCCTCTACAGTGGGGAAACCAAGTGGAGACTTGGGCACCGCTTTGCGCATCACCTACGCTCGGTTCGCACTAAACAACTGCACCTCCCAGTCGCGATTCATTTCAACTCCGCCCTCCCATTCCTCAGATGACATGTCCATCCTGGGCCTCCTGCAGTGCCACAACGATGCCACCCAAAGGTTGCAGGTACAGCACCTCATATTTCGCTTGGGAACCCTGCAGCCCAATGGTATCAATGTGGACTTCACAAGCTTCAAAATCTCCCCTCCCCTTACCGTATCCAAAACCAGCTCAGCTTGTCCCAGCCTCCCTAACCTGTCCTTCCTCTCACCTATCCTCTCCTCCCACATCAAGCCCCACCCCATCTCCTACCTCCTAGCCTCATCCCACCCCCTTGACCTGTCCGTCCTCCCTCGACTGACCTATTCCCTCCTTAACTCCCCACCTACACTCACCTTTACTGGCTCCATCCCCGCCTCTTTGACCTGTCCGTCTGCTCTGCACCTGTCTTCTCCCCTATCCGTCTTCTATCCGCCTCCCCCTCTCTCCCTATTTATTTCAGAACCCCCTTCGCTTTCCCCATTTCTGAAGAAGTGTCTAGGCCCGAAACGTCAGCTTTCCTGCTCCTCTGATGCTGCTTGGCCTGCTGTGTTCATTCAGCTCTACACCTTGTTATCTCACACTACATTGGTGTTTCCCACCCTTCCCTCCTCCTCTGTCCAAGAGGAAAAAGACTCTGTGAGAATGATGACTGGCACGATAAAGGTGTACAAGGGGGCAGCCATTAAAAGAGTGGTCTAGTGTTGGAGTGGAAGTGCTGATGCCTTTGCAGTAGAGGTTTTGGCATGAGGAGGCTGAGCAGGGGCACAGGTAAGAGCAGGTAAGGGGCTCTTTAACTCTCTTTCTGTCTAGACTGAAGGCAATAGGGATGGCAGTTAGGGCAGTGGCATGTTCCTCTTGCAGGATGTGGGAGATCAGGGAGGCTTCCAGTGTCCCCAGTGGCTACACCTGTGAGAAATGCATCCGGCTGCACCTCCTGACAGACCGCGTTAAGGAACTGGAGCTGGATGCACTCAGGATCATCCGGAGTGCAGAGAACATCATTGATAAGAGCCAAAGTGAAGTGGTCACTCATAAGGTGCAAGCTGCAGGTAGCTGGGTGATGACCAGAAGATGTAAAGGGGGTAAGGTAGATAGTGCAGGGTTCCCCTGTGTCCATTCCTTCAATAATAGGTGTACAGCTTTGCATACTGTTGGGGGGATGACCTTTCAGGGGCTAGCAACAGCAGTCAGGTCAGTGGCACTGAGACTGGCTCTGAGGCTCAGATGGAAAGGGTGCAGTCAGACAGAGTGATACTGATAGGAGACTCAATAGTGAGGGGGACAGAGAGGAGATTTTGTGGCCATAGAAGTGGATGGTGTGTTGCCTCCCAGGTGCCAGGGTCAAGGATGTCTCTGAGCGGTTGCAGAACTTTCTGAAGGAGGAGAGTGAACAGCCAGAGATCATTGTGCACATTGGTACAAATGACATAGATAGACAAAGGGATGGGTCCTGGGAAATGAGTATAGGGAGTCAGGTAAGAAGTTAAATAGCAGGACCACAAGGGTAGTGATCTCCGGATTATTCCCAGTGCCACGTGCCAGTGAGGATAGAAATAGAAAGACAGGCCAGATGAATGCATGGCTGAGGAGCTGCTATAAGGGGCAGGGTTTTCAGTTCTTGGATCATTGGGATCTCTTCTGGGGTAGAGGTGACCTGTACAAGAGGGACGGGTTTCATTTGAACCGGAGGGTGTCCAGTATCCTTGCGGGGAGATTTGCTATTGTTGCCTGGGAGGGTTTAAACTAGCTTGGCAGGGGTGTGGGACTCTGAATAAGAGAGGGGCCATCAAGAATACAAGGGAAAATACATTAGCCACCGAGAGCAAGTTTACTATTCAGGATAGCCAGGGGCACAGTAAAAGGAGAGACTTCTGGTTGAAAGTGCATTTATTTCAATGCACAAGGCCTGACTGGTAAGGCAGATGGGTCAAAGCATGGATTGGCTCTGGGGACTTGGATATTATAGCCATAACAGAAACATGGCTGAAAGAAGGGCAGGACCGGCAGTTCAATGTTCCAGGATATTGAAGCTACAGGTGTGACAGAAGTACAAGTAAGCGAGGAGAGGGAGTTGCCCTTTTGATAAGAGAGGACATAGCAACAGTGCTTACAGAGGATATTCTTAAGGGGTTATCAAATGAGGCCATATGTTTAGAACTTAGAAACAAGAAGGGGAAGGTTACTCTGTTGGGATTATATTGTAGACTCCCAAATTACCAATGGGTCCCAGAAGAGCAGATGTGTAGAGAGATTGCAGATAGGAATAATAGAGTAGTTTTGGTTGGAGATTTTCATTTCCCCTGTATTGATTGGGCCACCCACAGCGTAAAAGGACGGGGTGGAATTTGTCAAATATGTCCAAGAAAGTTTCCAACATCAATATATAGAGGGGCCTACTCAGGAGTGTGCAACACTGGACCTCCTCTTAGGAAACGAGGTCAGGCAAGTGACTGGAGTGACAGTCAGATAGCGCTTTGGGTCCAGTGACCATAACTCTCTTAGTTTTAACATAGTAATGGAAAAGGATAGGACAGTTCCATATGTTAAGGAGCTGAACTGGAGCAGGGCCAATTTTGGGGTCATTAGGCAGGATCTAGGTCGATTGGGTGAGTCTGTTCGAAGGAAAAGAAACGACTGGCAAATGGAAGGCTTTTAAAAGTGTGATATCAAGACTCCAGGGATATTATGTCCCTGTGAGGGTGAAGGCAAAAGCTGGCAGGTTTAGGGATCACTAGCTGGTGAGGGATATTGAGGCTCTGGTCAGGAAAAAGAAGAAGGCATGCATTGGGTTTAAGCTATTGGGCTCAACTCAATCCCTAGATGTCTATAAAAAGTGTAGGACCATACTTAAGAGGGAACTCAGAGGAGCAAAAAGAGGGTATGAGGAGGATCTGGCAAATAAAATTGAAGATAATCCCAAGAGGTTTTATAGCTGTATTAAGAGGCTTGCTAGGGAGAGAATAGGTCCTCTTAAAGATCGCCATGGCTGTCTATGTGTGGAGGTACAGGAGATGGGGGAGATTTTTAATGAAAAGTTCTCCTCAGAGAGGAGAACATATATATATATATATATATAACACATATATATTACCGGAGAGGACGTGTTTGCAGCCAAAATGCATTAAGGTGGATAAATCCCCTGGGCCTGATCAGGTCCATCCTCCAACATTGTGGGAGGCCAGAGAAGAAATTGCAGAGGCCCTTGCAGAGATTTTTGCTTCATTTTCGCAATGACTGGAGGGTGGCTAATGTTGTTCCATTGTTTAAGAAAGGTAGCAAAGACAAGCCAGGGAACTACAGGCCAGTGAGCCTGATATCAGTGGTAGGCAACTTATTGGAGAGAATACTGAGGGACTGGATCAACCAGCATTTGGATAGTCAAGATCTGATTAGGGATAGTCATTATGGATTTGTATATGGGAAGCCATGTCTGACAAATCTTTTAGAGTTTTTCGAAGAGGTAACCAAGAGGATAGATGACAGTAGGGCAGCAGATGTTGTCTATATGGACTTTAGTAAGGCCTTTGACAAGGTCCCACATGGCAAGCAGGGCATGAAAGTTACGTTGCATGGGATCCTGGGAGAGTTAGCTAATTGGATTCAAAATTGGCTGAATGGCAGGGAGCAGAAGGTAATGGTTTATGTTTGTTTCTTGGACTGGAGGTCTGTGACTAGTAGTGTGCCACAGGGCTTGGTGCTGGGATCTTTGTTACTTGTTTTTTACATAAATGATGAGGATGTGAGTGTACAAGGCATGATTGGTAAGTTTGTGGATGATACAAAATTAGGAGGTATCGTTGATCACAAGAAAGGTGATCAAAAATTACAGAAGGATCTTGATCAGATGGGAAAGTGGGCTGAGGATTGGCAAATGCAATTCAATACAGATAAGTGTGAGGTGTTGCATTTTGGAAAGTCAAACCAAGGTAGGACTTCTACAGTAAATCGTAAGGTCCTGAGGAGTGTTGTAGAACAGAAGGACTCAGGAGTACAATTACATAGTTTGTTGAAAGCGGTGTTCCAGGGAGACAGGACGGTGAAGGCATATAGCATGCAGGTCTTCATTGGTCAAGACATTGAGTACAGGAGTTGGGACATATATTACAGTTGTGTAAGTCATTGGTGAGGCTGCACTTGGAGTATTGTGTACAGTTTTGGTCACCCTGTTATAGGAAGGACATTGTTAAAATGGTAAGTGCGCAAAGAAGATTTACGAGGATGTTGCCAGGACTAGTAGGCCTGAGTTACAGGGAGAGGCTGGCCAGGATAGGACTTTATTCCTTGGAACGTATGAGAATGAGGGGTGACCTTACTGAGGTGTATAAAATCATGAGGGGCATAGATAGGATGAATGCATGTAGTCTTTTTCCCAGGGATGCGGAATTGAAAACTAGAGGGCATAGGTTTAAGGTGAGAGGGGGAAGATTTAAGAAGCACCTGAGGGGCAACTTCTTCACGCAGAGAGTGGTGCACATATGGAATGATCTGCCAGAGAAAGTGGTTGAGGCAGGTACAATAGCAACATTTAAAAAAACATTTGGATGGGAAGGGTTTAAAGAAATATGGACCAAATGTGGGCAACTGGAACTAGCTGAGTGGGCATCATGGTCTGTGTGGATCAGTTTTGGCTGAAGGACTTGTTTCCATGTTGTAATGCTCTACGGATCTATGACTCTATGACTAATACCTCACAGTTATTACTGTACACCTCTGCTTCTGTTAATTTCTTCGTTATTTCCTAGAATGGTCTTTGCTGGCAGGACCAGCATTTATTGCCCATTCCCAATTGACCTTGAACTGAATAGCTTGCTAGGTCATTTCAGAGGACAGTTAAGAGTCAACCACATTGTTGCTCATCCTAAGTTACATGTAGGCCAGATCTGGTAGGGATGGCAGATTTCCTTCCCTAAAGGAAGTGAACCATTTGGGTGTTTGTAACATTGATGATAATTGCTATAGTTACCATTACTGAGTCTTGCTTTATATTCCATGTTAATTGAACAAACCTACATTCCACAAGCTATCACTAATTGGTACCATACCCCCAGAGCATTAGCCTCTATGTCTGGATTATTAGCCCAGTAACATTACCACTGAAATAACACCACAGAGACCAGTATCCCATCACCAAGTCACATGTGAAGAGTCCTTGATACTTGTCCAGCTCTCTCAGAGAGAACATAACCTCTGACACTCCTATTTATATCTGTCAGCCAGGGCTCCCTGATTGGATTAGTTTAATAGCTCCAAGAAAAGAATTAATATTCTATGAGGTCCACCTGGCTGACCTCATTATGATCACTACAACAACTATTCCATTATCTCTCCCTGACAGCTGACTGCAAGATCCAGGCCCATAGACCACATACTCTTCGTAGATTAACTCAATAGTTTATGTCATATCTTTATCACTGAGCAAAATCTGACCTCTGCATTTTAATCCTCCTCTCTGAGTTCAAGCACGTTCAAAATTTAACTTCTCCCTGAGCATGGGTTTCCTGTCTTTGTCACTGTTAATGCAGAGGAAATGTTTTCCTGGCACCGTTATGTGCAGAAATTCACTTCCAGGCTTGCCAATCAATCTTCTCTCCCAGAAGTACATTCTCCGTAGACACTTTAAACTTTGTTCATATTATCCTGAGATTTGTGCCATTTGACTCATTGGCCAAGACACTGTCTCAGTAATACTAAATGGTGCATGAACATCATACATATGCTGAAAGATGAGGAGGTCACCTCAGCACAATCATAAGCTTTCTCTGGCAGAGAGATCAGGACAGATATTTGATTATACAACCAATGGTTACATGAAATATTTAAATACTGCCAAAATTAACTATTTATGACAGCCCTAGCAGCAACAGCCCTGTATGTCACAAGCTGCTTCTTACTGCACTCTTCTTGAGGACAAATATTTAATGAGAGAAGTAATTACTATGGAAGAGATTGATTGACACATTACAGGCATAAATAGGGAAGACCTTTGCATTAGTGCACCACTGAGACAAAGGATTGATTTCCACTGACATTTAATAGCAAGAAGAACAATATTCCTGGAGAACTCCTCCAAAAGTTCCAGCACAAAAAGTACGAATCTGACCTTGATGTGTTGGATCAGGATTTTTTTTATGTAATTGGATTTTTGGAAACACATGACTAAAGGAACTTTCTTTTGGTTTGTGTAGGTGTATTAATCCCACCTCTTTGACTGAGCTTCGAGTCAGTTGTCCTACTGTTTTCTTCCCTCATTTGGCAATATGCCTTGTCAGATTATGCTTCTGCAAACTGCCTTGGGACATGTTTCTACGTTAAATATGCGATATAAATGCAAGTTGTTGTAGCATTTTTTAAATACCGCACAACATTGGAAACTTTTAGACAATAGTGTCAACTTATGAACAGGAAAACTGACACATTTTGGAAAGATGAAGAAGTATTACACGATACAGACAGTGAACAGAAATAATCCACTTTCCAATTCTCATAATCCATTAACTTATATCAAAAACCCTTAATATTTTAAAGAAAAAACATTGCAAAAGAAAGTAAAATTGTACTCCATTTAAAAAAAAAAGTAAAGCAAGCATTAATCGTGCAATAGTGACTGAAGATCTAACTCAGAACAAAAGATTGTGAGGAGACTACAGAAATAAAAGAGTGCTCCCCTTCATGTTGCACTTGCATTATTTATTTGGTCTTGGTGTAATATGCAGATCCAATGCTCTATTGTGAGATTTACTGTTGCTCATTTCATAACTCAAATTTCAGCATTTGTATTAATTTGTATTAGTTGTGTTACAATTAAGACAGTACACGCCATATTTTTTAATCTTTCATCTGAAGAATTTTAAAAATCATGCTGCATTGTTGTAACACCAGTTCAATATGTAAGGATTTTAAGAGGAGTTTGCATTTTAGTTCATCAGAAATTTCCCCTTAAATCAATGGCTACTGATCAGTACTATGTTCATGCATTTCACATGACACAATAGGACCTATTTTCCCCACTGCTGATCTGATTCTAGCCTGTGCCCCCCTTCCTGGCTCACCCTGATAACCTTTGTCTCCTTTGTCAATCAAAATCAATCAACCTTTGCCTGAAAAATATTCAGTGACTGTGCATACACCTCTCCCTGAGGAAGAGAAATCCAAAGGTGCACAACCCTAGGAGAGAAGGTAGACTCCTCATCTCCCTCTTAAATGACAGATTCCTTATTTTTAAAAAGTGACAAGTAGTCACACCAACAAGGGAAGTCATGCTCCCAACATCCACTTTCTCAAGTTCCCTCAGGACCTTATAGGCTTCAGTAAAATAAAAGGTAGCAATTAAAACGGCAGAGCAACATCATCTAACTGGATGAGAGAGTGAGGGAAGGCTCAAGAGGGCCATCAGCAGGAGACCATATCAAGCAAAGGTCTTCAAAGAACACCACTCATACATTCACATGGCGCAAATGCAGATACTGTAGAAGCTACACTTTATCAAACAGTTAGATCTGTGGTTTTATAGAAGCAGGTCTAAATTAGTGCTCATGACAGTTAAGTTCACAGTAGCACTATATGTTACTGAAACTTTCCTGACTGCAAAGCATGACATCAGTCAGTTGTTAAAATCCTCTGGAAACTTGCTCCTAGCTGAAATCCCTGCCATTCTGCACTCTCTGAGGAATCATTCCCTATTGCCAGAGGGAGACAGCATTCTGATTCAACAGGACAGCGACGATTGAAAGATTCAGGGAGCTACTGAGTAAATGCATGTGACCACATGCGTCCCTCACTGAAATTCAGAGATACTCAGCAACAAAAATGTGTAGCTTGTCTGCAACCATTTGCAATGCAAGTAAAATAACTCTCAAAGCCTCTGGTATTCCTTAAACTGACAGGACCTGGGGAATCTGAAGCACACTCTATTTGATATGATCTCAACGCACTGAGATCCAAACCATCAGCATTGACTCAACTGTAGCTGGTGCTACACAGACACATGAGTAGAGACGCAGCTGTTATTATCGGCCTAAGAAATCTGTAGCTATGATAATACAGCTCTTTCTGGCTGATCCTCAGATGTATCCATGAGAAATCCAGTGGACCTTGAGGAGCTGTTGTTCCCTACACTTCCTCCGATTTGAGGAGTCAATCCCATGAGCTACTGATATCTGTTGACACTCCATTTGGGCCCCTATGTGGAGAATAAGGGGGACATGTATATGAATAACACAGCCTATGAATGCTGCTGACAGATAAGGGATGGAAGTCAAGTCAGAGCAAACTATTGAACATTTTTTAACATGCCTGCAGCCTTCTACACTCAGTTTTCAGCCATCTGACATTTCGTTATTAGCCTATAGCTATTAACTCGTCAAGTTGAGGCAGAAGACCTGGTTATGGCAACAAATCCATCCCATTTGGGAAATCCGCATCCTTCAGTCCAGAGAAAAGGAACATCTTTTCCAGAGACTTCTTTTGTTTTTATAGAGCGCAAAGCTGTGGCATGAAGTTGGATGGTAGCACAGTTTCCAAATCAAATACAGAAAGCTATAGTCACATCTTTGACCAGTGCTCCCATTACAGTGGGCCATTATTATGTGTGCATTATCACTTATAACTGCCACTCATAACTAAAGCTATCCACTTTTCTCACTATTTTAAAAAAATAAGGCTTTGACAATCTTAATAAGAATATCAAGGTGATCTTCTCAGAAGTGAGTACCATCTCTAATTTTCACCTCTGTATCAAGGGGTGATTTCAAATACTGACACAAGAGAAGAATGCTTGGACAGGCCAGCAGGGATACTGAAGGTGATGATGTTCCGACTCAAAGAAGATTTTTGGAAAAATTATAACATCTTAAAGGCATTTGATAATATTTCTGTTGTAGGGAATGAGGTACTTTTGGAACATATCGCGCAATCCTGGTCTCCCCGCTATAGGAAGGATGGTGTGAAACTTGAAAGGGTTCAGTAAAGATTTACAAAGATGTTACCAGGGTTGGAGAGTTTGAGCTATAGGGAGAGGCTGAATAGGCTGGGGCTATTTTCCCTGGAAAATCGGAGGCAGAGGGGTGACCTTATAGAGGTTTATAAAATCATGAGGGGGATGGATAGGGTGAATAACCAAGACCTCTTCCCTGAGGTCAGGGAGTCCAAAACTAGAGAACATATGTTTAAGGTGAGAGGGGAAAGATTTAAAAGGGACACAAGAGGCAACTTTTTCATGCAGAGGGTGATGCATGTGTGGAATGGACTGTCAGAGGAAGAGGTGGAGGCTGGTACAATTATAATATTTAAAAGGCACCTGGATGGGTATATGAATAGGAAGGGTCTGGGGTGATATGGGCCAAATGCTCACAAATGGGACCAGATTAATTTAGGATATCTGGTCGGCATGGACGAGTTGGACCAAAGGGTCTGTTTCTGTGCTGTTTATCTCCACGACTCTATGACTCTATCTCATCCAAAATGAATGGTGTGTGCAAGACATTTGACCAGACTGTGTTAAAGTTAAAGGCTGCGTGGAGGCTAGAGAAAATCCAAAAGAGAGTTGTAGAATTGGGCAAAACAAGTTGGGTTTGATGAGCTAAACACCGAGCATGAGTTGCTCACCTCCCACCTTGAGTCATTATCCAACATGGGCATGAAAGTAACGGAACAACAAAGGGCTGCAGGAAGAGAGAAATGACAATGAGCAAGAAAATCACTCAGTGATGCCTTCAAAATACTTGAAAAGGCAATGCCATATTTGATAATGAAGACCCTGTCGGAGATCATTGATCAAGAATAAATGGAAGCATTAATAGCGCTTTGTAACTGCTACAGACAGGTCTCCAGAGAAAAGAGAAAAGCAAAACTGCAGCTGTCACCAGAAACAATAATTAAAAGCTACTTTTCTGAGAATACTTCAAAACATCGGGCAAAATGTCTTAATTAATAGTTGGAAAAACTCTTTCTAATAGCCCTCCCATTCGTCAGCATCCAATACGTGTCATCTATTTCTCTAAGTCAAACAAGGTTGCACAACTTAGTGAGCACTTGAATTTTACGTTTTCTTAGCTTTCCCATGTAGTGATAAATTTCTATCTTTTGTATTTATTTACTTCACTATTTGTATGGAAATGTATATTCCAAAAGCTTTCCCACAGGTACATTGAGCAGAATTTTCCCAGCTGCTGAATGAGGTGGATAGTGGTAACACAGCTGAAAAAATAAGACATGAGTGAAAACATGATTCGCAACACGAGGAAAAAAAAGTCCAATTTTCCCAAATGTTTTCACAGCTAGATGAATATATTACTACCGAACAGTGACAGGCTATTTGCATGCATTGACATCTCGTTATTATCTAATCTCACCTTATTTTTATGCAGCTTGCTATTTTCTCAGGTACTAGTATTAAACTAGACTGTGCCAACTTCCAACTGGCCAGTACAATAACAACATTTAACAGACATTTGGATAAGAAAGGTTGAGAGGAATATGGGCCAAATGCAGGCAAATGGGACTAGGTCAGTTTAGGAAACCTGGTTGGCATGGATGAGATGGGCCTAAGGATCTGATTCCATGCCGCATTATTCTATGACTCT
Organism: Rhincodon typus; assembly: GCF_021869965.1. Lineage (NCBI taxonomy): Eukaryota > Metazoa > Chordata > Chondrichthyes > Orectolobiformes > Rhincodontidae > Rhincodon > Rhincodon typus. Next base: position 13,199,292 of record NC_063335.1, read on the forward strand.
AACTTGAAAATCAGTGTGACAACCTGATGGCTGCAGCTCACCATTGTACTACGGAGACATCCATTTTGTCCAGCATTCCCCAATATCTCAAGGCCAGTCCATGGGCAGCGACTATCTGCACATTCCATCCACAGAGACTGGCATTTGCAAAGCACCAGCCTTACCACTTCAGGATGGCACACCTCAGAGACACTTATAATACAGTTCAGCACCTCAATATTGCATTTTGGAGTCATTGAAACCTGATATTGTAATGCTGCTATTAGCTTGCTTTGTGCAAGTATCCATCTTAGGTGCCTCAGTTGGTTTCTTACCTTGGTTTTACTTAGATGCTCACAGCATCTCTGCCTTGCTTTACCTTTTAGTGCAATGCGGTTTTATTCAGAATGTCCAGGCTCCCAGTAGTTCTGTTTTGCCTTGTCTTTAGTGTAGACTGAAAGCCAGTCATGTTTACTAGCAATGGTCACACAAGTGATTGACAAGCTGCTTTCCAACACCACTCCCGTGTGGCAGCAGTTTAGGCAACAAGCACACTGCACGTGCTTCAAACAAATGATCCTGTCTGAAGGTCTAAGGGAAATAGCTATTAGTCTAGTCAAAGTGGATTATGGTCATTTAGGGGCCTGTTCTCAGTCAGGGATGGTAGTGAGGTGTCCTGCGTGAATGTAGAGGAAGTGCAGAAGGTGGGAAGGGTCAGTAGTTTGGGTCAGTTGGTTGAATGAGAACCACCGAAGGGAGCTACTGTCTGCAATAATGAGAATGAAAGACGACAAGTCTCGGTAGGAAGTGAGTGCAATGGCACATTTAGAGTACATGTGAGGTAGCAGAGAGAAGATGGTGCCGGTTACTCCTGTGGATTGCAGAGGCCATTAACTTTACTGCAGTGTCAATGTGTGTTCAATCAAACTTTGGACAGATCACTGATCTAGTAGACTACCTCAGCCCATGCTGGCAGTTTATGAAATAATGGGTTTCAATATGGTACTTGTAGCATGAATACTATAAGTTCTGGTACGGGCATGTATTTCAGCCAGTGTTCAGCATAAAATTGTGTAAGATTGGTCCCTTAATGAGGTGAGAAGTGGACAATTGTGGGATAAAAATCTTTATGGCTCACCAAGCAAAATCCTCCTTGAAACTCCCAGGAATTGACCAAAAGACAGGAATATTCAGTACATTATACATAAGGGCTGAATTTTACCAGGAATCAGCTCAGGGTCAATTTTTTTCTTGATTTGCCAGACAGAGGACTTAAGGGTATTTCTTTTGTCGTTTTCTGAAAAATGTCTCATTACCTAAGATCTATTTTACCCCAAAAAAATATAAATCAAAGATTTGCAGATGATGGAGATCTGAAACAAGCAAAAGCAGAAATTGCTGGAGAAACCCAACAGATCTGGCAGCATATGTGGAGAGAAAATGAAATTAATATCTCAGGTCCAGTAACCTTTCTCCAGAACATTCTTAAGAAGGGTCACTGGACCCAAAACTTTAACTCAACTTTCTCTCCACAGATGTTGCCAAACCCGTTGAGTTTCTCCAGCAAGTTCTGTTTTCCATTTGTTCCATTCTGCTATGGTGCCTTGCTTGTTATACACTCCCTTGAACTGGAAAGGAACTTCTTGACTCTGCCAGGGCCTCCTGTGATTCCGCAGCACTGACGCCATATTTAAACGCAGCTGTGCACCAGATAAAGTGCTGCCAGTCGAGAGCCGCCCTACATGGTCAATGTGAACTGCCACAGATATGTCAGTTCAAGGACAATTGGCATCTCACTCTGTCGACAAAGAGAGGTTCTGCTGGATGGGATGGTGCAGAAGAGGGTCATCAGCTTCCCTTAGAACTGCCAGAGGAGGCAGCAACACCAGACCGTGCTAGCCTGGCCTGAGGTTTCCACCCAACTCAGTGTTGTTTCCATAGTCTGGAGAAAGGTCACAAAGAGGTCAGTGACCTTCTCTGCTCCATGAAGGTCAGTGGTGCCATTTTTTCTCTGCTACCTTATGCTCACTGTGTCTCTGTTGCTGCACCCATGTCCCATCAAAGCTCATGGTCTACTCTTCTCACTACTGCATGCAGCATCTTCTCTCACTTGCTCTCATCCACTCTAATCCTAGTGACCGCCCACCCCTCCCCCCCACCTACTCCACTGACCTTGCGTGGCCTCTGAGCTGCCTACGTAGCCAGCCTCTCATTCTAGGTCACCCTCAAGTCTTCATAATCTCTTCTTGGCAGCCCTCTTCATCAACCTCATTAGCTTTGAACAGCCACAGGTTTCCGTCCAAACTGTACATTTAATTATTCTCCTCCACACTTCTCTTCTTAGCCCCAGGCATACCACGTTGTTATGCCACACATAGTAATGCACATTGAAGCTAGGATGGTGCTGATTGTTGATAATCTGTGTCCTGCATTAACCTTTCTGCTCCCATGTGCTATTGTCTTGCCTAGCATGTCAAGTCACTCTTTATCCAAATTTTTATTCCGCCCACAGCCCAGCACGCTACCTCCAATCTCCAGAATTGAGTCCTGCAATTTCCTTCCCACAGCTGGAGCCCTGATAACATCCCCCTGAGTTTTAATGCACAGATCTTTAGGACTGACCGTTGTTCACCTCACCTTGATCAACTTGTATGGACAGCCACACTGCTGACTGAGCAGACCCTTGGCTGATCTCTTTGTGGCTCCGTATTGACTTCCTGTGAGTCCCTAGACTGGTTGTACTATGCTCACAGAGCTGACTGTAGCCTACTGTCTGGACTGTAGAAGTGTGGACCCTGAGACCAGGACCAAGTGGCAGACTGACTGTGCTAAAGCCCCTGGACTGACATCAGAGGCTTCCCCCAACTAATCGTGCTGAGTTTCTCTCAATAAGGGCTGTTTCCTTTGACTTGACTGAGGACTACTTCCCTTAGACTTTGAAACATGGCCATTTGAATGAAGCACATGCAATAAGTTTGCTGCATAAGCTGCAGGCACAGTGTGACTGATGTATCATACTAATAAGTGGCAACGTATGCTCTTCCTTGTCTGTCGACTGCTAACAGCCATGACAAGCCATACACTTTTGTGTCTGCCAAAAGGCAAGGCAAGAGAGAAATATGATGATCCTTTACACTGTGGTTGTAGGGGCAAAATGCAAAAAGGCACGATAAGGCAATAATGCTTTGAGCATAAAAGTAGGCACAAAATGAGGGTTAAGAGAGCTGTGAGGTGCACCCTGGTTGAGTCCATGACATGGGTTTCCATCCTTATACACAAAGTGTCCTGGCAGCAGTATTCTAATGAAAGGTGTCAGTCTGTTCCATAGTGCATCATTGAAGTGCTGAACCGTCTGGCAAATGGATCAGAGATATTCCATGAGGGTATGGTGAGGCTGGCGTGTGTCCAATAGCAACATCCACAGAGATGTGAGTGGGTGTGTATGCATGCAGCCATTGCCCAAGGCGCTAACTCTGAGATCTTGATGGCTGCTCTCCAAAATGGAAGGCTGGATGATCAAATCGCAATCTGAAGTATCCAGATACCCATACTGACTTTCATGTCAAACATTCTTGCCTTACCTTCCAACATTTGGGTGGATAATCGGATTTTTTGCTCTCCAATCAAGAAACTCTCCACTGCTGATTTCACTTCATTTTCCAAATGTTTTGTCAAGGCCTACCTTGATCAGTGGATGAGAAGATTCCATCCTATGTTTTACATTATGTTATGTTTTCCAGGAACAAATTCTTCATGATCAGTGGAGACTTCCTCTACACACATTGGAGGTGGTACAGCGAAGAATAACTATATTGGTTCTTGCAATGAGACAGTTGGCCTGTTACGATTTTGCTCTCAAGAGTTAAGTTCATTAAAACATGAAAGGTATAGGAGGGGCTTGACAGGTTGGAAACTGAAAGTTTAGTTCTCTTCACTGTTGAATGTAGAACTCCAGGACCACAAGAAACTACAGAGAGTTGTGAACATAGCCCAGCAGATCACACAAGCCAACCTTCCATCTATTGACTCCATCTACTCTTCTCGCTGCCATGGAAAGGCCGCCAACATCATCAAAGACGCCTCATACCCCAGTTATAATCTCTTCCAACCTCTTCCATCAGGCAGAAGATGCAAAAACTTAAACAAACGTGCCAACAGGTTCAAAAAGCAGTTTCTTAGATTTCTGAATGGATTTCTCAAATTTCAAATCTAATGCTGATCTCACTTTTTGTGCACCTTCTTTGCAGCTGTAACTTTGTGTTCCTCGCTCTGTTCTATTATCCTATGATCTTTGTGTCTTTGTATGGTATGATCTGCCTGTACTGCACAGAAAGCGAAACTTTTCACTGTACTTAGGTACATGTGATGATAATAAATCAAATCAAGGGGGCATGGGATAAGAGCCTGATCAGTTAGGACTGTGATGAAAAATTTTGTGACTCAAAAGGGTGAGGATCTTTGGAATCTTCCAGCTTAGAAGGTTATGGATGCCCCATTGTTTGTTATATTTAAGACAGGGATTGACAGAAATGTGGTCTCTCAGACAGTTAAGGGATATGTGGAGTGGGCAGCAAAGTGGAGTTGAGTCAGTATCAGCCATTATATTATTGAATGACGGAGTCAGTCTGAGGTCATTTGGTCCTGCTACTGTTCCACATTTCAGGGACGCTGGGCCTGAGGCAGAACAAAAGAAATAATAAAATCAACTTAATTTTTAAAACCTGAGTTATTGGAATTCAAGAGAATGCTGAAACAAATGATTCAGAATCTTTTATATCAATCTGTATTTCCCATTATTTGTCTGTTTAATTTGTGACTGGAACTGGAAAATGAATCATCACTTCAATAAATGCCAGGCATTTATGAAAAATGGAGATTGAGTTGCTATAATTTCTCATCCAACCAAGTTCCAATGTTAGTAAAAGAGAACAAAAAGATGACTTACTGGAACAATAAAAGAGAATTTTACCCTGGGCATCTCAGTGGAAGTGAGTAAGAAGATAAATGATCTTGATCATCTGGAAAAAAAATTATCTGAGTGAAGCTGACATTTTTTATCCATTGAATCTTGAAAGTCTTCAAAATTGAAATTCAGTTGCTCGCATTTACAAGTTTGCCAGGGCATGGGGGTTTAAACTGGATAATGTAGCCATGAAACCCCTGTTATTGAAGCTTGGGTTGTGTTTCCACTGAATCTGCAACTTATGGAGAACAAGAGACTTTTCCCAACATATTGCAATAAAGACTTTTTCGGGTAAAGAAGGAAGGATATATAACACAGGAGTATAGTGAGCAGAAACTGGACAGTCTGGTCCGGTTGCAACAGTGGCTAGAACAATGGTGGGAAGGGGGTGATGGTGGCCACTTAAATAGGAATGGGTGCTGTGGAGATGGCAGGTAGAGATGTCTGCATTTGAGATATCATGATAGGGAAGAGAGCAACGGATAGCATTTGGAAGGGGTTAGTATTGGGCAATAGCTCATGTTCTTTGAATGTGTAGTCAGGAACAAAATTCTTCCTGATTCCAAATTTGGTGTATTTTAAAATATGCCTTTGCTGGTTGAATCCTGATTCCTGAGTGCAATTTGTAGACAGAGCAAACTCAATTTCCAGTGAGGGTCTCAAAAAGTTGCATATGAACTGCACAAACTGCTGTCCGAGCATGGATACTTCCTTCCACTTTTTGGCATTCAAAAATGCTTGGAAGTTCATGGTGGTGCATGTTTTATATGTTATGAACATACAATTTCTGCCTGGGCTTTTTGTCATAAAATATGCTTTAATGCTGCAAAATTGCATTGTTAACTGAAATTCTATGTTTAAATACAAGGGAACAATTATGGTTCCAGCTGAGGAGGCCAGATATTTTAATGCAGTGCCAGAATAGCTCAACCAAGGAGACCCTAATCAGACCATAGTACTAAAGAATTAGAAATTACATAGAGATACTATACTTTAACAACCAGACAAAGGTTAGCCAAAGGCAAAACCTATATATTACATAGGAACATAGAAATAAGATTAGGTTATTCAGTTCCTCAAGCTTGTTCTGCCATGCAATTAAATCATGGTTGATCTGTGGCCTAATTCCATTTACCTGTCTTTGGTCCATATCTCTTAACACCTTTGCTTAACAAAAATTTACCTTTCTCAGATTTACAGTTAACAACCAATGCTGCATCCATTGCCATTTGTGAAAGAGAATCCCAAGCCTCTATCACCCTTTGTGTTTAGATTTGCTTCCTCATATCTTTCCTGACTGGTCTGGCTCTAACATTTAGACAATGCAGAATTATAATTAAGCTTGGAAGTAGACAGTAATTGGACAATGAGCCATATGGAAGATGTTACGTGTTCCTTTGAATCAAGTGTTGACATAAACTCTTGTGGTTTAAATTATATCTTCTTTATACTTGCTAATGAGTAAGTAATATCAGTGTTAGTTGTAAGCTCCTTTTCTTTCATGTTGTTGGTGCTGAATGGGATTACAATAAATCCTAGGATAGCTGGCAGCATCAGATGACTCTGCTCCCTGGATTAACCATGTGTTAAATATTTTCACGCATTTTACTTGCTGAACAATCTATGAGCATTGTAGTGAAAAATGCTGACACAAAGACTGGTTTTAGGATAATAGCAAAATCACAGTTTTTCTACCTCAGTTTGAGCCCTTTTCCAGATTATCATTGCTTGAATTTAGATAATTTCAACTTTCATTTCTTTTGTATTTAACTATAGGCTTTACTATAGGCTTCCCAGCAACCAGCAGGAGACAGAAGAGCAGATATGTGGGCAGATTTTGGCAAGATGTAAAAGTAACAGGGTTGTTGTCGTGGATGGTTTTAACTTCCCAAATATTGACTGGGACTCACTTAGTGCTTGGGTCTCGGATAGGGCAGAGTTTGTAAGGAGCATCCAGGAGGGCTTCTTGAAACAGTATGTAGATTGTCCAGCTGGGAAAGGGGCCCACAGGACCTAGTATTGGGGAGTGACCCTAGCCAGTTGGTTGACATCTCAGTAGGGGAGCAGCTCGGGAACAGTGATCACAATTCAGTAAGCTTTAAGGTACAGATGGATAAAGATCGGTGTAAAATTTCTCCTCATACAATATATGAACAACAAACTATAATAGGTCAGTCATCCCTTCGAGCCTGCCCCATCAGCCAATAAAATCATGCAAAACTGTTTTTAATCTTAACTCTACATTTCTGCATGTAATCTTTCGATCCCTTTGGAAACAAGAGCCTATCTACGTCTGCCTTAAAAATGTATATATTTTCTGCATCCACTGTCTTTTGAGGAAGGGAATTCCAGAAACTCACGAATCTCTGAGAGAAAGATTGTTTCTTCATGTCCGTTTTACATGGTCAATCTCTCATTTTTAAGCTATGACAATTAATTCTAGATTCTCAAACAAGAGTAAACATTCTTTCAACATCCACTGGTCAAGTCCCCTCAGGATTTTGTATGTTTCAGTTAAGTCACCTCTGACTCTCCTAAATACTAGAGGATGCACACCTCATCTGTCTATTCTTTTTCACAGATCAATCCAATCTTTTCAGGTATTAGTCTAGTTAACCTCACCTCAGTCTTAAGTGATACCTCCCTCATTTTGAAATTTTGCCCTCTGGATCAAGAAACCTCAACTAGGGAAAACATCATATCTGCATCCACCTTGTTTATGCCTTTAAATATTTTTAGGTAACCTCTTATTCTTTGAAACTCTAGAGAATATGAGCCCAGTCGACTCAACCTGTTTTTTTCAGACTGTCCCACCATGCCAGAAACAAGTCAAATGAACCTTTATTACGCTCCCTCTCTGCATCCTTACTGAAATTGTACGCAGTACTCTGGGTGCAGTCTAATGGCAGTTCTGTACAATTGAAGCAAGACTTCACTTCTGTACTCAAAACCTTTTGCACTATGGCTCCATACCATTAGCTTTCCTAATTCTCTACTGCACGTGTATGTTATCCTTAAGTAATTTCATGGCAAGGACACCTAGATCTACATCTACACTTTCTGATCCCTTACTTTTTCAAAATTACTGTGCAAATCTGTTTCTTTAATCAAAGTCAATAACTTCACATTTTTAACACATTATATTCTATCAGCCATGTTCTTGTCCATTCGCTAAGTCTATCCAAGTCCTCTTGAAATCACTTTGTATCTACCTCGCAGCATACATTCTCACCTAGCTTTGTGTTTTCAGTAAACTTGGAAATATTTGGTCCTCACATCCAAATCATTGATATGAATTATGAACAGCTGGGACCAAAGTACTGACCCTTGTGGTATCTCATTAGTCACAGCCTGCAAATGCAAGAATGTCTTATTTGTTCTTCATGATTTCTGCCTGTTAGCCAGTCACTGATCCATGCCAGTACATTACCTTCTAACTCCTGTGCTTTAATCATGCTGACAACCCTCCTGTGGGGGACTTGATCAAAAGCCTTCTGAAAATCTAAGTATATCACATTGACTGATTCCCCTTTATTAATTCTGTTATTAACATCCTCAAAAAATTCCCACATGAAATTGTGATTTGTGGAATTTGTCAGACACAAGTTCCCAGTCTCAAATCCATTTTACTATGCCCAATCAAATTATTGTAATCCAAGTATCCATTTGCCACATCCTTTATAATGGACTCTAGCATTTTCCTTACTACTAATAGAAGGTTAAAGGCCTCTAGTTCCCTGTTTTCTCTCTGCTTTTCTTAATTAAGAGGATTATATCTTTATATATTCCACAGTTGAACTGTCCTATGGGAAAAATAACTCTGTTGACCAAATTACTGCACCTCAATATCAGTGCATTTATATTGGAAAACAAAGTTAGCACATAAGTACAGAATGGTAGATCTCCAGATTATGAACAACCAACTCTATATGCTGAAGCTGTTATAAACTGCTATGAGTGGAAATATCCTTGGAGGCAAGTTAATAATGCAAAATCTATAATGTTGTTCTGCCTGGTTCAGATGTTCACTATATGTTATACAAACGTGAGTCTGTGCAGCGATTGTGCACAAATATATAGTAGTGTGCAATTGCAAAATAATATCCACATGAATAAGCATACTTATTTAGTTATAATGTACTCTTTCCTCTCCTCATAGGGAAGAGAGAGTGTTATTATTGTGAAGCTAGAGATGAAGTGCACCATAGTACAGAAAAACAATCATTAGTATCTCCACTTGATGTGCTCACCAGCACAGATAGATTAACACACATGGGAATGTTATGGTGGGAATAAAGGCTGAGGCTTCAACCACTGATTAGAAAGGAATAGTAGTAATGGGAGCTCATGATGGGTCTACTGGTACATAAATTGATCCTAAATATTAAATGATTCTGCAGATGATATCACTGCCAAAAAAAGTGATGCCATGGAAAAAAAATAAGTGAGTAACTGGCAGCCAGGCTGATATCATCCCATCTATATTATAAATTAAAATTATCCTTTACATGCATGAAAATCACAAAAACAACACATACACAAACTCACTCATATGGAATAAGATTTAATGGCCAGTAGCAGCATAAGATGCTCAAAGTTCACATACCAATGGATTAAACAGGATTATGCATTGTATGATTAAGCTTCAGTTATGAATTTTTTATATTTATGGAAGAACTATCTCAACTCACCATCCCCAGTGAGATCTTTCAACGTGAAAGTACAGACATTAATTTTACTTTTACATCAATGCTGCATTGTCCAACGCAAATATCTCTCCATTAGGGAAAGTGAAAACTTACTTTCAAAAGGAAATTGCGATAGTTAAACAACAAAAATGTTTCAAATGTTTCACATATGCATCATGATAGTGGTAAAATTAATTTTCAATCTCCATCATTTGATTTTAATAGCTGAGCTCTTTCTTGGAGTAGAATGATTTTAAAGGATAAGCACTGAAATGGCTGTAATGATCACCGAACCACAGACTGAAGCAAGTTCAGGAAACCAACATGGAATAAACCAAGTCACCTGAACTGAAATTACCAATTTATTGAAGGACATTGAAACCATCAATGAGACAGGTGTCAAAAAATTAACACCTTCTGCTTCAATTTACATGCACTTGATAATACTAGACATAAAGAACATCCAGCCTGCAGGGGTTATGGGGCCAGATTCTGAAACACAGAAATTAAGCTGCAGCAGAGAGAAAGAAATATGGATTGGACACAACAAGAATAAAAACAGTGAGCGTTGGAGAAACTCAACAGGTCTGGCAGCATCTGCGGAGAGAAAAACATAATTAACACTGCGATTCCAATATGAATCTCCTTCAGAAGTGAAAGAGCCAGAAAACCGATGGGTTTTATGCTGTGGGAAAATGACGATGGGAAAGCAAGTGAAACAGATGGGAATGGAGCCCAAGAGCAAAAGGCATGAGGGGTGCTAATGGTCACAGAGAATATGTGACATGTAGATAGGTGTTAACAGTAGATAGATCTACAGAGAGCAAACCCATGTAAACAAAACACTTAGAGGGGAGGGGGAAGAATTGAGATGGAGGACAGACCCCATGGTCTGAAACGGTTGAATTCAATGTTGAGTACTGAAGACTGTAAAGTGCCCAAGTGGATAATGCACAGTTGTTTCTCTGGCTTGAGTTAGGGCTTTGATAACACACTCCCAACAGGCCTAGGACAGAAATGTTAGCATGAGAGCAAAATGGAGTACTGAAGTAGCTTGTGACTAGAAGGTTGGGATCACTCTTACAGGCTGAGAGAGATGTTCCCCAAAGCAGTGCTCCACTTTGTGAAGGTAAAGGTGACCACATTGTGACCAGCAATTTTTTTTCTCTAATTTTCTATGGGATCTGGTATCACTGGTAAGGCCAATATTTGATACTTGTCCATAATTGCCTTTGTAGTGAACGTCTTGTTCGGTCACTTCAGAGGGTGGTTAAGAGTCAATCATGTTGTTGTAGTTCTGGTGTTGCACGTAGGTTAGGGCAGATAAGGATGTCAGATTTCCTTCCTTGAAGAAAAATAGTGAACCAAATGGAAATACAATAGGCCAGGCTGAAAGAAGTAGAGAAAAAAATGCTGCTTCAGGTGGAAAGTGTGTTTGTGGGTTTTGACAGTGAAGAGGAAGAGGTAAAATGAGAGAGTTGCTGTCTAGGCCAGTATTTATTACCCTAGTTGCCCTTGAGAAGGTGGCAGTTAGCTGTCTTTTTGAACCAATGGAACCCATTTGTGTAGGTACACTCACAATGCCATTACGGAGGGAGGTCCAGCCACATTGAAGGAAAAGCAATATATTTCCAAATCCGGTTGGTAAGTGACTTGGAGGGAATATGCGGGTTGTAGCATTCCCATGTATCTGCTGTCCTTTTCATTCTAGATACAGGTGGTTATAGGCTTAGAAGGTGATGACTAAGGAACCTTAGTGAGTTTCTGCAATGCATCTTGCAGATGGTACACTCGATGCTTCCGAACCTTGTTAGTGAAGGGAATGGAGGCTTGTGGATGTGGTGTTAATCAAGTGAGCTGTTTTATCCTGGGTGGTGTCAAGCCTGTTGAGTATTATTGGCACTGCATTCCTCCAGGAAAATAGAGGGTATTCTATCATGCTCTTGACTTGTACGTTGTAGATGGTGGACAGTGTTTGGATAGCCAGGACGTGAGTTATCCACCACAGGATTTCTCTCACATGCTCTTGTAGCCACATTATTTATAAGTCTACTCCAGTTTCTGGAATGGAGTCTTCAGGGTGTAACAAAGCATAATCAAGATTACAATGGGATCAGTTGGTTTGCACTAGATATTCGGAGACAGCCTGTTGTCCAAAAAGGAAACAGAGAAATTAAGAGATTAGGGCCTGTGTAGGAATGAACAGCAAATATTCCATATACCACACAAAGAGAAAAACACAACTGGTGCCCATTGCTACATTTTCTATTTGAAGACATTAAGATGATTTCAAGGAGAAATTGTTCAAAGTGAGAATGAGCTCAGGCAGGTGGTGGACTGGGACTGTTCAGGTCTCCTATCAAAAAATGAGTGGACAGCCCTCAGACCATACTGATGGGGGCTGGTGATAGAGAGATTGCGTATCCATGGTAAAGACAAGGTAGGTGGGGCCAGGATACTGGAAACTGTGGAGCTGATATAAAGATTCATGAACATAGATGGGAAATGAATGGACAAGAGGAGAGCAAATTACAGTCAAGTTAGGAAGAAATAAGTTGAGTGGGGCAGGAATAGGCTGAAACAATGTGTCTGCCAGGGCAGTCCATTTTGTGGATTTTGGAAAGAAGGTAAGGTGGGCTATTTACTGTTGGAGGACTATGAAATGGGAGGCTTCAAAGAGAACACCTCTAAAGAAAATGGGATTAGTGACAGCCCTGTAAAAAAACAGTATGACGTTTAGTACTGGAGTTATAAACTCAGAATAAACATGAAAAGATGTCTGAGAGTTGGTGCTTAGATTAGCTTCATGCTTTGTAATAGTAAGGGCTAGTAGTCTCTGTCTCAGTCCTTTTTCTCTCTCTCTCTCCTTTACTCCCCAATATCTTTGCATCATTTTGAAAACAGCATCTGGTGAAAAAGCAAATAAATAAAACAATGATTCATCGAGAACTCAACAACATTTACAGATTTAACCACTTCCAAAGATACAAGTCAAACAATTGTGGTCTCAGATTGAAATCTAGCATCTCAATGACAATGTAATCTCACCATTTAGATAATATGTTTTCTTTTTATTTTAAAATTTATACCTGTGTTTGTGTGTGTATGGGTCTGTGTGAGTGTGCGTGTGACCATAAGAAATAGGAACAGGAGTAGGCCATTCAGCCCCTTGAGCCTGTTTGCCATTCAATAAGATCATGGCCAATTTGACATTCCTCATGTCACTTTCCTGCATTTTCCCCATAAACCTTGATTCTCCTACTTGACATAACTCCACAGAGGCTGGTATCCCATCAACAAGTCACCCTTCTTTTACATATTTACTGTCCTTGACTTTAGTACTGCCTCTTCAGAGTCAGCTATCAGAGTAGCAGTATTTCTGACACTCTCCTTTTTATCTATCAGCCAGGGCTCCCTGATTGGTTCAAATTGACAGCCCTAATCAGGGAATTCATATTCTATGAGGTGCAGCTGGCTGGCCTTGTTACAATCACTACATACTATGAATCAAGAATCTATTTATCTCAGTGTTAAATGTACAGGGACTCAGCCCTCACAGTGCTCTGTGGTGACGAGTTCCAAAGACTCACAGTCCTTGCAGAGAAGAAATTTGTCTTTATCTCAGTCTCTTTATTCTGAGACTGTGGCCTCTGGTCCCAGACTTTCCCATGAAGGGAAACATCATCTCAGCGTTTACCCTGTCAAGCCTCTTAAGAATCCTTTGCGATGAGATCATCTCTCGTTCTTCTAAGCTCTAGTGAGTAGAATCCCAACTTGTTTAGCCTTTGCACATTAGACAATCCCTCAATACCAGGTAAAAACCAAAAGAACTGCGGATGCTGTAAATCAGGAACAAAAACAAAGTTGCTGGAAAAGCTCAGCAGGTCTGGCAGCATCTGTGAAGGAGAAAACAGAGTTAACGTTTTGGGTCTGGTGACGCTTCCTCAGAACAAAGAAAGTTCTTAGAAGGGTCACCGGACCCGAAACGTTAACTCTTTTTTCTCCTTCACAGATGCTGCCAGACCTGCTGAGCTTTTCCAGCAACTTTGTTTTTGTTCCTCAATACCAGGGATTATCCTAGTGAACCTTCCATGAACTGTCTCCAATGAAATGATATCTTTCCTTAAATAAGGGGCGAAAATTGTTTCTTCAAAAGAAACTTTGTAATGGGCTCCTTAATTTTGACTGGTACTACATTTTAATTGATGAGTGAGAGCAGCATACCAAAAATAAAAATACTTGTTGCAATTTACACAGAGGCGATGAAGAAAGATGATTCACCTGCCTCACCTGGTCATGATATATAAAAATAGCTGGCAATTACATCAAGTGCTGAAGGAATAGCATAGAGGGGTGATTTAAAGTTAAAAAAAAATTGTGAAAAGGAGAGAGAAGTGGAAATATGGAGTTATTTATGGGGAAAAATCCAGAGACTGTTCATGATCAACTCTAGGGGTAAATAGGGGAAAAACAAGTAAGGGCAGCTGAAGAACAAAAAGATGCAGGATCAAATAGAAAGCTAATGAGGTTACAGAGATGACATGAGAGAGTACAGTAATAACTGGAGATGAGGACAATTTTATTATGTCAAATAATCAGGAAATCAGTGTAAACCAACATAATACTGATGGCAAAATGGAATTTATTGTAGCTCATGACATGGATAACTATACTTATATACTTTAGAATCAAAGCAAGGTGGGAGATCAGAAAAGAGATAATGCAATAATGAGGTTTAGGATAACAAAAAAATGTTGCGAGGTTTTACTGGTGAAATTAGAGACTGAGGCAGGCGATGTCATGCATATGGAAATAGGCATTCTGAGTGATGAATAAGAATATGAGACTGGAAGGTCAACGCAGGTCTGTACCTAATAGCAATGTTTTACACAGTCATGTGTAACCTGAGTGAGTGCCCAGAGGAAGATGAATGGAGTCCATGACAAACGATTAGCATGTGAGTTGAAAGGATGCATTGTTTGGAAGAGGCTGCACAAGGCCAGTAATGAGAAATCACTTGCACATGACAATGTAAGGTTTTTTGTGCAAGCCCAATATCCAGACATTTGATGCCATCTTCCACACAAGTGGCAACATAGAATAATTCTGAGGAAGAATCACCGGACCCAAAATGTTAACTCTGTTTTCTCCTTCACAGATGCTGCCAGACCTGCTGAGCTTTTCCAGCAACCTTGTTTTTGAGCAGAGAACAATGGTTATCTTCAAACTGATTGTGGGCAATATTGTGTAAGGGCTTTAGGATCCTGGAGCATTGTTGTGATGATGCCATGGAGCTGATCTGCACTGGGCATACATTGTGCATACATAGAGTGTGGGTTGAGTTAGTGTGAGGTAGGAAGAGAGAAGCATCAGCAGAGAAATGGTGACAGTGCTTAAACTTGCCTTCTTTTTGACTATCCTGTGTTGAAATCAAACTCTTGGATGTGGGTATAAAAGCAGCTGACAAATAGGCAACAAAACCAATATCAACAGTGAAGGCCACTGTTGTGCAAACAGAAGGGATAGAACAGACCTCTGATATCTTCATAAGCATGCAATAGGATTTTCAGTACTAATGGTTATAAATACTACAACTGAATTTTATAATACTGGAATCTGTTGCATTAATGAAGTGAAAAAATTTCTGAGGATTGGTGAGTAATAGCAATTCTTTCATAGATTGAAAGCTTCATAATCAGTGAATTGTAGTGTTTCACGTGAATGAAGGACCATCTGGAACTTAGCTGCACATAAGAGTTATACTGGAGTATGTGATTTTGTAATATTTTGTTAGTAATGAACACTTCTGCTGCTGACCATTTCACACAATTCAATTATTCCAATGTGGAATCATTGTTTGTTTTGGCAGTCAAATCACAATTAAATTTCCAATCACATCTACAGGGTAAATACAGAATCTAGACAGACACATAAAACAAATTTTCATCTCAGTATGGTTCATGAAATATTGGAGGATGGGAATAAAGTGTTGCATTAAATTACTATCTCAGAACAGATAAGCATTTTTGCATGAAATCTCAAAGAGATTTGATAAACCTTCCGTAAAGCTGAATAAAGCTATAATATTTGTATACCCGAATGATGTAGTTCTGGTCCAAAAATTGCCAGTTGGATCTTTTCATGTGTAGGGTAAGGTCTGGGTTTCAGGAGTCATGGAGATTCCAACTCTTGGCCAAAATGGTGCTGCAACACCATATCCCAAAGTCACACTCCCATTTCAACAGATTCTATTGTTACAAAGGTGGAACTGGAGTAGAATGTGATTCATGTTAGGGGGATATCTGAAACCCAAAAGCATAGACACTAGGAGCAGAAGTAGAGTTTTAGGCTCTTCAAGCCTGCCCTACCATTCAACAGGATCATTGCTGATGCTCTATCTCAATATCATATTCCTGCTTTCTTCCCATAACCCTTGATGCATTTAAAATCTAGAAATGTATCTCTCTCTGCTTTTAACATATTTGGTGACTTAGAATTCACAGGATTCTGTGGTATGGAATTCCACAGGTTTATTTGATTTGAATGAAGAAAAGTTTCACCTGAATCCAAAATGATCCCGACCCCTGTGTCGCCTGGTTCTAGATTTTGCAGAGAAAACTTCCTCCTTGTATCAAGGCAGTCTAGTCCTATTAGAATTTTATAATTTAAATCAGATCTCTCTTATTCTTCTTAATTCTAATGGATACAGGCCCAGGTGAGCCAATATCTCCTCAAAGGGTAGCCCTGGCAACAGCCTAGTGAAACTCCGCTGCATTCCCTGTATGGCAAGTATATCCTTTCTTAGGTAGGGAAACCAAAACTGAACATAATACTCTAGTCTCACCAAGGTCCTGTATAACTGCAGTAAGTCATTGAGGTTGGTTGGCTCGCCGAGCTGGTTTGTTGTTTTGCAGACGTTTCGTTACCATGCTGGGTAACATCCTCAGTGCAGGCTCCGATGAAGCGTCGGTGTGTTTTCCCGTCTGGTTTTTAAAGTCTGGGATCCGTTGAGATGGATTGCCTCACTTCCGGTTTTCCTTCGTAGTGGAATGTATATGCAAATACATACAATGCAAACGAAAGTACACCGAAAAGCCAAACACACAGACCAGATACTGAACTTCAATAGTAACCATCCCAGCACACACAAATGAAGCTGCGTGCGAACACTATTTAAAAGGGCAACAACACACTGCAGCAACACAGAACTACACCAAGAGGAAGAAGAATACCTCTTCCAGGTTTTCAAGGATAATGGACACCCAAAGAACTGGGTCAGAAGATGCCTACAGGAACAGCATCAGAAAGATTCTACACGCCCCGACACACTCATCACACTACCCTACGTCAGGAACACTTTGGAACTCACCACAAGACTCCTACGACCGTTGGGAATCAGTGTGGCACACAAACCCACATCAACCCTACGACAAGTTCTCACCCGAACTAAAGACCCACTCCCCGCCATGGACAGGACCAATGTCATCTACAAAATCCCTGCAGAGACTGCAAGAAACACTACATCAGAAAAACAGGAAGGAAACTAACAACAAGAGTACATGAACACCAACTGGCTACAAAAACACACGACCAATACTCACTCATCTCAATCCACTTCGACTGGGACAACACCAAGATAGTGGGACAGGCTCGGCAGAGACAAGCACGAGAATTCCTGGAAGCCTGGCACTCCACGAAGCATGCTATTAATAAACACATTGAACTCGGCTCCATATAAATTCTACTACGAAGGAAAACCGGAAGTGAGGCAATCCATCTCAACAGACCCCAGAGTTTAAAAACCAGGCGGGAAAACACACCAACGCTTCATCAGAGGCTGCGCTGAGGATGCTACCAAGCCTGGTAACGAAACGTCTGCAAAACAACAAACCAGCTTGGCGAGCCAACCAACCTCAACGCCCACAACCCGAGCTACAGATCTACTCCAAAACCTTGCAGTAAGTCATTTCTACTTCTGAACTGAAATCCTATTGTAGTGAAGACCAATATACAATTTGCCTTCCTAATTGCTTACAGCATCTGCCTGTCTGATTTCATTGACTCGTATATAAGGACAAGCATCCCTTTGCGCATCCACAGTTCCCAACATATCACCATTTAAATAGATCATAGAATCCCTACAATATGGAAACAGGCCCTTCAGCCCAACAAGTCGACATTGACCCTCAGAGCATCCCACCCAGACCCATCCTCCTATAACCCACTTAATCATAAGAACATAAGAACATAAGAACATAAGAACTAGGAACAGGAATAGGCCATCCGGTCCCTCGAGCCTGCCCTGCCATTTAATAAGATCATGGCTGATCTTTTTGAGACTCAGCTCCACTTACCCGCCCACTCACCATAACCATTAATTCCTTTACTGTTCAAACATTTATCTAGCCTTGCCTTAAACACATTTAGCGAGGTAGCTTCAACCGCTTCACTGGGCCGGGAATTCCCCAGATTCACAACCCTTTGGGTGAAGAAGCTCCTCCTGACCTCAGTCCTACATCTGCTTCCCTTTATTTTGAGGCGATGCCGTCTTGTCCTCGTTTCACCTTCTAGCGGAAACAACCTCCCTGCCTCCATCTTAACTATTCCCTTCATAATCTTATATGTTTCTATAAGATCTCCCCTCATTCTTCTGAATTCCAATGAGTATAATCCCAGTCTACTCAGTCTCTCCTCATAATCCAACCCTCTCAACTCTGGAATCAACCGAGTGAATCTCCTCTGCACCCCCTCCAGTGCTAGTATATCTCTTCTCAAGTAAGGAGACCAAAACTGCACACAGTACTCCAGGTGTGGCCTCACCAGGACCCTATACAGCTGCAGCATAGCCTCCCTGTTTTTGAACTCCATCTCTCGAGCAATGGCAGACAAAATTCCATTTGCCTTTTTAATCACCTGCTGCACCTGCAATCCCACCTTCAGCGATTCATGCACAAGGACACCCAAGTCCCTCTGCACAGCAGCGTGCTGCAATTTTTTACCATTTAAAACATAGTCCATTTTGCTGTTATTCCTACCAAAATGGATGACCTCACTCTTATCAACATTGTACTCCAATCTGCCAGACCTTTGCCCACTCACTTAGACTATCAATATCCCTTGAATGTCCTGCCTGCATAAGTAGTAGACTCGCCCACTTTAAGGGCATTTAAATGGTCATTGGATAAACATATGGATGATAACGGAATAGTGTAGGTTAGATAGGCTTCAGATTGGTTTCACAGGTCGGCGCAACATCGAGGGCCGAAGGGCCTGTACTGCGCTGTAATGTTCTATGTTCTATGTTCTATGTTCTGTAGACTTTCAGTGTCTTCTGCACACTTTGCTCTACCACTCACCTTAGTGTCATCTGCAAATTTTGATATGCCACACTTAGTCCCCAACTCCAAATCATCTATGTAAATTGTAAACAATTGCGGTCCCAACACTGATCCCTGAGGCACACCACTAGCCACTGACCGCCAACCAGAAAAACACCCATTTACCCCTACTGTTTGCTTTCTACTGGTCAACCAATCCTCTATCCATGCCAATACATTACCTGTAATACCATGCAACTTTATCTTAAGTGGCAGCCTTTGGTGTGGCACCTTGTCAAATGCCTTCTGGAAATCCAGATACACCACATCCACAGGTTCCCCATTGTCCACCATGCAAGTAATGCCCTCAAAGAATTCCACCAAATTAGTTAAACATGACCTACCCTTCATGAACCCACGCTGGGTGTTCCCAATGGGTCAATTTAATCTACACATTCCTGAA
Source organism: Rhincodon typus (assembly GCF_021869965.1). Lineage (NCBI taxonomy): Eukaryota > Metazoa > Chordata > Chondrichthyes > Orectolobiformes > Rhincodontidae > Rhincodon > Rhincodon typus. The sequence goes on from NC_063335.1 coordinate 13,218,702, forward strand.
CAATACAGGCAATTTAGTATGGCCAATACATTTAGCCTGCACATCTTTGGACTGTGGGAGGAAACTGGACCACCCGGAGAAAACCCACGCAGACACGGGGAGAATGTGCAAACTCCACACAGACAGTCGCCCGAGAGTGGAATTGAACCCAGGTCCCTGGTGCTGTGAGGCAGCAGTGCTAACCACTAAGCCACTGTGCTGCCCCTCTTCTTTTATGTTTTTCATACTGAAATGTATAACTTTATATTTAGCCATATTATACTGCAGCTACAATTGTTTCCCCATTGCTCAACTTCCTAAACCACCTTGATGCATCCTTGCTTCCTCCTCACAATTCACAATCCCAGCCAATTTTATGCCATCAGCAAACTTTGAAATCTTGCAGTTGATTCTCACATCCAATTCATTAATATGTATCTTGAATAGCTGAAGCCCAAACATTGATCCTTGAAGTACACTACCAATCACTGCCTGCCATTCAAAAAGACACATTTATTCTCACTCTCTATTTCCTGTCTGTCAACTAATTCTTGATCCATGCTAATATTACTCTCTACTTCATGTGTTTTAACTTTGCCTGCAAACCTCTTATAATAGAGCTTATAAAAAGCCGACTAAAAATCCAAAAATACCATATCCGCTAATTCTTCCATTTCTATTGTACTAGCTACACACTCAAAAATAAAGCTCCAGTAGATTTGTAAAGCATAGTTTGCCTTTCATAAACCCACACTGGTTTTGCCCAGTCCCATTAATGCTTTCCGAATGACCTGTTATCACATTTTTATAATAGATTCCGCCATCATTTTCCCCACTAATAATTGGTCTGTAACTCTCAGATTTTTCTCTTCCTCCCCTTCTATATAACAGAGTTACATTTGCCACTCTCCAATCCATAGGAACTATTTTAAAGTCTATGTAATTCTCAAAGATTTATCAATAATGCATCCAATATTTTCAGGGCCACTTCTGTTTGTACTCTGTAGGTTATGAGTCCACGATAATCCCATTAACCCCGTAATTTTCCCAGCACCATTTTCTCACTAATGCCGATTTCCTTCAATTCCACCCTCTCACCAGATCCTTGCTTTCTTAACATTTCTGGGAGGTTATTTGTTTCCCCTTTTGTAAATACTGAACCAAGCTATGTGTTCAATTCTTCTCCCATTTCTTTATTTCTTCTGCCATTTATTTATTTGAACACAGCAGGTCATAAACTCAACACTGACCTCAGAAAGAGATCAATGTGCCACAAGACCTCCATCTGTGAGTGTTACACGTTTGCACTTCTGTACTTGCTCTAATTCTTTTCCTTCTATGAATATATGAATAATTCTTGGTGACTGTGAAATATGTATCCCTTGGATATTTTGCCATTCCAAAGTTCATACCTGTTCTTAATAATATATTTATTAGCTTGCATAATTCTTTTTCTGTGTTTCCTCTCAGTGCATTGTTATCTGTAAATCTAACTGATGCTCACATACACTCACCAATAACAACGCACTTGTTGATTGTCTTTTTCAGTTACACAATGGTTCGGATTCCTCATTTACTATTTTTGCGGTTGCTGTTTGCCTCATGTGCAGGTTTCTTGTGAGTTGGCTATCTCACCGGCCTGTTTGAATGTATCTCAGTACTATCAGGAACTTTATCCAATCGATCCAATTGATTTTTTAAAATCTATAAAACAACAATATACTTCTTGACAAGCCCTACATTGGATTCACTCATTAATCTTAGAATGTCAATTGCGTCTCTCAACTCTCTTGCTTCCTAGATTCCAAACTGTTTATTTCTGATATAGTTCTGCACTATCCTAACAACTCTGTTACAATTCACAACTCAACCTTTGATGCTTGGACAGACTGATTGTATCAATATTGGCATGGCTATAGCTTCTTTCTCGGATTGCTTATTATTGTCAGCATGAAATCTTCTGGCCATTCTTCCTATAAGTATTATCAACTTAATAAACATTGATATTACATTCTTTTCCATGTTTTTAATAACTCTGCAGCTATTTCATTTTTTTCTGGCTGCTTTTCAAGTTTTTATTTATCACATTTCTTGTTCTTATCTCCCTTTCTGGTATTACCAGTCCAATGGTATCAATGTCAACATTGCACCTTTCATTTAGCCCCGTCTTTCAAGTTTTTCATTTTTGTATATTGCTTCTTTGGAAGACCCACTTCATTCTTCCAGTTTCTCTTTCTCAGTTGCATCGGTCACTACCAACTCCTCTGATGTCATCTTCCACAGGGAGGCCTCAGATTTGTCCACCTTTTCTCCTCAACCAAGAATTTCCACCACCATGGTTGACATGGCTCTCAGCAGGGCCTAACTCATCTGCTGCATTTCTGCTTTCACCCCTGACCTTTCACAACAGCAGTAGGGCACTCCTTGTCCTCACTTTTCACCCCATCAGTTTACACATGGAAACGTTCTCAAGCCACCATTTTCTCCATCTCTACCAGGATGCCACCACCAGACACATATTTCCCACCCCTCCTATGGCAGCATTCTGCAAGGACTGTTCTCTCCGGGACACCCAGATCCACTCCTCCTCCCAATGCTATCGTCTCCTCGCATCACCATGTCACCTTACTGTGCAATGCAGAATGTGTAACAGTTGTCCATTTACCTCCTCCCCGCTCACTGTTGAAGGTAGCAGATATACCTTCCAGGTGAAGCAGCGATTTACCTGCACTTCACTCAATTTGGTCTACTGCATTCACTGTTCACAATGTGGTCTCCTTTACAATGGGGAGATGAAACGTAGTCTGGATGATGACTTTGAAGAACACCTAAACTCTGTAAAAATGGCTGTGAGGTTCCTGCCACTTTAACACACTAATGTGTTCCCACGTTAACCTTTCTGTTTCAGGTCCGCTATGGTTCTTCAGTGAAGTTCAGTGCAAGCTGGAAGAACAGCACCTGATCTTCGGGTTATGAAGCGTGGGCAGTGATTGAGTGAAGAGATTGAGAGTGAAGTTGAGGCTGAGATGAGATTAGCCATGATAGTATTAAATGGCAGAGCAGGCTTGAGGGATTGAATAATATACTCCTACTCCTTGTTCTTATGTTCTAGTGCCTGGTACCTTACAACCCTCGAGTGTTTTAATGATTTCAGTGTGTGAACATCTTCCTCTATATTTATTATTCACACCCCCATACACCCAAGTCCTATTCTATGTACGTAGCCAATACATATTCAATTACTCACACTTCCTGTTAGGAACAATTCATCATTAATCTCTCTCTGGCCTATCATCAACAATCCCTTTGCCTGCTTCTCCTTTTTTTGCTTTCTCTATCTGGCCACTTTCTCCATCTATTCGACTCATACCTCTCTGTGCCCACCCCATCCCTGTCATTGACAAAAGTACCCTCTGTTTCCCATCTGCTTTCTGTTCACTTTGTTTCTCCAAAAATATTTCCCGGGGTGATGAGTTTCTCCACCATCTTTTTTTTTAACAGGAACTGACATATTGGTATTTTAAGATCAAAAATGGCATAAACAATTTTAATTACAGCCATTGTCCATGAATTTGCAAGATCCTGGAGGGGCATCATTAGAATTACTAGGGAATTCTTGGCATTTGAGAGCAGGGATAATGTACACTTCCTTTAATATCATGACTCATCCAGGAAAGGGGGTTAGGAGAATAGAAATCAGCTTTAAAACCACAGGCAGTGGGATTCATTCAGCAGACCCTTAAGGAATACAGGAATCATTATCTTGGCTGTTGAAGGTGGAAATCTTCCAATATATCAGTAAACACGAACCCTGCAATACAGCAGTAAAGTGAATCAGAATTTAAGAACAAATCTTTAAAGCAAGGAGAATAAATAATCACATGAGGAAGGAATCACAGCAGGAATCATATTGTCTGGAAATTTTATTTTCAGAGCTGGTCCAAATGAAGTACAGGTTGGATATGATGGATAAAACAAATCTTAACATGTGAAATTTCTGCCAAATTTGATGCTATTTCTGAAATTGAACGAATAAAAAAGTGAAGGAAATGTTAATTGTTGAAGTGAAAATTGGACTTGCTAAACTCATGGCAAAATCCAAAAAGAAGACAGAATCCATTGAGATTCCTCATGTTGGTATTAAATACTTCTTTTCGTATTGTTAACAGGACAACAATCTGTAACTATATCATTTTTTTCACTCAAATTAATATTGAAGAAGATTCAGATCGTAAACATCAGCAGTGATTGTTGAGCAAAAACAAAATGAGTGATAAGTCCAAATTCAGTTCATTGACAAATCTTTTATTGAAGCTGTTCAGACAATTCAACACAGCCTGATGAACAAATCATTATGGCAGATTTGAATTGATGTCAGATGATGAGACGACCCAACTCAAGAAGAAAATTTCAATTCTCCATTTTCTAAAGACGAATCCTCAGTACCAGTGACAGACATCATTCGAAGCAAATAGAAATCCTGAAGCAGCATGACTGAGTAAGTGATAACAAGGTGTATAGCTGGATGAACACAGCAGGCCAAGCAGCATCAGAGGAGCAAGAAAGCTGACGTTTCGGGCGTAGACCCTTCTTCAGAAAGGGGGGAGGGGAAGGGGGTTCTGAAATAAATAGGGAGAGAGAGGGGGAGGCGGACAGAAGACGGATAGGGGAGAAGATAGATGCAGAGGAGACGGACAGGTCGAAGAGGCGGGGATGGATCCAGTAAAGGTGAGTGTAGGTGGGGAGTTAAGGAGGGAATAGGTCAGTCCAGGGAGGACGGACAGGTCAAGGGGGTGGGATGAGGCGAGGAGGTAGGAGATGGGGGTGGGGCTTGATGTGGGAGGAGGGGATAGGTGGGAGGAAGGACAGGTTAGGAAGGCTGAGACAAGCTGGGCTGGTTTTGGATGCGGTAAGGGGAGGGGAGATTTTGAAGCTTGTGAAGTCCACATTGATACCATTGGGCTGCAGGGTTCCCAAGCGAAATATGAGGTGCTGTACCTGCAACCTTTGGGTGGCATCGTTGTGGCACTGCAGGAGGCCCAGGATGGACATGTCATCTGAGGAATGGGATGGGGAGTTGAAATGATTCGCGACTGGGAGGTGCAGTTGTTTAGTGCGAACCGAGGATAGGTGATGTGCAAAGCGGTGCCCAAGCCTCCACTTGGTTTCCCCACTGTAGAGGAGGCCACAACGAGAACAGCAGATACAGTATACCACATTAGCAGATGTGCAGGTGAACATTTGCTTGATGTGGAACGTTTTCTTGGGGCCTGGGATGGGGGTGAGGGGGGAGGTGTGGGGGAAGTTGTAGCACTTACTGCGGTTGCAAGGAAAAGTGCCGGGTGAGGTGGGGCTGGAGGGGAGTGTGGAGCGGACAAGGGAGTCACGAAGAGAGTGATCCCTCCGGAAAGCAGATAAGGGAGGGGAGGGAAAAATGTCTTTGGTGGTGGAGTCAGATTGCAGATGGCGGAAGTGTCGGAGGATGATGCGTTGGATCCAGAGGTTGGTGGGGTGGTAGGTGAGGACGAGGGGGATTCTATTTTGGTTGTTATTGTGGGGATGGGGTGTGAGGGATGAGTTGCGGGAAATGTGGGAGACACGGTTGAGGGCGTTCTCGACCACTGAGGGGGGGAAGTTGCGGACGTTGAAAAACGAGGACATCTGAGATGTTCGGGAGTGGAATGCCTCATCCTGGGAGCAGATGCGGCGGAGGCGAAGGAATTGGGAATACGGGATGGCATTTTTGCAGGAAGGTGGGATCCCTCACACTCCCCAAACTTTAGTGCGTCCCTCAGCATGTAGTCCTGGATCTTGGAATGTGCCAGCCCAGCCACACTTGATTGAAGTCAACTCCTTGCTGTGGAAGACCAACAAGTTTCAGGCAGATCAAAGAGCGTCTTTCACTAAGTTGATGGTCTTCCAGGTGCAGTCGGTGTTTGTGCCGATGTGCATCCTGGGGAACAGACTGTAGAGCACACAGTCTTGTATCACGGACTGTAGAGATTCTCAGTAATGTTAGGTTTGAGACAAGGATGATGTTCTCATTCTCACATATCAATAACTTCGAAGGTGATAACCAATTCTATATTGATGATAGAAAACAAATTGTGCAGGATTCAAATCTTTGTTTTTGTTCAGTGAGAGTTTAATTGTCCACAGTCCTTTTCAGAAGAAAAAGTGCTGTCATCCTTGATCTCAATCAAAACCAGATGAAGGGCATTGGTCAAAGTACCACACAAAGAAACCCTTTGATGCTTGAGGTTTTTGGGGAAGATGTTTAGAATGTAAACATAATGTTGATTAAGTCTTTGGGAATAGGTGGCAAGGGTAAATGAAAATAATGAGATTAACGTCAGAAGCAAATGTAATAATGTTGTAATTATTACCAGGGTCACATGATTAAGTAGAGGGAGCTGGAATCTTTGGAGTAGAAGTTAAAAACCCAGGGGGAAGATAATGTGTGTGTAGATCAGGCTGTAAATAAAGTGTTCCCACATAAATTTCCATCAAAACCAGCAGCATTACTTTGGGAGATTAAACAGAGTTGTACTCCAAACAAGTGATAAAGCCCATAATTGTTTTCAACTAATTTCATGTCTTTTCTTACTGTTAGTCCTCTTCTCTATCTTGTGAATACAAAAATAAACAGATGTTTTGGAAAATATTTTTATATTTGTAAGCGAAACAGAGTTCTTATCCATAATTGTTTAGCAACAATGAAAGCAGAGATCAGTGCTTCAAACTGTTTTGAAAAATAAAGAGAATTTTTCTCAATTTTCTAATTAGAAAATGTTTCCTTTTTTACATTTTTCTATGTTACTCTGTTTTCAAATGAAATATAAATCAGCAAAATTAGCAAAACCACTTGTTTTTAAAAAAAGCCCTATTGCTTGTTAAAGCTCATAGATGAATTTTTGGAGAGAGCAGTAGTGACATACTGATGGGCAAATATCAAACATCCAGATCCAAATTTGATCACTGCTGAACGGGAGATCGATCAAGGTAGGAGTAGTTATTTCCCAATTGTTAACCAATTTATTGATGGCAATTTTCAGAGAGGCTTGTCAGGTAGCCTGGATTACAGGCCCAAGTTTTCTCTGCCTGAGAGACTCTTGGTGTCGGTAGTCAAAATTAGGCCAATTTCCTCTGATCCCACTGCCTTCCCACAGTGTCCTGGTGCCAAAGAAAGATCAGGCAATATGCCTTAATAATATAACTTCTCTATTTTTCTAAGAACTGTAACTGAAGCGGCTGTACCTAGGTACCTGTGTACCTAAGGTGGTGCCATAAGTGGTGACTTAGACACTTTTTACTGTACTCATTCGAGTATATGTCACAATAAAGCTAATTCTAACTCAGACTAAGTCTAATCTTTGTCCAGGCAAGTGAGAAACCCATCAGAAAAAAGTGGAGCCTTTTCTTTGGTGATGCAAATTTAAAAAATGATGTCAAAAGGATTTGATCTGCAATTTAAGGTGAAACCTGTGCAGAGCAACTGTAAGACAAAAATTGTTGGAAAAACTCAGCAGGTCTGAAGCATCTGTGGAGAGAAAAAAGAGTTAATGTTTAGGGTCTAGTGACCCTTCCTCAGAACAGTGAGCAGTGAGAGATGACTGAAATAACTCCACAGAGGCTGGTATCCTATTACCAAGTCACCTTTTATTTACGCAATGATTTTAATCCTGCTTCTTCAGAGTCAGCTCTAACTGTACCAGAATCTCTGACATTCCCCGTTATATCCTTCAGCCAGGGCTCCCTGGTTGGAGCAGATTAACAGCCCCAATTAGGGAGCTCATATTCTATGAGGTCCAGCTGGCTGACCTTGTTACAATCACTACAATTACCTATTGGACTACTCCTGCTGAGAGCTGGATCTTGGGCCAGAAGTCCCTCAGCAGATAACACCGCTTGCCGGAGCATCATTCTGCAGAAAGGTTTGTGCCTCCAGTGTTTTTGACCCACCCCCAAACCACCTTCACGGTCCAACTATGGATAGAACTTCTCCTTCCCACACTGCAGCCAGAGGTCCTCCTTACCCTACCCCACATTGATTCAAATCACTAACTCGGCACAATTGTCACAGGTTCCTAGCTGCAGCCTCCAAATTTCTGCTCCCTTTCACCAACCATAAACTGAATCTGGTTAGTTTTTGTGAGGCTCAGGGATATTTATATGTTTCCTATAGTGCGGAAAGAGGCCATTCAGCCCATTGAGTCTGCTCTGATCCTCCAAACAGCATCCCACCCAAATTTAAAATGATTAATCTCCCTAAACTATGCATCCCTGGAGAGTACGGACAATTTAGCACGACCAATCCACCGACCCTGCATATCTTTGGTCTGTGGGAGAAAAGCAGAGCACCCGATAGAAATTCACACAGACACAGGGAGAACATGCAAACTCCACACAGACCGTCGCCAGGTCCCTGGCGCTGTGAAGCAGCAGTGTTAACCACTGAGCTACGTATGTAGCTTTATTTATGTAAATGAGGCTTAGTTGTTAAGAACAGCTCCATTCTTGGTCTCTTTAGGTACAGCACCTTCTTTGCGGCTCACATACATCATTTATGTTTCCCCTTCAAAACTCAGGCCTCTGGACCTCTTATTTAGGCCTTGTGGATAATTTGGTGCTCTGACAAACCAGCATTTCAATCAGTCAAGCAAAGTTTAATCTACGATCCGCAGTAAAACACAGATGCATCGCTTAACTCTTCTTCTATTTTCCCACAAAGGAAATTGAAAATCTAAAGGCTTGGATGATTACCAAAATTGTTACAAGTAGAAAGAAGATCAGCACTAACTGAGCAATTTGTTTAACCGTAATTCTCAAGACAAATGATACAGCCAATGCACGCAATTTGTTGAATTTGAATTTTTGGTCTCGGGAGGAGTTGTGTTTCCACAGGAATTGGAAAACTGGGAATATATTAAGTATGAGTGTATTTGCTATGCTGACTGTCACAAGAGATGCTGCAGACAGCACCTGGTTCAGTTATTTCTTTGAGCACATTTGCTGCCACCAACCCTTCTTCTATTATTAGTTTACGGAGATTACTAAAATGATGTGGTGAAAGATGAACTGGTGATAAGTCTTTGGTAGAAAAAATGTGTACTTATGTATCAATAATTAGTTTACTGTATTATAGTAAGATCACAGGTTATATTATCTTAATTACATTATCACTAGGTAAGAGACTTTAGGCTGAATCTCATACTTTCTTGGCTAAGTGACAGTTGTAGCAATCTTTTGGATGGTTTTCTGCTGTGAGGCCGAGTGAGATTTCTCGTCATATCTCACCAAACTCAACTGGTTGACTAACTAGCAAGCCCCTATGATATCGTGTCCATTTCTAGCCCCATCTTACCATGCTCTAATCCTGAAACAACTCATCACTGCCCGGATATTCTGGAATTGACTGGCATCCCTGGCACCAGTGCCAACTTTAAAAAGCCATTGTGCACCTGAAAAAGCACTGTTGGTCCAAAGTTACCCTGCATGGTTCCTGACATTTGCCTTGGTCATGGCAGACAAGGTAAAGTTGAAGCCCTGCTTTGTTATCAGGGATCCGCAGGTCGACCTGGATGGGTTGGTGCACAGGTAGTATTTCCTCTTCTCTCAAAACCTCAGGCAAGGCTACAACACCAAACCATGCTGGCCTGGTCTGAGGTTGCCTTTGGGTTAATCAGTTTTCACTGTCTGGAGGAATAGCCAGCACTGAAGGAAGAAGGTCAATTACCTTCTCTACACTGCCCATGAAAGTGCCACCATTTTCTCTCAGATATCTCACTCTCATTCTATCTCTGATACAGTGCCCAACTCCCACCAACACTCATGCTTGACCAATCTCATTGGCTGCAACATCTTCCCCAGTCATCCTCACCCATTCCAACCTGCCACACCACAAACCCTGCATTGCCCTTGTGCTGTCTACTCATTCAATTGGGCCAACTCCCATCTGCGTCAAAAAACCAGTGAAGCTTCCCACTTACATCTCCTGTAATAACTGCCTTTCTCTCATTTCAGGAGGAAAACAGCCCCCAGTAATGCAGCAAGAGTCAGACCACTGGTGGGTTTCCTGCCTTTCAGCTCTTCACCCTTTACGTGGAGAGGATCCTGATTCTGACTGCTTCAATGTCTGACTGAATGACCATGTTGAAGCCTCCGGACTGGTTTTGGAGGCTGCCCTTGACTTACTGTGCCAGGACACCCTGAGCAGAGGCCACCTCCCTCGACATGACTGAGGATTACTAACAACTAAGATGAAATTTATGTCTGCACTAAACAGTACAGTGAAACTGCAGCACTCTGATCATGATATCTTTGAATGAGGGGCAAAGAACAAAAAGGCCAATACAAAGCAGGATGCTGTGAGCATCCAGACAGGCTGACTGTGGGTGAGCACTATAACAGCAAGCTAAAAACCTGGAGATGCACCTTGATCTAGTTCATAAGATGGCTGTATGTTCCTGAGTGTGTAAGGGCCTTGGTGCAACATTACACTCCTATTTGTCAGTGCAATCCAAGGTGTAGCATTGAAGTACATTGGAGGCATTCTGCAAGTAGACCAAAGGTGCTTCATGAGGCTTCTTAGAGACTGGGCCATGTCGGATGCCAATGTCCGTGGATGTGGATGCACTTGGCTAGTGTGTATGGAGTGGCCCAGATATCTTGGTGTCTAATGTCCAATATGGAGATCCTTTGGAGCAAGCAGCAAGCTGAAGCCACTAGATACCCACTACCACCTTCGTGTTAGGAATTCTAAATGTCTGGATTATTTAGAGCATTTTTGAAGATAGCAAGCTGAATATTAATGAGATGAGTTGGTCCAAAAACAGGCATATAATAAGTACTAATTCCCCTTAACCAGCAACTTGTCACTATCAAGTGAGAAACTTGCTTCACCATTCAGCAGATGTATAGAAGATGTAGTGCATTGCTTCCGTTGACATTGAGATAGGCCTTGCTGAACTTCTCACTTGATTCTGTTACAAATTTCTCCATAGCCCACATCATTCAGCTTCCTGTAAGATTCACCCATCATTGTCATCTAAGAGATAATAAGTTAGGTCTATGTGCATGGCTGTGGACTGCAGAACTAACAACCAATTAACAACAAACTGATAACTTCCTCCTGGAGACAGTCATTTATATATTGTGAGTGGAACTATTTTACAACTTGCTTTCTAATGCCATCATGCTAATTATTCACAGCCACAAACAACTTGATGGCTGCCAGATATACTGTCCTCGTTCTCTTTCTGGCAAAATCACTTCTGCTTCGCACTTGCCAAACAATTCCCTTGCTTGAAAAATACTGCATATACAGTGTAGTGATTGGAACCAGCTGGATCTTGTTGGCTACGAGATGCTTGATTGGGGTTGTTAACCTGGGAAAATCAGGAAAGCCCTGGCTGACCAATATAACCAGGAGATTCAGAATCTCCTCAGTTCAGAGGACTGACTCCGAGCTGGCTGGGTACAACCAGTGTACTGTGCACAATTAAATAAAGGGTAGCTTGGTAATGGGATACCGGCCTCTGTGCAGTTATTTCATGTTGAAAATCTGCAATTTAAGCAAAAAATACTGAAATTGATCAGCAGGTCAGGCAGCACCTGTGGAGAGAAAAACAATGGGCTCGATGAGTTTTAGTCAGGTGTGGGTGTGCTGGGGTCAGGGGGTATGTATTAAAGGTTCAAAACTGTGTCCTCCAATTTAATTCTGCCTCCAGTCCTAGCTTTTAGCAAGTATCCAATCCCTGCAGCTGATTGCAATTTTTAATACAGTAATAACACTGAACTGGTTTGTCATACAGATTTTTGAGCTTAACTATCATTCAAGAGCATTGAGGAACCTGGTAACTTTATTATGACAAGAGTTTGAAGGATTCAGGAAATACGTTCCTTCAGATGGACCCCCTGGATGCAGATGCTTGGTTAACAAGTCTCTGCAATTGAACTCTCTAATGACATTTATCCCCGAGCCTTTGTTCATCTCCTGGAGCAGGCCCCACTTTCACCCATATACAACATCCTGATCCCTTCAATTCACCACGAGGTCTTTAGCCTATCCCATCCATCACCATTTTCTGATTCCCACAGTCTCCAGCTTTCTGAAATGTCCAAAACCAGAACCTACATCTCCGCCATCACAAGGCCCCCTTACTCACTCTACCAAGGTTGACAGCTTCTCTGACTGATCCCTCCTCCTGGAACCATGATTGATACTCTTTTCCTCCCACCAAAATCAACCGCCTCCCTCTGTCCCTGAGTATGTTGCATGGGAGCAAGGGGAATTGACCAGAGATGTGACTGACATGAGGTAGAGTTGGAAACATGATGGCCTGAGGGAAATAATGAACTGTGGGTTCCTCATAACTAACCCACTCTCTGCCCATCAAGTAATTAAATCTCTGCCAATGTTACATTTTATCAGAACCCCTTGCTTGGCAAAAGAGCTTTGACCTGAACTGTTAACACTGCTTCTCCCTCCACAGCCGCTTTAAGAATGGTGGATATTTTCTGCTTTAATTTTTGATCTGCATCTGGAGAAGCAGTCAATACAATGATGCAATGAACATGCTCCTGTAGTCCTTTTAAGAAACAAAGTTGACAAGGAACGTGGAGCCTTGCTTGGTTCACAACATGGGAGGCACAATGTATAAGGCATTTTGGAGAATGGTGAGAGAATTGTTTACCTTGAAGAAGGTATTGGCTTCTGCCTGATCTAATTAGGGCAAAAAACAATAATACATTATTAAATATGATAATTAATTTATAAAAGACTTTTTCTGTTCATGACAAAACTCCTCCTGAGTACTGGAAGGAATAATTTGAAGTCCAGCTATTCATGAGACTCTGGGACCTTGGCGCTAGTTTATTTATAAGAACATCTTCCTTATTTTGTCACAAAAATGTTGACAGATAGCATGTAGTATAACAGGGATATGTAGGGTAGAGTATTGGGGAACGATTTTAATAATATAATGGGATCAATGACAAAATGAAGCATGTTACATGTATATTAATTGATTGTTTAATTGTATTGAGGTGGAGGGCATTAACTTGGAATTTACTTGTGCCTCAACATACATGAGCTTTCCAAACCTGTGGCCTTTAGGCTTGGAGATCTATATTTGCAACAGGCCCTGACAACATTCCAGCAATAGTACTGAAGACTTGGGCTCCAGAACTTGCCGCTCCTGTAGCCAAGCTGTTCCAGTACAGTTACAACACTGGTATCTACTTGACAATGTGGAAAGTTGCTCAGGTATGTCCTGTACATAAGAAGCAGGACAAATCCAGGACAATTGCCGCCCCATCAGTCTGCTCTCAATCATCAGTAAAGTGATGGAAGGTGTCATCAACAGCGCTTTCAAGCAGCACCTGCTCAGCAATAACCCGCTCAGTGACGCCCAGTTTGTGTTCCACCAGGGCCACTCAGCTCCTGACCTCATTACAGCCTTGGTTCAAACATGGACAAAAGAGCTGAATTCCAGAGGCGAGGGGAGAGTGACAGCCCTTGATGTCAAGGCTGCATTCGACCGAGTGTGGCATCACAGAGCCCTAGCAAAACTGGAATCAAAGGGTATCATGCGGCAAACTCTCCAGTGGTTGGAGTCATACCTGATACATAGGAAGATGGTTGTGGTTGTTGGGGGTCAATCGTTTCAGCTCTAGGGCATCTCTGCAGGAGTTCTTCAGAGTAGTGTCCTGGGCCCAACCATCTTCAGCTGCTCCATCAATGACCCTCCCTCCATCATAAGGTCAGAAGTGGGAATGTTTGCTGATAATTGCACAATGTTCAGCACTGTTCATGACTCCTCAGACATGGGAGCAGGCCATGCTCAAATGCAACACAGTCTGGAGAATATCCAGGGCTTGTGCTGACAAGTAGCAAGTGACATTCGTGCTACATATATGCCAGGCTATGACCATCTCTAATAAGAGACAATCTAACCACTGCCCTTGACATTCAATGGCATTACCATCACTGAATCCTCCATTATCAACATCCTGGGAGTCATCATTGATCAGAAACTGAACTGGACTCACCACATAAATGCAGTGGCTACAAGACCAAGTCAGAGGCTAGGAATATCGTGGCGAGTAACTCACCTCCTGACTCCTCAAAGCCTATCCACCATCTACAAGGCACAAGTCAGGAGTGTGATGGACTACTCCCCACTTGCCTGGATGAATGCAGCCCCAACAATGTTCAAGAAGCTTAACAACATCCAAGACAAAGCAGCCCACTTGATTGGCACTACATCCACAAACATCCACTCCCTCCACCTCCGCCGCTGAGTAGCAGCAGTGTGTACTATCTACAAGATGCGCTGCAGAAATTCACCAAAGATCATCAGACAGCACCTTACAAATCCATGACCACTTCCATCTACAGGAACAAGGGCAGCAAATATATAGGAACACTATCACGTTCAAGTTCCCTTCCAAGCCAATCACCAACCTGACAGTTCCTGCACTGTCGCTGGGTCAAAATCCTGGAATTCCCTCCCTAAGGGCATTGTGGGTCAACCCACAGCAGGTGGATTGCAGCGGTTCAAGAAGGCGGCTCACCACCACCTTCTCAAGGGGCAACTAGAGACAGGCAATGAATGCTGGCCAGGCAGTGACGCACATAATCCCACAAAAAATGAATAAATGAAAGAAAACTTTCTTGATCTTTCAAGCATTGTTGTATTAAAGCGAGGCTCTGGAATGGCTACAGTATAACAGCCATAACCTCCTCGTCAGAAATGTCTTTCACAAGAAATGGTTTTCACAATTGATTGAACAGTTTAGTCTGTAACTTCAGCACTTAATCAGTCCAGGGGACATTTATAGCCTCACAATTATGATGAACGTGTGTTAATGCTTAAGCATATGCCCATTCAACCGTTGTTGAATCCAAAATATAATAGTCTGTTCATCACATAATTGTCTCCACCTAATAGTTCTTCCATAGCCTTAATCTTATTTTATTAAAGTTTTGATATATGTTGCTAATGTATAAACTTTGTAGCAAAACATATTGCCACATAACGTTAATGTCAACTGCAGAGCATTCATGACAAAAAAACTGAAAGCTCCAGCATTGGAAAACGCTGTGGTGGAGATGGTACAAGCTAAGGTTGCAGTAACTGAATGGTGAGGCCCAAAACAACCTGATATTAGGACTTGGAACTTGTTTCAAAAGAACCAGTGTAAATCAAGATATGGATGTTGCTAATGTTGTAAATTCATGCAGCTTGCCCAATTTGTATCAGGTATCTGAAAGGCTTGAGTTTGCTGAGTTAGACCATCAGCTACTCTCTCAACAGAAAGACATAACTGGTGATGGTTTAACCTGAGGGTCATCATGCCTCACACAAAGGGAGAGGGTGAACAGGAGGATTCTTCAAGGTAATCTCGGCCTCTGTGTCACCCTGCATCACAAGCCAACCAAGTTAACCAACTCCCCAAACATGCCTGATGAGTGTCTTAAAGCAAACCAATTAAGCAGCAGTGTATTAAAACAGGCATAAAGCTCTTTAATTGCATATGCAAACTGTTAATGCTGATTTCATACATGGGCCTAAAATTCCTAATTTTTCACTTTAACTACTAGGGTGTGCAGTGCACTTCTGGCCAGACACAAACATATCCTTCAGAGATAGTAAGAACTGCAGACGCTGGAGTCAGAGATAACACAGTGTGGAGCCGGAGGAACACAGCAGGCCAGGCAACATCAGAGGAGCAGGAAAGTTGACGTTTCGGGTTGGGACCCTTCTTCAGAACTGGGGGAGGGGGAAGGGAGCTCTGAAATAAATAGAGAGAGGAGGGGTGGGGCGGGGGAAGGTAGGTGGGATGATGATAGGTGACATATCCTTCCTGTGTACCACATTACAGATACCGTAAGAAGTAAAAAGTATTTGCAGTTACAAAGTGCCTAGCACAACCTTAAGATGTCCTAAAGCGCTTTAAAGCAAATTAAGTAATTATTTTTTTGAAGTGCAACCACTATTCTAATATGGGAATGTTATCGTTGCAAGTGAACAAGATGATACTTCAAAAACAGGCCCTGTGGGGACAAATCTATAGACCACTATCTTTACACTTGACAATGCCATCTATGGTGAACAATAGATAAAAAAAGAGAAACTACTGTTCATTGGACATTCATAGGAACATTTTATTGCATTTTCCCGAATCAGTAAGAAATGATGAATTTGACAAGGCTATCTTGCAACTCTGCAAACCTTTGTTAAACTACCTCTCATAAAACACATTTAGCATGAAAAAAATACAAGCTGAATCTTTCTGCAAGTGTCCCTCTTCAGTGTAGTAAACAGAGATAAAACCTCATTCACATCATAAACAATAATAGAGTGGAATTAATTTCACCCTACACCGGTAATATTTACTTGTCAGAAAACACAGAAGAAATTTGATAAAATCTTTAATACTTTTTTCTTGCAAAACAAAAATGAAATGATAGTGACTTTTAGGGTTCAACGAAGGTAATTACAGACGACAAGCGACCACACTGATAAGATGTTCCATTGTGACCATACAGGTTCCCTGTTTCATATGATTGTTAGACTCATCCCACTGCTATAAAGCAGTTGTGGCTGCTAAGAACTGGTAATTTTATAATATTTATGCACACTTTTAACTTCATTTATAGGATCATAAAGTTTCTTTAGAGCTTCAGAATCAGTCAAACCACAAGAATTTGTTTTAATATGGTTTCAGTTATAGAGAAGTGTAGCATTAGAAATTGATCTGTACTGTTCTTTGGTAGTGTGATGGTTGGTGGGTGAGGGGACGATGGTTATGGTTATTAACCCGGCCAATGTCATGGAATTAAGCAACATGCAAACCTTATGCTGCCTTCTCATTTTTATGATGGGAATGTATGATAGGTGTGGCTGTGTGCACAATCAAGAGGGGGCCTAAAGGGCACAGGTTTATATGGGCTTTTAAAAGAGGGCTTTTCTTAATGGGAACTGCATTGGTAACAGGAGGCTACTGTTAAAAATCCAAACAAGGAGCTGGAACACCAAGGCAGGGAGGGTGCTACCAGAATTACAGATGGATCATTAGAGGCACTAGTGACTAAGTTGAGCAGAGGAAGATAGGCAATGTTTCTGTGCGATGCTGGAAGTCCTGAAGCCAGGTCCTTTGGAAGAGAGGGGAGCAAGTGGAAAAGAATATCAATGCCTGAAATTGGGCTCTGAGGACCTGGCATCAGTGTTGGAAAACGTTTAATGACTTTCCACATATGTTCAAACTCAACAAATTTATCTGCATACACATCCCCTACTCACTATACCAACACCACCACCACTTCCATCACCAATACAGTGTTACTCACTACCACTCAGGACTCACAAACTTCAATTGACCCACATGTACCTTTCAAAAATTCCAATCTCGCTCCATCTCTTGCCATCTCCTCCTTGCTCCAGTTGTTCAGTTACAGCAGAAGTATTAGGCACAATTACCACATAATCAATTACAATTCAGAATCATCATCCATGACAGGAGGAGGCAGCAGAGAATCAGTACCAGGAAGACATGCCTTCATCCACTTAGCCTAACAGAGGAAATGGTGCTGGAATCAAAGAGCTAGATGCAACAGCTTCCGTGAAATTCAGCATCATCAAGATCAACAAAAATGACAGTTTAGTTGTTTCATTATGCACCATTTCAACTCTTCCCTCATCGCAACGAGAATGCATGGAATGACCAGGAACCTCCTGTTATTCTCTCCAGCACCTCCCAGACCAACCTTCCCCTTCTGCTTTTGTTTTCAGTTCTGC
The DNA here is from genome assembly GCF_021869965.1 of Rhincodon typus. Taxonomy (NCBI): domain Eukaryota; kingdom Metazoa; phylum Chordata; class Chondrichthyes; order Orectolobiformes; family Rhincodontidae; genus Rhincodon; species Rhincodon typus. The sequence goes on from NC_063335.1 coordinate 13,236,485, forward strand.
CTTTTTATGCTAACTCTAAGGTTTGGTCTGAGCCTGTCCATATGGAGAAATGTTAATAGTTCACAGTTCTTCTTTTAATGGCTTATTGTATCACTGATAAATGTATAAACATCACTACTCTGCTTCCCTTAGGTTAGATCAGTCTTTACAGTTGTTACATATCATCAAAAACTTACAAATACTCTTCCTTTTAAGTGAAATCACTATAAGACACTTAGTGCTGTCCTTGTCACTTCTGAGCTGCACCCGTACTTTTGACTTTTAAATTGCTGCTCCTGAAAAGTCTTCGCTTCAGCTCCTGGTGTTCCAGCTTAGTTGTCCCAATTTAGTTTATCCAATTCCCTTACTAAATATACTTTGTGAGAGTTCTGTACTGTGCAATGCTGACATTGCTGTTGTGTGCTGCTTTTTCGCTTGTCTGTTTTAAATGTTACTAATATCTGCCACGACCACTATCAACACTCTAACTCCTGAAACAAACATTTCTTAAAACTACAAAAACATCACACCTGTGACAAAGATTGCTGCAAAATCTCCTCCCAAATCAATGTCTTCTTCTACGTTGTAACAATATCGTATCCAGATTCATGATTAGTCTATTAATATTGTTATGTAAAGACCATCAAGTTATGTTATGGTAAGGGGCCAGTAATTTTTTTTAATGTAAGGATCCCAGGTACTTACTAAGAGTTTAAAGCCAAATGATTGTGCAGTTTTCAATAAGCAATTAAAACTTTACTATCGATAACATGTGTAAGACTTTTACTCTAACATCCAGAATTAAATGAGGTAAATACTGATTAATAGATAAATTGTGGTGAAACAACTCAGAGAACAAATCAAAGAGCAGATGTTGTTAAGACAGATCCCATCCAGAGGAGAGTGATACTGTGCATTTCCAAATCTCATTAAAACATTGGCTTCTTAGGAGGAATTCAAAATCTTCACTTTGAAGGCCTGGCTTTAGAATGCCCTCAAATGTAACATGGTCATGGATTGCCTCAGTAACAACTCACATTTTATTAGTTCATTCTCTTCTCTGAAGACACTGTTCCTCAGGACTCCTTAGACTGCTTCCAGCCATCTAATTCTTACACAATTCCAGCTTTTATTAAACAGTAGCATTGGCCCAGATCTTCTCACAGCACTCCAAGGGGGTTCTAACACATGGTTTTGTATAGCTGCAGCATAAATTCAGCATCCTTATACTCCTATTCTCTAAATATAATGGCCAGCATTCCATTAGCTTTCTTCATCAACTGTTGTGGAATTTTAAATATCTATTCCCCTTCAGCTCCAAGTCTCTTTGAACATCCACTGCATTTAAATTCATACCACCTAGGAAATACCCTGATCTATCCTTTATGGATAACCTCACACTTGCTCACATTGAACTCCATCTGCTATGGTTTTGCTCATTTGCTAGTCTATCCTTTGTAATTTTAGCCATCATCTACATTGTCTACTATGTTGCTGAACATTGTGTCATCTGCAAATTTGGATACATGATCTTTAATGCCATTATCAAAGTCGTTAATAAATAATGCAAATAACTGAGGTCCTAACACTGACCTTTGTGAGCACCACCATCCTGTCAATGAAGTACCTAACCATTATCCCTCCATTCTATTGTCTGCTCCTCAACCAAATTCCTAATCAATTAGTAATTTGCCCTCAATTCCATGGGCTTTTGCCTTGATTAACAATCTCTTATGTGGTACTTTATCAAACGGCTTCCAGAAGTCTATATAAATAATATCCATTGAAATTTCCCTGCCCATTATCTGAGTCACCTATTCAAAAAATTCAATGAGGCATGACCTACCTGTTATGAATCCATGCTGGATCTCACTAATTTGTTGAAATTCTTAGCAGTGTTCAGCTATCGCATCCTTGATTATCAACTCCAACAATTTCCCGTCACAGATCTTAGGCTAACAGGTCTGTACTTTCCTGGTTTTCCTCCTTCACCCTTCTGAAAAAGCAGAGTAACGTGCAATTATCCATTCCAGAGGGATGACTCCTATACCTAGAGACCAACCTTCCTGGCAATAGAGATAGTAAGAACTGCCGATGCTGGAGTCAGAGACAATACAGTGTGGAGCTGGAGGAACACAGCAGGCCAGGCAGCATCAGAGGAGCAGGAAAGTTGACGTTTCGGATTGGGACCCTTCTTCAGAAATCCTGGCAGTATTCTTGACTTTTCTTACAGTCACCATCCCTCAACTGGCCTGTTTGTACTTTAGCTGGTTTCTTCCATAAAGCTGTCCAATGGAGATAAGTAAACTCCCTCTTCTGAAATGAGTTACATCTTGCTGTGTAGTTTCATTAACTGTAGCTCTTGCCAGAGGGCTTGTATGTGCCTTTCCTGATACATATTCTGTTTTTTTAGCCTTGTCTCATTAGTCTCTCTTAAAAAAAATGTATTCAAGGCAGCAGCTCAACAATTTCTTTAGCATTCAAGAGTCTGCTTCTTCTTGAGTGAGAATTCAAAATACTGTGGTCTGTTAAAATCCTAAATTGCAGCCCAATCAGAATTTTTTTTCACAGGCCTATGATATGATGATGTGTTACATGATTCTGTCTCTGTCAAAGGACTTAAGGCGAATAAATTGTTTTCTTCCGGCAATCATCTTGAATTTGTAAAAGTACTACTCCCAGCTTAATAAAGGATGCATCTGCTGCCACTATTATTGAACATTTTGTATTGTAACACGCTGATATATCTCAGGAAACATGTATTTATTTTCCATCTTGTTGGATGCCTTTTCTTGTTTCATACTCCAGTTCATTATTGGCCCTTTTTGCTTGGCAGTTTGCATATTAAGTTATGAGTAGTGATGAATGTGATTAAAAAAATTCCCCACCTGTTTGAAAATAACAAGGATTCTTTCTACATATCCAACAATCTTTTGTATTGTGAATTGCCTACCATGTTCTTTCTTCATAGCACCAAGAGTAGGCAAATTACCCTCATGGAAAATTGTTTCATCCGTGTCTTGGAGAATGTTAATGTTCATGTGCGGAAAAATGTCCAGCTTGAAGAAGTGTTAAGTGGAGGGTGATTAAAATAATATTGACCCTATTGCAGATGACACCAAAATTGGTGGTATAGTGGACAGTGAAGAAGGAATATCTAAGATCACAATGGAATCTTGATCAACTAGGCCAGTAGTCCAGGGAATGGCAGATGGAGTTTAATTCAAATAAATGCAAGGTGTTACATTTTGGTAAGACAAACCAGGGTAGTACTTACACAGTTAATGGTAGGGCCTAGGGAGTGTTCTCAAACAAAGAGACTTAGGTGTGTAGGTACATAGTTCCTTGATAGTGGTATCACAGGTAGACAGGGTGGTGAGGAAGGTGTTTGGCATGCTTGCCTTCATTGGTCAGAGCATTGAGTACAAGAGTTAGAACGTCATGTTACAGCTGTACAAAACATTGGTAATGTCACACGTGGAGTACTGTGAGCAATTCTGGTCACCCTATTATAGAAAGTATGCTTTTAAACTGGAAAAGTTGTAAAAAAGAGTGACAAGGATGTTACCGAGACTGAAAGTTTGAGTTATAAGAAGAGGCTGGATAAGCTGGGACTTTTTTTTCCCTGGAGTGTAGGAACCTGAATGGTGACCTTACAAATGTTTATGAAATCATGAGGGGCATAGATAAGCAGAATAGTCAAGAACTTTTCCCCTGGATAGGGAATCCCAAAACTAGAGGGCATAGGTTTTAGGTGAGAGGGAAAGATTTAAAAGGGACCTGAGGGATAATTTTTCACACAGAGAATGTTGCATATATGTACCGAGCTGCCAGAGGAAGTGGTAGAGGTGGTTACAATTACAACATTTAAAATAAATTGGACAGTTAAATAGATAGGAAAGTTTTAGCGGGATATGGGCCAAATGCAGACTAATGGGACTAGTTCAACTTAGGAAAATGGGTTGGCATGGACAACGAACTGGATTATTGATAAGTGATATTGGTCAGAATCCACTGGTGGCATCTATTTTTATGAAACAACACTCTTTGACAACCATGCTGAGCTATGATCTATGGTTGACATCAATTGCATTTGTTTTTAAATATACAGAACATAGAACAGTACAACACAGGAACAGGCTCTTCAGCCAATCATGTCTGCGCTGACCATGTTGCCATGCTAAACAAATCCCATCTGCCTGCACATGGTCAACATCCTTTTTACTGCTTTGGTGAGCTGTTTAATGTCAATACAAGTCTGGTCTTGCCACTTAGTTCTAGGACTTTACTAATCCTGAGCACAATAATGATGGTTCTGAAACTGATGAAGTTACATCTTGTTGTATTATCAACTGTTGCCTTGACCTTATATACTAAAGGATAAAGTACTCTTTGTTGTAATATGGCATAGACTCCAGATCACACAGGCAACCTACCTTTAAGATAGTTACATGACAGCATGGTATGTTATGATCCAACATAAAGGCACCCTCCTCACCTTTGGTCACTGTCTCTGCTTCTTCAGTTAGTTAGCTTTTAGTAAGCACAGCACTTATTCTATGTGTAATTTTGGTAGCCCTGGTTAGTAGTCAGTGTTGTTAATAAACTTCAAGATATCTGAATCAACAAGAACCCAATCTTTGTGGTGAAAACAAAAAATGCCAGAAATCACAGCAGGTCAGGCAGAATCAATGGAGAGAGAACTAGATGAGTCTAGATGAGTCTTTATCAGAGCTGATGTGAAGTGTGGAGTGGGCACCATTTAGGCAAAAGTGAGGGAGTGGAGTGCTGGGGTAGGAAGCCTGTTGATAGTGCAGATTAAGTGATCTTTGCAGTCTTTGTAGTGTATGTTACATGGGCTAACATATAGAAAACCACAAAACGTATCATCTGCTTGAAGTCAATAAGCAAATAACCTTAGCATCTGAGAGTAGTGTTATATGCTATTCCTTTTTCAGCTTTCCCAGCCCTTGGAACAGCTTTGGAAATTCATTCCTGGAGCTTAGCTCACTGTGGTCTCGTATAACTTCATCGAGATTCTGTAAAAGACCCAACTTTGAGCAAGTTTCTCTGCTGAACAAAGGTGTTTGCTGATCCTGCAACACATGATGAGTTTCAGTAATTCTCTGATGAAGATGAAGAACTGTGGTAATCTGTCCTTTCAATCCAGATCTGTACCTCCTGACCTTTTTAAGTTAAGAGTAATTGGCTGAACTCTGTCAAGCCATTCCAAATGGTCTGTAAAAACTGAAACTGCTCTCCTAGCGTCTTATCTCAATTCTGTTTTGAAACTTGTTAACTTTAATATTTCTCACCAGAATTGTTCGTCATGAACCTTAATTTCTCCTAGGAAATCTGTTGATTGACTCACTGCATTGCTTGTCTCATTATCAGAAGCTTATATTTGTCTATGAGACTCAAATACGTTTCCAGTCTTGGAAATTTTTTCAAATGATCTGTTTTTCTCAGTCATAACAGTTTTCTCCCCATGCTACATATTCTTCCTTATAATGTGTCTTTTGCTCCACAATATAAGCACATCAAAATGATTGATGTGTTGTTTCCTGTTTTTTAACACTTTTGTCAGGATTCTTTCTGTGATTTCTGAAGGGAGGACGAGCCATCTTTGAGCTGAACATGGAAACAAAGCACATCTAGTTTCGCTTCCTCTGTTAGACCTGTTTCACATGATTGATGACTTGTTTTAGGGTCATATCTTCCCTTGTCTGTGTAATATCTAATAAAGCACTACCAATTACATCTGAGACTATGTGGTTGTGGACTAATTCATTTCTCAAAACTCTGCAGTTAAAATTATTACCAAATCTGTAAAGCTACTTTATAAATGCGTCAGCAGGTTCAACAGGTTTCTGATTCCTCTGGTTAAACTTTGCTCTTTCAATTATTACTTTTTTGAATTTGACTAAGTGTCAAAATCCTGTAACATCTCTACAAATGATACTGCTGATTCATTATTTTCTTCTCATGTTAAGATAATGTTAACCACTGGCCCTATTGCATGCAAGAATGGACTGACTTATTGCTTCTGAGCTTTTACCTGAGGTTTTTCTGTACCTCTTAAACTTGAATCTGCACATCTTCCATCTCTGTCCATTCTGCAGACCCTCGATGCTCTTGAGTTGCCAGAGTCGTGATAGTGGTTACTTCCTGGGCATAGCTATCGTGTGCTTGTCACATTGTTCTGTTTCTGAGGTTTTTATCTTTCTCCCTCGAATTTTTCCTGGTCCCAAAGTCTCACTGCTCGTGATGTTTCTTCAGGTTCAAAAGTCTTTTGCTGCTCTTGTCTCCTCTTTTTCTTGGAGATAAATACTGTGCTTTGTTTTCCATGGATACTTTCAGGTCACTTGTAGGTTTTTCAATCCTTAGTATTTGTTGCCTGTAACTGCTGCCTGCTGTGCTTCTATCATGATTTGGGATAGTGTTGGCCATGAATTGGAGGTCTGCTTCAGGGTCTAGTCTGTCCTTAACATAAGGCTCAGTTTATTCCTGGAAGCGTGGTGTTGGACTGACAGATTGTCCTTATCTGGTGCTTTATAACAATAGTTTGGATGTAGTCATGGTAAGGTAAGTTCAACCCTTTACTAAAACTACATACATTTCTACAGTCTAACACAGAATGCTTTTATTACACTTATTTCCATCTCAAACGTTGTTTCTTTGAGTGTTGTCTCTGTCTCAAACTATAAAGCTCAGTTTGTTTCTGCTGAATGCAGTCTTAGACAGCAGATTGTCCTTATCTGTGCTTTTATTCCAGTAGTCTGGATGTAGTCATGGTCAGGTAATTCCAATCCCTTGTTAAAACTATTTCCATTTCTACGGTACAATGCAAAATGTTTTTATTACTCTCATCTCCATCTCAAACTTTTTCTCTGAGTGTTCTCACAATCTCAGGATTACATAATGTTGTATCACTGAATGATTTATATATTTCTTTTACTCATGCTATTGTGCTGACTGCTATGTGGAGTGCTATATTTCACAGAGAGGAAAGCAGAAGCAGTGATGGTAATTGAACATGTAATATGAGAATGATCAGATGATCATTTTAAAAAGGCACTCATTTCCATTAAGCTGTACCTGGATGTCCATCATTAGGAAATCACTAAAATGTTAAAATTGACTTACACGTAAGTGGTGTAAAATTAAAACAGCCCTTCTGTTTCACTAATTATTACAAGTCATGGATGGTTTTGTGTCTATGAATGGGAAACAAATACTATGATCTTGTTGATTTTTCAAAAGCCCTAGGGTGCACTGTCTGAGGAAAGAGAAACTTGATGAACAATTCCTCTACTGTGTTTAACATGGGGGCCTCACTTGGAAATAGTTTAGATTCGGCTGCCAAGATCACAAGATCAAAGATCTTAAATCACAAGAAAATTTTACGAGAATTCAATACTAATCAGGACCTCAAACTGCAAGAGAAGCAAATAAGAACAATACATCGACAAGATGTACTGGAACATTTGGTATTGCCTGCGAACAAAGTTGATCTCTTAATTAAAGAGGATACAAATGTCTCCAATGTGGTTGCATGTAATGATGTGTGCAGAATATATGGATCCTGTGGTTGGTAGAGGAAAACATGAACAAATCTAAAGTTAATAGAAAAGGGAAGCAACCCTGCATGGATGAGAAAGAAAAAACTTATGGCTTATGAGGAAACTGTAACAACTGCTTACTATGGACCATGTATAACCTATAAAAATCTTTCCAGTTAGGTACAAGTATAAGACTGGATCAAAACTTTTATGTTAGGTCTGGGACTCTCTTTCTTCATGGTACACAATAGGAAGTCTCTTTTTTACTAATGTACTGTTTAAAGAACATTGGAGTTATCTGAAGAAATATGCATAACATTACAAACATTACAATTATATGGATCAACAAGAATGGAAAATGGATGGAAACAGAAATGAAAGATTGCAGAAAGTTTGGATAAGCGATTGTCTATATGAAATTATAGCAATGGATGCATTGTGCGTGAGTTTAATTAAATCAAGAATACACCTAACACCACTGTTACCAAGCCATGATTTATAAAAATAAAATTATTTTGTGTATTTACTAGTTGGAAACTATTAAATGAATTTTCAAAAGAGATTGAAACCATATTTCAGTGATTTGAAATCATAGTTTGAAAGATGTCTCACTATTTGCCTCACTGTACCTTCTATATTCTAAAGCCTTTGAAATGCAGACAACTTGTCTATAATGCTTCACCAGGAGCAATTCCCCTGAAGGTATGTGAATGGAGGCCACCTTCTAACCCAATAGCAAAGCGTCCCAATAATCACCGAGATAAACAGGGTGGGGGACAAACCATTAGATGTAATAATTTGTTCAATGCAACACTGGCTATAAAAGGAATGCATCCAGATGTAAACTACTCATATAAACCAAGCAATGAGAATCCATTCACCGTGGTCATATTTGTGTTATTCTGGAGTTGGCGAGAGAAGGTCATGTGACAATCCAAGTTACTCTCTTTGTATTTAGGCAACTCTTTTATTTATGCAGGCAAGGGCAGAAGCAAAGAGAAACTGAATAAACAAGACCCTGATCAAATTTGCTTTCCCTCCCTCTGTCACTCTTTATTCGACTTGCAAACACGTAAAATGGATCTAATATGTTCTTCCTTATTCCCATTCAAGCTGTGTGATATTATTAAATTGGATAGACCTTAATGCAGCCTACAACATGAACCCTTTCAGAACCATTGTCTTATAAAGCAGAGACTGCACTAGACCTTGCAGGATGATCTTGAGCAGTTCTGGGCTTGAGGGACCAATTGTGGACTGCACCACCTCAGCATTGATACATTAGTCTGAACTGGTTGCCTGATAGACAACAACAGAGATAATAGTGGCGTCACAGTAATGGAAACATGAATGCTGTCATGCTGAAAGAGGAAAGCCAATTAATGTTGCATGCAGCCAATGCTACTCCTTCAAAGTGCCACTTCAGCATTTCTCGTAATGTATTAGAGAAGAGTTTATTAGAACCCTGAGAGACCATACAAGCAACTTTAAACACTGATAAACACGATCAGGATGACAGCCATTTGAGCCTTTCAGTAGTGCAAACATAGCTCTCATGACTTCAGTCTGAGCTTCCACTGAAGCACTGACATGTTAAAAGCATTTCACTCCTGCTCAGCACAGGCTAAAAAAGTGATCACTAGCCATAGCTTGTTTCATCTTTTCCGTCATTGCGTTGTCAACCACTTGTTGGAAGGACGAGTTCTAAATGATGCCCCATTCTCTGTTACAACAAGAGACCTCCTTGGTCTTCCTTGGCAAAAGGAGTTGTCAGCAGGACTGTAAATGCAACAAGCATCTAGGTGTACATGCTCAGCGTGTTTCCCACTATCCATTCTTTACAACAAGTGAACCTTTAAAGTTCACTAAGTGGGAGTATATGAGCAGCTGTCTGTATCGTCAAGAGACAGTGCCTCCTTTTTATTCTTGTGGCACTTCCTCTTTCAATGTGAAGGTTGTGAAAACATTCGTTGTCAATTATCCAAAATTTAATAACAGAGTTGGAGTTAGGAAGAGGTACTTGGAGAGGAAAGAACAAGGTGTTCCATGGTCACATCATGTGCAGCTTCTGTTTCATGGAACCTTTCAGGATGAAGGTGAGGTGTGCATGGAGAATTTGAATAACAACATCATGCTTGTTGGTCTCAGTAGGGTCTGAAGACACTGGCTCTGTGGCATTAGTCTCAGTGATATGTTATAGCATTTTCTTAAGAATATTGAGGGCTTTCTGGCAGTTTTCTGTTTTTGCTGCCTGGTCTTGTCTCTTGCAAGAGAGAGGGCAAAATGCCAGGGACCATGTGCCACTGTCTTTGTCTGTTCTGCCTGCCATTGGCAGTTTGCAGAGTTGTGGAAAGGCCCATAACTGGATGTGCAGCTGAGAGAATGACAGGATAGTGGGGCTTACAGCTGTGTGAAATATGGTGGTGTGGTGGATCAAAGATTTGCAGATGGATTCACTCATCTCAGCCAGCTAAGTGGGATTATGAAACTTTTCACTCCACTGCTGCTAAATCTTTGGGTAACGCTGGGCATTAACTGTCCTTGTCGCTGGCTCCGTGAGGATGGGTCTTGAACTATTCTTGCCCAGTGGCTGAAACATAGTCCCCATTTTGGCCTGTCATTGTCTGACCAGTATCTCCAGTGCAGCAACAATAAAGTGGTGAGTCCTTTCTCTGGTGCATTGTGACAACCCTTTTGAACCTGAGCATTCAAAATTGATTGTTTTATGCCTTTCATTTATTAGCAGAGCTTCCTTTTAAAGGAACTATATTTAAAAAAAAAACTTGGGGCATGTCGTTCTTTAACAATACCTCCTGTGGTGGGTAGAGATAGAAAGTGGCACCACAAAGAGATGTACAACAAGAGTGTTACTCTGATTCAAACAGTGATCATGGAAATTAGGTGGGTATATTAACTCTTCATTCTGTCCACCTCATCCAATACTAGCACAGGCAGGTAACATGTCACGTCCAAGGCGTACCAATTTATAGCCCATAGTCCAGCATATAATTCAACTTTCATGGCTCAATGCAGCACATGTTGATCTGTGGATAGTTATTACCAGCCATTGTCTGAACAGTACACTTTCAGGACACAAGATTAGATTAGAAATATGTAGACCTGCCTTCATTACACTCTATCAGTACTCTGTGTGCTGATATAAAAGGCAGAGGAAGATAAAAAGACAATTAGTTTGCACTCCTATATTTTATTTTTATTATTTCTTCTCTTTGCAGAAACTCTGCTTGTATTGAAGGGTAAGCAGCCTGCTAACTCCTAACTATGGCAAGCAAATTTAAAGATATAAATGAAGGTTGCTGTGTATTGTATTGGGTCTGGAAGTATTAATGCTTGAGCTATGCTAAGCTCAACCCAGTCTGTTGTTGTCACAGAAATGGGTGGAGTAGCAGATGGACTCTGGCATTGTCTGGGACACATGTGTCTTCTCTACCTCTTGAGGATTGGTAATGGTTAATGTGCTTAACAGTTAATGTAACCTGTATATAGTTACTGTTATGTAATACACAATGTGATGAAGACCAGAGTCTCTTCTGCTAAGATAACAAGGTGTAGAGCTGGATGAACACAGCAGGCCAAGCAGCATCAGAGGAGCAGGGAAGCTGACGTTTCGGGCCTAGACCCTTCTTCAGAAAA
>NC_063335.1:13248079-13282034 GCF_021869965.1 Rhincodon typus
TCTACACCTTGTTATCTCAGATTCTCCAGCATCTGCAGTTCCAACTATCTCTTCCACTAAGACTTATTTGTGGTCCGTTCTCAACCAGTGACTACTGGACTTCTTAAGTTTTGAAGGATTTTGGTCTAATGAATAAAGAGAAACCCAGCCGTCATATATTATAATAAAGGTTATCATGAGGACTAGGCAGAATAATGACCAACCATTTGGAATTGTGTTGCATGCCTGACAGGGTTTGTGTCATCATATATGGGCAGTCATTTTGACTTTAAACAATAGTTGCAACAGGCAATCTTGGATCAGCTGCCTGTTATACAGCATTTCCAAGTTTGATTTCCATTGAATTTATCTGTGAAAGTGGAAGTCGAGATTGAGAAACCTGTTAAAAGTATATACAGGACACTGGTCTTTATAAATGGAGGCATACATAAGATACAAAAGTTAAATTTTATGAATCACTGATCAAGCTTCAGCTGGAGTACAATTTGGTTTCAGAAAAGATGGCAAAGTCTTGGAAAGTGTACGAGTGAGACTCAATACTCAGATGAGAGACTTGATTTACTCAGTGAGATGAGACAATCTACATTTGTTCATTTCAAAGTATGGATGAAATAACTCCACAGAGACCGCTATCCCGTCACCAAGTCAACTTTTATTTACATGTGCTTAGTACCTGACACTGGTCTAGCTTCCTCAGAACCATCTCTCAGAGTGAACAGAGCCTCTGAAACTCCTGATTATATCTGTCAGCCAGGACTCCTGATTGGGTAGTCAAGGTCTTTTCCCCAGGGTAGGGGAATGCAAAACTAGAGGCCATAGGCTAAAGGTGAGAGGGGAAAGATCTAAAAGGGGTCTAAGGGGCAACATTTTCACACAGAGTGTGGTGTGTGTATGGAATGAATTGCCAGAGGAAATGGTAGATGCAGATACAGTTACAACATTTAAAAGTCATCTGGACGTGTATGTGAATAGGAAAGGCCTGGAGGGATATGGGCCAAATGCTGACAAATGGGACTAGATTAATGTAGGGTATCTGGACGGCAGGAATGTGTTGGACTGAAGGGTCTGTTTCCATGCTGTACATCTCTATGACTATATGACCAGATTAACAGCCCCAATCAAAGAATTCATATTTATTAAGGTCCACCTCACTGACCTTGTTACAATCAGAACAACCGAAGTTTAAGGATGAATTCATAAAGTTTTGAAGGATTTTGGTGTAATGAATAAAGAGGAACTGTTCCAATTGGTGAGAGAGTTGGTGACCAGATTTAAGGTAATTGGAAAGAGAATCTGTAGAGGAGACTTTTTTTTTAATATATTGCAAATTGTTGTGAATTGGAATGCAGAGGCTGAAAGACTGTTGGTGATAGACTCAATATATGAGGAATCATCTGGTACCACATTAATTCTACCGTCCAGCATCCTTTGTTTATTGACTCTTGATGCAAGAACAGTAACAACCTTCTATATTTTTAATAGAGCACTTCAGGTAGGAGAGAAACAGATAGGTGGACTGTTTGGTAATTGTGTGCTGACTACATTTATGTGATATCTCATTACTTGTTTCTCAGCAAGTGATTTGTAAAATCTAATGTTTGACAGTCACGGCGTTGCGGCTTCTCCAAAAGAAGTTATCATGAGAGAGGGTCATATTTTCAGTTAGATCTCTTGTTGATAGAAAACTCATTAATATAAATAAAAGAATTAAACAATGGAAAACAACTATGGACCACCTGCTGTCATACATTTTAGAGATTGTTAACCTTGAACATTGAGACCAATTTTAACTTGTGTGACAAAATGAAGTGGCAATATTAAATCAACTGCCTGATATATATCTCGTTTTTCATTTCCATTGAAGTCAGTGCAGTGTTAAACAATTTTGTTCAATGTCAGAATTACTTAATTTTCTTTGAACTGAATGGGATGCATCTTATGAGATCTCAGAATGCCAGTGAGGCCATATGTGCAAAGGGAGAGGATTAAGAAACTGAGAATATTGGCTGTATATTCCCATCTGTAGTTTTCAAAACTCAGTGTTACATTCCTAGTGTATAAATGGGAGAAATGTACTGTGTTCCAGCTCAGTTAGGTCCTATTAAAATGGAACATAAAGTGAAGCACTTTGAATAATTTAAATTTTGGAAGTTTAGCAGAAAAAAGATACATTTTCAATCATTTTATTATTACAGCAGTTTTTTTCACATTTTACACGCCGTGTTCATTACTAGCATCAAAATTGTAAACATTTTGATTAAGAACACTTTAAGTGGCAAAGAATGAACATTATGGGTTATATTCCTTCTCTCTTTCTCTGGTACAATTGAAGTTTAGTTATAGTCTGGCTATGCTTTCAGAGGCAGAACACACACATTTGCAAGCAAAAAAATCTTACGGTTCCTCTTTGCCAATAAAATGTGTATATCCTGTTAGATTCTTTACAAGAGGAACATGCAATTCTTGACTTTCCGAGATCTTGTTGTATTCTCACTGAGAAGAAACAGATTTCTTCAATGCATAAATCTGTCCCAGTGATAACTTTATGGACTTTTGTGGAGGTATTTTGTTCATAGCATTGCAGTTTCCCAGTGGAATTAATTAGATTGTTTGTATGACTCTAAAATCAATGCAGATGCTCATGAACAGTGGAAAGCACTGCTACTATTGTTCTCACGGATGGGAACAATTAAAATGGCTGGAGCTATGAAACACTAGATGGGAACAATAAAATTAATCATCTGCTGATACCTTAAAACATAATATTTTAGGATGCTTCAACATTGCATCACATTGTGTGGCACTACACCACATAGTTGCAGGTTAAACCTCTGCTCTGTGCTACATTAACTCTCCTCAGCTATATGGTACTCACAGTTAGCTGCATTGGCCAAGGGAGAGAAAATGATATGAGTAAAATTAAATCTATCCTTAGGTGAGTGAATATTAATAGACTTCATCAAGGTGGCTCAGTGGTTAGCACTGCTGACTTACAGCGCCAGGGACCCGGGGTTCAATTCCACCCTTGGGCGACAGTGTGGAATTTACACGTTCTCCCTGCGTCTGTGTGGATTTCCTCTGGGTGCTCTGGTTTCCTCCCACAGTCCAAAGATGTGCAGGCTAGGTGGATTGGCTATGCTAAATTACCCATAGTGCTCAGGGATGTGTAGATTAGGTGGCTTATAGGGGGATGGGTCTGGGTGGGATGCTCCAAGGGTTGGTGTGGACTTGTTGGGCCAAAGGGCCTGTTTCCACACTGTAGGGATTCTATGATTCTATGAACTATATAAAGGGGACAACAGAAGAGGCCATCTTCAGGAGCTCAGTAGACTCATTTTCCAGTTTCACATGATCTGGCATCACTCTAAAATAGTTCCCCTCATACTCAGTAGCTATTCTTAGAGTAGGGTTACAGTAAACACTGTACTCCACATCCTCCCCCAAGTCTTACCTAATTGACTGCATACTCTATTTACTCTATATTCTATGCTCTCCTCCAACAAAGTCTCTGTGCTTTACTGGGAAAGACAGAGGGACGGTTTTACTAATTTCTTTGTATGCGTACAAAGTTCCTGTAAAGATTGCAATGAGTCAGAAATGTCTTCTCTGAGGCTCCTATGAGTTGTTAGAGGTTGCGTCGCCATCATTTTCTCTTGAGGATTATAGCAGGCCACCTTGTATTGCTTTGTTTTTCAGTGACAGCAAACCATTCCTGTTCTCTTAAGCAATGTGATTCCAGGTTCTGACAAGGAAGGATCTCTATTGTTAGAGCCTCCCCAGGTCAGTACCCTCAGGCTGCTGGTCTTTGAGCCACAGTTGGGTGCCCTTCTCTAACATGGACAGGTCTTGGAGCCCTGTACCTCTGGTTGAAGGTGAGGGCTTGCTCTGTCCTGCAACATGTCTCTTTCAGTTGTACTTGCTCATGGTCTTGCACCATGACAATTAATGTATTGGCCTGGGAAGGTCAGGTCAGGCCAGAAACTACTTTTCTAATCAAACTGTGCAGGGATGTTATCACACATCTCTGGAGCAGGTGGGTCTTGAGCCCAGGCCTCCAGGTCCAGGGGTAGGGACAATACCACTGCAACAGAAGGGGGCCCCCAAGTGATGCCAGAATGCTCCAAAGTTGATTGAGAACAGATGAACCTCGTTAGACTTTATACTTAACGCTCAGTTTGGTCCCTTCCCTTTCTCCCTAACTCTCCGTTCAGTTTTGAAGGTTTGAACTGCCCTTCACAGACTTTGTATTGTAAATATTTAATTGGCTACATGTGTGTTTTATTGGTGGTGTTTAGCGTTTAAAAAAGGAAAAATGTCACAGCCAGTTTGATGGTGGGAAAGTTGTGTGTGAAGGCACTTCTGGATATAGAAAGAAAGAGCTGGGTTTTTGTATAGAAAAGAAAGAAAGGTCCAACTCCATTTTGATTTATCCCCCTCCCCCTCTCCCTCATGATTGCCTTAGATGAGCTTTGCATGTAACTTATTCAGACGGAATCACTAGTGCTGTACTGTTGGTAGTTACAGATGAAGAAGAAAGACACATGATTTGATGATGTTAAAAGTTGTGTGTATGAGCACATCTGGATATAAAGAAATAGATAGAGCTGTGTTCAGGTACATAAACAAAAGCAGCAGAATCATAAATTGCTGGAAAAGTCAGCAAGTCTGGCAGCATCTGTGGAGAAAAATCAGAGTCAATGTTTCGCGTCTAGTGATCTTTCTTCACTTTTCTTTTGGTCTTTTTGCATAAAAGAAAAAAGCTGGGTTCGCTAGCCAGAAGACCTTGGGCCAGAGATGTATAATAATATCTGTGAACAAAATGACTATACAAATATCAATACTTGGAAGTACAATAATTGGAATTATATCATGTGACGATTGTAGGATTTGTGAATGGGAATGTAATCAGAATTGGGTTCATTGGGTTTGTGCGTCTTCCAGCCGCTCCCTCACCTTTACTGATTTGCATTGTCCTTAATGGAGTTGCATGTTAATTAAGCAGCTGAAGAACATGGGTGATTTATTGATGGGGGTTAGGAGATGAAAAAGATACCACACGTGATTTAGTGACAGGGAAAAAAATATTCAGTTCTGTGTAAGAGCACTTGATATAAAAAAAGGAAAGAGCTGATTTCTGCATGCTTTTCTTACCATCGGGATTCTCCAGTGGAGGGCTCTCTATGCTGGAGTCCTCCCAATTTTCCTTGGGGACTTGGGGTGGAAGATGTTGCACACAACGGTCCCATACAACTGCAGACTGTGGCAGTTCATGGATTCCCAGCCCAGCTGTTTATTTTGTGGTGCTATGGAGTCTGTGGATCATGTGCAGCCTCTATAGAAAATGATTGAAAAATCTTTTGCTGTGCTTTTGGTTACACTTTAGCCCTATGCTTATGATTTTTGGACATCCGGTGTGGAGTGGTGTGGCCAATTCAGAGGACCTTCTTGTAGGTCTGCTCTTGGGCCTGGCCAAGTTGATCATTAACAGGTCTGTTAGCGGCCGACTGTGGAGGGAGTCATAACTGCTGACTGCTTACCCTTCTTCCATGGTGATATTGGTACCCAGGTGTCTTTAAAGAGGGACCGTGCAGTGCCCACCAGTACTCCCACTGTATTTAGAGACAGACAAGCAGTGCATGAGGTAGAATGCTTTCTCTAACCTTCCAACTCCCTCCCTATTTCCCTATAGGGGTTCTTGTGATGCAGTGTTAGTGTCCCTACCTCAGAACTCAGAGGCCTGGATTCAAGTCTCACTTCCTCCAGAGGTGTGTCACAGCATGCCTGAACGCGTTGATTAAAATCACAACTGTGGAATCGAAAGCTATTGGCTGTATGAAACTATTGTCGATTTCTGTAATAAAGAGGGAGGCCATGACATAAGATCAATTGGTTAATAATCCAGAACCCAAGCTTAATGTTATGTGGTGGGTAGGGTCCAAATGCATAGATGGTGAAACTTGAGTTCAATTAAAACATCTGGAATTAAAAGCTAGCCTCATGACAACTGTACAATCATTGTCAGTAAGCATAAAAACACATCTGGTTTACTAATGTCCTTTACAAAGAAAGAGTTGAGTTCTACCAGGTTCAGGCAGCAGGACAGAGTCATAGTTCCTGACTACCTGCCCCTCTTCTGAGACAATGTTCATGCCTTTGTGTCCTTGCAAATGGTGCTTATCAGTACCCTTGAGAACCTCAGAGAGAGGTGGGATCCCTGGGACTGGAGCCTTTATCTCGCCCCCCTCCCAATCAGTATTTTATTTTTTGTCTTTTGTTATTGTACTGCTGCCCTGGTGGGCAGTGTTGATAATTTGAACAATTGGGTGCTAAGATGATTTAGTGATGGGTTTGCAAATTGAAAACAAAAGCCGGGTTCTTGGACTGTTCCTGAGGCTGGCTAAAGTAGCCATCAACAAGTCCAGGCAGTGGGCCCTGGATGGGCTCGTAATTCCAGAGTCAACAACAACAACAAAAAAAGAAGTTACTTGAAAAGCTCAGCAGGTCTGGCAGCACTTGTGAAGGAAAAAATCAGAGTTAATGTTTCGGGTCTGGGTACTCTTCATCAGAACATAATTCCAGAGTGCTTGTCTCTCTTCTGCAGCTATGTTCATGTGTAACCTTGGAGATGAAGGTACCATAGTTTTTGGAGTTCAATATCTTCCCATCAACACAATTTTGGTTTAGTCCCTTCCTTGTTTCCCTCCCTTTTTATGACTTATTTTGTTCTTACCACTGTAACTTGTTATTGTAATTTGGCTCGTTGGTTGTTTTTTTTAATTCGGTGATCAGTTGTTAAAATAGGGAAAAAAACATAAGGTTATTGCTTTTTTGTTTCACTGGTGGGTGATACTTCCTATAATTTCTTAATTAAGTGTTTTGCTGAATTAGTGATGGTCTCATTAAAAAAAAGAGCTGGGTTCTTCCTAATTACAAGTTGGCTTTGAGAAAGAGATAGGGACCAGAATGAAAAGATAGAAACTGATGCTTGTGGTTTGAAGAACATATCTTTTTTTTAAAGATAACACAGAGTGGAGCTGGAGGAGAACAGCAGGCCAGGTAGCATCAGAGGAGCAGGAAAGCTGACGTTTCAGGTAAGGACCCTTCTTCAAAAAATCTTTTTTATATTTCCTTTAATTTTAGACAGTGGTCTAGGAAAGGAAGATACTGCTTTAAACCAAGGAGACTATGCAAAGAACAGGCTGCAGTTTTAAAAAATGACCACATACAATGCTGTGTTTTCCAGAAATGGTAAGAGCAGAAACAAACACTATGGAGCTGATGCCATACCATTCCTTACAGTTTTCCAAATTGAAACTGATCCATTAATCCTGACTCTGTTTTTGCTGTCAGTTAACGAATCCTCTTTTCACGCTAATACCATGTACTCTTATCTTGTACAATAACATTTTATGTAGTGGTTTATCAATACCTTTTGAAAAAATTAAATATGCTACATCTACTAAATGTTTCTGTGCATTCTGAATGTTATATCCTCAATGAATGTTAGCAAATTTTTCCAAAGTGATTTCTATTACAAAAAACCATGCTCACTCTGACTGATTGTATTATGATTTTCTGGAAATCCTGCTATCACTGCCTTATTGCTGGATTCTAATGTTTTCCCAATGACAAATATTAGACGAGCTGGCTTATAGCTTCCTGCTTTCTGCCTCCATCCTCCTTGAATAGTGTTGGCTGTCTCTCAATATGTAACACTCTCACCGATGAACCACCACACATCAGGTAAAAGTACTACTCCAGGGCTTGAGAGCATAAAAACCAAGGCTGGCATTACAATGAAATACTGAGGGACCACTGCCATCATTTGGATGAGAAATTAAACTGAAGTGCCACATTCACTTGTTCAGATGGTTATAAAGGTTTCCATGACACTTTTGAATTATCTCTGGCGTCCTAGCCAATCAGTATCACAGAAACAGGTTATCTGGTCATTATTACTTTGTTAACCAAAGTGACAATAAAACAAATTCAAAGCAGAAGGAGAATAAACTGAAGGAATGGTCACTGACAGTGGAATTGAAGGAGCATTTTTTTAGTGAACAGTGTGTGAGAACAAGATCAGATTTAACTGTTTTAACAGAGGCAGAGCCTGGAAAAGGCCAGTGTCAGACTTTAGATTCATGAGATTGCATGGCCCATTGGAATGGTTATTATCACAGATAAGTGCATTTAGATAAAAAAGGAGGAAGTTGGTGAACAGAAAATCATATCATAGGTTGCTGTTCTGAATTTACTTCCAGAGCAAGGTTATATTTTTGTCTTTCTGTTCAAGTCCTTTAAAGGCTTGGCCCTCTCCATAGCTCTGGAAATTTTGTGTACTCTACAACGCTTTGAAAACTCTCATTTGCCCATTTCTGGTCACTTGAATATCAAGGTTCAAATGTTGTCAAATTACTTTTGCTGTAAAAGATCTCAGGACTTTTTTAGTACATTAGATGCAAGTTAAATACAAGTTGCTGACATTGTTAGAGGAAACAGTTAATAAAGAGGTATTGGCTTTGCTTACTTGTTTCTTTTTCTTCAATGATATTATTTCATTGAGACTTATCTTAACAGCAAGTAAGAAAATAGAATCAGCAGGTATTTTGACAATCATGAGTAAATAAGAACGTCCAATAAATAGACATACAAGGGAAAGCAGCATGGAGCAAAAGTGCTGAAATCTGAATCTAAAAAAAAAACTTTGAGAATCTTCTCATCTTTTGTATTCATTCAAGGGAAATAGACTTTGCTGGCTAGACCAGCATTTATTGCCTAACCTTAGTTGATCTTGAGACATTGGCGTTGGGAGGGAATTCCAGAACTTTATGCTGTAACAGTGAAGGGACAGAAATGTATTTCCAAGTTAGGACAGTGAGTAGGTTATAGGTGATATTACAGTTGGTGGTGTCCCTGTGTATCTGCTGCACTTGTCCTTCTAGGTGATGTTTTGGGAAAGTGCTATCTAAGGAACCTCAGTGAACTCCTGCAGTGCATCCTGCAGATGGTATACACTGCTGCCATTGTGCATTAGTGGAGGAGGAAACAAAAGTTTGTGGATATAGTGCCATTCAAACGGGCTGCTTTGTGTTGGATGGTGTTAATTTTCTTGAGTATTGGTCAGAAGTCACACAACACCAGATTATAGTCTAACAGGTTTATTTGAAATAATAAACTTTCGGAGTGCTGACCTTCATCAGGTGAAGTGAAGAGAAGACAATCAGACACAGAATTTATAAGCAGAGAGATCAAAAGACCATACAAATGGTGTGAATGTAGTATCTCTGCAGGTGATCAGAAGTGTCAGATGGTGTGAGTAAAGTGTCAACAGCTGAACAACAAATGAAGGGATAATCCAATTAAATGAGGCAGAGAGATAATTACAATAAAAATTAAAAATAAAGTTGTGCTGGAGACAAACTGAATGACTGGAATAACATGATAGGAATGCGAGTTGCAAGCCTAGGATATAACCAAAGTAACAAATAATCCAAAACTGTACAAATTAATTAAGGTAGAGAGATCATAACAAGTTATAAAAGTGATGATGTCAAAACAGTACAGTAAGGAAGATTTTACAGATATAGAACAGTGTGGTGGGGTCACATGTCGCACAACATGAACCGAAGATCACAGTTGAGGCTGCCTTCCTGGGTATGGAACGTGGCTATCAGTTTCTGCTTGATGATTCTGTGTTGAAGCTGCACATATTCAGGCAACTGGGGAGTATTCCATCACACTTCTGACTTGTACCTTGCGGATGATGGACAGGCTTTGGGGATTCAGTGGTGACTTAGTCATTGCAGGATTCCTATCCTTTGACTTGCTCTTGTAGCCAATGTACTTAAATGACGAGACCACTTCAGTTTCTGATCAATGGTAACCCCAAGACTTTGATATGTGTGAATTCTATGATGGTAATGCCATGGAATGTCAAGGGAAGATCATTGGATTTTTTTCTTGTTAATGATAATTCATTACCCTGTGTGGCACAAATGTCTCTTGTCACTTGTCAGCATAAACCTGGATATTGTCCAGGATCTGCCACATTTGGATCTGGACAACTTCAGTGTTTAAGAAATCATGAATGGTACTGAACATTGTGCAATCATCAACAAACATCCCCACTCCGACCTTGTGATGGAAGGAAGGTCATTGATGATGCAGCCGAAAATGGTTTGGTCTAGAACACTACCCTGAGCTGATATGTTTGACATACAATGATAACAATTGTATTTGTTTGTGCATTTATAACACATCAAAATTTAACACATGTACAAAATACAATTGTTGTCCTAGCCTTATCTGAAAATGTTAACAAATGAATATGCATCCCTTTTATGTAATTCCACATATCCTGTTATTATGCAGCTTACCAAATCACAGTGTAAAATAAGCAGAAGTTACGTATGAATCATATGGAGAACTAACTATGTATATTGTTATTTTAACTGATATGAGCTGTTTGCTATGTTTTATCTGCGTAATCCTTGTGATTTTTGCTATCTAATTCAAGGCAAGCCACAAAATAATAATTATTTCAATATACTAATTGACAGGAAGTGTCAAATGGTTATTGTCTGTAATGAGGACAATGTTTTTGACTTATCTGGAGTCTTGTGAAGCTTTGCTAGCCTTAACTTTGTAGGGATATTCCAACGAACCTGTTCAGAGATGTTATAAAACAACTTTGGAATCGTTGGGACTTAAACCTGTGCCACAGGTAGGAACACTACACTGCACCACAAGGGTCAATCAGCCTTAATGTTGTAGAGTTTGCTTGTTCATTAATCGGAGATAAAAAGCAATAAGATGTATACTTTCTTATTGAAAACCCATCATTGGCCACCTATTCCAGTTTCAGCAATGAATGGGATAACTCGATACATTAGGGCTCACTTGATACTTGATTGATGTCTCTTCCCATCCACTATGTGTCAAACAGCAGAAACTCATCACTAATTGGGCTTTCATACCGCACCCGAGGTGTGAGCCATGCAAGGCCTTTCTCAGCTGAAAACAACAAATGCTGGAGATCACAGCGGGTCAGGCAGCATCTGTGGAGAGACAGCCAGCTAACATTTCGAGTCTAGATGACTCTTTATCAGAGCTGAAGTGAAGTATCAAAGGGGACAGCATTTATGCTACTGTTGGGGGCATGGAGGGGTGGTGTGGAGTTCTGGGGGAGAAAGGATGTCGCTAGTGCAGATTAAGTGATCAGAATGTGAGAATGGCAGAACAATGGTGTGTCTAACTGTCAAACTTGAGAGGATAAACAGTTCCACTGGGGTGGGGAGAGGAGAGGGAGAATATGGTGACTGACAATGTAACAAGTAAAGCTAAAAGAAAGGGAAGAAATGGGATTTAGTTCATACTTTGCTGGTGTTGAGCTCAATATTAAGCCCAGAAGGCTGTAAAGTGCTGAGTCTGAAGATGAGATGTTGTTTCTCCAGTTTGCGCTTTGTTTCACTGGAGCACTGCAGCATGCTGAGGACAGACACGTGAGCATGCGAGCAAGATGCTGTGTTAAAATAACCGGCTATGGGAAGGTCAGGATCATGCTCGTGCACAGACCAGAGGTGTTCTGCAAAGCTGTCTGCGTTTGGTTTCTCCAATGTAGAGTAGGCCATGCTGGGTGCAGTGATACAATACGCAAGATTGGAGGAGGTACAGGTGAAATGCTGCTTCACCTGGAATGACTGTTTAGGCCCTTGGATGGTGAGCAGGGAGGAGGTGAAGGGTCAGGTGATGTACCTTCTGCGATTACATGGGAAGGTACTGCGGGAAATTTGGGTGTGTTGGTGGTCGTGGAATGGATGAGGATGTCCTGGAGGGAAAAATCCCTGCAAAACACAGACAGGGGGAAGGAGGGAAAGATGTGTCTAGTGGTGCTGGTTTTCTGGAGTTGTTTGAAATGGTGGAGACTAACCCTTTGAATGTGAAGGCTGGTGGGATTAAAAGTGAAGGCAAGGGGGACCCAATCACACTGTTGAGAGTAATGGGAAGGGGCAAGGGCAGAACAACAAGGGATAGATTGGGTGTGGTTGAGGACCTTGTCAACCACAGTGGGTGGGAAACCACGTTTATGGAAGAAGGAAGCCATGTCAGCCGCACTGTTTTTGACGGTGACATTATCTGAACAGATGCAATGTAGGTGAAGGAACTGGGAGAATGGGATGGAGTCCTTGCACAACGTGGGGTATGAAAGCTGCAGTGAAGGTAGCTGTGGGAGTCAGTGACTTTGTAGTGGATGGCTGTTCACAGCTTATTCCCTGAACTGGAGACAGCGAGATCAGAGAAAGGAAGGGGAGTGTCAGAAATGGATGATGTGAAAGTTATAGAGGGGTGGAAACTGGAGGCAAAATTAACAAATTCTCAAGCTCCCAGAGGGAGCATGAAGCAGCACTGAAGCAGTCGTCGACGTACTGAGAAAAGATTTGTGGGAGAGGGGCCAATGTAAGACTGGAACAAGCATTGTTCCATATATCCCATAAAGAGGCAGGCATTACTGTGACCCATACGGGTGCTCATAGCCACTCCTTTCAGTTGGCAGAAGTGAGATGAATTACAGGAGGAAGTGTTCAGTGAGAGAACAAGTTGAGCCAGGGAGAAGAGAGTGGTCGTGGATGGGGATTGTTCAGGCCTCTGGTCGAGGAAGAAGCCGAGACCTCCCAGGCCATCCTGGTGGGGAATGGCGGTACAGAGGGATTAGACATCCATGATGAACAGGAAACAGTTAGGGCCAGGGAACTGGAAATTGTCAATATGGTTGGAGGACAACAGAGGAATCGTGGACGTAGGTGGGCAGGGTCTGGGCAAGTAGAGAGAGGATAGAGTCAAGGTAGGAGGAAATCAGCTCAGTGGGGCAGGATCAGGCTGATATGATGGGCCTACTGCGGTAGCCTGGTTTGTGGATTTTGGGAAGGAGGTAGAAGCGGCCTATTCAGTTTTAGGAGACTGTAAAGTTGGAGGCTGTGGGGGGAACATCTTCAGAGGTAATGAGGTCAGTGATAGTCTTTTCCCAGTGTAGTGATTGTAACTAGGTCAGCCAGGTGGACCTCATAGAATGAGTTCCGTGATTGGGGCTGTTAATCTGGTCCAGTCAGAGCCCTGGCTGACAGATAAGAACAGGAATGTCAGACATCTTGTTTGCTCTGAGTGCTGGCTCTGAGGGAGTTGGACTAGTGTCAAAGATTCTCCACATGTAATAAAGGATGACTTGGTGACAGCTACTGTCCTCAGTAGAGTTATTTCACCTAATGTCTGTTTTGCTTCTGGGGTTGGTTTTCCAATGCACCAAGAGGCTGCTATCAAGCAGCTACACTGTTTCCAAATGCTTCCTAAAAGACCCATTAACTAGCTGAATGGACTATCCACTGAGTGCAGTTGAGTAACCCAGCCATCCACCACACCAAATTGACCAGGAGCTAGGTAGGTGTCAGGAAGTTGCCATTTTGAGCTGCAGTGGAAATTTGCAGACCTGCTTGTCTCCGGCCCATCGAGAGTTAAAACACTTAGCCCCAAAAGCCTATAAACTGATAAATTAGTCATTTCTGAATGTTTATACAGGTGGCAGTTAGTTACTCTCTTTTTAAGTATGTAAGTTGCACAAAAACACAAATATCAAAGTTGATATGTCACATTTACATTCTACAAATAAATAGAGCAAAATGTGAGGTTGCACAGAAAATAAAGAACATTTAACTGTCCTCTTTGCTTTGCCCTTAGCTGTCTGATCCATCCATGACAGAGTTCTATAATAAGCACAAACAATTTTCAGTCCACTCAAGGCCACTTGCATGAATTGTCAACAATGCCAAACTTGCCTTTTAAAGAGAAAGATTGGCCCATCAGGTCTCCTAGATATGATAGGTATTTTGTTTCGCAGCCTTGGTGGATTATGCAGTGATGGATCCAGCAGCTAGCACAGTGGCAAAGAGAATGTTGCTACAGGCTATTTTAAACAAACAAAGCAAAAATCATGCACGCTTTCTTTGCTTGCTTGGGAATTGCCAACTTGTTTCTCTTAGCAAGTTGGATATTTGCATTTCAGTACTGACTTCAATCAGATAAAAATGTTGCTGGCATCATATAATTTTTACCAAAGTGGTCAGACTGTACTGTGGGCAGATGTTTTAGAAGAAGATTACACGTAAGTTATTCCTACCCTACTGGTCAAAATGAGCTAACGGCTCATAGATAATAGAAATTAGATTGTATTAGAATGAGGAAATAAGTGAAATTACAATCTGGTACTTTTCAATTTTAAGATCAAAAGTAATAGTCATTGAAATGCGAATATTACATAAAGATCAAAAGTGAATAGTCTTCTTAAAAAACTAATTATTAGTGCAGAGTTAGTGGGAAGTCTTGCAGAACAATGGGCAGCATTCCTGCCTCTGAGCAAGAAGCTCTTGGTTCAAGTCACATAGATCTATGTCTACTGCATGATTTACACGTTATGGTAGTTTTACACATTAGAAAGAAAGACACTTGCAGATGATCCAGCTTACAATAAATGATAATGCCAGACATGAAAATACACAAATGAATTATATTTCAGGCAACCGCTTTTGAGCAGAACAGAGAGAGGGAAATCATGGATTTATAACAGCAGAACTAGAAGACTCTGTCTCTTCCTATACATATTTTACTCTCAACCTCGTGGATTTACTACATGAAGGAACACTGGCTATTAAAACAAGCAATTTCTCCTTTGCAATGTCCTGAATCTCCAAACCATAGATCTCTTCTTTATAATATCGTGAATGTTTAGACGTTGGTCATCTTGTTTCAGTAGTGGTTTTCATGGAATTGCATGAATTGCATCTTCAATCTGTGTCAGCAGATTTTATTTTATTCTTTTTGATTGCTTTTGACATTTTCATTTACCATTAGTGAGAGTATTATTGGTGAAACCAACTGTTCTCCTCTTCAGTTCTGCTATTTGAGAATTTTTTTCTTGCTTGGCGTGATCTCTGTCACTTTTAATGAGGATTCTTCCTGAGAAGATAAGGAAATAAAATTCTCTTCTTGAATCTATCTCTTCAGTTATAGATTTGACAATTAGCTCAAGTGGGGTACACTCATAGTCTATCTCATTGCTTTTGTTTCCATGCAAACACTTACTGGCTGAACTCCCTTCAGTGCTGGCAATGGTAGGAAACATTCCTACCAAACCAGTGTAGTTGAGAGTTTCCATTTTGCTGAGAGTACAAAATAATGTTTTATACAAACATTGCGAGTGGGCTCTGTCTTGTTTGGGTTCCACCATTAATCTATTGAGCATATAAAATCCATCACTGGTTGTCCCTTGATTTGCTGTTCCATGACAGACACTTCATTAACTGGTGGTTCTTTGTCCTGCTGTCACAAGATTTTCTGCTCATTGACAAGTTGCTTCTTGACTTTACTGATTTAACTCCTTCTGCCATTGAATAAATTGAGGTCAAACCAAGCATTCATACTCAAAAGTAAGAAGTTTTGGTTGTGAAGTATGTATATGTTTTATACCTTATGACATCCCTTTCATTTGGGAATTGCCTGTAATATACTTTTAATCTTAAATTCTATACCTCCTGGACATGTAGGTGCAATGCTGTCAACTTTAGATCATGGTTTCTCATCCATAGTTTATTATCAACTAATATATTGACACTTATCCCAGATGTGTGACTGAAATCCATTGGTATCATAAATGAAATTATATAAGAATTTCTCTGGATGCTGAACTCTTACAAAAAATCTTGCTCTTTCAGGAACTTAATTAGTTTTGAGATTGAATAAATTATCAAAGGCTTTTTGTACCTCTTCAATAGTACCTGCTACAGTATTTCCTTTATCAACTGGTGAGTTATAACTTAATTAGCTATAATTACAATTGTATATTAAGGTATATTTACTTGTTCAGCTTCTAATTTCATATCCTGCTTAAAAGCAATGCCGTAAAATGTTTCTTCAAGACATCCAATTCTGTGTCTTATTTAGCCCATTTCTAAATTTAAATGTTACTGGCAATATTATATCTGATGCCATATCTTCTCAATGTGATTATTTATTTACTTGCTGAAAAGACTTTTATTTTTCAGCAGTATCAGTTCTACAGCTTTATGCTGCTCTGCTGTTTGGTTTGCCCATGTGTTGTGACCAAAATCGAGGATCCCAAACTTTTGTGGCTAAAATTGATGATTTCACTCGATGAATCCTGCAGTTCACAGCCTTGATAGATTTTTCTCATTTCCTTTCCAACTGACTGCATCTCTAATAATGTTCCCCATTTCTTTTACAATTTCTTCCTGGTTGAGTCAACTCCCTGTGGTTTAAATAAATGCTTCCTGCTTTTAATGTGATTTTAATGAAGGATCTCCTGCTTTTTCTGCAACCTTAATAAAGTCTGATAATTTTCTTCTTTTATTAGACAAGCGCTGCTTAGACTTCCAATCTGGCCCTTTGCCACTTTAATTCTGAATTTGTGCCTGAATCAATCTGTGATCTTGATTTAAGTTGCTTTTGTGACCCTTGAATTCCCTCACTGTAGTCGTGCTTCATGATGTCCATCCACAATAGCCGTGATGCTCAATCTGAGCTGTAACTTTGCAAACTTTTCACTATCTCAGCTTGTAATACTGTACATTCATTTTTCACATTTCCCCTTACCCACCAGAGGTTTTAACTTTACTCACAAGCCTCCAGTGTCCGTTCGAAATCTGGCAGAACCCCACCTGAGGACTGCTCCTACAGATCACCACCATGTGCTGCAGTCTTCTCTAGTGAGTTCCTAACTCTCCTGCTGCAGCGTGACTTTTACCAGGTCTCAAATGCTTTTATCATTGACTAGTTTTCCTGTTGAAACTTGCCATGAAAGGGTCTGTTCTATAAGGATTATAAATGTGCAGCCCTTCTTTGCTGCTGACTGTCTGAATGAGCAGACGTTTTACTTCTGAGTCTGAAAGTGCTGAAAATTCTTCAGAACCTCAGTGCTATCAGCATGTTGTACAAGGCCGCTATATGAAATCCTCACGACTTCTCATTATGTTGTGGGTGTAGTCAAACCAAGATGCAACCTCACCATGGGAGGTGTATGCATCCACCATGTTCTTTATGTCTGGGGATCTAAAGGGCTTACTTGCTTTGGAGTAATAGATGAATACCTCCTACTGGTCTAACTGGAAGAAGCTCTTGTATTAAACAAGGATTAGCTTGTTCTATGTTAGACACGAGTTACTGGTTTCATTGACATGATAGACATTATTTCAGACACTATGAGGAAGAGCTGGATGTTACATCTTACTCCGTTGAGATCCCATGTTGTTCTGCCCACAAATCCATATGATGTCAATATTGAAGGTGGTACTTAAGGCACTTTCTGAGCATTACTATTTCAAATCATTGCACCCTTTTATAAGAGCTGGGTCTGTTAATTGAGGTATGGAACCTCCACCTCTGATAGCTTCTGAGCCTGCCGCTTTCCTTTATAAAACTAGGAAGCAAAGCAGGGCAAATCTGATGGCAGTAAGCTTTCATCTCCACTGGAAAAGGTCCCAAAGTTGCATAATTGATTCCTTAACTTATTGGAGCAGGATTTGTCCCAAGATATAAAGATGTCAACGAGTTATGTTAATGCAGACTACACCCCTGCCCTACTTTTGGAGTTGCCCTAAACCCAACCCTACTCCACAAGGCATTCAGGCCATTATCACCCAAAGCTATAATAAGGAACTGCGGCTGCTAGAGATCTGAAACAAAAATAGAAATCGCTGATGAACCTCAGCAGGTATGGCAGCATCTGCGAGAAGATAGCAAAGTCAATGTTTTCAGTCTGGTGACTCTTCATCAGAAAACTTCCAAAGCTGAATTGTCTACACATTGCTAGGGCTCTTCATAGATGTTATGAATCAAATTTGATATGGATCTCACTTATATCAGCAGTTACATTTGTTCCTGGAATAAAAGATTTATGATATTAGATGTCTCAGTATGATTTCACCAATGCAGTTGGTGCAGGGAATCTAGTGCAGATCTGCATGAGCCTCTTCTTTTGCTTGCATACCAGCTGCACATTGAAGGATGATATCACTTGCACCCAATTTAAAAAAAAACTTTAATGCCTTTGTGGTGCTAGCGAGCAGTCAATGGTGCCCTGCACCTGTTGGAATTCAGCCAGAGAGAAGAATCTGAGAGTGCACTCTTTCCAACAAACGTCATACAAGGAAGCTTACTTAAGATTTAGCCTTTCAAAATAGACGATCGGTCACCTATGTTTTGCATTTAGATGCAGGCAATTGTCACACTCTTCTGTTTTCCCCCAGTAGAGTCCTAGAAGAATCTAGAATGGACAAACCCGATGGGGTATAGTGACTTTCATAATGACTTTTCTACCAAGAGAAGAAATGAAAGGAAGAGAATTAGATGCATTGATTAAGCAAAACATTACAGTGTTGGAGAGAGATTGTCCTGAAGGGATCCATTTGGTTACCATTAAGAATTAATAGAGGCATCAAAGAAAAAAAATTACACTACTCGGTATACTCTATAGGCTACCAACCAGTCAGGAGGATCTAGAAGTATGGATTTACAAAGAAATTACTGGGTGATCTAAAGATCGTGAACCATGTATTTCTTAATTTAGATTGGGATAGTCATGGTTTAAATTGTAGAGCAGGTGAAGAGTTTATGAATTGTGTCCCTGATAATTTTTTAATTCATTATGTTTCTGATCCAACAAGGAAGGAATCCTTGCTGGATCTGATTCTGGGAGAATGATGTGGGTCAACTAAATGAGGTATCAGTAGGGGAGTAGTCAGAGGACAGTGATCATCACAAAATAAGATTTAGATTGGCAATGAAAAAGGATAGTTAGCAAATCAGGTTAAAAATCATTAATCTGAAAGGGCCAATCATTAATAGGGTGAAAATGGATCCAGCTCAGGTAAGTCAAAGGTTGATAGAAAAATCTGTGACCGAACAATGATCTGTCTCTAAACAGGAAGTAGCTCAGGTACATTTGAGATAAATTTGAATGAGGAGGAAAGGTAAGACAACCAAAGAAAGTGATCAATGATTGACAAAAAAAGAGATTCAGGGTGCAAATGTAGACATGAAGTTGATAATAAATGTAAGAACCAGGCTGAATATAGAATTTTCAGAGTAAAGTGGAAAAAATATGAGAAGCAAGAGCCAGAAACTTGTTGAGGTATTTTAGGTACTCTTGCCTTTTGCTGCCAACCTGATTAGAAATGCACGCTGCCTCTCCCACAAGCCAATTCATTTTTTGATCAACATAAATGATCTAGAATTGGGTCCAGAGCACAATTTCACAATTTGCAGATTACACAACACTTAGAGTAACTTTGTGAGGAGTATAGTGTTCAATTTCAAGAATATAGACATAGACTGGTGGAATGAGTGGACTTTAATGTAGAGAAATGTGAACTGATTCATTTTGGTGGGAAGAATAAGGAGAAGTAATACAAAATGGAGGATACACCTTCTCAAAAGGATACAGCAGCAAAAAAATCTGGGGGGTATATGTGCACAAAGAATTGAAAGTGACAGGCCAAATTGAGAAAGTAGTTAATAAAACATAAAGAATCTAAAGCTTTATATACACAGGCATAGAGTACAAAAGCGAGGCTGCTATGGTGAGTCTTTATAAAAGAAAATTATATTCAGCCTCATCTGGAGAATTGCACCCAATTCTGAGCCACACCCTTCAAGAAGAATGTGAAGGTATTAGAGAAGATGCAGGAATGATTTACGAGAATGGTTCCAGGGATGAGGACCTATGATTTAATGCTATATTGGAGAAGCTGTGTCTGTTTTCTTTACAGATTAAAAGTTGAAGAGGTGATTTGATAGAGGCTTTCAAAAACATGAAGGATCCAGACACAGAGGAATTGTTTCTGTTGGTGGAAGGATTGATGACCAGGGGACATTAAATTAAGATGATTGACAAAAGAAGCAATGGTAATATGAGGAAAAAGAAACATTTTATGCAGGGAATGGTTAGGGCTGGGAGTGCATTGCTTGAGATTGTGGTGGAGGAAAATTCAATTGAAAAGATTTGGATAATTATCTGAAAAGTTTGCAGGGCTGCAGGGAAAGGCAGGTCATGTGAGTCAGTGAGTTGGCATTGCAGAGAAATTGTCCAGGCAAAACCAGCTAAATAGTTTCCATTTGTGTGGTAATGGTTCCACCATTTTACAATTCTAAGTTGGAGTAGATAGTAGAATCCATGTCCAAGGTGGATGTATCCCACCACCTGATATGACAAGTTGAGCCAGCGGATGCATCATTCTTCTGATATGTTCATTTAACTATAAATTTGCTCCTCACTTGAAGTTATTGCAAGATTTACACAGACATAGCCATGGGCACCATCTACCATACTGTTTTTTTTATAGCAATATCTGGTTCACGATCTCATTTAAACAAATGGGTTAAAACCTGAACATAGGAAAGAAATATACAAACAACGTAAATTTCTGCTACTCATGTCAAAATTCAAATTATTTTTGATTTGAACATGTATGCTTCACAACTTGAGATTACTTGCATGATTACAAGTGATACAGTGTTACAATGTGATTTGATAAAATTATGAAGCAAGCCACATAATTCTAGGGCTCTTTGATGTTGCTGGATACCAAAACAAAAACAACAGTAATTAAAAGGAAGGAGAAAAGCTTACGAACAACATCCCATTTCCTTCACTTCCCCTCCACACTGCCATTATTGCTCTTGATCTAACTAGTGTTATCATCTACATTGAAGATGGTGGTGATGGTGGTGGTGGGGGTAGGGGGAGGGGAAGGTGAGGAAGGAACACGATTCAGAATTCAGAAAACTAAGATTAGTCAACTGAAAAGACTACGCAAATGTTATGATATAGAGAAGGTGGGTGGCTAAGAGGCCAAAGTTTGTTAATAGCACTGGAACAGATTGCATACATCAGGGTAGAGTAAAAGTTGATTTTACATGCACTCCCATGAAGGAATTTTCTTGATGTATTTTCGATCCCTTTCCTTTTCCTTGCCAGTTGTTCTCTGCTCGCCATGTACCTCTGAAGTTCCAGCTGTGGAGTTGCCAGTTAGTGTTTTTGCTGGAGTTCCCTCCAACAAAACAGTATTCACTTCTTCCTTGTAGTCTGCCAAAAAATGAAGGGATATTCAGTTATACACAATCAACAGAAAAAAAGCTATTGAAATGTAAAAAGGTTGACTTAAACTTTTGGTTTCAAAATTAATTATGAAACCACAAATAAACATTTCCAAAACAAACCCCTATGATTATAACAACTGCAATAAGATAGGCTGTGGAAAAGTGCAAAAGGAATTTTAATTTGTTCAATTTAAGAAATATTTAACAATACGGCATTATCGGGACATATGCTACTGGAAAAATAATGTGAGATCTTTAACACTCACTGTTAGCATGTACCTTTAAGAGGCACGTCCATGACCATAAGACCATTACATAGAGGAGCAGAAGTGGAGTTTTCGGCTCATTCTGTTTGACCATTCAATAAGACCATAGTTGATCTGATCAACTTCATTTTCCTGCCTTTTCCCAATAACCCTTGATGTCCTTACTTCATAAAAATCTATCTTTCTTAGCCTTGAATATACGCTACAAGCCAACCTTACAGCCCTCTGCTGTGAGGAATCCCTCAACCCTCTGACAAAAAAAATCCTCCTCATCTCTCTTAAATGGACAACTCCTTGTTCTGAGATTACGTTCTCTAACCTTAGACTCTCCCACAAAGAAAAACTACTTATCAGCATCTTCCCTGTCAAGTATCGTATGAATTCTAAATGTCTTAATAAGGTTGCCTCTCATTCTTCTAAACTCCAATAAGTACAGGCCTGACCTATTTAACCTGTCCTCATTAGAAAATTCCTCCATATCTGAGATTAACTGCCTCCAAAGCCAACATATCTTTATTAGATAAGGCACCAAACCTGTTTGCAATATTCTATGCGTTGTCTATCTGGTGGCATGTTTAGTGTTAGCAAGACGTTCCTATATTTATATGCCAAGAAATTTTCCACCCACTTAACCCATCTGTATCCCTCTATTAACTCTTGCATCATCAGCACAATACACCCTTCCACCTAGTTTTATGTCTTCCTCATTTCCTTAATCCAAGTCTTAAGTGATTATTGTAAATAATTGTGGCCCCAGCACTGATCCCTGTGGCTCTCCACTAGTTTCAGTTTGCCATCCTGAAAACACACCCTCTTACCTAAACTCACTGTCTTCTACAAGTTAGCCAACTTTCTATCCATGCTAATATCTTACCCTAAAGCGATAGTCTCTTATTTTATTAAGCAGCCTTAGCTGCATTACATTACCACAGGGTTTTGGGAATCCAATATGTTTCATCTACTCTTTCCCCTTTATCTATCCTTTTTGCTCTCTCCTCATAGAATTCTAATAAAGTTGTTAGGCAAGATTTTGCCTTTATGAGGTCAGGTTGACTCTTCTTGACTATATTGAAATATCATCATTATGGTATAGCTTGTAACTTGACAATATAAAAGTCACATAAGCTACCTCACAGAGGATCACATGGCACTTAAGACACTGATGGAAACATACTGGTGTTTGTAACCAAATAACTGAATATTGGCCTAGGAACCTCTGTGTTTGTGAATGAAGTATCTGTATATAATGTTCTGTTGGATTCTTTAATTCTTCATTACCTATGTTTAGTTTTTATGTTATGAGGGATAACATAAGTATTCTCACATCAGATAAAACATCCAGCTGGAGGCAAAACATATTCTATGGTAAACAGTTTTGGCCATTTATAAAGAAGATTCCAAGATCTTGATAGTAGTTATTTAGAAATCTTCCTGATGATCAACTGGATGACAGCCCGAGATATCAAAGAATTTGAATATTCAGCAGCATCTGCTGTTGTGATTGGAGACCTGTTCATGGACAATGCCAGAATATAGGACTAGTTTCTTTCTGATTATAATGATTTTTTAAAAATTCATTCATGGGATGAAGGCATCCCTGGCCAGGTCAGCATTTATTGCCTGTCCCTAATTGCCCACAGGGCAGTTAAGAGTCAACAACATTGCTTTGGGTCTGGCGTCACATGTAGGCAAGACCAGGTAAGGATGGCAGTTTCCTTCAAAGGACATTAGTGAACCAGATGGGTTTTTCCAACAAACAACAATGGTTTCACAGTCATGATTCGACCCTTAAATCCAGATTTTCATTGAATTCAAATTCTACCATCTGCCATGGCAGGATTGGAACCCAAGTTTGAGTCCCCAGAACGTTACCTCAGTCTCTGGATTAACAGATCCAGTGATAATACCACTAGGTTTTTACCTCCCCCTGTAAATTGTAAGTTCTTTCATGCTAGGAGACATTTCAAATATTGAAGCTGCAAATATATGCAAGGTTGAAGGTTACAGTCCCATGCTAGGGCACTGAATATTTTATTTCTTTGCCTCTCTCCCCTTTACAATAAAATGTACTGACATTCTGCAGTTCTGATTAATTTTTTTAGAAAATAGCCGTGTTATTCATCAGAACGCAGCTACAAATGTTTCCCAAATTAAAACACAGCTTAAAAAAAAACTTCAAGACAATGTTCGCATTCAGAAGATTTACTTCAATTCAAAGATCAGTTGTTTTTGCTATTTTATCTTTGGAAATTAGTGCCACAATAGATGGGAGCTATGTGACATGCTCACCCTCGAATTTCTGTGAACGTCATCTAAGGGCCGGAAACTATAACTGCACACCTGCAA
Source organism: Rhincodon typus (assembly GCF_021869965.1). Taxonomy (NCBI): domain Eukaryota; kingdom Metazoa; phylum Chordata; class Chondrichthyes; order Orectolobiformes; family Rhincodontidae; genus Rhincodon; species Rhincodon typus. The sequence goes on from NC_063335.1 coordinate 13,271,851, forward strand.
TTTTATACCTGTCGGCCCCTAGCAAGACATGTCAGATCATCGATATGGACACTACCATCGCACGTGGGAACACCATCCACCATGAGCACGGCAGATACTCATGTGACTTGGCCAACATTGTCTATCTCATACGCTGCAGCCAAGGATGCCCCGAGGTGTGGTATATTGGTGAAAACATGCTGACACTACGACAACAGATGAAGGGTCACCGCGCAACAATTGCCAGACGGGGATGTTCCCTCCCAGTGAGGGAGCACCTCAGCGGTCAAGGACCTTCAGCCTCGGGTCTTTGGGTAAACGTCCTTCAAGCGGACATTGCGATGCACAATAACGCAGAGTCGCTGAGCAGAGGCTGATAGCTAAGTTCAGTACCCATGAGGACGACCTCAACTGGGATCTTGGGTTCATGTCACACTGCAGATTACCCTACCACATTATATACTCTCACACACATACATACACCACACATACTCTCACACACACACTCTCTCTCTGCAACCCCCACCGCACACACACAAACATGCACATACACACGTGAATCTATGGGGTGAATTTGTATTTGCGGATGCATTTTATTTTGTTCAAAAGGCACACAATTTATAGACAGTCAGCCAATGTGGCGTTTTTTAAATTCCTACTTTAGAAATAAAACCAGTCTGACTCCAAACTAAAACACAAACAGATTCTAAACAAGGCCTCACACCTAACTTGCACTATCTGATCGAAAATGTCACCTCTTCTTTACACTGATAAAACCTTTAGTTCTCTCAGAGTTGACTTGAAGGGGATTCAGGGATTTACATATACATATTAATCAATTAAAACCTTCTAACTGATTAAAGATTTAACAGCAGCTTAGGTTTGTTTAGTACATCCTCATCAGAGGTGTGACCCTTTGATCTTTTACTTATAAATTCTGTGTTGGATACTACCTCTCTCACTAACACCTGAAGAAGGAGTGAAGCTCCAAAAGCTTGTGTTTTCAAATAAACCTGTTGGACTATAACCTTGTGTTGTATGATTTGTGACCTAACCATTAAAGCAACTCTATTAAAGAGACCAAGGCCAGGCAAAATAATTGATAAACAGAGGCAGAGAAATGGGAAACAAAAGAGAAGATAAAACAAAATCAGCAGTAGAAATAAATAAACTTTGCACCACTCTCTACTTCTAAATAAGAACCCTGATGTGGATGTGCTGGTGTTGGACTGGACAAGGTCAGAAATCGGATGACACCAGGTTATAGTCCAACAGATTTATTTGAAATCACAAGCTTTTGAAGCATTGCACCTTCAGGTGAAGTGCGAGAGAAGCAGACAGGCACAAATTTTATAGGCAGTGAGATCAATGGGCGGAGAGATCAAAAGATCATACAAATGGTGTGAGTGGAGTGTTGACAGATCGAATAATAAGTCTCTGCAGGTGATCAAGAGTGTCAGACAGTGTGAGTAAAATGTCAACAGCTGAATAACAATCAAATGGATGATCTATAATCTGATTAAATGGGGCGGAGAAATAATTACAAAAAATTAAAAATAAGGTGGTGCTGGAGACAAACCAAATGACTGGAATAACAGATCGGTAAAAGAGTCGCATGCCAAGCTTTAACCAACATAACAAGTAATCCAAAACATTACAAACTAATTAAGATAGAGAGATCATAACAATTAATCAAAGTGGTGGTGTCAAAACAGGACAGTAAGGAAGATTTTACAGATAAGAGCGAATACGTTCAATGAGAAATTGAAGACTAACAATTAATTATGGAATGAAGAGCCAATCATACCCCCTACTGAATTGTAGCTATGTAAGCAACATTTGCAATTCTATTTCTATCAAGCAATAAACAATTTCTACAAAGGAGCACTGAAAATTTTGATTGCCATCAGCAAAGAGAGGTTTTGCAGAAACAGTACACCTGATCTCTCAACAGCTGAATAGGAAGATCCAGAAAATATCAGGAAAGTACCCAAGGAGAAGCCCAAGGTACAAGTTAACTTTATGTTTAATTAGTAGCCAGACAGACTACAGCCTCAAGAGCCTGTTGACCTGTTTATTAGTAAGTGCCACAGCAAAGGGCATTCCTGTGATTTTTACGAAGATTAACTGTCAGAGCGGGCTCACTGATTGAGCCATCATCTCTGTGCTCATTCACACCATTAGGAAGGATTTTCTGGGTAAGGAAAATGTCATGCTATTGGTGCAACACTTCAGATGGGCATAGGTATGAAGCCATAGATGCAGGCTGACAATAATACGCTCTAGGTGCAGCCAACACTATTGTTATGGTCAGCAAAGCACACTAAACCTACATTTGTAAGAGATACAGTTAGATGCACCTAACCATAAGCAATCCAGCATTTCAATACATCAAGTCAAAGAGTCATACAGCATGGAAACAGATCCTTCTGTCCAACCAGTGCACACCAACCATATTCCCAAACTAAACTAGTCCCACATGCCCACACTTGACCCATATCCCTCAAACCTTTTCCTATTGGTGAACTTGCCCGAATGTCTATTAAATGTTCTAACTGTACCTGCATCCACCATTTCTCTGGTACTTCATTACACACACAAACCACTCTCTGTGTAAAAACTTTGCCCCTCATGCCCTTTTTAAATCTTTCTCCTCTCACCTTAAAAATATGCCCCCTAGTTTTGAACTCCACCACCTTAGGGAAAAAATCTTCGCCATTCACCTTTATAAAATTCTATGAGGTCATCCCTCAACCTCTTACACTCTAGAGAAAAATGCCCCAGTCTTTCCAGTCTATTTTTATATCTCAAACCCTCCAGTCCCGGCAACATCCTGGTAAATCATTTCTGAACCCCCTTCAGTTTGATAATATCCTTTCTATAACAAGGTGACCAGAACTGCGCACAGTATTCCAGAAGAGGCCTCTCCAACGTCCTATGAAACCTTAACATGACATTCCAACTTCTAGACTCAAAGGTCTGAGCAATGAAGGCAAGCGTGCTAAATGCCTTCTTAACCACCCTGTCTTTCCATGATGCAAATTTCAAAGAATGATGTACCTGAACCCCTATGTCTTTCTGTTTGACAACGCAACCCAGGACACTGCCATTAATTGTATAGGTCCTGTCATATTACCAAAATGCAATACCTCACAATAATCTAAAATAAACTCCATCTGCAACTTCTCAGCTCACTGACTCAATTGATCAAGATCTCTTTGTAATCTTAGATATCCTTCTTCACTGTCCACTATACCACCAATTTTGGCATCATCTGCAAACTTACTGACTACGCCTCCTATATTCTCATCCAAATCATTTATATACATGACAAACAAAAGTGGAAAAAGTACCGATCTGTAAGCAATATCGCTGGTCACAGGCCTCCAGTCTGAAAAACAACTCCACTACCACAGTGTGGAGCTGGATGAACACAGCAGGCCAGGCAGCATCAGAGGAGCAGGAAAGTTGACGTTTCGGGTTGGGACCCTTCTTCAGACCCTTTTTCTGAAGTAGGGTCCTGATCCTAAACGTCAACTTTCCTGTTCCTCTGATGCTGCCAGGCCTGTCATGTTCCTCCAGATCCATGCTGTCTTATCCCAGTCTCCAGCATCAGCAGTTCTTCCTATCTCCACTACCACCCTCTGTCTCCTACCATTCAACCAATTTTGTACACAATTGATGAGCTCACCCTGAATCCCATGTGATCTGACTTTACTAATTAGTCTATCATGCAAAATCTTGTCACAGACAAGTTAAGCTACAGCCTGACATAGTCATATTCACAGTATCATACCTTACAGACAATGTACCAGACACCACCATCACCATCCCTGGATATGTCCTGTCCCACCAGCAGGACAGTCCCAGCAGAGGGGGTGGCACAGTGATATACAGTCGGGAGGGTGTTGCTCTAAGAGTCCTCAACATTGAATCCAGACCCCATGAAGTCTCATGGCTTCAGATTAAACATGGGCAAGGAAACCTCCTGCTGATTACCACACACCGTCCTCCCCCAGCTGGCGAATCAGTACTCCTCAATGTTGAACAACAGTTGATGGAAGCACTGAGGATGGCAAGGGCACAAAATGTGCTCTGGGTGGGAGATTTCAATTCCCACTGCCAAGAGTGGCTCGGCAGGAGTACTACTGATCGAGCTGGTCGGGTCCTAAAGGACATAGCTGCCAGACTGGGTCTGCGGCAGGTGGTGAGGGAACCAACAAGAGGGAAAAACACACTTGGCCTCACCCTTACTAAGCTGCCAGCTGCAGTTGCATCTGTCCATGACAGTATTGGTAAGAGTGACCATCACACAGTTCTTGTGGAGACGAAGTCCCGCCTTTACATTGAGAAAAACATCCACGCTAAATGGGACGGACTCTGCACAGATGTAGCAACTGAAGAGAGGGCATCCATGAGGTTCTGTGGGCCATCAACAGCAGTAAAATTGTACTACTGCACAATTTGTAACCTCACGGCTTGTCATATCCCCCACTCAACCATTACCATCAAGCCGGGGGATCAACCCTGGTTCAATGGAGAGTGCAGGAGGACATGTTAGGAGCAGCACCAGGCAGACCTGAACATGAGGTGCCAAACTTGTGAAGCTATCAAACAGGACTACTTGCATGCCAAACTGCAAAAGCAGCAAGTAATAGACAGAGCTAACTGATCCCAAGGGGTTCAGATCTAAGCGCTGCAGTTCTGCCACATCCAGTTGTGAATGGTGGTGGACAATTAAACAACTCACTGAAGGAGGAGGCTCCACAAATATCCCCTTCCTCAATGATGAAGGAACTCAGCACATCAGTGCGAAAGATAAGGGTGAAGCATTTTCAGCAATCTTCAGCCAGAAGTGCCGAGTGGATGATCCATCTCAGCCTCCTTCAGTGGTCCCCAGCATTACAGAAACCAGCCTTCAGTCAATTTGATTTACAGCATGTGATATCAAGAAATGGCTAGAGACACTGGATACGGCAAAGGCTACCGGCCCTGACAACATTCTGGAAATAGAACTGAAGACTTGTGCTCCAGAACTTGCCACTCCCCTAGCCAAGCTGTTCCAGTACAGTTACAACACTGGTATCTACCCGAGAATGTGGAAAATTTTCCATATCCTGTACATAAAAAGCAGACAAATCCAACTCGGCCAATTACCGCCCCATCAGTCTAGTCAATCATCAGTAAAGTGATGGAAGGTGTCAGTAACAGTGCCATCAAGCAGCACCTGCTCAGCAATAACCTGCTCAGCGACGCCCAGTTTGGGTCCCACCAGGGCCACTCAGCTCCTGACCTCATTACAGCCTTGGTTCAAATATGGACAAAAGAGCTGAATTCCAGAGGTGAGACAAGAGTTTTCGCCCTTGACATCAAGGTTGCATTCGACCGGGTGTGGCATCAAGGAGCCCTGGCAAAACTGGAATCAAAGGGTATCCGGGGCAAACTCTCCGGTGGTTGGAGTCATACCTGACACATAGGAAGATGGTCGTGGTTGTTGGAGGTCAATCATCTCAGCTCCAGGAGATCTCTGTAGGAGTTCCTCAGGGTAGTGTCCTCGGCCCAACCATCTTCACTGCTTCATCAATGACCTTCCCTCCATCATTAGGTCAGAAGTGGGGATGTTTGCTGATAATTGCACAATGTTCAGCACCTTTTGTGACTCCTCAGATACTCATGCAGTCTGTGTTCAAATGCAACAAGATCTGGACAATATCCAGGCTTGGGCTGACAAGTGGCAACTGACAATTACACCACACAAATGCCAGGCTATGACCATCACCAATAAGAGACAATCTAACCACCAACCCCTGAAATTCAATGGTGTTACCATCACTGAACCCCCCCAGTATCAAAATCCTGGGAGTCATCATTGATCAGGAACTCTGGACTCACCACATAAACACAATGGTTACAAGAGCAGGCCAGAAGGTAGGAATACTGCAGCGAGTAACTCATCTCCTGACTCTCCAAAACCTGTCCACCATCTACAAGGCCCAAGTCAGGAGTGTGATGGAATGCTCCCCACTTGCCTGGATGAGTGCAGCCCCAACAACACTCAAAAAGCTTGACACCATCCAGGACAAAGCAGCCCTGCTTGATTGGCACTACATCCACAAACATTCACTCCCTCCACCACCGATGCTCAGTAGCAGCAGAGTGTACTATCTACAAGATGCACTGCAGAAATTCACCAAAGATGCTCAGCCAGCATCTTCCAAACCCACAACCACTTCCATCTACAGGAACAAGGGCAGCAGACATATGGGAACACCACCCACCTCCAAGTTCCCCTCCAAGCCACTCACCATCCTGATTTGGAAATATATCGCCATTCCTTCACTGTCACTGGGTCAAAATCCTGGAATTCCCTCCCTAAGGGCATTGTGGGTCAACCCACAGCAGGTGGGCTGCAGCGGTTCAGAAAGGCAGCTCACCACCACCTTCTCAAGGACAACTAGGGATGGGCAAGAAATGTTGGCCAGCCAGCGATGCCCACATCCCACAAATGAACAGAAAAAAAAACTGAAGTCCAAGTAAACAATACTCTGCCCTCATTAGTCCTTTTGTTTAACATCATTATGAACTCAATCAAGTTTGTGAGACCTGATTTACCTCACACAAAGCCATGCTGACTATCCCTAATCAATCCTTGCCTCCCCAAATGCATGTAAATCCTATCTTTCAGAATCATCTCCAACAACCTGCTTCCCAATGATGTCAGAGTCACAGGTCTATAGTTTCCAGGCTTCTCCTTACAGCCTTCCTTAAACATTGGCACAACTATAGCCACCCTCCAATCCTCTGGTACTTCACCCGTGTTAATAGATAATACAAATATTTCTGCTAGGAGTACCACAATTTCCTGCCAAACTTCCCACAATGTTTAAACAGTCTTCTGTAATGTGAACTGTCTTCAAAACATCAAAACAGCTGTAAAGCATGTGGCATTGAAGGAATTGAACATGCACGTGCAGGACATCGGGATTTAAAAGCCAAGCCAGACGCGGGAACAAAACACAGGTGACCAACAAGATGGTACAATTCCACATGGCAGCATGGGAATTGTTCAAAAGGTTCACAGACATAAGCTCATCAATAAAAACCGAAACAATTGCGGATGCTGTAAATCAGGAACAAAAACAAAGTTGCTGGAAAAGCTTAGCAGATCTGGCAGCATATGTAACGGAATAAAACAGAACGTTTCGGGTCCGGTGACCCTTCCTCAGAACCCTGTTCCTCAGAAGTTCTGAGGAAGGGTCACTGGACCCGAAATGTTCTGTTTTTTCCTTCACAGATGTTGCCAGACCTGCTGAGCTTTTCCAGCAACTTTGTTTTTGAGCTCATCAGTAAGGTTCAGTATCAACCCAGCAAAATGTAAATCTTGCCAGGAAATCAAGGTTCCTGGATTGTTAACCTCACACATCATGTTGACAGTATAAGATAATTACATGTTTTTGCAGCCATTGACATCATATGTCCTAAGAAAACGCAGGATGACACATCCTAAAAGCTAAAATCGGCAGGGGATCTATTGCCGACGTATCACTACCATGTACATTGTAAGACATGTTCCTAAACAAGTGGAATTCTATACTACAGCCAACAAGAAACCATTTCGCAACATACAATGGATCACCAATTCTGTGCATTAGCAGAATCTTATTACAATGCCAGCTCAAGTTCTCAAGATTTTCGAACTAATAGGTACCAATAATCCAGCTGTCACCGCACTACCAGCATGCACACATCTTGATATATTCATAATTCATAAGATTCAAAACACAGCTATTACAGTGATACAATTGAATCAGTCAATGATCTCAAATACCTGTAAGAGTCAGGATTTTAAAATCTTTGTTCTCTATTCCAATCACACCGACTTGTTTTTATGAGCTAAAATTTCCTTGGCATCTCTCGAAAATTATACCTTTATTTGACTGGATGTGCAGTTGTTTTCCCTGTCCACTTAAGTCCTTTCACATCAAGAAAGCTCTTGCCAGAATCCTTTCCTGTTATAGCAAGTTCCAGTGTAAAAAAAAACGTAAAATCTCAGAACAGCTTAAACGAAAGAATGTTTGTACAATGCTGGCAGCAATGTTGGCACAAAGTAATCAGAGACATTAAAGCTGATTTAGAAAGATTAAAACAATTGCTGGATTTTTTATGAGTTTAGCTTAATTCCAAAAACTAGTTTATACAAGTGGAATTTTGAAGTTCATTTGAATTCAAATTTGAGTTTTTTTTTGGAAACAAAGCTACTGCAAATAAAAATCTGGGGTTAGCATGTCAGGAATGGACTCATTGAAACTCTAATTCTTAGATTAGAATTGATACAAGTTCCACTGAAGAGGAAAAAAAGTATCCAATGTTGGGAAGCCTGCTGTATCCATACAGTTCTGTTTGAGAATTAGAGTTCATAATTTCAGATGTTGGAAATGTTTACAATCAAAAAACCACAAATGTCCCTGAATTGTGAATCCCATTGGCCATTTTCTGTTCTTAGATTAATTTTGAAAGTAAACATCTCATTCAACAAAATTGCCTCCATATTAAATGCATGACATGGTGTGGAATTGGATCATGCCGTCTGTGTGAAGTGGGTTTGTAATGAATTGGCAACTGACCTTTGAAACACACTTAATTTTCTTTCCACTGAAGTTCATAGCCTGATAATTTAGTCTCATTTTTGTGGAACATATTTCCTAGTCGAGCTGTTACATTTTCTCAGCTTGGAATTAAAATTCAGCCAATATTTTCCAATTCAATGGAAAATAAAACTGACATGGTGTTGCCAATTCACTACAAGCTCATTTGCATTGCAGACCAACTTCTCTCCTGGTAACTGTATTGACTTTGTATTTCACATTTTTGATATTATTCATCACTCAGATTGAAAGTGAAGTTTTGGTGTTCTTTATGAATGCTGTAACAAAGTTTGTTGATGCTGATTAGTCATAATTCCTTCTTTTCAAATATTTCTATCCATTGATACGTTCATTGACTTGTTTAAAACTTCTTCCCGAGACCTCACCACCATGGTCGACATAAACATAACTTTTGTTCTTCACTTTCTCTTGAAAATAAGACAAGTCTCACATTTCTGTCATCTGTTAATCTCTAATGCTGAAATGCATGATACTTAAACATATATGACTTAAAGATTGATAGAGAGTTTCATCAACAAGAGTGCACAATATCCCTTTACACAGTGATTTTTTCCAAAAAAAAAATATTGATTGTGCTCAGCAATGTGATGAAGGTGTTTGAAATGAAATAATTAATATGTGCTTTGACTACAGGATGAATTGAGATGAGATCAAAGCAATATTATCCCTACTAGTCTGGATGAGCAGCAAAATTCAAGCCATCAGCTTGCCATTCATTCAGCATAATATATAGTTTAAATTTAATTAATTGGATAACCTAATAGGGAGATCACACCGGCAAGTTAAGTTTATGTGAACAGACATGATTTCCTCTATACATTTCTTGCTGCTGAACACACCTGTCTATTCCTAAATATTCCAATTAATTCACACATTCACAGCTGTCATTGGCTATTCTGAAACCTTAGTACAATTAAAGATTTGTGCAATTTGGACTTGATTTTCTTTACTTTAATGCCTGAGCAATAAAAAAAAAGCTTAGCAACCTAAAATTGCTATTTTCCACATTATTGTCTACATTCAGAGTGGTTAGGCATGAAACAATCCATCAACACTTCATTCTTCTTTCCTGCTGATAATAAACAGAGCGACTAGATTTTATAATGACTGAAAAAACTCAAGTTCCGTTATTATCAAACTAGACTTTTCAGGGTTTTTAACTAATGTTTCACATTCTACAATTCGAACCATTTTATTGTGAAAATTTCTAAACAGAGTTTTAAATATAAGGGCTTTTGAAATTCTCAAATCCATTTCCTGTAATCAGTGTTGGAGAAGGTTCAGAAAATCCCTGATCCTTTATAAGTACGTTTTCTCTCACTTCCACGGTATTCCAGAGTCCATCATGTGTCAGTGAGTAGATAAGTTTGAACTTGGCACAAATACGTTGGATCTAATAGTACAACACAAAGTTTGAGATTTTTACGTCAGAAAATTTTAATAGCACTATAGTGTTATTCATTTTGAAACAAAATATTTTTGGTTGTGAATGATAAAGGCAAAACTCTATTTATTAGAAATAACAAGGTGTAGAGCTGG
>NC_063335.1:13287034-13348405 GCF_021869965.1 Rhincodon typus
TTGTGAAATCCACATTGATACCATTGGGCTGCAGGGTTCCCAAGCGGAATATGAGTTGCTGTTCCTGCAACCTTCGGGTGGCATCGTTGTGGCACTGCAGGAGGCCCAGGATGGACATGTCGTCTGAGGAATGGGAGGGGGAGTTGAAATGGTTCGCGACTGGGAGGTGCAGTTGTTTATTGCAAACCGAGCGTAGTTGCCTTTATATTTTCAGCAGTCTTGTTAATTATATTTGTTAACTCCTTAAACAATCAGAAAAATTATGAATTAGAAATTGCCATTAATGATAATAGTGGATAGAGGCTTAGCACATCTGTCTAACATTCTTACACCTATTAATTCAATTAAAAAAACCTGGTTTCTTTATAAAGCTCAATGTTTTTGCTACAGAGCAGACAAAGAACAATGAAACGGTCTATTGAATATTCGTCCCTCAAGATTGCTAACAGTATTTGTTAGGCTTGCAACTCAAAATTTTGGAGTAATTTTTATTTTTGGCACAGGTGGCAACCTGATGGTTATGGATCAGTTGTCTAAAATATACCCAAAGTAAGTCATTTGAGATTCATAATGTGCAGTTGACACAAAATTGCCTGCCTTCCTGCTCCTCTGATGCTGCCTGGCCTGCTGTGTTCATCCAGCTCTACACCTTGTTATCTCAGATTCTCCAGCATCTGCAGTTCCTGCTATCTCCGAAACTACTTTCTGCTCCTGACCGGATTCAAAATTACCTGCATTGTCTCTTTGTAAATATAAAAAAAATACTCTTCCTTCTAACATTTTACAACTAGCACTTATACTGCATTCATGAGAGATGATTAAGAGTTTACAATCCTTCTCTTTTTTAATGGCTGTCATTGAAAAACATTGGGAATGTCACAGAACAGGAAATGTCTGTGTGCAACAAACATTTAAGACCACCGTGCACTCAAGCTATACTAAAAGAAAAGTAAACTGCTGCTGCCTGTAATAGAAACCTAATAAATAGATTTGGTTTATTAATTGGAATACTCTTAAAAAGTTTAATACCATAACTAGGAATATAGCAAAAAAGCAATTACTACAAAAGTGCAAATCCTCATTTATAACTAAAAGGTTAAAGCTGTATAAGTAAGAGCAAATGTCTAAGAATGGTATACAAATGGTTTGACTGAATTGAGAAGGAATTTCTTCACCCAGAGGGTTGTTAATCTATGGAATTCCTTGTCCAGTGAAGTAGTTGACACTACTTCAGTAAACGTTTTTAAAGATAAGGTAGATATTTTTTTGAAAAATAAAGGAATTAAGGGATACGGTGAGAATGCAGGTAAGTGGATCTGAGTCCATGAAAAGATCAGCCATGATCTTATTGAATGGCGGAGCAGGCTCGAAGGGCCAGACGGCCTACTCCTGCTCCTAGTTCTTACGTTCTTTATGTTCTTATGTTTCAGGCAGCTGACGAAGAAAATAATCCAATGGCCTTTATGATTCCAGAGTTACTTAAAAATAACCCCTGTAAGTTCTTATAACTCCAGAGAAAGAAGTGAGAAGTAACTGACTCAAAACCAAGATCCTTATTGGAATTAAAAGGGTAGAAATGAACAGCTGTCACTATAGAAGAATGGGCCTCCTCAAGAAGCTACCAGGAAAATTAAACAATGAAAAAAAATAATTATGCAAACTTGAAAAGTACCAAATGTCAAGAAAGTATTACTACAAGAAAAGAAGAGCAGTAATTGTACATTGTAAAAAAGAATATATATCAATGCAACAAAACATCTTAAATGCAACACATGGGCATTTTCAAATATAAGTTGAAACTCAGCTACATAAAGAATCACTGGGATAGATAACCGAAACTTGATCAAAGAGGTAGGTTTTAAGGAGCATCTTAAAGAAATATAACAGGCTGAGTTGGAAAAGGAATGGAAGAGCTTCTGAACTTTCACAATTTCTTAACCATCTCAAGCCTATACCTTAACCAAGGGCCTACTGTCATGATAAAGAGAAGTTTTGTCAGATAAAAACAGATTATTCATTTGAACTATATTCACTTATATTGTAAGTATTTCACCCAACTCAAAAAGGTGACAGTAACTCTGGCCTCTACATGGGGAAGATCTGACACCAACTAAATGATAGGAATTTTTGGTGGGGCTCTGAGGGTAAAGCGGATAATTGATACGTAAAGGGACTAAACACAAATGGGTTCAGAGATAGTAGGAACTGCTGATGCTGGAGAATCTGAGATAACAAGGCGTAAAGGTGGATGAACACAGCAGGCCAAGCAGCATGAGAGGAGCAGGAAAGCTGATGTTTCGGGTCTGGACCCTTCTTCAGAAAATCAGAAAATCTTCAGAAAACCTTTTCTGAAGAAGGGTCCAGACCCGAAATGTCAGCTTTCACGCTCCTCTGATGCTGCTTGGCCTGCTGTGTTCATCCAGCTCTACACCTTGTTATCTTAAACACAAATGAGGGTAGGTTGACAGGTCATGGGGGCCACAGCTGCAGCAACACATAAGGGAACATGAAGGAGAGGATGATATTTCTGCATCAGAGGCGAAGCCTGCAAGTCATTCATTTATAAACGATGTTGGAAGATTACAATGTCAGATCAAAAGTCAACAATGCCATAATTACACAAAATGGCTGATATTGAATGTAAACTGGGAAGGAAAAATTTTCTATTTTACCCTTCGGTGTTAGGGAAGAACTTTGGAATTTGAGGCCATGTTCAAGGCAGTTGCAGTAATTAGGACTTCAGAGATTCAGCAATGTCAGCTACCTGGCTTCAATATAATTCCATCACAGATCATTTGTAGTCCAACAATGTACATTAAAAATTACAGTTATTATCATGTGATCATGACAAATTAGGTTGTGCACAGAAATTAACTCCTTGTAATGTTTGGGCTAAGCAAACTTAATGAGAGCAAAGTTACTTAAAAGTGGCATCTGAAATTCCCATTTCACAAATATGATCTATCGCTAGCACTGGAAGAAAATTGCTTCACAAATGCCACATTTGTACACTAAACTGTATGTATGCAAGTACGTGGTTTTTGATTTGGAAGGAAGCCTTTCCTTTAGGGGAGAGGAGCTACCATGGTGGCTAATTGGCAAAATTCAAAGCCCAATGTAACGTGAAAATTTTATTATGCAACATACATTTGGATAAGGTTACATACTGCAGATCCTTTTATTGAGGCATGACAATGACCTCTTTAGGAAGCTTGCTAGTTGCATTGAGTGAAGGTATAATATGAAACCTCATTGGTATGGATGTGAGGAGTACCTTCAATTAGTTTGTGTCATCCATTTGACATTCATCATAGATTATCTGCTCATGGATCTCACATGAATATTTTCTAGTCTGCAGCCCTTGTAGTCCTGGTATACAAAGACATTGTAGAAGAACAACACAATTACTATTTGATCAGCAAGCTCAGCATAAACAGCAACCTCAACTTCCAGTAGCTACCATGCTCTCTCCCAAGGGGAGAAGACGCAGGTGAAGATCTACCAAAGAGGTGGAGGAAAATGATGATACCTAACATCACAGGTCTGTCTGTAATTTTCCTCAACTCTGAAAGAGGTGGAGGCATTGATAAAGGATGTTTCAGGAACAGGACGTGAGCTCAAAAGGACTGGTAGAGGTCATTCCCATCTTGTTGGCTGCCAAGATCACAGCTGGGCTGAACAATTATGACAGTGCCTTGTTTCAAGGAAAATTTGGGAACCAATATGACACCAATAAATTAATCTGTGATGTAGTTGATTCCATTTTCTCCAGACCACAGTTGTTCATATTCATCTCCTGGGATGAGGAGAGTCAAGCAGCTTAGGCAGTGGGGTTCTCCATTAGTGATTTCCTCCAGGACCAGAACACTATAGACTACACTCACAGTGCTTTGAGAGTGCCATATCACCAAACTGAAAAGGCTATCAACAGAAAAGGCTTCCAGTTAAATACCCAAGTTACATATGACCATCTATGCCAAAGTCTGGAGGTGTGTGCCAGATGTTTTGGGAGTTGCCTGGATTCTTCCATACTGTAGATCTCTCAGACTCCTGCGTCATTCCCACGTTATCAGGCCATCCAAGGTTGGTTGCTGGGAGACAAAGAGAATCCCCTCGAAACTTTGCTCATTATATCTTAGACTGACGCACAATGGTGTTCATAGGTCCACCAGGGCCAGAGTGGAGCAGGCCTCCCTAAGAAAAGGTATGACCCCTGGATTAACCCACCTGCAGTGCCAAGTAATATAATCCAGAGAGTATATCTGCCATGATTGTGACATGCTGTACCTTTCACAACTGAGCTGACAAAGTGGGGAGTATCGGAGGGGGGAGGGGAAGGAGGATAAGGTGGGGTTGTTCTTGCTGCAGATGATTTCTATATGCCATCAGTAATTTTTGTCCTTTTCCCTGAACTACATTTAGATGCAGGCCTGACTTCCGCAGCTGGGGTGGACGGAGCTGGCTCTATGTTTGGCCCTGTTGGCCAGTAAGACTTGAGCAGTTGTCTCCTTTTATGTTTAGACCCAGAGGACCAATATCTGAGAAGAATTTCCTGATCAAATGCAGGCTTGTCTTCCTCAGCTTGAACTGCTACAAGCTTCTGGATCACGGGCTTCTGGGGGAAGGGGAAGTGGGGTTGTTGGGGGGGACAGGCACCTCTGCAGTTTCCTGAGAAGAAGCTTTTGGGAGACCTGTATGTGGCTCCTCCTGTTGGCACAATCCTGTCTCCTTGAGAGGAAGGGGCATTTGGAATGAGGTCAAAGTCCCTCATGCCATCTTGCCTTGCCATTGGTGCTGAGCACCTATGATGAGACCAATGGAGTGCAGCTCTATGGATATATCTGGCAGATTCTGAGGGCTGCTAACAGACATGAAAGACACTGCAATGTGACTAGTCTAAAGCTACAAAAAACTGACCAATAAGTTGAAATATTTGAAAGAAATTGCACATAAAATTCTCAGCACACACTGTTTGCATAGACTCAATGCTATCAGATCATTTCCCCAAATTCCTTTGACTATTTCTCTGCATGTTTTATTCATATACATGTGAGAATGTACCAAGGAAAGAATAAGAGTAATTCAACTGACTGGGGATTTGTTCTTTGACTTATGTACAGAGGAAAATCAGAAGTAAGTGCAGAAAGAAATTTGTTGTATGCATAAGAAGTAATTTGCAAGTCAGAACAAAGATTCTTTAAGTTATTATTTAACCTCATTTTATCAAATGGATTAGTCCCTCTCTTTCTCTGCTTCTCACCTTTGCTTTATTTCTTTGTACCTTCTAGTATCTGTATCTATTACCTTCCCTTAAAAGTTAAAACTAGAGCAAGAATAGGGACTCTTGATGTTTTTCAGATTCCAACTGTGACTAAATCTACTATTCTGTTAAAATGAGAAAAAAATGACCACTGAAAATCTTGAGCAGCCATCTTATGAGATCCCACTTTAGCTGACTTGCAGATACTTGTTTGGTCTTCCTGGAAATGTGAGCATGGAAAATTCCAGCATGCAAAACCAGACAATAGCAGGACTTCCAATTTCCTGCCAATGGACAAGCATGGAAAGTAAATTATCATTTGAAACAAGAATTCCTCTATTTGTATGGGAATGCTGCATATTCTACCAGTTGAAACATCCTGTTCAGATACACAGGAGAGTAAATAAGACATCAAACACAGTTTATGAATATCACTTTGAATTCTGCTAACAACATGAACATGCGAGCAAATAGAAGTAAGTTTTCTGTCGTAAGTGTGTGTTGACTGAAGCAGATGAAAATGATTAAAAGAACTAAATATGCTTTAAGTAAAGTTTGAGAAGTGGCAATATCATCACGTAGGCTTCAATATTTTCGGGGAGTTGGGGAGGAAAAATGTCATCGGAGATATGAGGTATAACACCAAGGGAAACTGGACTTCTTTTTGGAGGACCTCATTTAAAATTTCTGACTCTCTTTCCCGACTGATAACCACCCGGGTTGAGAAGCTGCCTGGCTGGAGAGAAGACCTGTAGCCATTGGCCACAGCCAGCAGGAGCAGAAAAGAAGGGGAACACGTGAGATTGTGGATTGAGAAATGCCGTCGAGTGCCTATGAGTATAGCGGAGGAGCTGGAGAGAACAACAGGCAGCTGGGGCAGCACGGGAGGCAGACTTCAATTTGTTGGTCATGAGTAGATAGATTGGAACCAGGCCTAGTGGATTTCATTGACTGCGAGGTCCTTGATTTACCTGGGCCAATCAGGGAGCCCTGGCTGACAGATATAAACAGGAGATTCAGAGTCTCCTCATTCTAGGACTGGCTTTCAGCTAGCTAGTCAGAGCCCATGTACTGTGCACGTGTAGATAAAGGGTGACGTGGTGATGGATACCAGCCTCTGTGCAATTATTTCAATAGGGGGTCCTTGATTTCAATCTTGGGGATGGGTATCCTATACTTGGAGAAATTGTTAATCATAGGTAGGGAAGCAAGACAGCTTGAAAGGGTGAGGAGTGGCCAATGAGAGATACTCCCACTTCTCTTGGACCACATGCAGTACTGGAAAAGGCATA
The DNA here is from genome assembly GCF_021869965.1 of Rhincodon typus. Lineage (NCBI taxonomy): Eukaryota > Metazoa > Chordata > Chondrichthyes > Orectolobiformes > Rhincodontidae > Rhincodon > Rhincodon typus. Next base: position 13,293,587 of record NC_063335.1, read on the forward strand.
TACATGCTGTATCCAGCCCTTCTTGCCTCCATTCAAAAACCTGGGAAAACTGGCCCACAGGCATTAAAAGTCAATATTTTTAATCGAACTGTTCAGCTATGCCATGGCATACTTGAACCCAGGTTTCCGTCAGTAAGTTAGGAACACTACGACTACACCAAAGAGCTACTCAGGCATTAGAAGGAAAACATTGGCTAAATTTGAGGCACGTGGCCTAAATAAAATATTTAAATTGAGTGATCTGCTGCTGGAAAGCCATTAGACACCCTTCCTAACCCTAACTCACCTCTGTTAAAATCAGAATTGTAACACATTTCAGATGGATTGTGAGATAGTAGGAACTGCTGATGCTGGAGAATCTGAGATAACAAGGTGGAGAGCTGAATGAACACAGCGGGCCAAGCAGCATCAGAGGAGCAGGAAAGCTGACATTTCGGGTCTGGACCCTTCTCCATTTCTGAAGAAGGTCTACACCTTGTTATCTCAGATGGATTGTGGCTGAGTTTCAAAGTTTTGAATTTTTAAACACGACTTTCGGCCTTCATTATCTCTTTATGGGGGATTTCTGCTGGGCTGCCATCTCACGGTGGTTCTCGTGTCAATCTCTCTAATGAGACAGTGGCCGAGAGTACTCGGGGGAGTATGGTAACTTTCACTTTCCACTAAACGTAGTAAACTGTCCCAAGGTAATTTATGAGAGTGTTATCAAATAAAATCTGACACTGAGTCACATTGGGAGACATTGTAGCTGGTCGTCCAAGGCTTGACCAAGGAAGTAGGTTTTAAGGAGACTTTCAATAGTGAAAAGAGAGATGAAGAGGTTTATAGCGCAAATTTCAGAGTTGAGAGCTAAAGAGCTGGCCAAATAAGGTAAAGTAAATCAGGTCTGCTGATAAGGACTGAAATGGAGGAGCACTATCACTCCTGGTGACCTCAGCTGGTCTACAATTAAACCCATGCTGTTGGTGTCACTCTGCTTCACAAAGCAACCATTCAACCAACTGAGTTAAACCAGCCCTGTTATTACATTAAAGATGTTATAGAAATACAGGTGGTAGTTGACGTTAAAATTCCTCTGATAATCTTTAATGGAGATTTTAAAGAATATATGCATTGGTGAATGCTGGAACAAAACAGAATAAATTACGCATTTGTGGAGAAACAGCCGTAAAATTTTATCCTCAGGCCAGAATGCTTGCATAGGAAACATTGATGATGAGGACAGAACACCCCTCACGCGACCATCTGTATTTTTCTTCTATGTATTTGAATGGTTGATTCTGTAACCATTCCATTTACTCCATTCCTACCGATCCAGAATTTCCAATCACACTCTTTGGAAAAGAAAACAAAGGAAAAGGCCATAGATTGCGATAGATACATTGGTATAATCGTGGCTGCCTACTGACCTGCATTGGAAATGATCACTACTTTTTGAGGCCTCAGCACATCTTAACCTTACAGACTTGTTTCAGATGTTAATCATGAATTCCATGTGATTTGCTGGATTGAGGCCTCGATTTTAAGCTTGCAGCTGCTGATGAGATTAGTTACTGATGGAAAGGGCAGAGAAACTCCTCTGGAGCCAACAAAAATAATTTGAGACTTGCTTTTAGAGAGTCTCATCAGACACATTGCATGTGGAACTGATTAGGACCTGCACTTTCAATCAAAAATGAGAATCCACATTCTGTTTCCATCATAGGATCACAATTTTTATATTATTTATAATGGACATGCAAATTGAACACCTCAAAGGAGCTCCTTTCGAAATAGTGTCAAACACTACTTTGGCGTTAATAGTGTGGTAATGTTGGCAATCCCACTCTGAGGCCATTACCTTTCGTGAAAGCTGTTGTATTGGATTCCAGTACATCCCACTTGATTACGGATATAATCAGATATATTTTTGGTTACCTCATAGATCTTAGCTCCTTAAAGGAAAATTCAATGATTCTCAAGATCCTTTACTCCCAAATCACAACAAAAGTCACTAATTTCATCAAAGCATGTGAGGCCTCCGATTTACCTGTTTATTGGAATCATGTTAACAGAAAATACTGGCCAGATTCCTGCACTTGACAAGAACCACTGTTTAAGACACAGAACGTAGAAAAATACGGCACAGGAACAGGCTCTTCAGCCCACCATGACCATGATGCTATTCTAAACTAATCCCATCTGCCTGCACATGGTCCACATCCCCCTATTCCCTGCCTGTTCATTAGTCTGTCCAAATCCCTCTTAAACTTTGCTTGTATATCTGCTTCTACCAACTCCTCTGGCAGAGTGTCCCAGGCACCTACCACTCGCTGTGTAAAAACCTTCCTCATACATCTCCCTTAAACTTTCCCACTCACCTATGCCACCTTGTATTTGACATTTCCACCCTGGTAATAAAAGACTCTGACTATTCACCCTATCTATGCCTCTCATTATTTTATATACCACTATCAGGTCACCCCTTAGCCTCCGATGCTCTCGTGAAAACAATCCAAGTTTGTAGAACTTCTCCTTATACCTAATACACTCCAATCCAGGTGACATCCTAGTAAACCTCTTTTGCATCCTTTCCAAAGCCTCCACATCACTCCTATAGTGCGGCGACTAGAGCTGCACACAATACTCCAAATGTAACCTAACAAAAGTTTCATACAGCTGCAACATACTTGCCAACTTTTATACTCAATGCCCCAACTGATGAAAACAAGCATGCCATATACTTTTTTTACTTACATATCCACTTGTGTTGCTACTTTCACTTGGACTCCAAGATCTCTCGAATATCAATGTTCCGAAGTGTCCTGCCATTAACATACATTTAGGGATGTCAAATGCAAGAGGAAAGTGTATCACCTCACACTCGTTTGGATTAAACTCCATCTGCCATTTCTTTGCCCAGCTTTCCAACTGATCTATATCCCCATACATCTTTTGATATTCTTCCTCACTATCCACAACTCTACCAATTTTCGTGTTGTCTGCAAACTTAATAACTAGACTACCTACATTTTCATCCAAATCATTTGTATACATTACAAACAACAGAGGTTCCAGCACTAAACATTTTGGGACACCACTGGTCACAGACCTTCAGTTCGAAAAACACCCTACCACAACCACATTTTGTCTCGAGTGACCAATTTTGTTTCCAATTTGTCAACTTACTTTGGATCCCATGTGAGTTAATCTTCTGCACCAGCTTGCCATGAGGGATCTTGTTAAATGTTTTTTGTAAAGCCCCTGTAGACAACATCCATGGTCCTACCTTCAATCATCTTCATCAATTCCTCAAAAAAGTCAATCAAGTTGGTGAGACAAGACCTCCCTGCATAAAGTTATGCTAACTATCCCAAATAAGTCCATTCTTTTCTAAATACGAGTGAATCCTTTCCTTATGAATTTTTTCTAATAATGCCCCTGCCTCTGACGTAAGGCTCATATAATTTCCTGGATCATCCCTGTTGCCCTTCTTAAATAAAGGAACAACATTGGCTATTCTCCAGTCTACTGGGATATCATCTGTAGCTAAAGAGGATACACAGTTCTTTGTAGAGGCCTCAGTAATTTTCTCCCTTGCCTCCTTCAATATCTTAAAATAGATCCCATAAAGTCCTGGGGACTGATCTATTTAATGTCTTTCAACATACCCAACATCTCATTCTTGATATCAACATACCCCTTTCCAATCTTACCATCATCTGTGTGCTTCTCCTTAGTGAATATGGATGGGAAGCATTCTTTAAGAACCTCATCCACTTCATCTGGCTCCATGCATAAATTTCCTCCTTTTTTTGAGAATCTACCCTTTCCCTAGTGTTTTGTAGTTCATGGCTGATGGTTCTACCTATGTTCCTATGATGACCAGACCATTAAATGTTCACTAGTTAAGACTCATTCTTCCCTTTGTCTTCAGGAGAAAATGACAGCTAATGTCAGACATGGTCAAAAACAGCAGAAGAAGAGTGGCCAATGTAGGAGAGGTAGTTGAACTGACCAGAGAGCAGGCAGCCAAATAATCATTGATGAATAAAGTTGAAAGGAAAGTAGTTGTGTGTCGGAAAGGTTTGGGAAGTGGAATTGTGATTAATGGGAACCTGGTGCTTTCTGTTCCCGAATGTAGTCCTTTGCATTCTGGGCAGATTGCCAGCTCCATTGTCGGTGATTCTGCAGCCCACCTCAGTGGAAGAGGAGGGATTTGAAGTCTTAAATGATTCACAGTCAAATCTTTCCTCCACACTCTCCAACAAGTACAGATCGAGTCACATCAGTGGCCATGCAATTGTGGTTAGATTCAGGGTCACAATCTAGTGAATGCCATCACAGACATACTGGAGCAGCAGATGTTAGACTGTGATAGCCAAGGCTCCTGACTGTCAGGGGTCTACCAGATGCCGGGAGTAGACTGAACTCCAGGCTGCTGATGGGCATGGCCACAGGAATCCTACCGGAAAGTCAGCTGGCAACAAGTAATTGACTGGCTAGAGAAATAGTGACCAGTTCTCAATGCCAAAGAGCTTCTACCAACCATAATGTGATTGCCTCTCAGGTAGCTAAACAGGTTATCAGTGCCAATGTTTGACAGGAGCCATCAGACCCCAAGAAAGGAAAGAACTATCCTTCCTCTGCATTAGAAAAAGAACATTTCATCCTGAAGACTACAATTCATTTCCCTCGTCAGCCACTGTAACTGTAGCTCTTAAGTAATACATCAGAGACAACGTAAATATGAACCAATCACCCTGTGGCTCCTACAAACAAATGAAATTTACTGGATCTGGCAAACATAAAGTGAACCCTGTGGATGGGGACCATTGAAATGCCTTCCCACTCTTACCCTACGCCCATACCTCCCACTTTTTTGGGTTCCTCTGTGTGTGTGGGGGATAAGTTTTATAAAAGGATTGATTAGTGTTTTAACTAGTAGAGATGAATGCTGACGTTTCATAATTGTTTACCTGTAGCTAGAATCTATTCATTCATACCATATTATAATCATTGTACAGTACATTAACCCGGTCTGTGCTTTCTGTTAACCTAGTTTCTCTAAAAGACAGATACATTAGGGAATTTTAATTGACGAAACTTCAACCTTAAAGGCTGCCTCAACTTCTGCGTGCCAGGTTTAACCATTTATAAAAGTGAAGGTCCATGTTTCCTATTTGTCTGTAACTTAGCTGCAAAGATAACATCATTTTTCAAAAATACATACGTAGTGTTGACTAATTTAATTCCATTTTTATATTAGATTCATTTAAGAAAAGGATGATACTCTGTACATATTTCTTTGAATTTAATAGTGCAATGAAACAGCTGGAGCATGATATGCCATAGCATGTTGATTTAGTTAAACACTTCCTTGTTTGCTGTAAAATTATATTTTCCCTTGTCCTCAGAATCAACAGCTAAACCACCAAAAGTTTGGAGTTGGTAAATTCAGTTTCAAATCAGGTATAGAATGTTGAAAAGAGAGGAGAATCAATTAAATAATGAACAATAAACGACAACAATTTGCCACCTTAAGGAAAGCAAACCAGAAAGCTCTATTGGTTTATAGTGCCTGGACTTCCTCACGTACAGGGAATCACAAATCCCACACATAAGGCTTCTCCTCCCTTTCTTTTAATCTGATCTATGCTGGGCTCTTTTTAAGTAGAAATCCTTCCTGTCACAGATGTGCAGTGTCATCATGGCCACACTCTGTGATTGGTCAGGAAATCCAGAAATTGCTGTAGCTGAGATCGACAGACCCAACGAGAATCGTAATCCTTGCTTCCAATGCTCATACCCGGTGCTCCATTTACTATTCCTCTAACTTCCCAAACCCTGGCTCCAAGCAAGGTAAAAGAAACAAACCATAAAATACAAAAGCCGGGAAATTATGCTGGACCTATATTGAGAACTAGGTAAAGTATTGTGTCGACTTTACAAAATAGAAAGCGTGGAAAGTGATCCAAGGCATGTGGGTTAAAGTACGTGGACAGTTGAAGAATGGAGAACAGAGATTTGCAAGGGATGTTTACAATCATGAAGGGGTTTGTAGATGTGATAAAGTGAAATTGTTTCTATTGGGTCAATAGCTAAAGTCTTAGCATGTTTGGCAAAAGAACTGGAGACAGCATGAGGACTTTTGTTTTCACAATGAATAGTTAAGATTTGGTTGCCTTGTGGGATGATGGAAACAATTATCAGTGTTAACTTTCAAAAGGAAATTGGGTAAATGCTTGAAGGAGAGAAAATTACAGGAGACTGAGGGAGAAAGCTGGTCGTTTGTCTAATTGGATTGCTTTTCAAGGAGTTTGCACAGACTCAGTGGCCTGAATGAGCTGCACTATTATTGATCCTATTAGAATAAATAACCAAAAAAATCATGCTTTTTTTAGATCAAATAGATTCATTCTCATAAGGCAAATTCTAAATTGATTTTCAGTCAAATTCTTTGAGAAACATTGGACAGAACTTTCAATTTTACCAGAGGCTTAAATTGAATACTCTCAGATCGCTCAACTGATCGAAGTCAATAAATTAGGTAAAATTTCATAGAATCTGTAAACAAGTTTGGTATAAGATTTAACCAAATTACAATTTAATCAAATTACAGCTACTGCTCTGTAGGGGATCGTGAATCTGGTGCTATTCTGAAACATTTTGGCTGATTATATATTGAAGTAAATGCTTTTTCCTTGCATTGCAGCCTAAAATTTCACAGTGCTTATGTCTCATGAGAAGTGAAGAGAGACTAGAAATTTCCATTTCAATAAAAGAATCTTCTTGGCTTTAAAAATCAGGTAGTGAGGGTAGCATCAAGGGAATTAAACTAGCATAGAAATGGAGACGAAATTAAACCAAATTTACTGTATTGCTGCTACAGGTTGTAAGTTATAAGGAATGCAATTTTATACAAAGAGGAGGCCAAAAATGGAAGAAGCATTGCAACATTATCTTTTGAGCCTGTAATTATCAGATGTAATTATGCTTTTATACAAAATTCTAAATGCACTCCAAATAAATTCTAATGCATTTCATGCACACAATTTTGTGGACATAAATAACAATTTATAAATAAATATAAAGTTAATTCACTGTGTAAGATAAAGTTAATGATGTAGGACTATTGATGGCTGTGTATAAAGACTAATCAATGAAAAATTATTGCAAGATGCAGTTGTTCTACGTAATTTTGGAATGTTTTAAATGACATGCGTTATGTACATTGCAAGTTTTTATTGTGAAAAATAAATTCTTGAATTATGAAGTAGAAGCTTTTCTACTTGTACAAGGAAGAAAAATAAGGTTGTCTTTACAACTATAGTTTTGAATGACTGTAAAATGAGGCAAGTGAACGAAATTATGTTTCCTTGTGATATAATTTGATAATCTCTAAGAAGGCATGCCTGTAACTTTAAGATTTATAAAACGATCAAATATTAGTTGACAAAGGAAAACAAGGATTTCAGTGAAATTCCAGGTTGAATTCACCACAGATTTGGCAGGGATGTATATTCAATAAGACTGGGTAAAAGGGCCAATTTAAAAAAGTCATTCTGCATCTTATATCGGCCAATGGCCCTTGTACAGCCAGTGTATTTGTCAGCGTTACTGGCAGAGTCCACTGATGTGAACTCAAGAAAACTCCATGCCTCAGAATATCACTGTTCAGCATTTCCTTTTCGCCCTGCATTTCTTTTCATATTTACATGTGTAAAAATATTATTCACCCAGAAAATTTACAAGTAGTGTCCAGAATAGAAAAAAAAACTCATGAGATTGCATCTTTTTGATCTCAAGACACTTTGAGAAACTTTACAATCAATTAAACCCTTCTGCAATTGCCCTTGTTTTAATTTGGAAACGTGGTTGTCAATTTCTATGTAGCAAGTGCCCATAATCAGCAATGTGATAATAAAGACTTTTGTTCTTCACTGTCAGTTGAAATATTGGCCTGGACATTTTCTTTATTCATTCACATTTATGGGAATCGCTGACAAGGTTGGAATTTGATTCCCATTGCTGCCAGTCCCAAGAAAAGTTCAAGGATCTTTTGAAACCAGCTGAGAGACCAAATAGAGCCTCAGTTTAACCTTGTACCAGATACTGACATCGATGACAGTGCAGTACTCCCTCTGGCTTGTTAATTTAGATTATGGGATCAAGTGACTAACTTCCTCAAAAGGCAATTGACAAAGAATCTTTAAATATTTTTAAGGCAGAAGTAGAGAGATTCTTGATTACCGATCAGATGAAAGATTGTCATTGATGTGCAGGAATGTAGAGTTGAGGTTAAAATTAGATCAGCCATAATCTTACTGCGTGACCTAACATTTTCAAAGGGATTAACGGCCTCTTATTGTTCCTTTTTCATAAATGCTTGAAATGAGTCCTGACCCAGAGACTTCTGATTTAGGCGCAAAAGGTTTCTACTAAGCAACAATTTAACACTACCACTATCAGGTGGAATAATAATGCTTTATTCTGAATTTAGACCAAAAGATCATACATGATGGCTACTTGAAGACTTGGCAATATCAATCAGCGTCACAAAGCAAAGGTTGCTTTGTTATTAAGATACTTAAAACAACAAAGAATTGAATCAATATTCCTGCCTAATAATTGCATGACTTTTTTCAATGAATGTGGACACAGTTTTGTATAAATGAAATCATTTTTTAAAATAGAAATGAGAGAATATTACAAAGTGTATTGTTTAATCTGAACTGACGTCTCCTACCTTGTGAAAAGTAAATTCTTGAATTATGAAATAGAAGCTTTTCTACCTGCACAGGGTCTTTACAACTACAGTTTTGAATGACTGTAAGATGAGGCAATTGAGTGAAATTATGTTTCCTTGTGATATAATTTGATAATCTCCAACTGGAAATTTCAAACTGGAAACCTGAATCAATTTAAGGGCAAAATTGTTCAAAAAAAAGAAATATGGTGTGAGATTTCATCAGCTCATTGTAGACAGACTGGTAAGTGAGAGAGGCAGGAGTTGATAATGAAATAGGCTGGGAGGGGCAACACAATGTGTTCACGCCACCACTGGATATTCCTGGCATTGGGAATGGTACTGACTGAAGGTGAGTGGTTACTTAAACAATGACTAGAACTGTGGTCAGCTATTTTACCAGCTGTTGACATTTTTGTAATGTCAGAGCGGCCAGCGACTGTATGGAGATTCTCCCATGTGTACTGAGACAGAATCCCTGTTGCTTGGGCTCAGGTTTCCTGAGGATCCATTTCCTGAAAAGGGACCCCTGGCATTGATTGTTGCCCATGCATCTCTCACACTGCTAACTGCAGATGTTACTTTTTTTCTTCTGCCAGAGCTTCCCTTGCCCCATCTGAGAAATAGATGTTTGCACTCCCCTGTGAAGATGCCTCAATTTGGAGGTGCCCTCTCTTTCTCCTTTCAGTCTCAGCAGTGATCAGCTTTACTGGTGACAATGTCAGCAGCAAGAGCAGCCCTCTCGTCAGCCTGAGATCTTGGAAAGACAGGCTGCCCTCCTAATTTAGACAGCAATCTCAGCAGCAAGGAAGATTGCCGCTGGTTCTTTCTAGCTTATTCCTTTCTCTAAGTCTGAAGATGCAGAGTCTAAAGCCTGCTCTAGATAGTCCTCAGATGAATATCCAGAGCACCAGTTAGAATTCTAGCTAATGCTCAATTGACTGCTTAAGTCAAGTGAGGATGGTCTCCTTTTTTGGGGTCAGTTAATTTGATTGGCTGCAATGTGATGCAGACTGATGCCAATGGTATGAATTCAATCCTTTTAGTAGTTGTGATAATTCATGAAGACCTTGTTTCCTCACCCTGCCACATGTTTGCAAAGTGATGCCTTTCAAGCAATGACTAGCCAAATTGTCTATCCCTGATAGAGACAGAGATGTCAATGGTCCTTTGGGACTATGGGTAGATAATGATGGACATCCATGATTCCTGTCTATTTAGAAGTTATAGAAGTTTACAACCCACCCTCCTGTTGAGAATTAACTGCCCTTTTGCCCAGTAGAAAGCTAGTTACGGCGATGGAAGGAATATTCATTGTACAGGGATGATAGTCAGCCCATAAATCCTTCCATTAGTTCATGTTCCTCACAAAGGGGAAAGTGTAAAAAGTCTAATTGATATTAAGCCAATGGATGTGAGTTAAGAAAGTTAACTGGCCAGCTGCCACAGAATTCTGTTATGGCCCTGCCGACCACCTCCACACCCTTCCCTGATCCCTCTACCACTGCCACCCATCCCATTCAAGATCTGGGATCTTACTGCAAAATTCAACTCTTTGTCATCCATCCTGATATGCCCTTTTGTGGCTCAGAGTCAAATTTCATCTGAAAGTGCCCCTGTAAAATACCTTGAGACACTTCAGCACATGCATTTGACTGTATAATTGCTAGTTGTTGCTAAAATAGAGAGGAATTCAAGCAAGCCTGGATGGAAATCACAGAGGTCAGTAGCCAAAGGGTTGTCTTTCGATCTTCCGTTCTGTCAACAAGCCAATGATTTTATGCAGTCTGTAAGAAGACTGCATGGCATATTAATTCCATCTGGGGCATTCAATAAGCAGTGGTTGACCGCACAGTTGGGAGAATGGTAATATCTACCCAGTCAGGGATCAGGTAGCAGCATTGACTGCTCAGACTCAGCAGTCTTACAGTGAATAACTCTTGCACTGTTTCTTCTAAGTGGTCACGTATTCAAAAGGCATTTGGCACAACCACGGATAGTCAGGCTACCTGCAATCTGCCTGGGTCAACAGAATGAATTTTCTTAATTGTGACAAGTAAAATTTAATATTGACAAGTGCAAGGTGGTGTACATGGGAAGAAGAACTGCGCAACGTAATGACTTTGAATTATTTTAAAGTTCTGACTGTATAAGATCCCAAGGTATTTGTAGCCTGTTCTATGTATAAGGTCAATGAAGCCACAATGCCAAATTACTACGTATATTAAAAATAACTGAAAACCAGCAGGAGTTAGAAATGTAGAAACATAGAAAATAGGTGCAGGAGTAGGCCATTCGGCCCTTCGAGCCTGCACCACCATTCAATATGATTATAGCTGATCATACAATCTCAGTATCCCATTCCCACCCTCTCCCCAATACCCCTTGACCCCTTTAGCTGCAAGGGCCATGTCCTTCTTGAATATATCTAATGAACTGGCACCAACAGCTTCCTGTGGGAGAGAATTACACAGGTTCACAAGTCTTTGAGTGAAGAAGTTCTTCATCATCTCAGTCCTGAATGGCCTATCCCTTATTCTTAGGTCGTGACCCCTTGTTCTAGACTTGCCCAACATCAGGAACATTCTTCCCACGTCTATCCTGTCCAGTCCCATTAGGATTTTTTATGTTTCTATAAGATTCCGCTTCATTCTTCTAAATTCCAGTGAATAAAACCACAGTCAATCCAATCTTTCCTCATTTATCAGTCCTGCCATTCCAGGAATCAGTCGAGTGAATCTTCAGTGGACTCCCTCAATAGGAAGAATGTCCTTCCTCAGACTGGGAGATCAAAACTGAACACAATACCCAAGGTGTGGCCTCACCAAGGCCCTGTATAACTGCAGCAAGTTGTGGCCATATTTGGATAGTGAATATGGTCTCAATCAGATAGCCAAAATACAACTGAGCAGTAAATCTGGCAAAATGTTTCAGGAATCAATAAACCAATCCAATACACCACTAATTCCTAATATCAGGGAGTTTGAATTAATTAATTTGAATTTTTTGCCCTTAAAATGAGATAATTACACAGGTTCACAACTCTTTGAGTGAAGAAGTTCTTCATCATCTCAGTCCCGAATGGCCTACCCCTTATTCTTAGGCCATGACCCCTTGAGCAGAAAAGCAGTATTGCAAGATAGTGAAAAGATTAAATAAAACGTTATTTCAAATTAAACCAAAAGCAGTAAGATCCAATATCCCAACTTAGAGCAATAAAAATGTTCAAAATTAGGAGTGATGAAACTAATTTTCTTTTTATCTTTGTGTGGCAATCTCTGCCCATGTCTCAAAAACATTAACAGCCACAACAGCTTCAGAATTGAGTATACAAGCGCTTCCAGAGGAAAAAAAAAATTGCACTTCTCTTAGATTTTTCAAAAGCTCAAAGCTGAGTTTTGGGACTTGGGTAGGAAATTTCATATCCAGCATTCAGGGGCTACTATTAACGTGGGAATTGCAGAGGAGAATGGTGATCTCTGTAGAATATGCAGACTAAGTGAACTGTCAAACTGGATGAGATTTTACGACAAAACTAAAATGCTAGAACTAAATTAGCTAAAGTGAATGTTGATCACTTGGAAGATGAGACTGTGGAGTTAATAGTGGGGAGCAGAAATAGTGGAGTCACTAAATCAATATTTTGCTTCAGTTTTCACAGTGGAGGACACAGGTACCATCCTAATAGTAACAGGTAATGCAGAGGTGAGAGAAAGGGAGGAACCGACAACAAATATCATCAAAAGGGAAAAAATACTGAGCAAATTATTGGAGTTGACAGCACACAAGTCCCCAAAGTGTGATAGCCTACATCTTAGGATCTCAAAGGAACTGGCAGCAGAGATAATATGGATCCATTGGTTTCAGTATTCCAAAATTACCTGGATACAGGAAAGGTTTCAATGGATTGGAAAAATGCTAATATAACACCATTACTCAAAAAGAGAGGCAGAAAGTAGGAAACTACAGACCAGTTAGTTTAGAATTGTTAGTATCCATTATTAAGACAGTAATAACCTGACATTTGGTAAGCCAAAATACAATCCATTAAAGTCAGCATGATTTTATGAGGGCTAAATCATGTTTGATCAATTTGCTATAGTTCTTTGAAGATCCACCAAGCAATATGGATAATGGCAATCCTGTAGATGTGGTATATCTGGACTCCAGAAGGCATTTGATAAGGTATTGCACAAAAACTTAAAACAAAAGGTAAGATCACATGGGGTTAGGGGTAACTTATTAGTTTGGATAGAGGATTTGCTAAGCAGAAAATGGGTCTTTTTCTGGGTGAAAAGATGTAATTATAGGAGTGCCACAAGGTTTGGTCTTGAACAGATCCAAATGGAGAAGTATCTATCATGAAGGAATCTTAACATTTGAGCAAGAAAAGAGTTAGATAAATTACAGGCCAAGCCCATTCATCCTAAAGAGAGCTGCTTCACTCAGCTCTCCAAAAGTAACTTCTGCAGTTGGATCTGCAGCTCAAAATTTGACTGAATATCACATATCACCATTGTATGTTATCAAACTCTGCTGGCTTGGAATACTGTCGCATGTGAGTACAGTCATTTTGCATTATTCACTGTACTGCTCAGTTTTGTGGTTGCACAAAAGTTCAATGTTTTCACAGTTAATATTGTGTCAATCTGAAGGTAAACAGCCTCCTGTTATGGTGGTGTCATCCAAACATTTTCACTCACCAGATCAAGGGAAACTGGTGAGCTTATGTAACAAATGTACAAGGTATTTACCTCTGCTTCACCCACAGTATTAAGCTGCAGTAACAGGAGAAACTATGATAGCCATCTAACATTAAAGCACTTTTGATTACAGAAATTTGAGGCACTTAATTCATTTGATCATTTGCTTAACTGATACCAATGGTTGACCAGATAAACATTTCCTCAGCAAATGCTATTTTCCGCCACATCAAAAATGCCAATATATGGCTGAAGTTTGCAAGGTTGCTGCTATGCTCAAGAACGATACTTGTTTAGGTGATAGAGATGAGGAACCTGTTGGAATCAGCTGCACTCCAAAGTTCATCAAACAGATTATTAAATATTTTGTTCAAATAACATGTTATCAGAGTGACTATTTGCAGTGAAAACACTGACAACATAATCTGTGATAGCACTACTATGAGACTCGGCATCCCAGTCAATTTGCCGAGCCTAATGTCTTCTGCTATTTGGTGACCCCAACACTTATGCTTATAGACCTCAAGATTCCTGTAGTCTGTGCAGACTGAGACTATTGCACTTTCTTAAGAAGTTAAACAATCTAGTCAGGGGATTCAATTGATATGATTCTATCGGATGACCTTGCAGACTTCACAATATTTGCAGCTGAGCCAGCCTCTCTTCCTTCAGGACCAAAGTGTGCCAAACTACCCAAAGCTTGGTCTCCACCTAAAATTTTGACAAATGTTGCTGACAAGATTTACGTTGCCAAACTCTCCCAAGATCTTTTTAAGGTGATTGGAGGATGGTATAGGGGAGATGTCAGAGGTAGGTTCTTCACACAGAGAGTGGTGGGCGTGTGGAATGCGCTGCCAGCAATGGTAGTGGACTTAGATACTTTAGAGACTTTTAAACAACACTTGGATAGGCACAAGGAGAATAGTAAAATGTAGGGTATGCAGGGTAGATTGATCTGAGTAGGATAATAGGTTGGCATAACATCATGGGCCGAAGGGCCTGTACTGTGCTGTGCTGTACTGTTCTATGTTCTATGTTCTAACTGTGAGTCCTGTCTTGCGTTGAGAATTTAATCCCAAGAAATCAAGATTCCCAGCTTTTTCAGGAAGGAATTACATAACACTTAGCTAGCAATATAAATATAAACACCATCAGCTGTTCTCAGAATGTGTTCTCGCAGATTCAGGTCACGCCCATCCTCAGAACACCCATTCTCAGTTCCACATGTTCCTTTAAGCGGACAATGATATCTTTGATCCAGAATGAGTTGGACACAATGGCAAAACTAATGTCGACATTGGACCTTTACAATTTCCACTCGGCATGTCAGAGACAAATTTGTTGTGTTGCAACAACCAAAAAATTATGAAGGTGAAGTGTAAGATTATAATAATACCGCCATTGCTTTAGTTATTATGTGACTTGAAATTAACATTCTATGATTTTGCATAGGCTATCTTTTTAATTAGCTTGGTTTGAGTGTCAGCTGGTGAGAAACTAAACAGGGCAGCTGATGTGAAGAATTGTCTTGCTGGCTTAAATTGTTTTAAAGGTGCCAAAGGTCTGGGTTAAGGAATAGTGTATGTTTAATTGCATAGGTGCAATTCAAAATTTGTTTTTCAGCTTTAGAGAATGAAGTAAAACGTTTCAACTTAGCAGCTTGACTGAGCACGATATCTTTATGATATGAGTATGATGTCTTTAAATAAGCATTATGTATGTTGAAAAGTTTTTAGTTTGCTAGCTGACTTGATTGAATTAAATGTACTTATGGAACTATATAAATATGTTTTAACAATGACATTCTCAATCTCTGCTGGAAATATTAGTTATTAATCAATGCTGTAATAGATGAACAGGTCATAGGTAGCTATCATACTTGTGCTGGTTTCCAGATCATCACATACACAGCTATCCGCAGTTTATAATCAACCTTTCAGAGGTGTTTGATCGTTTGTTTACTGCGACATCATCAAGCATGAGCAACAATTCATTTTGGTTTTATGTCTTTGTATCACTTCTTACACAGCTGCTGCATTTTGTCAATGAGTGCTATGATATCTTTAGGGATGCTCTTCTCTGGCTGTGCACTAGGTTTCATCCACTGTGTGGTTCCCAAGCTGTCATATGGACTGATGCTATTCCTGGTTTTTCCACCCTGGCAGGAGACAAGCTATTTCTTCCAATGAACTTGGGGGATTGCAGAGCCCCCAGAGAAAGCAGGACTGGAACTGCAGGGCCAGCTTCACTGCTACAAACTGAATGGAGACTGTGTCATAACTTTGATCCTGTCTAGTGAAATTGAACTACTTGAGTCATGCCTCAATTCTGGAGATCTTTCTATGAGAAAATTGCGAGCACAAAGTGAATACTATTTGCAAATTCCCCTGTTCAATGACAGGGTTATTGAGACTCAATGTCAGCTCCACCAAGTCAATCACCCACATAGACAGAATTCCTGGGAGAATTTGAGGAATAGAAAAAGGATAAAAAAAACAGTCTGTCATAAAATATTATCGTTGTCTGGCTGCTGAAGACCTTTGCCACATCACCATTTGGCATTTCTTTTGCTACTGTTCATCTTGAATTAAAGTTCAATGTTTTCACTTAAACACTGTTACTATTATGATCCAGTTCATGCGTCAACCTGAAGATGAACACAGCCTAAGGGCATATGAAAGGATTCTAACCAGACCACTAATCTAACATGAGCTCCTTATCAGTAAAATGATTAACTCTTTTATTGCACATTCACAATGCTACACTTGAAAGCAATGGGGGTTAGAGAATTGGGATCACTCAATTGTAAACTCATTTCCAAAAGTGTGAATGGGTCATCCTGCTGGCAACACAGAATCAGAAATTTAATAGTATTATGTACAGATCCTAATGGAGGATGTAGAAATAAATAATGGCTCAGAATTCAAAAAGGTTGAAACTTACTCGTGTATATTGAGAGAACTTTTCCATAAGGTTATACAACATAGCAGCAGAGCCAAGCCATTTAGTCCATCGAGTCTGCTCCACCATTCGATCATGGCTGATATGTTTCTCAACCCCATTCTCCTGCCTTCTCCCAATAACTTTGATTCCATTACTAATCAAGAACCTATCTATCTCTGCCTTAGACACCCAAATTTCCACAAGCTGGGTTGTATTTAATGATGGTGACATGGGGCTTTACCCGCCAATGTAAACACTGCATCACCTCTTTTGGGGAAGGCTTGCAAAGTAAATGTCACGCAGACAGGCAGACGTTTGCTAGGATTATGGATCAGAGGTCAGCAGCTCTACTGAATTGCTGCATCACTGGAGAGATGGGAACTGCTAATACTCACCTGAGGTCCAGTCATAACACTGAATGCGAGGCCACAGATGAGTGATAATGAGGGGTTGGGGAGGATCATAGGGGAGGGGAGAGGGGATCGGCAGCAATGGCAAGGGGCAAGCTCGCAGTGTTTCCCAATGCTGGTTCCCTCAATGAGATACTTAATGCCCCTGAATGAGGGACCCACCTCCAAGAAGACACAAACACCATGCAGGTTTGCTTGAAAGGCTTCTCACCAGAGATCAGAGTCTGCCCACTGCTGAATAATACCAGCAGCTGGATGATGACCTGAAATGAGCATTGTAGCTGACTTAAATGCTTCAATCAGCAATGGAGCAGGAAGGTGGATGTCCACATAATCAGGTGGAGGCATAGAGGCAGTCGGTTTCTGTTATGCCACTCTCCCCTTAAAGAAATGCACCTTGCTGCAAATTCTATCACTTGGCATTAAATTCTACTTGCTGTCTTTTTTGGTTCCCATATATCTGTAATAACACATAATTATGATATACTACAGTTTTTCAGAGTTTCTGACAAGGTATCTCCACGACAAAAAATCTCAGGTGCAATTCTTATGATTAACTTGTACATATTGAAAGGCTTTATATCTCAGTCTATTTTAAATGTTTTCGATTACATAGACACTTGCAATCATTAGTATTCATCAAGTCTTGTGCAACAATGCATGTTGTATTCTTCTTTTTAACACTAAAAACAAACCAGTACCTTCTGCAGTACAGCTGTAATACGTTAACATTTAAATATTCAGCAATTAATTCAATTTATTATAGCTTTATAAGGACAGCTGGAGGTAATTACCTCAGCTTTGATAATGTATTCTCCTGAGTCTTTACCATTGCTGCTGAGCAGAGCTACCCAGCTAATGAGTTAAGTGCAAGAACTCTAGTCTGCAACTTCTTTGTCCTGAGGGTCAAGTACTGAATCTTACTCAACACAGACTGAGCTAAACATTTGACGCTAAGCATTTCATACACTCTGCCAAAGACATATCTTTGGTTGTATATTGTCAAACAATGTGGAATATTCTAATAATGTTAACCTATCTTCAGAGCGTTATGGAATTCTATTAATTTCATTGCCTTTAAGAGCCCATTTTAATGTTTCCCCTTTAATAAAAAATTCAGAAATGACAAAAAAAAAAATTCTCATATCTTGAATATTTAAAAAGTTCAGATTTGAATTGAGTAGAGCACTTTAGCGAAACATGGCAGTTGACGATGGCAACAGTAATATATTGGTTTGCCTTCAAAATGCATGTATTGCGATGGGCTGGATTGCATTTGAATTTCCAATTTTGTGAGTTTTATGTGAGATTTCTGGGAAAGGAGAGAGCACAAAGGGGAATATAAAGGAGAAATGCAAACTCTCAAGTTCCCTTCCTAATGATATTTGTTTAAGGAAATTGATATCCATGATCCAGTTCTTGCTATTTATCATACAAAATATGGCTTGATGAATGTAACAGTAAATGAATAGAATCTAATTCTTTTTATATCATTACTTGAGTCTGTCACCATGGTTAGAAAGTGAATTTTAGCACTTTAAATACATTGAGTTGGCTTGTTTGCCAGAATGTGGTAGGATTGAATGCAACTTAGCCACATAGTGGTGTTAATGAACTCAGTTAAATGTTAGCTATAGTTCTGTCCAAGTCATGACATTTTGGAATCAAAGCCTTGGGTAGATTTATTACCTCCAATCCTTTTTCTTGGTATTAGTCTGTTACTGATACATAATTGGCAAGATGCTTACATGATCCTTTCAGCAGAAGATAGGATCAGTTGAAAAAAAACAGAATAGGTTTATTTCACGGTACTTGAGATTTAGTTACATTACATCTGTGATACAGGAAAGTAAGAAATCAGGTTATGTTAAATGTTAATGGGGAGATGATGGCCTCGTGGTATTATCGCTAGAGATTATCCAGAGACCCAGATAGTGTTCTGGGGACCCAGGTTCGAATCCCGTCATGGCAGATGGTGGAATTTGAATTCAGTAAAAATATTTGGAATTAAGAACCTAATGATGACCGTGAATCCATTGTCGATTGTTGGAAAAACCCATCTGAGTCACTAATGTCCTTTAGGGAAGGAAACTGCCATCCTTACCTGGTCTGGCCTACATGTGAATCCAGAACCACAGCAATGTGGTTGACTCTTCACTGCCCTCTGGTCAATTAGGGATGGACAATAAATGCTGCCTAGCCAGCAACGTCCTCATCCCGTGAATGAATAAAGAAAAAAAAATAGACATTACTGCTGTTGAAACATTCTTGTGCTCACAGGCAGACTGACTAGTTCCTTCCAGGAACAATCCTTCATATTCTGATGGATGAAGCTTACCTCAGGATGTCAGTTAACCCTTTCAGGTACTCCCTATCTTTACAATGTCTCTCTCCAAGCTTGTTTCTTGTTTTTAAGTTCTTTCTGCAGTTATTTCCAATAAGTAAAGTAGGTTTACCACTACCCCATCATTTCCAAGACTCTGATTTTATATAACATAAAAACAGAAAATTCTGAAGAACCCCAGCACGTCTGTCAGCGTCTGTGATGCAATGTTCCCTTTTTGAAACTGATATGATTTATTTGGTTCCAAAGGAGAAATGGCAGATGTGTAAATAATATAAATAGTTTAGGAAGCTGCCAGTTTGACAGAAGAGAGAACTTGGGGGGAAGATATAGAATAAAGAGTTGACTATAATTTTCCCCTGAAATAGCTATTGAGTGTGTGCCAAAGGAGAGTCTGTCGTAATGATGTTAAATCATATGGAACTGGAACCAGGGTATGTAAGCTTCCAGAAAGTTGTCTTTTTGTACTTTCCCTTGTGTATCATAATGTTTGATAAAGCCTGTTAATGTTTGTGCACCTGAGTGTAAATCTGATCTTATTGCAGCAAGGTCAATGATCCTCGTACTAGGTCCCCCATTGAAACCTGATCACTGAATCCAAGAACTATCTCATCCTCCTCCAGTCTCCTGACATCCAAACTAAACATTTACAGAGTCATAGAGTCATAGAGTTATGCAAAATGGAAACAGTCCATGCTGAACATAATCCCAAAATAAACTATTCCCACCTGCCTGTTCCTCCTGGCCCATATCCCTCCAAACCTTTCCTATTGATGTGCTTATCCAAATGTCATTTAAACATTGCAATTGTACCCACATCCCCCACTTCCTCAGGAAGTTCATTCCTCACATGAACAAACTCGCTTGTAAAAAAAAATGCTCCTCTCATCTTAAAAATGTCCTCCATCCTAGGGAAAAGACAACTACCATTAACCCTATCTATACACCTCATTATTTTATTAACATCTTTCAGGTTGCCTCTTGGCCTCCTATGCTCCATTGAAAAAAAGTCCCACCTATCCAACCTTTCTTTCTAACTCAAACTTTCCATACCTGGCAACTTTCTGGTAAATCTGTTCTGAACCCTCTCCAGCTTAATAATAACCTTTCTATTATTTGGATATTGAAGCAGTAATCTATGCGGAATTCTACATCGGTGCTATCTATATTATGACCAAGTCCCAAATTCTGGGGCTTTTCAACACTTGCCACTTGAGCAAGATATATTCATACTGTAGAGGTAATGCAAACGAAAATAGCCATAATCCAATTTCTTAACTTAATTTGATTTGACTTATTATTGTCACATGTATCTAGGTACAGTGAAAAGTTTTGGTTTCTGTGCAGTACAGGCAGATCATACCATAGAAAGTGCATTAGGGTAATAGAACAGAGCAAAGAATATAATGGGATGGCTGCAGAGAAGGTGCATAAAGAGTGAGATCAACATTAAATTTAAAATTTCACAGGTCCATTCAGAAGTCTAATAACAGTGGGGAAGAAACTGTTCTTGAATGTGTTGGAGCGTGTGTTTAAGCTTTGTATCGTTTGCCCAACAGAAGAGGTTGGAAGAGATTATGAGAGTGTCGAAATGAGTGTCAGATGTGACTGTTCATGTGTGGAAGTTACAAATTTCATATTTGAAAGAAAGGATAAATTTATTTTATAAAATTACTGAGCACATATGTTATACAAGGTGTATTAAAATAAATAGGCTATTTCTTTTTCAACATATTTTTCCTCCCTGGTTGATATGTTCCAGCTTTTATTAGCAGGTGGAATGTACAAAATGAGTTGGTACTTGAGACTCTCAGGTTTAGGTTTTTTTAATTTGTACTTGAATTAAACAGAAATTGGTCAGAAGGAAAATAATTTACAATCCCTGTCTAAAGTATGTAACTTTTGACTTCTCACTATTATTACAAATTAAAAAGTGCAATTTTATAACAAATTATGCATTCAAGTATCCAGAAGTGGATAATTCCTGCTATTACTCACAGTTCACGATAAAGAATAAATGTGGCATATGAGTCTTTAGCATGAGTTAAATAGCTTGTCCCAGTTATCTAACAAATAATGTCTAAAAATTTGTGGCTATAATGAATTGTTGAATAATGTACTCGCATGTGTTGTATATATTGATGTATAAGTCAAATTTTTGAGGCCAATTTGTTTTCAGCAGCAGGAAAGTCGGTCAACATTTACATGGGTAATGTGTTTGAGGAACTTACTTTCAACTACAACATCCCACATGAAATATTTAACATGGTCCCCAAAAACATTGACAAGATAATGGGGGAAATGATGCCCACACCAGCTTTAATGAGCTCCTTTTGACCTTTTATGAAGGAGTCTCCCCCAATCTTGACACCCCATGAGGATGCGCAGCATTGACTTGGTCTCAGGTTTCACTGCTCCTCAATGGTCACTCGAGAGAAGAAAACAGAAGTGCCCTGCCATTAGGAAATGTCACATCGACAGTTCTTAGCCCTTGATCTAAGAGGTAGAAAAATTGAACTGAGTCGGCATACACAGGGCCCAATTGGCAAAGCCTTCTCTTCCCTTGCAATGAATACTGAGGACGATGACAGAGGGACAGAACATGTGGGGGGTCATTTTTTTAATGTTTACTTTGGAAATTGGCCCTTGTATCCTCTGTGTTGTCTGTTTACTCTTTTCCAATTTGTCAGGTTTTCTTCCAAAAACCAAAAGCCATTTGCATTCTTCCTGTCATAATTGACAACTAGGAATTGGAAGAAACATGGTAACTATGACTTTTTAGTAAATAAGGAATTCAGGTTTTTCTCATGTGACTGTAGAGATTATACTTAGATACTGAAATGTTTGAGCTTTTGACCCTGAAAATGTACATTCACTTGAGGTATGTTATGGGAGGTTCAGCCATAATTCATCCAATTGGAAGTTTTATATGAAAGTGATATCTATACAAGTACATACAATAAATTGAATTCATGCAGCAAAATGTGCACTTTGCATTAAGTAACATCAATTGACAGAATTTGTATTATTAACCTTTCCAATTAAAGAAGTGAATATTAGCACCATTGGTGGGTAGCTCAAGTTGGGAATTTTCTCACCTTTCATACCTTTCTATGGAGGAAAAATAGCATTGAATGAACGTGATTTTCATTCACGGGTTTGGGTTGGGAGAAGAGATCTGATCAGGGTAGCCATTATCTAGGATGTACCTCAAGGCTACACAGTAAACAAATGGATTGGGCTCTATTTCCTAGACTATTGATAAGGCCAATCTTATAGTGCGTAGAATTGTTTAAATCCCAATGTGTACACTGACCACTGAAGGTAGCTTTGCAGCAGACAGTGATGGGTAAGTCCCTGGCTGATTTCTTCACTAGGACATTTAGGAAGGGGAGCTCATGTGACTGTTCCATTTCAAACATGGAAATGAACGCAAGATGGAGACATGTAAGGAAATTATTTTTGGACTGAATGGTCTGTTTCTGTGCTGTATGATTCTATGCAACAATGGTTTCAAATACAGCAAATGTTTCAGCAACATATCAAAAATATACAAGGGGATGTGCTTAGGTGTCATTCTATTGAAGACACATTCACATTGAAATCAATAAGGATATTTGTGAGGCCTTGGCCTAGCAGGATGTCATGGCACCAACACAAATGTTCATTTTCTCCTTAAACTGGAATTCTTGTAAAATAGCCTGATGAGTTCAAGATGAAAACCTTTATTAAAATGTACACTTTTTAGTAATGGTAAAATTTTATCCATTGATTGATCATTAACAACCAGTTTGGACTACTGATTTACCTGCATATGTAATGAATGGTAGATCTGACCAAATTAATTGCTTTTCAATGAAATTCTGCATTAATTTATATGATAATAAGCAGGCCATAATATTTTACAGCTGTCTTTCAGTAGAATAGATTCATTGTTGAATTCCAACACAAACTATGTTTCAAAATTTGCCAGTTTGCTTTGCTGCAGACTTCACTTGATGAAGGTTGACCCCATCAAAAAAGGGACTTGTTTAATTCTCTGGGTACATGTTATTAACACTGTTACCATTAATTAGTGTTACCGTTATGAACTATGGGGATAATGCTGTTAAGAGCTGTACTAACATTGCTCTGCTTCTCATTATTCAGGAATTTGAAACACGACAGAATTTTCAAGCTAAACCAATTTGCAAGGATTCAGAGTTAACGATTTGTGCTTTCGTGCAGACCAGGACATGCAAGTAATCCAACAACAAGATAAATTACTTGAGAAGTGCATAAATTCGTTTCTATACTGATGACTATTCCAACTTGAGTCCAAATAATACTACTTCCCTCCTTTTTCTCCATACTCCTTCAAATTTTTCCCTACAAGTACTGAAACAATATCCTTTTGAAAGTTAGTACTGACTTTGCTTCCAGTATTCGTCATTCTTACACAACTGATTCTCCCTCTTCTCTTACGGAGAGAAAAGGCAGCATCCAACAAACTTCTGCAAAGACGCTAGCACAGGAGATCCTCTGCACCACCTCCACTCAACCCTCAGAGAATGCACTATGCAGGCTTTCACTTCACCCTCCACCAGATCAGAGGCTGACATCTCAGTGAGTACCCTTTCTAGATTAGGCTCGGGGACACAGTATGGTGAACACAGCATGGACACCCTTTGCAGCTGATTAAAGATTAAACACCCCAGGACACTGGCACTCAGAGACCATGCACCTGCTCAGCCCCAGGCAGAAGGCAATCCTGTTGACTTGTTCATTAATGATTTCATCACAACATCGAGACAAACTCAGTAACAGCAAGAAGCTTTGTCAAAAGCAGTCAATAAGTTGAATTAAAGGATGGAGATAGTCCACCAATGTTATTATTACCATGCTGCCTCTGGCATGCATGTGTCTGACTGTTCCACAGAGAAATGTTGGTGTTTGTCATGAAGTCTAGCACAGTCAGCCTGATATGTACACAGACATATACTCCATCACCCCAACCATGCTCAGCATTAATGGAAGTGGCAGATAAGGCATCTCAACTTCACTCCAGATGTCCCTTTCTCTCAGCAAGACAGTGTGGTGCCAACAGACACCAATACAGAGGGAGAAGCACATACAGGATCCCCAGAAACATCATCTCAAGACACTACTGAGATGCCTTCCACTCCACCTCCCAGCTGCCTGTGCCCTCGAAGCTGCAGATGTTCAACTGAACCAGCATCTGAACAGGCCATTCTCAGTAGTTATAGACTGTCCATGCCCCAAATGGCCCTGAGGATGATAGCCCAAGTTCTCCAGGCCAGCAGGACCTCAGCATGCTCAACCCGTGGATGTTAGATACAGTGAGAGGGAAAGGAAGAAGGAAAATGTGCTGAGGGCAGCTGGGTAACACATAATTATAAATAACTTTTCGTTTTTGTAAATATGCCCTCATTTGCTCTCTTAAAATGCCTGCTCTAGTCTGCAATAAAATGTATATAGCACAGCCAACTAATTCCGTGCTAAATTGGAGAGTGCAAGTGTGCCAGTAAAATAACATGATAGCTTGACCTCCTCAAAGAAAAGGAACCTTTATTCATCACAGATTATTTCTTTGCAATTGTGGCAGCTGAAAATCATTGTTTTCCAGTTCTATCTATGAAATGTGTTTTGGGCGTGAGAAGCTGATAATCATAGAATCATAGAATCCCTACAGTGTGGAAACAGGCCCTTCGGCCCAACGAGTCCACACGGAACCTAGGAGCATCCCACCCAGGCCCATCCCCCTATAACCCACCTAATCTACACCTCCCTGAACACTACGGGTAATTTAGCATGGCCAATCCACCTAACCTGTACATCTTTGGACTGTGGGAGGAAACCGGAGCACATGGAGGAAACCCACACAGACACAGGGAGGAGATACTTTTAAGTGTGCTTGTCTGATTACATTTGCTGGGCTGACATGATAGGGGGAACCTCATGTAAAAGTCACGATTGCTCGTGAGCATAATTCTTAATGCGCACTCTTGGACAAATAATGATTTACCAATGAAGTGCAGACTGGATCCAAAAGGCTAACATTACTGAATCATTGCAGTCATTAATATTACTGTAATTGCTCCAAGCAAAGCCTCAAGTTCCAGATGTTTTGCCCCAATCTTGAACAAGCAACAAAATAACGTACTCCATTTACCTTGTGTGTGGTTTCAATAATTTTCTTTAGTTATTGTGCAGTTGACATTCAATTGGAAATGTCACGTTTTGAATTTTTTCTTGTGAGTGAGTTCAATCTCACCTGAGGGTTAGATTGTTAGCTCCATTGTTCATGGTTTCATTCATGTTACTCTCCCTGTGGAACCAAAGATCTTTCAGCCTCCTCCTGATTCTGTTGTACCCCATTATATAAAAATTAATTTCCCACTTTACACCCACTCGAGTTTGCAAATTCTACCCCCACTCATCGAGTTCTCCATTCCTTCTGATGATCTACGATTTAAGATTTGATTTTATTGTCACATGTAGTCGCGGGCAGGAATATAAGAGTGGAGTGAAAAGTATACAAAGCCGCATTTCTCCTTAGCACACAAAATTCAGGGTTAAAAACTGAAGCAGAAATAGAAGAAACAGCCAAACGAAAAAGAAACGTCTAGATCACTACCCTGCTTCTGCCATGAATCCTCACTGCCAGAAAAACAACTTCACAAAGTCCATCCCTCAGTCTGTGAACATAAGAGATCCCAACCTTCAATGTTAAACCGTCCCTTCTCACTTTCATCATTCCCTCAGTGACCCAGTGCAATGAAGCCCATCCTCAGACTTGAATTGCTCTCCAATGACTCGGTGGACTGCCTCTTGATAAGACCCTGATGATTATTGAGCAAACCAACAGGAATAATTGTAGTCCGTCCCAATGGTCTGACTTGCAGGAGCGCCCTGACATTGCACAACATGGTCCCTAGACTGATGTCTCCACAGCACTCCAACTAACCTACGTGCAATTCTCAGATTGGTTGCATTTGACTTTCAGTATTGACTGTGGTCCAAATCCTGGACTGGAAGATGCCCAGTCTCTGAGAGAACCAAGCGCCTGACAGACCATGAATGTCCATCTGGAATGGAATTGGACAAATCCCTCGACTCAGTGTGCCTGTATGCCCTGACTGATTGTAGTTGCCCTTTACCCCACTAAGGATACAGCGCCTTTGAGTTTCACACATGGCTATTTGCTTGAAGTACATATAATGTATTTGTGCGTAAGCTGCTGGCAAATGCTGCTGGTTTGATGTTGATGTAGCCCAGGGCAGCAGGCACACACATGGGGGGATGAAGGGCCTGCTCCTGTGCTATACTGTTCTCTGTTCTAACCTGCCCTGCCGCATTGACTGTTCAGTGCTCCCACTGTGGCAAGCTGCCTGTGCCTCTGCCCCAAATAAACAGTGCAGAGGCTGGCAGCCTTCAGATAAGTACAAAGTGAGTGAATGCTGATAAAGCAAGCTAGGAGTGAAATGCCGCTGTAGATGCATGAGACGAGAGTTTGTCTCTGTCTGCAAAGCGACCTGGCAGAAACATGCATATCACAGGTGTGAAACAGCTACAAAGTCCAGTTTTGAAAGGGTGAAGTGGTCTGGGAGTGGGTCCAATGCAGTGAGGTTGGTGGGAGACCTGTACAGATGAAGAGTCAAAGAGGATGATTCCATGGAGCATGTTGGAACATTGAGTTGTATACACACTCAGCTGAAGGCTGAGCTGAGTACCTGTTGAGCTGCAGCCACCAGGTACCTGCTTTGTCAGGAATATGTGTCATCCCACCTCAAGGAGGGGACAATAGGACATACTATATAAATAAGGCAATAAAATAAAACAAGTAACTGTGGATCCCGGAGATCCAAAACAAAAACAGTACTTGATAGAGAAACTCAACAGGCCGGCAATTTATGTGGTGATCAAAACAAGTGAATGTTTCAAGCTCAATGATCTTGATCAGAACCAATAAAGGTCTGCATGAATGGTAACTGGACTCGAAACATCTGCTTTTCTCTCCACAGATGTTACCAGACCTGCTGAGTTTCTTCAACAATTTCTGTTTTAGTTATAAATGAGGGAAGTTAGAAGGGTAAACTGAGGTCTGATCATAGTCTTCACGGTAGTAATGGGAAAATGCAGGGTAGATAATGATATACTGTTTCCACTCTTTAAAGATTCTAAAATTATGAGGCATAGTCTGAGAATTTGTGCCAGTTCATTCAGGACAGATGTTAGGAAGCGCTTCTACACACAAAGGGCGCGAGATGTTTGAAACTCTCTTCCAGAAGCGACATCCTCGATCAGTTGTTAATTTGAAATCTGAGATAGTTAAATTTTTGTTAAGAAAAAGCATTAAAGGATATGGGCAAAAGGCAGGTATATGCTGTTCAGCTACAAATTGGCGATGATCTCATTGATTGGCAGAACAAGCTCAAAGGGCTGAATGGCCTATTCCTGTTCCTATGTAAGTTGGTGTAAGAATGAATTCCAAATTCATGGTAAGAATGTAGTCAGGGATTAATGATGAGATTCTGAATTTTCCATTTAAAGCTTCAGGGGAAATTCACAAAACTTTTTTCTCCACTTTAAGATTCTGAATTTTCATTCTTGCTCTCAGCAAGGCATCATACATTTCTGGTCCCTCTTGTTTGAGTTCAGTATTTGTGATTAACACTGTGCCTCATACTTAGACCTGCAATTAACCAAAGTTACTTTTCTATGCACCGTGCATATGCGCACATCCAATTCTGGCTTTGTCTGCCTGTTCATTTCTTCCTGTCTTTTTCCTACTATTCGTGAACTACTCTTTATTCTGAAGTTTTCATCAGCTAGTCCTCTGTGCTGTTTGCATCTCCTCTCTAATGGTCTAATCTTAGTGACTCATCCCTTTCATTATTAGTTTACACGTTGCTTCCCATCAGGCCATTGGTCCTAGACCTGTCACAGTACAACTCTTCCACATCATACAGTTCCCTCCAGCTCAGACCTGGTCCCAATGCATCAATAATCTACAGCCCTTCCTTCAGTATCATTCATCATGCTGCTTATTAACCTGGTTTATGTCAGAGCCACTATAGTCATGAACACATTACACTAATCAATGCCCTTTGTAGGATTGATCTTTCCCTTAGAGCCTAATACTCTATCTGTAGGAGTACTGTTGTCATTAGTTCCAACATGGACAAGGAATTTTGGCTTTTCTCCTCCCCATTGTACAATGTCTACAATCAAACTTGTTTAAAATAACTAATTAATGGATGAATCAAAGTTTTTAATGAATATTGGGCACTTCGCCAGCACTGAATATTTTTATGAGAAAAGACTCACTGATTGGCAAGAAATATATAATAACCATGATTAAACCACTCAGTTAAGCAAAATTATGCTGACAAAATTTCTAATTGCGCAATGCAAAGGTGCATTGGAAATATGTTTTTCTAACATTTTTGAATTTTCATTTGGCACTAAATTTAAATTAATGGCACCAAAGAAACTGGCTTTCCAGAGCTGTGACAAATGAGTTTCTGCTTCGGCCGTGAAATTACACTACAGAATAATAGATATGGTTCTTTAACATGCTTGTCTGAAGTTTAATCTGCTATTGCTTAAATTGTGACAACAGTAATTTCAGCCAAAAATGTTAAGGACTCACACCTATTACATACAAAGTAAATTCAATGCTTTCATGTTGCTGGTAACCAAAAACACAAAAAAGACAAATGAATCTCTGCTTTTTCTGACCAGGGAAAATAAGAATAAAAGCATCTTGTGTCAAAACAAGGGTCTCATCATAAAGTTTGATGAAAACAAACTAGAATTCTTTTGAGGTAACTAATTTTGTACATTTCTTCTTCACAGGCAGGCAAGCTTGTTTCCTTACAAATTACTCGAAGGTCGCTGTATTTTTCAAATAATTTTCCATGGAAAGCAGTTCAAGATTAAAATTGTTTTAATCAATTTTAATTTTAGTGATTAAATTGCATATTGTACAATGGACCATTTTGCTGTTCCTTTCTTCTGACTGTAAAATGATATGCTATATTATTATTCATGGTTGAATTTTAGCTGTTTTTACAGAGACAAATTAATCATATCACACAGTGAAATTGGATTAGCAACAGATGTTGGCTAGTTAAGTATGCTAAAAATTGTTAGGTTTCAGATTATTTCTGGACCACATAGAGAAATAAGTGATTGGACTGCGACTATATTACAAAATCACGTTAAAACATCAACTTGTTCATTAAAAATCCATCTGCTGTAAACAGGGGCACTACACTTTTAAAATAAATTGCATTCACGAGCTTAGATACCGGAATAACGCAGGTCAATTTTACCTCAGAAATTTATATGTAGAAGTTTGACCAATGAACTGAGATATAAGGAAGTATGTTGGGACTCCTAACCCCTGTGAAACTAAGTAACATCATAGAATAGTATAGCACGCAGGGAATCAATTGTGTTTGTTGCAGTACTTTGAAAAGTATTATCCAATTTTTCTCCCCATTTGAAATTTTCCTCGATTTCAAAGGAGATATTCAATTCTCGTTTTAAACTCCCTAAGGGTGTTATGATAGGATATTTTAGGATATGTGTCACAATCTGCTGTCAATCACTGCCACATCTGCACAGGATGAAATGTGGGCATCCCATAATTTGAATTCAGTCTACAGTTGCAGATGGTAGAAGATGGTGGATATACATGCACAGTCTCCCAATTAATATTGTCTGCATATAGTCTTACTTTCAAATAAATTACTTTCATTATTGTTTTACAGATCCTTGTTTTATGATGAGTTTCTTTACATTGAATAGAAGAATGCAACAATGAGGTGGGGTGATTATTTTGGACCTGTGCATTCAGCATTACAAAGCCAAAAAAAAATCTTGTTGTCTGAGTAAGTGATTTTTTTCCTAATATCTTGATATGAGGATGAAACATGGAAGAAATTTAAGAGAACTTAAGAAACCTGTAAACTGAAGGACATAGGAATACATAGGTTTGGAGATTATTTTTTCAATGATTCGAAGTTATCTAGAAATTCCACAATATTTGTACTCCATCTTTTGGAACTTGGACCAAAAGTTATCTAGATTTTTTTAAAAAATTTGAAGCCATTTATCAATTTTCACTGGAACAGCCCAGCAGGTCT
The DNA here is from genome assembly GCF_021869965.1 of Rhincodon typus. Lineage (NCBI taxonomy): Eukaryota > Metazoa > Chordata > Chondrichthyes > Orectolobiformes > Rhincodontidae > Rhincodon > Rhincodon typus. Next base: position 13,323,871 of record NC_063335.1, read on the forward strand.
GGCAACATCTGTGAAGAAAAAATCAGAGTTAACGTTTCGAGTTTGGTGACCCTTCCTCAGAAGAATCATCAGGTCTGAAACGTTAACTGATTTTTTTCTTCACGGATGCTGCCAGACCTGCTGAGCTTTTCCAGCAACTTCTGTTTTTGTTCCTGATTTACAGCATCCACAGTTGTTTTGTTTTTTATCCACTTTCACTGTCTTCCTTGACAATATTCACACATTTTCCTCTTCCTGTGAAGTGACAAATTAACTTGGATCCTCATTGTTTCCTCAGTGTCTGAAAAAGATCTTGCATTGATATAGCGTCCCTTACAATAGAGATTATATAAAAATGTATTACACCCAAAGAGTTACTTTTCTTGCAGCCACTGCTGTCACATGGAAAATGTGACAACCGATTCATACATAGCCAGGTCCCAAAATAACAAGTAAATAAATGGCCAGAAAATCTGTTTTATACTGTGGTTGAGGAGTATATATTGACCATGACACTGGGAAAGCTCCATTACTCTTCCTTAAATTGTACTGTGCCAGCATGGATATTATGCTGAAGCCTTTGAAGTCGTTCTTAAACCTACAACCTTCTGGCTTAAGAGACAACATCGCAGCTACCAAGAAGGGTCTAGGCCCGAAACGTCAGCCTCTCTGCTCCTATGATGCTGCTTGGCCTGCTGTGTTCATCCAGCCCTGCACCTTGTTGCCATCTAACAATTGATTTTCAAAGTCCCTGTTTTTATTGGAATTAATAATTAAATCCAAATGTTCATTTCCTATCCTTAGTCTGAAAGACTTGATGATCATAGGGTTGATGGCTATGTCAAATGAATTATTAAAGCTTAGTTTATGACCCTTATCGTCTTAGAATCTTGAAAATGTTGAGATCGTTTCTGAGTCTTTGTTTTCCCATTATGAATACTTTCCACACCTTGAAGTTCAGTTACATAATGACCTGTAATTAAAACAGAAAGTGCTGGAGAGCTATGGAGAATGAAACAGTGTTAATATTTTGAGCCCAAGGACTCTTACAAAGAACCCCTAATAACTTGTATTGCTTCAAGTTGCCTCTTATTTGTGTCCCTCCACTCATAGCCTCTTGGCTATAATGCAATGACCACAATTCTGCAGTACTCTTCAAGCAAGATACAAACCCACTAATTTTTACGTGGCTTATATTCCTGGCTTCTCAACCTAAAATTTTATTTGCCTTTAGTACTGTTAATGCACGTTTACTAGTATCCCCACAGCCTTCTCCTGAGTGTGATCTGCATTCTGCTACAGGTCATTTTGTATTTTCCTAAGTGTTTATTCCCCAGCCTTACCCCTTTCATTTTGTGCACATTAAACATCTGCAATGTGTCAGCACAACTCCCAATGCATTCTTAGTGTGCTTGTTCCCTGTAACTTGCAGTCCCACTACTCTCAGTAAATTTGAAAGAAACTGAAGAAAGCATCATTTCTGTTCCCATTTTCAAATCACTTGAGTAAAATACAGCAATAGTTCTGACAGTCTGGATTGTTGAGGAATCCCAGTAAATCATCTTGTTCATTTTGAGACAGCCTCCATGGGCCCACTGCTGCAATAACATGAGCGCTACACTCTTGTGAGTAAATAGTTACAGATTTCATTGAATATAAATGTATACAGAGAATGATAAGAGCAGCAAACTTTTCCAGAGCTCAACAGACTCAAGCTCCCGTTCCATGTGATCTGACATCATAATGACATTGCTCCCTTCATACTTAGTAGCTATCCTTACTGTAAGGTACAAATTCTCCTTACTCTATATCTCTCCCAAATACATTTCTGGTACTCAATTTTCTATTAACATTAACCATGATACTTAGCTGTTTACTCCACTTACCATTCACCACCTCTACCTCTTAATTCACAAGTCATTTTTCCTTCAGAGATTAATATCTTACAATGTTCTTGGCTCCTTTGGAGTACATTTAGTACATATGTGTTTACTCCTTATTTCCTCGGAAGGTGACATACTGGTGGAGTGGAATGATTGTCTCTGATGATGGTTTGTCTTTAGGCCATGAAACTTAAAAGGCTTGAAAGTAAGAATAGTAGTGACCAGTTAAGGAAAAACAGATATAAAAGACTCAAAAACTCAAATGATTTCTTGAAATAGAAGCAAAAAGAAATGGGGGGGAGAGGTTGAAATTTGAGACTAACATAGGTAAGGAATATAAAAGAGATTGCAAGAGTTTTTTTGATATCTAAAAGGTAAAAGAGAGGCAAGACCACTGTAAAATGAAGCTGGAGAAATAGTAATGGGAAACAAAAAAATGGTTGGGGAACCAAATGGTACTTTGTATAAGTTTTTACAGTGGAAGACATCAGCAGCATACCAGAACTTTCAGGGCACAGGTGAGTGTAGTGGCCATCTCTAAGGAGAAGGTCCTGGGGAAATTGAAAGGCCTGAAGATGGATAAACCACCTGGAACAGATGGACTTCACCCTAGAATTCTGAAGGAGGTAGCTGGGGAGATTGTAGAGGCATTGGTGGTGATCTTTTAGGAATCACTCAAGTCAGCAAGGTCCCAACGGACAGGAAAATAGCTAATGTAACTCCCCTGTTTATGAAGGGAGGGAGGCAGAAGGCAGGAAACTGTAAACTGGTTATCCTGACTTTTGTCATTGGTAAGATTTTAGAGTTCATTACAAAGAATGAGATTGCAGAGTACTTGGAAGTGCATGGTAAATTAGGGTTGAGTCAGCGCAACTAGGGATGATCATGCCTGACAAATCTCCTAAAACTCTTTGAGGAGGTAACTGTAATGGGTTGTATTGAGGTCAGCCGGGTAGATCTCATGAAATATAAGTCCCCCAACTGAGGCTGTTAATCTGGTCCAATCAGGGAGCCCTGGCAGACAGATATAAACAGGAGTGTCAAAGGTTCTGTTCACATAGAGAGCTGGCTCTGAGGAAGCTGGATCAGTGTCAAGGACTTCCACATGTTAAAAAAAAGGGTGATTGATGACAGGACACTAGTCTCTGTGGAATTATTTCAGTAACAAGCAAGTTAGACAAAGGAGGGCCAGTGAACACAATCTATTTGGATTTCCAGAAGGCCTTTGAGAAGGTACCACACAGGAGGTTGCTAAATAAGAGCCCGTGGTGTTAGGGGCAAGGTTCTAGCATGGATAGAGGATTGGCTGACTGGCAGAAGAAACAGGGTAGGGATAAAGGAGTCTTTTTCAGGATGGCAGCTGGTGACTAGTCGTGTTCCACAGGGGTCACTGTTAGAACCTCAACTTTTCACATGATAGGATATGTGGTCAGTAAGTTTGCGGATAACACCAAATTTGGTGGTATAGTCGACAGTGAGGAAGGTTATCTAAGATTATAAAGGAATCTAGATCGATTGGGCCAATGGGCTGAGGAGTGGCAAATGGAGTTTAGTTTAGGTAAACACGAGGTGTTGGACTTTGATAAGACAAACAAGGGCAGGACTTACACGGGTAAAGGTAGGGCCTTGGAGAATATTGTAAAACAGAGAGACATAGGGCTTCAGGTACATAGTTCATTGAAAGCTGCTTCACAGGTAGATTGGGTGGTAAAGAAGGCATTTGGCACACATGCCTTCACTGATCAGACCACTGAGTAGTGAAGTTGGGACGTTATGTTGTGATTGTACAGGACATTGGTGAGGCCGCTTCTGGAGTACTGCGTACAGCCCTGGTCACCCTGCTAAGTGTGCCCTGAGATGTTGTTTGGTGCTAAGCAACATGAACCAGCAGTGAGCTGAAGTCGCCAGGTAGCCATTCTGATTTGTCAAAAATTCTTTACATCTTGTTTGTTTGGCACATTTGGTAAGATAGGAAGTTGAATATTAATGAGTTGAGTTATGCTGTTAACAAGGTGTTTAACAAGCTATAATCCCCCTTAATTGGCAACTCACAGCTTCATGAGAAACTTGCTTCACTGCTTGCAGATGCATAAAGATGTTTTGAGTTATTCCTGACATTGAGATAGGCTTCACTGGGTTTCTCATATGATTCTGCTACAAATCTCATCTCAGCCCATGTCAGTCAGGCCCCTGTGAGATTCCATTCCGTGTCTTTTAAATTTGTGGATCCAGCTCTTGCTTGGCCTGGTGTGAAAAAAAAACCTTCCCTCAAATTTAAATATATATCTATTCAAAGTTCCCTTGTGTACTCAGTCTATTGTCATTCAAAGAAGCTAAATTAGTTTTTTCAGATGTCGTCTCCATGAAGCCTTTCCAACTCTCTTTTTAGTTTGTATTTCACTAGGTGGCTCATTATTCCCCCTTTAAGATGCCCACATACACTATACCTGCTAAAGATGGCAGCCAATGATAGAAACTTATAGTTTTGACCTATGTGTGATGTAAGCAACCTGTTGCAATCAAAGCATGAATTCAGAATAAGGGAAACATATTATTTAACACGCAAATGTTCTGCAAAAAGGACTGACCTAAACACACTGGCAAATCAATCTAGTTGCTATTGTAAAGGTTTATTTGTGATAAAACTACATGCATCATAAAATCAGACATCTGAAGAAATAGAGAGGAACGCTTCATATTTAGTGTTTACTGTCATTAGCGTCTCAGTCCGAAGTGTGATAAATGAATGGATTATAGTCTGCGTGATTTGGCACACCCCATATTCCATTGCTATCTTGAAACACTGAATGTAACGCAAGATTTTACCATTCATCTTCTTCTCTCCTTCTTGTATGTATGGGGCACACGAAGCTCAGAATCTGAAACATTCTACTTGTCTTACCTATGCAATAAACCTGCTGCACCAGTATATCTTCATTTAGTGGCAGTTTTAAAAAATGAATGTAGTGATGCTTCTTCTAGAATTCCTGTTGGGCAGAAAGAGGCCATTTGGCCCATTGAGTCTGCACTGACCCTCGAAAGAGCACCCTAACCCATCCCCAAATGGGGTGTTTACCATGGCTAACCCAGATAACCTGCACATCCCTGGACACCATAGGGCAATTTCCTTTTAGCATGGTCAATCCACCCAACCTGCGCGCCTTTGGAATGTGAAAGGAAACCCACACAGACACAGGAAGAACATGCAGACTCCACACAGTCACCCAAGGATGGAATTGAACTCAGATCCCTGGCATGATGAGGCAACAGTGCTAACTACTGTATCATTGTGCTACCCCAGACTCAACTAGCTATAAAAGAAGAGTTAGCAGAATTTTCTGGAAGAATATTTTGTCGTTCATGATACTCCCCATAGGAGTTGCTGTGGTGCAAATACCTTCAGGGAGCAGGTTTTTGGAGACAACTGGACTTTAAACACCAGAAAGTAAATATCAAATGCCACGCATCACATCATGCAGAGAATAAATAATACATTCAAGCAATGTACTTTCCTGTAGGCACTTCATAATAAGATGCCCTCCATTATTCATGTTGTTCTACCCATTCTCTTCACAGATGAAAGGTTTAGAAATCTGAGCCCTGACACTTTCAGGGCTATAATGCTGGCCACGTCCGGGAGCTTTTCCTTCTAAAATAAAAAAAGACATATTTATGTAGAACTTTTCATGATCTCAGGTTATTCCAATTTCACAACCAATTAAGTGTTTTTGAAGTCTCAGTGCAGAACCAACGTAAGAAATGCAGGAGCCGAAATTGCTAAGACCAACAAAGAAAAAGCAATGTGATAATGACAAGATAATGAGCTAAAAATTCCAATAGACACACAGCCAGAAAGGGAGATTGTCATGTGAGATCGTCTTGCATCTGGTCAGCAGCATACAAACGTCATTTTGTCTTCTCATCTCAGTGAGTATGTGGCATGCAGCCCAGTGTGAAACATGTTGCTGACTGGCTATATGCACTGCAGGGTGTCTAGGTGTGAGCATGGATAGCATCACTTGCAACTAGCCTCTATTTCTTAAAGTTACCAGCCCTTCTTAAAGGAAAAAATATACTCAGCCTGCAGCAGCTGGTGAAACTATGTGTTGAAGTAATTGAGGAAAAGGAGAACAAGAACAATGGAACAACTAGTCAGAGAGAGGGCTCCCATCTTCTCTGATATAGAACAGGAGGCCTTAGACCAGAATGTCTAACACTGGATCAGGAGGTCCTAAAGGCATACCTTACAGAGGGAGTATAATTCCCAGAGTCATTGCAAAAACTTGGACTGCAATCCTGCAAAAGATTTCACTCTCATGCCATCAAAGTCCGTGAATGCAAATTCCATATCCATCTCCCTCTTCATCCTGTCACAAATTATTTTCTTTCTTTCTTTGTTTTCTTTTCTTCAAAGCCTGGAGATTGGCAGGTGAAGGAGGAGGCCTCAGGTGGCGGTGGCAGCAAAGTCAGGACGAGTCCGACATGTCTCCACCCCAGGCTGGGGTCTCCCGGTGAGCGACGAGCAGGCCCTGGGCTGATTCCCCCAGCAGGCTGAGCTGAAGCTCCAGATCCGCAGCCAGGCCTGGGCAGCTAAAGAAGCGGAAGCGTCGGCGAGAGGGCGGCAGTGGCAGCATCTGGAGGGCTGTCGGATAGGGAACAGGAAGTACAGACCCCATTCGACCCAGGCCCATGGCTGTAGCTCAGACACGGCAGTCTCAGAGTGGCGGTGGTGGCGGAGGCCCATAACTAAGAACCCAGGGCCCATGACAAAGATTCTGGTCAATGTCAAGCAGCAAATGGAGGAGCAGTGGAGCAAGAACAAGAAGGAGAGAAAAAGATGAATGGTAAAATCTTGCGTTACATTCAGTGTTTCAAGATAGCAACGGAGCATGGCAACAATTTGCTTTTAACATGCAAAAAGACACTTTTCACTGTATATACATGTGACAATAAATCGAAATCTAAATCTAAATCTAATCTCTCCTCCTGTTCAGTACACCACAGTTCCATGGCTCAGCAATAAGCAATCAGGACTCATGTTTAACTTTCAAAAGTTCCACTTCCCTTCATAGACTCACCAGTACTCACACCCAGAGCTCACAGCTTCTGTATGGTTTTAGCTATTCAGCTTTAGCAGGCTGATCACCAAAAAATGGCACAATAGATTCACTGTCACCTTTCCAATTTGACAAGCTACAAACGACGCAACCAAGCATCTCTTGCTTTCCACCACTTTCCTGATCAATCACTGCAATCCTCCCCTTCCACATTCATGCTTACAGGCGCCCTAAGAACCAATCAGTGTAGACTAGGGCTGAAATGTAAAACAAGACTCCTGAATCAATTGCTGTACTCTGAATTTGATTGTGGCAGGAGACTCAGAGCCGAAATGTTTTAAGGATGTGCTCAAAACATCCCTGAAGACATCAAACAATTGCAGCAACTCATGGGAGTCCTTACCTTGTTACTGCCCAAACTAAAGAAGGGTCAGTGGGGAAGGCATCAAGCACATCAGGAATGTGAAACCAAGTCACAGACAGAGCACATAATAAACCATCTTTCTGAAGAAGGGTTCTGACCCGAAATGTCAACATTCCTGCTCCTCTGATGCTGCTTGGCCTGCTGCGTTCCTGCAGCTCCACACGTGTTATAACTAACATATGGACATGTCTGCAGATTGACCATTGGACTTATCAGCAATTTCAGGACACATGAGACAGCAGTGGAGGCAAGGCAGCTTTAATTCCAAAGGACTGACTCAGAAGACACCTTTTTGGAAACTATACAGCGGTTACCAGGAGAAAGGCAGGGCTTTGCCATGAGATCTTGTTTATGGTATTCATTGTCTAAAAGAGGAATGAGAAGAGATGAAGTCAGACAGGATAATATCACTGGTTTCAAGAGAGAGAAAGAATGATTCTGTTCCTGTCTGAGTGAAGGACATCCCTCCTCATCCTCTGGATTCCCTCTATCAGGACTAACTCTGAGAATTGGTGTACCATTCAAATTGTCTGAGTCATCCTGAAATGTTTTGTTGTATGTTAGGCAGGGCACTTCACACTTTGAGTAGAAGTGGATGCAAGAAGCCTATGCATTACGCTTCGTCAATTTTTTTTTTCTATAAAAGATGTGAGTGTTCAAATTGCATGTGTCAGCATTGGGATGAAAATCATTCGCAGATCATCCAGGTTCAACAAACAAAAAAGTTGTTAGAACCCAGAGTCCCGAAAGGAACTTTATTTCAGCTTTTCAACAGCTCTTAAGCAGCAAAAGCAGAGAGAGAAATATATAAAAATGAATTGATAACAAGAAGCAGGGAGCCACTCTCTGAACCTCAAAATCAATGCTCAGTGACAAAGCAACTTGGGACAATAACTGATTGAGAGCTCAAGGTCTACAAACTTCGCCCCTGCTGCAGAATATGAATCAACAATTAAACAACTGGCCTCAGGTTTAAAATCAAACAACACAAAGATGCTTAAGTCTCGTTAAAAGAAAATGGCATAGCTTATTCTTCATGTCCATACTAGACACTTTCACATTTTTAAACTCAACATCTGTGACTGTGAGTGTGTATCATTGATGTTGTGTTTTGATCATTCTTCTCAGGGTAGTAAGTAATAAAATTCCTCTTTCTTTCACTCAAGAAAATCTTGTAATTTGGCTCCTTCATTTTGATCTTGTTAATTACATTCTAATTAAAGTGTGATATCTGTGTGCTAAAAGAAAATAAGAAATATTTATTGTGACCGACTGAGAGGGGATAACAAAGAAGGGAGTCAATTCCTCCCATTCACCTGTTTGTAGTATGCTGACATTAATAAAAAGAACCTAAGTGGTTAAATTTCACTGGTTCACTAGCTTCATAGCCTTGCAAACAAAATAAGTCTTAACCAAAAAAAAAACTGTGGATGCTGTAAATCAGAAACAAAAACAGAAATTGCTGGAAAAGCTCATCAGGTGTGACAACATCTGTGGGGGGAAATCAGAGTTAATATTTCAGGTCGAGTGACCCTTCCTCAGAACTGATAGTAGCTAGGAAAGCGTCAGTTTATATGCAGAAGATAGTGTCAGGGGGAAGGGGGAGGTTGTAAGGAGTAAATGATAGGTAGGGATAGATCCCACAGAGAGAGGAGAACACTCATTTGTCTGCCCAACTGTTCTCCTCTCTCTTTGGCTTTATCCCTGACTATTGTCTATTCGTTAACCCCTTCCCCCATGCTATAAGAACATAAGAACATAAGAACTAGGAGCAGGAGTAGGCCATCTGGCCCCTCGAGCCTGCCCCGCCATTTAGTAAGAACATGGCTGATCTTTTTGAGACTCAGCTCCACTTACCCACCCACTCACCATAACCATTAATTCCTTTACTGTTCAAACATTTATCTAGCCTTGCCTTAAAAACATTCAGCGAGGTAGCTTCAACTGCTTCACTGGGCAGGGAATTCCACAGATTCACAACTCTTTGGGTGAAGAAGTTCCTCCTGACCTCAGTCCTACATCTGCTTCGCTTCATTTTGAGGCAATGCCCTCTAGTCCTAGTTTCACCTGCTAGAGGAAACAACCTCCCTGCCTCCACCTTATCTATTCCCTTCATAATCTTATATGTTTCTATAAGATCTCCCCTCATTCTTCTGAATTCCAATGAGTATAATCCCAGTCTACTCAGTCTCTCCTCATAATCCAACCCTCTCAACTCTGGAATCAACCAAGTGAATCTCCTCTGCACCCCCTCCAGTGCTAGTATATCTCTTCTCAAGTAAGGAGACCAAAACTGCACACAGTACTCCGGGTGTGGCCTCACCAGGACCCTATACCGCTGCAGCATAGCCTCCCTGTTTTTAAACTCCATCCCTCTAGCAATGGCAGACAAAATTCCATTTGCTTTTTTAATTACCTGCTGCACCTGCAATCCTACTTTTAGCGATTCATGCACAAGGACACCCAAGTCCCTCTGCACAGCAGCGGGCTGCAATTTTTTACCATTTAAAACATAGTCCATTTTGCTGTTATTCCTACCAAAATGGATGACCTCACACTTATCAACATTGTACTCCATCTTCCAGACCTTTGCCCACTCACTTAGACTATCTATATCCCTCTGCAGACTTTCAGTGTCTCCTGCACACTTTGCTCTACCACTCACCTTAGTGTCATCTGCAAATTTTGATATGCTACACTTAGTCCCCAACTCCAAATCATCTATGTAAATTGTAAACAATTGCGGTCCCGACACTGATCCCTGAGGCACACCACTAGCCACTGACCGCCAACCAGAAAAGCACCCATTTACCCCTACTCTTTGCTTTCTGTTGGTCAACCAATCCTCTATCCATGCCAATACATTACCTGTAATACTGTGCAACTTTATCTTATGTAGCAGCCTTTGGTGTGGCACCTTGTCAAATGCCTTCTGGAAATCCAGATACACCACATCCACGGGTTTCCCATTGTCCACCATGCAAGTAATGTCCTCAAAGAATTCCACCAAATTAGTTAAACATGACCTACCCTTCATGAACCCATGCTGGGTGTTCCCAATGGGACAATTTACATCCAGATGTCTTGCTATTTCTTCCTTAATTATAGATTCAAGCATTTTCCCCACTACCGAAGTTAAGCTAACTGGCCTATAGTTACCTGTTTTTTGTCTACTTCCTTTTTTAAACAGTGGCATCACATTGGCCATTTTCCAATCTGCGGGAACCACCCCAGAGTCCAGTGAATTTTGGTAAATAATTACTAGTGCATTTGCTATTTCCCCCATCACCACCTCTTTTAGTACCCTGGGATGCATTTCATCAGGGCCAGGAGACTTGTCTACCTTTAGCCCCATTAGCTTGCCCAGCATTGCCTCCTTAGTGACAATGATAGTTTCTAGGTCCTCACCTGCTATAACCTTCTTGCCATTAGTTTTTGGCATGTTATTTGTGTCTTCCACTGTGAAGACCGACACAAAGTAACTGTTTAATGTCTCGGCTATTTCCTCACTCCCAGTTATTAAATTGGCCTTCTCATCCTCTAAAGGACCAATGTTTACCTTCGCCACTCTTTTACGATTTACATATTTATAGAAACTTTTGCTGCCTGTTTTTATATTCTGAGCTAGTTTACTCTCATAATCTATCTTACTTTTCTTTATAACTTTTTTTGTGGCTTTCTGTTGGCCTTTAAAGATTTCCCAGTCTACTCTTTGCTTTTTTGTTTGTGTTTTTTTTTCAATCTGATACTTTCCTTTATTTCCTTAGACATCCATGGCTGGCTCTCTTTTTTCCTACAGTTCTTCATTATCGCTGGAATGTACTTCTGCTGAGCATTGAAAAATTGTTTTGAAAGTCCTCCACTGTTCCTCAATTGACCCACCATAAAGTTTTTGCTCCCATTCTACCTTAGCTAACTCCTCCCTCATTCTTTCATAGTCTCCTTTGTTTAAGCACAAAACACAGGTACTGGATTTAACCTTCTCACACTCCATTTGTATTTTAAATTCGACCATACTGTGATCGCTCCTTCCGAGAGGATCCCTAACTGTGAGATCATTAATTATTCCTGTCTCATTACACAGGACCAGATCTAGGATAGCTTGCTCCCTCGTAGATTCCGTTACATATTGTTCAAGGAAGTTATCGCAGATGCATTCTATGAACCCCTCCTCAAGGCTGCCATGACCGACCTGGTTTGACCAATCGATATATAGATTAAAATCCCCCATGATAATTGCTGTACCATTTTTACATGCATTAGCTATTTCTATGTTTATTGCCCACCCCACCACGATGTCATTATTTGGTGGCCTATAGACCACACCTATCAGTGACTTCTTCTCCCTGCTATTCCTAACTTCCACCCAAATGGATTCAACGTTTTGTTCAGTAGAACCTATATCATCTCTCACTACCACCCTGATATCATCCTTAAAAATCAGAGCAACACCATCTCCCTTACCTTCCTGTCTGTCCTTCCGAACAATTTGATACCCCTGGATATTTAACTCTCAGTCATGACCATCCTGTAACCATGTCTCTGTAACGGCCACTAAATCATACCTACTTGCCATGATTTGCACCGTCAACTCATCCACCTTGTTTCGAATGCTCCGAGCATTCAGATAAAGTGCCCTTATGCCAGTTTTTGCACCTTCTTTTTGGGCCCTATTACCTCCATTACTAACAGCTCTTGAGTTCTCCTTCCCTTTAACGTTTTTCCTAATTTTCAATGGAGTTGAAGCTTCCTCGTCACCTGCTAACCTGCTGCTCTTCCTTACATTAATTGCTATTGTCCTTCTATGCTCACTTCTCCCTTCTCCCCTACTTACTAGTTTAAATTCCTATTAACCACCCTATTTACCCTTTTCGCCAGAACACTGGACCCGGCCCAGTTCAGGTGGAGTCCATCCCAGCAGTATAGATCCCTCCTGTCCCAGAACTGATGCCAATGCCCCATGAAAAGGAAACCCTCTTTCCCACACCACTCTTTTAGCCATTTTTTACTTCCCTGATCCTCGCCTCCCTATACCAATTTGAACGTGGTTCGGGCAGCAATTCAGAGATTATGACCCTTGAAGACCTGTTTTTTAATTTTGTTCCTAGCTTTTCATAATCCCGAAACAGGACTTTTTTCCTAGTCCTGCCTATGTTGTTGGTACCTACGTGGAGCACAACGACTGGATCCTCCCCCTCTCTCTCTGGTATCTTCTCAAGCCGGTCAGAGATGTCTTGCACCCTGGCACCGGGCAGCCAACACACCATGTGGGATTCTCTATCCTGCTCGCAAAGGATACTGTCTATCCCCCTGATGATGGAATCCCCTACAACTACAATTAGTTAACTCCCAAATTTATTGGGTGGAAGCTAACCTTCCCAGGCTGCCCTCGCGCTTTCTCCCGGACTCCCGCCGCTGAAACAACTGAAAGGGCTGTGTATAATTACCATCAGTTCTGAGGAAGGGTCATTCAACCCAAAACATTAACTCTGATTTCTCTCCACAGATGCTGCCAGACCTGCTGAGCTTTTCCAGCAATTTCTGTTTTTGTTGTTGTTGTCGACTATAAGACTTAGCCAGCTTAGAACGCCCCACACTCTGTTCCCACCTGAAAATGTACAGGGAAATTCTGTCACATGCAAGACCATTTTGTGGTAGACCACCATATGTCATCCAAAATTTTGACCTTGACCAGAATCACAGTTTTGGCAAAGAAAAAAAATTGGTGTCATTTAACTCTTGCAATACCTAATCCCTCAAAGCTCTTAGATTTTCTTTTATCCTCCTTTGTTAGCAGTGCTCTGCAGATCCCCTAGCAGTAGAGTTGTGGCTGTCCTTACGTTATCAGAAGGAAAAATTAGAAATGTAACAATGAAGCGAAAGGACTGTGTAGTGACAAACCAGAGTCCAATGTGGCCCAGCAGGCTAGCTATGCTGTGTGTTATTAAATACTCAACGGTGGTCTTGCTTAAGGTTCTTTCACACTGTCAACTCCTTCCTCCAAAGAGGTCTCACTGCAGTGCTAGTGGGAGTGAGACCTGTTCTGTGTTTCCAAAGGTTTCCAAGACCCAGCAAAAGTGCTGTCATCATGGCTGGGTTGGAAATGCAGAAAGCTGTCCAATCTCATTGGCTACCTAATTCTAAGAGTTCTGAAGGTATGGGTAGAACTTTCCCCAGTCTGGTGTGACATGATCATTGGCGTAAAAGATGGGGAAATATGGAGAGAAGAAAAAAAAAATTAGCATCGTAACATTGAGAAATATTTTTCCAATTTTCCACTCAGGTTCTAAGTGGAAACTTCAACATCTTGCCATTAAATTGTGATGCCCTTATTTCCATTCTTTGCATCTATTAAAGCTCCAACTCACCACTTCCAATGTTCGCCTTCCCTGAAGAAAATAGATGATTCCAATTCCCAACATGTAAATCGTTGCAGGTACCTGGTAGCTACAGCTTGCTGAATGCTCGTCTCAATGATCATTCAACTGTTGCTGCACAACAACGTCCATGCATTGCAATGGGCACCTTCAACGCTTCATAGCTGCAAGTCTACATTGGCAAACCAGCAGTTTCATCACACTATCATGCATGTTCCTGCATCAACACTTACATCTCTCCAGCCTTTCAACCCTTGATTTTGTGTCTGAGGGACAGCCATGACTCACCTGTCTCTACACAGTGACACAAACATCTCATGCATCTATGCAGGAAGCATCATTTGGTTCTGATCTAACATTCTTAGCACTCATTCACGCTGCAGTGCTTAACATAGCACCCCCAGAAATCAGCATTGGTACCCACCAGCCTCACTACATCATCCTGATTGTTTTCAGATTAGCTATCACACCAAGAGACAGGTTGTGTATTTAATGAGCTGAGGGGTGGACGAAAGCACAAGAAAAGTTGTTCCACCCCATGGCAAATCGGTCACCATAAATCACTCTAAACAAAATTGGGAAAATTCTGCTGTATTTAACAATTTTGGAATTCTGCCAAATTCCCGAAGTCCTTTGCCACTGCTGTGTATTATGATCAACAACCTTCAATAAGAACCCTTTTGTCAATACTGAATAGTATGCAGTAGAAGAGAAGATGTTTGAAACAGTGACTAAAGCAATAACATTTACATTAAACCACTTGAGCTGAAAACATCACAGGCTACATATAACTCCAGGCCAACAGTAATGTGGTTGTCTCTTAGCTGGCCTCAAGGGATTGGTGAAAAATGCTGGCCTTGAAAGTTTTACCCACATCTCATGAAAAAATAAGTCTAAAACAAAATGCGTGCTTATATCAAAGATGAGGATTACATAAGAAAAAAATAAAACAAATAGAATTATTTTCTCATCTGGGTAATCTACTAATGCCGGATTGGGAAAATGATCAAGACATAAGGAATTGCATAATTCTTGTTAAAATAAACCTTCACACTAATATCTGGCCTCTTTAGGAATAAGAATTTCCTCAGTGAATGTTTATTTAAACATAAAAATTGAAAGAACTGCGGATGCTGGAAATCAGGAACAAAAACAGAAGTTGCTGGAAAAGCTCAGCAGAGAGGGCTGGGAGATGGGACAGTTTAGGCCCTAAAATTATTGAACTTGATATTGAGTCTGGAGGGCTGCAGGGTCCCCAAGCGGAAAATGAGGTGTTGTTCCTCCAGCTTGCATCGGGCTTCGATGGAACACTGCAGCAAGCCAGATGCAGAGATGTTGGCCAGGGACCGGGGTGGTGCCCAGCCCCCTACCCCACACACAAGACCTTGTTACCACATAGCCTGCCATTACACAACCCCTGTTTGTTAGTCACTAACAGTCTCCATTAACAACTATTCACCCTCCCAGCCTGATTGTTAGCAACTCCTTTGTCTGTCCAACGGTCTTTCTCTCTCTTTGGGCTCTATCCTATCGTTTGCTCCCTACCCCACCCACCTCCCTATTTTCTGCACATAAACTGACGTTTTCCCAGCGACTATCAGTTCTGAGGAAGGGCCACCGGACCCGCAACGTTAACTCTGTTTTTTTCCTTCACAGATGCTGCCAGACCTGCTGACCTTTTCCAGCGAATTTGTTTATGTATAAGTAAACATGACTAAAGCATTGCATCTGGTCAACACTACTGCATGGATGCCAAGTTGGAATATATGTAAGACAATGCAAAATAAATTAAAGACAACAGTGGAATGGTTCCAAGATGTGTAATGGGAATTATTTGGACAACTAATGACGGGGTTTTCAGCAAAGTGGGCAGAATTCTTATAAATGATCACTGAGAGACAACTGCAATTCCTTCATCAAACATATCATAGAAAAAGGCTTGAATACCTGGTAATGTTGATTTTGGAGAGTTTGTGATCACTGTGACCTAATATAGGCAGTTGATAATTTGTAGCAATTTTCTGATAGTTTATTGAGTTTGTTAAGAAGCAGCAGTTAATTAGACAAATGAAGTACACAACCATCGCAATTAGGGGTAGCTCTCTGGTCCCTGAGAACAAATAGGCTGTTAATGTGGGATGCATCAGTCTCATTAAAGTTGTGAAGGCAGCATCCTGCTCTGTAGCCAAGTTGTTAGGAAATTCTTCCTTAGGTCTTTCTCCTCTTATTCATGTTCATCTTCCATCTGGAGAAATCAGCTCTCTGAGGACTGCCTGATTAGAAATACCTGTTGAGGACCACCTGATGAAGACAGCTTGATGACGATTGCCCAATAAGTACTCCCCTTTGCCCTTGAGCAATTGTTGTTATAACTTAATTTGACGGGCAGGTAACGTACGCTGTATCAATCATTTGCCTGAATCCTTTCAGTCAATGTAGTGACTGGTACCAGGTGGAAATCTTCGACAATGAGATCCTTGACTGGGGATGTTAACCTGGGCCAATCAGAAAGTTCTGGCTGAGCAACATAAACAGGAGATAACAAGGTGTGGAGCTGGATGAACACAGCAGGTCAAGCAGCATCAGAGGAGCAGGAAAGCTGACGTTTCGGGTCTGGACCCTTCTTCAGAAATGGGGGAGGGGAAGGGGATTCTGAAATAAATAGAGAGAGAGGGGGAGGCGGATGGATAAAGGAGCAGATAGGTGGAGAGGAGACAGACAGGTCAAAGAGGTGGGGTTGGAGCCAGTAAAGGTGAGTGTAGGTGGGGAGTCAAGGTGAGGGTTGGTCAGTCCAGGGAAGACGGACAGGTCAAGGGGACGGGGATGAGGCAGGTAGGTAGGAGGTGGAGGTGGGGGTTGAGGTGGGAGGAGTGGATAGGTGGGAGAAAGGATGGACAGGTTAGGGAGGCGGGGACGAGCTGGGCTGGTTTTGGGATGCGGTCGGGGGTGGGGAGATTTTGAAGCTTGTGAAGTCCACATTGATACCATTGGGCTGCAGGGTTCCCAAGCGAGATATGAGGTGCTGTTCCTGCAACCTTCGGGTGCATCGTTGTGGCACTGCAGGAGGCCCAGGATGGACATGTCGTCCAAGGAGTGGGAGAGGGAGTTGAAGTGGTTCGCGACTGGGAGGTGCAGTCGTTTGTCGCGAACTGAGCGTAGGTGTTTCACAAAGGTGTCTCCAAGCCTCTGCTTGATTTCCCCGATGTAGAGGAGGCCACATCTGGAACAGCAGATGTGCAGGTGAACATCTGTTTACTGTGGAAGTTCTTCTTAGGGCCTGGGATGGGGGCGAGGGGGGAGGTGTAGGGGCAGGTGTAGCACTTCCTGCGGTTGCCGGGAAAAGTGCCGGGGGTGGTGGGGCTGGAGGGGAGTGTGGAGCGGACAAGGGAGTCCCGGAGAGAGTCGTCCCTCCGAGGCAGATAAGGGTGGGGAGGGAAAAATGTCTTTGGTGGTGGGGTTAGATTGCAGATGGCGGAAGTGCCGGAGGATGATGCGTTGGAGCTGGAGGTTGGTGGGGTGGTACGTGAGGATGAGGGGGATTCTGTTTTGGTTGTTATTGCGGGGAGGGGGTGTGAGGGATGAGTTGTGGGAAATGCGAGAGATGCGGTCGAGGGCGTTTTCGATCACTGTGGAGGGGAAAATGCGGACCTTGAAAAACGAAGACATCTGGGATGTCCGGGAGTGGAATGCCTCATCTCGGGAGCAGATGCGGCGGAGGCGAAGGAATTGGGAATAGGGGATGGCATTTTTGCAGGAAAGTGGGTGGGAGGAGGTGTATTCTAGGTAGCTGTGGGAGTCGGTAGGCTTGAAATGGATATCGGTTTCCAGGTGGTTGCCAGAGATGGAAACAGAGAGGTCCAGGAAGGAGAGAGAAGTATCAGAGATGGTCCAGGTGAACTTAAGGTTGGGGTGGAAGGTGTTTGTGAAGTGAATGAACTGATAAACAGGGGGTTTAGAATTTCCTCAGTTCAAGGGACTGACTGAGCTGGCTAGCTAAAGCCAGTGTACTGTGCACGAGTAAATAAAGGGTGGCTCAGTGATGGGATACCAGCCTCTGTGCAGTTATTTTAGTCAATGCTCATGGAACAGTTATTCATGTCATTGGATGACCATAGTCTCCTTGTCCGCCTCCATTTGAAGGTTAGCTTTCATTCCTTCTAAGAACAAAACCTTCTTATTTTCAAAAACACTCACTCATAATAAGGTCTGGTGGCAATTGATAAATCTTTTGTTTATGCTTGTGGAAGGCTAGTAGCTATATAACTCAGTTAAATGAGTCTCATGCTATACAGGAAGTACTGAATTTCGAATACTTAAAGCACTTAGTTTTAAAGGGAACCCCAATTTAGAATAGTCATGACTGATAAAATTGAAAGCAGCACAGCAAGAGGGAGACAAAGGAGGAAATGGATCATTGGCTTAAAAAGCAAAGCAGGTACAAGGTTTGAAAATAACATGAAGACCAAAGACTAAAAGTTGAGGACTACTATCACCAAAGTTGTAAAACATGTCATCAGAAAAAGGAGAATAACTGAAAAACTGAATTTTATGATTTTAGTTATAAAATGCCTTTCACTCTCTTTTCTACCACAATGTGTTTCATAAAAAAATTCAATTACTTCCAGTGTTGAATAATTACAATACATTTGGGGTTTGCTTAATGCCTAGTAAACAAAAAGAGATCCTTGAACTGATTCTATACTTCAGTTGTTTTGAAGATATACATTGCTTTGCAAGGTCTCTGCAGGGAAGAATGACTGAAACAAAAAAACACTTTTACTTATTATTAGAAAGTTTGGGAGTCAAAAAATAATCTTACTTTATCTTAAAAAAGCACAATTTACAGTACTTATGTTTTGTTTTCTGTTCCAACTTTTATTAGACTGAGGTCTTATAATCACATATGATTTCTTCATTTAAAAGGCTTTCTTTTAGGATAACGTCAGGATAATGTCAAATATACAATTACAGTTGCAAGAGTTCCTGCTTTTTGAACAATGGCAGCATTTAAATATGCTACACTTAAATTTTAAGCACAATAAACAATAAACAAACCCAAAGACTATACCCTGCTAAAATATTCTAATCTCACCCTCCTAATATTTCTGTTGTAGAATACCTGATAGTTTAGAGTGCTATCAGAATTGCAATTGTTTTACTCAGTTTAAATGCAATTTACTGAAACATAATTGATTTATCATTGATAACAGACTGTGTATACATAAAAGTGACAATCCGAAAAATTAAAAGTTTTATCGGATGCATATGTATATATATAAATCAAGAGTCAATAAATTATGTGATTCAAAGACTCATTAGAAAATAATGCAAAAACATAATATCATTATAAATACATATTATTTTTAAATTAAAGATTAAACAAATGTTTTGTAATTATTCAAATAAAGCTGGGATTAAGTGCTAGATCTTTGACCCAATTAATGGCTATCTCAGGGCCTCATCCTGCCTTTGCTGATTTTATTCACAGCAAGGTCGGCTGAGGTCATGTGGATAGTTGGCAGCTTGATCTTGTTACCACTGGACCTTGTTACCTTGATCTTGTTACCACTGGACCTTGTTACCTTGACCTTGTTACCACTGGAGGTTCCTCAATTTGGACTTGTTCCAGACAGAATACCTGAAACTGTTAAGCCTCTGCATAAAGAGGGTTGAGCTCGTTCTTTTTCTTTATTAAATCATCCTATTAGTTAGTTGTAACATGGTTAATTTTAGAGGGATCCCTTTCCTTGTGGACACTTCTCGATCATACCCAAATGATCTCATGTTCGAAAAGGAACCACTTGAACCAGACTTTCTTGAATTAACAATAAGTGAGCTTGCTTATGACTAAACGTAAGTAAAATTAGTAATGCAGGATGTATGCACATTGAGTAGAAATAAGAGATTCGTCCAAAAGGGTAAAAGTTGAAAAGTAAATACATGGATCTATCTCTGAATTGTTTTCAAAGTGTTTAATATTGCAGCCATTGCAGTGGGGTTACCAGCATTGTCCATGTTGGTAGTGGAACCATTCACTTCCCTATTCTTGGTTTAGTAAGTTTATTGAAATTATTTTGTCCTGATTCCTTTTAAACTGGTTTGCAGTACTCAGAATAAGAGAAGGTCTTCCTTAACCTGCTACACAGGGGTACCTAGAGAACATTTCATTGAATGTGAACTTCACAGCACACTAATGCTCAAATCCAGGATGGTACACACAAGTGTTTATTCCCACTAGTCGACTTCAGTGAAGTTGAAATTGCCTTATAAACACCCTAACTTCATGCTTAGCTTGTGTATTCCTCAAAGGCAAAAATACAAATTGTGTCAGTGGTTTGGGAGCAATCTGTATGGAGATGTCTTGCATTTGAGCTGGATTCTTCAGCCCCTTGTTATTTTTGTAATCAAGAGATCACAGTCCAGTTTGAAGTTTCTTCGACACTTAATGTGTCACATTCTACCTGACTCTCTCTCTTGTTCCAGACAGTCACTTAATTTACACTTGCAGTCATTTTTGACCATATCAACAGTCTTATAAGACACAATTTGGAACTACAAATTAGAAATAATCACAGTACTTTGATGTCTTAATCCATATTGTAACAGGCAGTGTAGACTCCTGTCCCACAGGGTGGGGAGCTGGGGGAGTGGGATGTGGGGAAGAGCCTCAGTGGTGGCCCATTGTGCCTGTATAAAGCACCTTCATCAAGGTCATAGATAGTAGGAACTGCAGATGCTGGAGAGTCTGAGACAACAAGGTGCAGAGCTGGATGAACGTAGCAGGCCAAGCAGCATCAGAGGAGCAGGAAGGCTGATATTTCGGGCCGAGACCCTTCTTCAGAAATGGGGGAGGGGAAGGGGGTTCTGAAATAAGTAGGGAGAGAGGGGGAGGTGGATAGAAGATGGATAGAGGAGAAGATAGGTGGAGAGGAGACAGACCAGTCAAGGAGGCGGGGATGGAGCCAGTAAAGGTGAGTGTAGGTGAGGAGATAGATCAGTCCAGGGAGGACGGACAGGTCAAGGGGGCGGGATGAGGTTAGTAGGTAGGAGATGGGGGTGGGGCTTGAGGTGGGAGGAAGGGATAGGTGGGAGGAACGACAGGTTAGGGAGGCGGGGACAAGCTGGGCTGGTTTTGGGATGCGGTAGGGGGAGGGGAGATTTTGAAGCTTGTGAAGTCCACATTGATATCATTGGGCTGCAGGGTTCCCAAGCAGAATATGAGTTGCTGTTCCTGCAACCTTCAGGTAGCATCGTTGTGGCACTGCAGGAGGCCCAGGATGGACATATTGTCTGTGGAATGGGAGGGGGTGTTGAAATGGTTCGCGACTGGGAGGTGCAGTTGTTTAGTGCAAACCGAGCGTAGGTGTTCTGCAAAGCGGTCCCCAAGCCTCCGCTTGGTTTCCCCGATGTAGAGGAGGCCACAACGGGAACAGCGGATGCAGTATACCACATTAGCAGATGTGCAGGTGAACATCTACTTGATGTGGAAAGTCTTCTTGGTGCCTGGGATGGGGGTGAGGGGGGAGGTGTAGCACTTCCTGCGGTTGCAGGGAAAAGTGTCGGGTGAGGTGGGACTGGAGGGGAGCGTGGAGCGGACAAGGGAGTCACAGAGAGAGTGATCCCTTCGGAAAGCAGATAAGGGTGGGGAGGGAAAAATGTCTTTGGTGGTGGGGTCAGATTGCAGATGGCGGAAGTGTCGGAGGATAATGCATTGGATCCGGAGGTTGGTGGGATGGTACGTGAGGACGAGGGGGATTCTGTTTTGGTTGTTATTGCGGGGAGGGGGTGTGAGGGATGAGTTGCGGGAAATGCGGGAGACATGGTCAAGGGCGTTCTGACCACTGAGGGGGGGATGTTGCGGTCCTTGAAAAATGAGGACATCTGAGATGTACGGGAGTGGAATGCCTTATCCTGGGAGCAGATGCGGCGGAGGCGAAAGAATTGGGAATAGGGGATGGCATTTTTGCAGGAAAGTGGGTGGGAGGAGGTGTATTCTAGGTAGCTGTGGGAGTTGGTGGGCTTGAAATGGATATCGGTTTCCAGGTGGTTGCCGGAGATGGAGGCAGAGAGATCCAGGAGGGGGAGTGAGGTATTAGAGATGGTCCAGGTGAACTTAAGGTTGGGGTGGAAGGTGTTGGTGAAGTGGATGAACTGTTCGAACTCCTCGTGGGTGCACGAGGTGGCGCCGATACAGTCATCAATGTAACGGAGGAAGAGGTGGGGTTTAGGTCCAGTGTAGTTACGGAAGTGGGATTGTTTCACGTAACCTACAAAGAGGCAGGCGTAGCTTGCGCCCATGCGGGTACCCATGGCCACCCCTTTTGTCTGTAGGAAGTGGGAGGAACTCGTCCTCACCCTCAACAACTTCTCTTTCAATTCCTCTCACTTCCTACAGACGAAGGGGGTGGCCATGGGTACCCGCATGGGCGCAAGCTATGCCTGCCTCTTTGTAGGTTACGTGGAACAATCCCTCTTCCGTACCTACACTGGCCCTAAACCCCACCTCTTCCTCCGTTACATTGATGACTGTATCGGCGCCACCTCGTGCTCCCACGAGGAGCTCTAACAGTTCATCCACTTCACCAACACCTTCCACCCCAACCTTAAGTTTACCTGGACCATCTCTAATACCTCTCTCTCCTTCCTGGACCTCTCTGTCTCCATCTCCGGCAACCACCTAGAAACCGATATCCATTTCAAGCCCACCGACTCCCACAGCTACCTAGAATACACCTCCTCCCACCCACCTTCCTGCAAAAATGCCATCCCCTATTCCTAATTCCATCACCTCCGCCGCATCTGCACCCAGGATGAGGCATTCCACTCCCGTACATCTCAGATGTCCTCGTTTTTCAAGGACCGCAACATCCCCCGTCAGTGGTTGAGAACGCCCTCGACCGTACCTCCCCCATCTCCCGCAACTCATGTCTCACACTCCTTCCCCGCAATAACAACCAAAACAGAATCCCCCTCGTCCTCACGTACCACTCCATCAACCTCCAGATCCAACGCATCATCCTCCGACACTTCCCCATCTGCAATCCGACCCCACCACCAAAGACATTTTTCCCTCCCCACCCTTATCTGCTTTCCAGAGGGACCACTCGCTCCGGGACTCCCTCGTCCACTCCACACTCCCCTCCAGCCCCACCTCACCTGGCACTTTTCCCTGCAACCGCAGGAAGTGCTACACCTGCCCCTACACCTCCCCTCTTACCCCGATTCCAGGCCCCAAGAAGACTTTCCACATCAAGCAGATGTTCACCTGCACATCTGCTAATGTGGTATACTGCATCCGCTGTACCCGGTGTGGCTTCATCTACATCGGGGAAACCAAGCAGAGGCTTAGGGACCGCTTTGCAGAACACCTACGCTCGGTTCGCACTAAACAACCGCACCTCCCAGTCGTGAACCATTTCTACTCCCCCTCCCATTCCTCAGACGACATGTCCATCCTGGGCCTCCTGCAGTGCCACAACGATGTTACCTGAAGGTTGCAGGAACAGCAACTCATATTCTGCTTGGGAACCCTGCAGCCCAATGATATCAATGTGGATTTCACAAGCTTCAAAATCTCCCCTCCCTCTACCGCATCCCAAAACCAGCCCAGCTCGTCCCCGCCTCCCACCTATCCCCTCCTCCCACCTCAAGCCCCACCTCCATTTCCTACCTACTAACCTCATCCCACCCCCTTGACCTGTCCGTCCTCCCTGGACTGACCTATCTCCTCCCTACCTCCCCACCTACACTCACCTTTACTGGCTCCATCCCCACCTCTTTGACCAGTCTGTCTCCTCTCCACCTATCTTCTCCTCTATCCATCTTCTATCCGCCTCCCCCTCTCTCCCTATTTATTTCAGAACACCCTTCCCCTCCCCCATTTCTGAAGAAGGGTCTAGGCCCGAAACGTCAGCCTTCCTGCTCCTCTGATGCTGCTTGGCCTGCTGTGTTCATCCAGCTCTACACCTTGTTATCACTGCTTTATATAGTTGTAACAAGACTTCGTTGCCCCTTCCTTTGCCTCTCATAGCAGCCTGGGATACATCACATCAGACTCTAAGAATTTATGTATTTTTATGCCCGCTAAAACATCTAATACCTCCTCCATGTTAATCTTAAAATGTTCTGGAAACTCACCATCCTAAGTGAAATGCCTGGCTACAATGTCTCTCTCCTCTGTGAATATAGATAAGAAGTATTCATTTAAGACATCACCCACGTCCATCGGCTTCAGGCACAGGTTACCCCTTTGGTCTCAAATAGGTCCCACTCTTTCCTTTGTAATCCTCTTGCTATAAAAAGCCTTGGAGTTTACCCTGATCCTATCTGTCGAAGCTATTGCATGGTCCCTCCTTGTTCTCCTAATTTTTAAACAACCTCCTGCACTCTGTACAATTTTGAAGCGCCTCCTCTGTTCTCAGCGCGCTGTACCTTACACATGCTTCCTTCCTTTTCTTTAATTCTCGATATCCCTTGACATCTAGGGTTCCTTGGACTTGCCCTTACCCTTCACGCTATTAGGAACACGTTGGCCCTAAATTCTCAATATACTACTTTTAAAAGATTCCCAATTTCCAAATGTAGACTTACCTGCAAGTAGCTGCTCCCAGTCTGTTTGCCAGATCCTGTATAATGATATTGAAATTGGCCTTCCCTCAGTATAGACATTTAACTTCTATAATAAACTTATCCCTTTCTGTGATAGTAGGAACTGCAGATGTTGGAGAATCTGAGATAACAAGGTGTAGAGCTGGATGAACACAGCAGGCCAAGCAGCATCAGAGGAGCAGCAAAGCTGACGTTTCGGGTCTAGAC
>NC_063335.1:13353405-13377828 GCF_021869965.1 Rhincodon typus
ACTGGCTTCATTCCCTAGAATTAGGTCCAACACTGCCACATCTCGAGTCAGACTATCTATGTTTTGGCACAAAAAGCTCTTCTGGATGCACTTTAAAAATTCCATCCTATCTAATCCTTTCACATTAAGGAGATCCAAGTTAACGTTAGCAGAGTTAAAGTCCTCCACAACTGTAACCCTGTTTCTCTGATGACTTTCTGTGATTTGCCTACATATCTGCTCCTCTGTTTCCCTCTGACTCTTGAGAGGCCTGCAGTATAATCTCAGCAAAGTAATCACCCTTTTTTGTTTCTAACTTCTACTCAGATGACCTCAATTGATGATTCTTCTAGGAAATCCTCCCTCATTGCTGCAGTGATGGATTCCTTTACCAATAATGCAATGCCCTACCACTTTCTCATGCTGCCAGCCTATCGCATTTGAAACTTCGATACCCTGGATTATTAAGCAGCCAGTCTTTCCTTCCTTCAACAATATCAGCAGTTGCACCAATATCATACTCCCGAGTGCTGATCAATGGTCTAAGTTCATTGCCTTACCAGTCAAGCTCCTTGTATTAATATAGAGACAACTAGACTTTCCAGTCCTCCCATGCACCTTATCCTCCCAGGCAATTCATTTAGGATGGTGAGTTTCTAGAACATTTTAAGATTAATATGGAGGAGGTATTAGGTGTTTTAGCGGGCATAAAAATGCATAAATTCCTAGCACCTGATGTGACGTATCCCAGGTTGCTATGGGAGGCAAAGGAAGGGGCAAGGAAGTCTTGTTACAACTATATAAAGCAGTAGGTTTCTTCAACCTACCTAACTAGCATTCTTTCTTTATCAGATTGGACCTTGCACCCGATTTTGCATCTATTCTGTGTGCCATCCCTCTGCCTGATTAGTTTAAAAACTCTCCAACAACACAAGCAAACTCCCAGCAAGGATATTGAATCCATTCCACATCAAGTGCAACCCATCATGAGAAGTCTTGAGGCCATAAAGGATGCAATATGAATCCAAAATATTTCTTCAATTTTTCATATTAAGCATGGCTGTTTTCATTAGCCCAATCAAGCATTTATTTCCCTATTTCATGTTGTGTGCTGTTTTTAGAAATCTCGTGAGTCAAGCTGAGTACAATAGGACAACCAATACCATTGATAAATGGATACTGAATGGTTAGCTGACACATTAACGTTGTAAAATGAAACATGGCCATCAGATGTCATTCAAACAATATTTTCCATCCAGTCATATAATTAGCTTTCCAGAGGAACTGTTGTGAGATCTTGCCACATCACCATTCCATATAACAAAAAAGACTACAAACTAAGTGCTAGTAAAGAATGTGCCAAATGTTACTTTCAGCGGCGATTATCGGAAGTCTGTGAGCACTCATGGTTTTGTGAGAATCATTGCTGACTCATTGCTGATTGATGCTCCTAACACATTAAAATAAGCACAAAAGGATTGCAAAGTATACCAAGAGAGACACTAAACTGAAACATATGCAGAGCATTTCCTGGATGTTCTGAAAGAGTAGTCTGTGCAAAACCAGCTAATAACAAATTGGAACCAACAATGCATACAATGGATGAAATTTAATGCCTTTCCCCAGATAAGTTTGGAGCTGGGAAGGATTTAATTGTGTTGATTAAGTTTGGAACAGGAACGTTAATGGATAGTCTTTCCACCCTGTAGTGAATGGAGACCATTAAATGGGTAATGAATGCTCTACCATGACATGTATTTAATGATCGGCAATGTGGGTTAAGTTATTTAAGCCTGTTGGAATTGCTTGCAGGATCCAGCAGGATAGAGATGTCATTCAGTTCCTGATCTAGGGATCAGACATCAGGAAGGGTGCACTGAGAAATACACTGCTGGCCCGATCTTTCTGCTGAATTCCCTCCTAAAACTTTATGAAGCCCATCCTGCCCTCAATCTTCTTTGATGCAGAGTCTCTCTGCATTCCTTTGACTCTGACAGATGCCTTGCTATCTGCAGCCATTCATCCTCACTGGTGCTGCCTGGAGCCCAGCTGCTGGTCTCTGATTGGCCAGAAGATCAAAAGTCATGACCTCCATGTTCTGGGGAGCCCACCACAGTTCATTTTGGGCTGATGTGCAATTAATTCAGGAAACTTGCCCTAAAGGCAGGTGAGGGGTATAAAATCATGCACCATAGCAGCACCTCCGCGCTCATCACTTATCCTCCTCAGCGAGAAAAGGCAGCCACACCAGCATCACACACAGCCATCCTCTTGCATCGACACCTTAGTAATCTATTCGAGGACAAATTGTTGAACTTCTGTGAGATTCTGAGCACTGGGACTCCCGGCCAAGATGGCAGCTGTCTGAGCTTGTGTGGTACCAAGCTGGGTTTGCATGGCAACTAACGTTCCCTTCAACCCGCAGCCAGAAAGCTTCCTGTACAGGTTAGCTCCTGGTTAGCTCACACTAAACGAACAAAAAATAGATGGTAAACTGACAGCAATCAGCATGTATTTCATACCGCAAGTCTGAATATCCCCCGCAGTATCAAAGTATTGCATCTGCAAATGCTGCCATGGAATTGGCCACTAGTTCTCTACTGGCAAGAACAGTCCCAATCTATCCATAAAGCCTGATGCCATGTTGGAATCATACTACACCATGCTCCTTGATAGTGACAACACACACTCCAGCACACTCCGTGCATATTCTCCGCACACTTCCTCATTGAACTTTTCATCTGCGTTCCCTGCATCAGAACCCATCTGTGACCTTGTTTACTGCTGAGCTGGGAAACAGCTATCCTTTTGCCCTGGCTTGGTTGCAATTATGGCATCATCTGCAGAATATCTGCACTCCTGCTTCAAAATGAGGTATGTATCCCTGCCTCTGAACCAGGAGCTAGGGTTCAGGTTCTACTGCATGTCGTGATGGCCAAGAAAGATGAGTTAATAATGCAGTGAAAGGGGTTGATTAACCTGTAAATCTTTTCAACACATGCTGATGGTACATTGTATGAGTAGTGAGAATACTGGAGCCTCAAACATTATCATTTACAGCTCTGGACTGTAACATGCAAGTAAAAATGTATTACGTGTGTGATCTATAATACACCATCATCACTATTCTTTCAGGAGTGATAGGCTGCCTTTAAATGGTGCTGTCAGGGAATATGTTACGCTAGTTATGGACAGTCTGAGCCTCCTGTTGAAAGTTTACTTTTCAAGTGTTGCATATTGAAATCATTTCAATGAGAAGGCAGAAAGAAGTTGCGTCATGGGAAATGAGGGGAAGGTGTTGTATAAGGGCTTCGGGACCATGGAGCAACCTTGCAATGATGTTCCTATGCTACCATGGTCACTAATTGCATAGTGTGGGCAGGGATAGAGCAGTCATACTACATTACAACACAAGACAATACCAGATAACAAGGTGTAGAGCTGGATGAGCACAGCAGGCCCGGCGGCATCAGAGGAGCAGGAAAGCTGACGTTTTGAGTCTGGACCTGAAACGTCAGCCTTCCTGCTCCTCTGATGCTGCATGGCCTGCTGTGTTCATCCAGCTCTACACCTTGTTATCTCAGACTCCAGCATCGGCAGTTCCTACTATCTCACAAGACAATACTACACCAGATTAGAAGAATCTATAATGAGAGCTTCTTGGGAACACATGCATAAACATACATAAGATAAATTATTCCTTACTTACTGTAGTTATAACATCATAACCCAATATGGCTGTGATTACCATGTAAAACAACATTTAGTATTAATATATAATAAATTATGTTACTCCGAAGTCAAAGCCTGATATCAAGTGGCCATCCCATGTCCTTCGTTGGCAACAGTGGAAGAAGGTATTGAAATGTAGATATGTTGGACGGCATCATCACATGACATTCTGACCTCCACATCTGAACAGAGTATGGCACTACTGCCCCTCTCTCATCTGTATGGCATTCCAGAGAAGATGAGTGAATGTGGCACTCCATCATGAGGGCACTTACAGCTGCTAACTCCACGGTAAGTGTTAGTTTCACATCTCTTGGAAGTTAATGCTGTTCCTAGGATTGCAAACGGAAGTGTTCTTCATACATTTATGTAGCAGCTCTTAGTGCAACAGCCACAGGGACACCCATAACTTCTGTGCCACTGGATCCACATGGGAAGGTTTCATGTGGAAAATATCAGAAACAAAGCAGCTCCTCAGTGAAGTGATCGTTGAGCGGTCGCAGCACACACAAGTAACATTTGAATAGCCTCCTTCATACATTAG
This sequence comes from Rhincodon typus, assembly GCF_021869965.1. Classification (NCBI taxonomy): domain Eukaryota; kingdom Metazoa; phylum Chordata; class Chondrichthyes; order Orectolobiformes; family Rhincodontidae; genus Rhincodon; species Rhincodon typus. Next base: position 13,357,661 of record NC_063335.1, read on the forward strand.
GATATGAATGCCCTGACAAGGAGGACAATGGGATGCCTCTGCATTGATGTTGCACTGATAAAGACTTGAACAATAAACGTCAATAGATGCAGACACAGTTGGAGATTGTACATATGGCACCAATAATGAGGACCTGACCCCTCACCCCAGGCAATCATAGTACCCAAGAAAGGCAGCATTGCATATAGGACAATTGTGTGAATGTTTTATGGTCCAAGGTGTGAAGTAAGCAGCTCCTTCATCTTATGGAAACTTTGGGACCTTAGAACGTGATTGCTAATTTGACAAATAGGATGAATCTTTCCAGACTGCATGACATTGATTGCTCCTCACAGCCATTAGTAAGATTGATTCAGAAAGTTGAAAGATGTGGTCAATAATAGTTAGAGCACAATTTTAAGTCGATACAGTAGGCCAATATCTAAGGTACACAAAACAGTATTCTGTGATCACAGAGGCCATTCACACATAATGTGCAGATGTTTGTTTAACTCTCTTGCCTTTTGTAGAGCCTCACAACACACAAAGGTGGACTAGTCCCTCAGAGAATGAAATCCTTACTCTTTCCACTCTGTGTGTGTTAGCACCATTTCAATCTCTGCTGCACACTTGTGATTAAGGTGAGGTTGGAAGGCAACACTGATTGGGCTTCAGAGAGCGAATTGCAGGCTCAGCTTCTCAGTCTAGGTGATCCTCATACCCACTTCGTCCTTGACCTTCTTGTCAACCCCATCAACTTTGATCTTCCCCAAGTTCCCACACAACCCATTTATTGAACTGTTCATCTCTCCTGAGCCACAGGCATGCAGTGCGGTCATGCCAGGCATAGTAATGCACTGTCCCCTGGTGAACATCAGTTACTCCTTATCCCTCACTACCCTTTCCCTCCCATGATTTATCACCCCCCCCCTTATAATCTGAGTTACTTCTTGCATTCCAGCTTGCTGCCTCCATTCTTAATAGTGACTTCCCCAGTTTCCCGAGTAAAGCAATGGCCCCTTGACCTTCAGTGGACAGATTGTCAGAACTAACCCTAGATCAATGCCTCCTGACCAACTTTGACAGACAGCCCTGACTGATCAATGAACAGACGTCTGTCATCTGCAGACTGACCTACTGTAACTTTCCAGCCTAGCTGAACTGGACCTGCAGGACTGACCAGGGCCCGCTCCCCAGACCTTTTTATCTATTCAGAGATTGACCATTATTTTATGATATTTTGGTAAATACTGAGGTTAAGATAAATGCCATTATTACACTCATGCTCATGGTAACTCCAACAGAAGAAAAGGCTTATTTGTGTTTGTGACACTTTCAAATATATTTGACGCAATTTCTCATATATTGGCATCCTTGATTGTGGTCACTGGTGCATGTGAAACATTTGTTATATTCCCTTCCTGAATGATACCATCACTCCTATGACTATTTCCATTGCTTATATAATGAAACACGTATTGGAAGTCCAAAAAGACCCTGCTAATAATTCTTCAATATGGGTCTAACACAAAGCCCCCATTTCTGTAATCTTTATCTATGATACTCTGCAACTCTTCTCTTGACACTATTTTTGCAGAAATAATATGATTGCAGAAAATCTAATCTAAACATTTCATTGGGCCAGAGATGTCCTTGAACTCTGATACATGGACCGGACACATAAGGAAACTATTGCCTTATTAAATGATGAATATTGATCTGTCATCATAAAACTAAACCAGAAAATGTTAAAAATGATAATATTTAACAGCAGGATTCCATCATATGCACTGAATCCCAGCTGGACAATTACTAGTTTAGTACCACCTAATGATAAATCATGCTCCATGTGTATAATTGAAATATAAACCTTTTCTTTGTTGTATCAATTCATTTACTTAGGGTTCATTTACTTACTTGTTCTGTATTTCCACACCACTGCCACTAATTTTACTGCTGTTTTTGTTTTGTCTCCTAAGACCTTGTTCTTAAAACAAAACTATTTCCCATGAAGGCAATATCTGCTTTGTAATGTAATTTTGTTTCTGATTGCTGCTCTTCTATTTCCTAACACTGTACTTGTACGTACCCTGCTGAAGCCTGTGACTTGAATGATGACGTATTTTAAATAAACTAAGCTTGTTCACGAGGGGTTTCAGCATTGGTCCTGAGCTGTTTAAAAGCCACTAGTGTCTTTACTTTCTGAATCAGGCCATGGTGAACAGACGAAGGTCAGTCATAATAGCAAAAACTGTTTCTGATGAGTTGCTATGGAAACTCTCACTGTATCCATTGGATGAATTCATCTTTGAAAACTCGCAAAATCAAATACGTTCGTCCAGAGAGTTGTTGATTCACTGAAGTGAGTATGAAGAATTTACTGTGGGTGAAAGTTTTTAGAATTAACAGAAAATGTGTTGCTTCACTGACAGTGGTTTCTCTGTCAATGATGAAGGACCAGCACTCACTGCCAACCCTGATGAAAGGTGCCTACAAAGATCTAATGATCACTGGGGCATGCAGTACCCCTTTCCTAACATTAATTCCAGCTTCTACTTAAGGGGATCACTGGCATCCAGCAACAATGATGTCATCAAGCAGGCTACGCAACCAATCACACTGAAGAATTCTCATGGACAACAAACCAAGACCATCAGTATAGAACACCTCAATGCAGTCCATAAGCTTCATGACCTTTGTCATTTAAAATTTATGTTTTTTTCCCCACTCTGACTTTTTAGAAGTTGGACTGGTATTGTGTTTCAATGTTGGCCTGCTACACCTCATCTTTCAAAAGAGCACTTTCTGATAGTTCCTTAAAACAAGGACACTTGCCACAAAGTATATCCCGTGGCAAAAATCAGCAAATAAAGAATATTAGCATGGGATTTGCTTGATGATAATTGACCTGTTAGGCCACATTATAAACATATATTCTGTGTCCATCAAGTCTGGGAGTGGGATTTGAACTCAGAGCTTCTGAGATAGGGTGATACCAATGGCACCAACATAAATCCTGCTGCAACTTGGTAGACCACAGTTTTCCAAACTCAACGTTGTGTTCAATAATGATAAAGCATGACATCTGCCTCCGTTCTTTGTCATTCTTGTGTTTATTGGTTCAGCTTTGTCTCATTTCTTCATTTACTTATTTGCAACTCACTGGAGGAGGAGGTTTCACAAATATTCCCATCCTCAATTTTGGGGAAGCCTGGCACATCTGTGCAAAAAATAGGGCTGAAACATTCTTAAAAATCTTCAGCCAGACGTTCCAAGTGAATGATCCATTTCAACCTTGTCCAGGGGCCCCAACATTACAGAAATATCTTCAATCAATTTGATTCACCCCTTGTGATATCAAGATATGGTTAAAGGCATTGGATACTGCAAAAACTATAAACTCTGACAACACCTTGGCAATAGTACTAAAGATTTTTTCTTCAGAACTTGATACACTCATAGCCAAACCATTGCAGTACGGCTACAACACCAGCATCTACCCGACAAAAAATTGTCGAAAATTGCCCAGCTACGTCATGTGTTTAAAACTTATTACTTTCCAATATCTCCATGGTTCTGACAAAGGGTCAGCAACCTGAAGCAATATATTTGTTTCTCCCCACAGGATCAGCTGATTTGCTGATTATTGCCAATATTTTTTGTTTTATGACAGATTTCCAGCATCTGCAGCATTTTGCTGTTGAAGGAGTAAAAGACATTGATTATCACTCGTGTTTTGGTAATTGTTCAGAAAATGAGCTGAACATTGGGAATATATAGAAGATCAAGTCAAAGGTTGAAATATTTGAAACTTCATTTTTAAAATCCATTTAAAAATCTTAAAATTTTAAAATCTGTGGTTTATTTTACCATAATGAAGTAATTTCAATTCCACAAACGTATTAAAATTAATTTTTCAGGGGGCCAGAAAAGTTTCTCCGCAATAAATACGAACTTAGTTTGTCATGTCACAACTCAGTTATATGGTATACAAAATGCATAACCTTTTCAATCATTCTTAAGGCAAGCCCCCAAAAATATAGGTCGCCTTTACTATAAGTAATTACAAAACCATTCCACCTGCAAGGCCTTTGTGCACCCTGTGGAGGATCAGAGAATCACGGACTGCAGTTACTGGATTGCCATGCTTGGCTGTGCATGTGCAGACGTTAGAAATTACCGTCAATTTCATTGGTGACAATGAATGCTGACAGTTTCGCTGTAATTGCCGTGTCAAAATCTGGACCTCCGTTCTTGCTGCTAACAACACAACTAATGATGAAAGACTTCACAAGTATCTGGACATCTGTGCGACAAAAAGAAAATGTTCAAAATACCATGTGGGAGCTGGAAATCTGTGGGCATCTCTCACTGTTTTCTCTTCTTCTGCAGGCATTACACCTTTGAAGTAGCTGATTAAACTTCTGTTTTTTTTGGAACTGTGTGTAAGGTGGGGCAGAAGTCCCCAACAGTTCATGGACATACGCTGGACATAAAACCCTGAAAAGGCAGAAGTTGTGGGAATTACACTGGGTTAAATTCACTGAACTTTTGGGACTCCAGAAACCACGGCCTGTAACCGAACCAGGAAAGGCTGGTTAGGACAGGCTGGGTGATATGCAATTCCAGGGGACAGCTTTCTGGAATTGGGGTTACCTTGCAGAACCTAAAAGGATGACCCCCATTCACGCCCCATTTTAAACAATGGAAGCCAGACTGCAGGAAACAAACAATTTCAACAACCTTAGACCTTCTGGAGCCTGCAGAAGTACAAAGCCATGCAAGTTTCCAGACAGCGCTTGGGACAGAAATACTGAATATTCCACCCCATTGTGCTACATGCAAACCTGTTCCACCTATGGATGTAAAAAAATTCAAAACACTATTCAAACCCTGAATGAATACCCATCCAACAGAAATACTGGACATTCCAAAACCATCAAAACCATTCACCTTAATCAAAAAACAATCCAGACTTTTCTCCAGTGATTAGAAAGCCCATTCAGCCCTAAGGGGAGGAATAATAGCTCAAAAGATTTGGCAGGAGATAAGGGGGCCTGCAGTTGGGTACAATGGAGACCCCAAGGCCAGCACAGGAGGGAGAGAAAGAGAGTGAGTATGTGTGCGATACCAGCCCTGTGATACCAGCAACGTGCCCCGTTTCCAACACAATGGAGGTGGGCTGCGCGAGGAGAGTTGAGATTCTGAGTGAGAAACAGGCCCTGCTCGTGAAGAAAAGCTGCCCTCACAACCACTGAACACCAACAACTAACCACCAACCTGTACTCGACGTCCAGAGGCAACCGAAGGCATCCAGAGACACAGGACACCGACCGGGGCAACACTAGCAGCATCCACCACCACCCAAAACAACAGCCTGCTTGCAAGGACCACGAGGAACGAAAGAAAACCCGAGGTACTCACCGGTCAGGTCCCACACGTCTGACCACATCACACTAGACTGACTGTTACTGGTACTTGTGGCCTTATGCAGAGTGCCAGCTACGGCAAGAGACGATGGACAAGAACCAGTCAAAATCGCATTTTCACACCAGGGCTGCGTCTAAGGTCATCGAGCCCCTGTAACCCAGCTTGGCTCGTCTTAGACAGGGGAAGGTGGGGTTTGGGGCTAATGGTATAGGGCACCCCCCAGGAAGGGAAGTGGAATAGGGCTCCGGGTCAGCACATATCCTCTCTCTCTCTCTTTTCACCTGTAGCATAAGTAACAGCCACCCACTGTATCTATTTACCCATTGTATCAAGTCTTGGCGACAAGGCTTTAACCGGGGGTCAAGTTAACTGGGAGGCGGGTCTCAGAGATAGGCAGATTTTTGAAATTCACTTTCTTGTTTTCTGTAAATATATTCAATTTTCTTGTTTGTTCAATAAAATCAGAATTCTCTTTGCCTCTGAAGCATCTGCATCCTGTGTTTTTCACAGCACCGCATTCCAGTACATAAGCCCAGTATCAGAACAAGGGAATTGGTGAACAGTAAAGTAGATAACATGCCCTACACTAGTCATTACCTTCCTAAGATGTTTCAAAATGAGATTAGCGACACTGTTAGTTAAGTTACATGTAAACAGTTGTGTAAACATCTGATTACTAAAGGGATGACAATTATTACATGAATTACAATTTGAAATCCAAAATGAAAGTGATGGGTTCTTTTTCTTGAGTCACAGAAATGGATCCTCACAAAGTCATGGGTAGGGTTGAACAGTAACCATTCCTATTGGCCTCAAAATTACAATTGACAGTACAGAGATGTAAAATAATAACAAAATGATTAACACATTTTCATAGCGATCCTCTCAAGAATTTTTTGCGTTACTAAGTTCCTAGTACTGAACAATGCTCTGGGGAATGCAGGATTAAACATTACAGTGACAGTCATTTCTCTGACCTGCAATCTCTTCTCACGTGGTTCCCTAATGGGACTATATGATGAGTGAATTTATTTTTCTGTCTCTTGTAGTACCAGACCCATAAAACCCACTTAATACAAATCAAAAATGCTTAATGCTTCCATTAGAACATGTGAAAAGCAATTTTCCACCACTATTGACAAAAATAATTTCCAGGCCATTGTGAAGTTCTCTCTTGGTATATTTTAATGACTAGAGTAAGATTAGGGCCAGTCAAGGACAGTAGTGGGAAGTTGTGCGTGGAGTCTGAAGAGATAGGAGAGGCACTAAATGCATATTTTTCGTCAGTATTCACACAGGAAAAAGACAATGTTGTCGAGGAGAATACTGAGATACAGGCTATTAGACTAGACGGGATTGAGGTTCATAAGGAGGAGGTGTTAGCAATTCTGGAAGGTGTGAAAATAGATAAGTCCCCTGGGCCGGATGGGATTTATCCTAGGATTCTCTGGGAAGCTGGAGAGGAGATTGCAGAGCCTTTGGCTTTGATCTTTATGTCGTCATTGTCTACAGGAATAGTGCCAGAAGACTGGAGACTAGCAAATGTTGTCCCCTTGTTCAAGAAGGGGAGTAGAGACAACCCCGGTAACTATAGACCAGTGAGCCTTACTTCGGTTGTGGGTAAAGTGTTGGAAAGGATTATAAGAGATAGGATTTATAATCATCTAGAAAGGAATAATTTGATTAGGGATAGTCAACACGGTTTTGTGAAGGGTAGGTCGTGCCTCACAAACTTTATTGAGTTCTTTGAGAAGGTGACCAAACAGGTGGATGAGGGTAAAGCGGTTGATGTGGTGTATATGGATTTCAGTAAAGCGTTTGATAAGGTTCCCCATGGTAGGGTATTGCAGAAAATACGGAGGCATGGGATTGAGGGTGATTTAGCGGTTTGGATCAGAAATTGGCTAGCTGTAAGAAGACAGAGGGTGGTGGTTGATGGGAAATGTTCATCCTGGAGTTCAGTTACTAGTGGTGTACCTCAAGGATCTGTTTTGGGGCCACTGCTGTTTGTCATTTTTATAAATGACCTGGATGAGGGCGTAGAAGGATGGGTTAGTAAATTTGCGGATGACACCAAAGTCGGTGGAGTTGTGGATAGTGCGGAAGGATGTTGCAGGTTACAGAGGGGCATAGATAAGCTGCAGAGCTGGGCTGAGAGGTGGCAAATGAAGTTTAATGCGGAAAAGTGTGAGGTGATTCACTTTGGAAGGAGTAACAGGAATACAGAGTACTGGGCTAATGGTAAGATTCTTGGTAGTGTGGATGAGCAGAGAGATCTCGGTGTCCATATGCATAAATCCCTGAAAGTTGCCAACCAGGTTGATAAGGTTGTTAAGAAGGTGTACGGTGTGTTAGGTTTTATTGGTAGAGGGATTGAGTTTCGGAGCCATGAGGTCATGTTGCAGCTGTACTAAACTCTGGTGCGGCTGCACTTGGAGTATTGTGTACAGTTCTGGTCACCGCATTATAGGAAGGATGTGGAAGCATTGGAAAGGGTGCAGAGGAGATTTACCAGGATGTTGCCTGGTATGGAGGGAAGGTCTTATGAGGAAAGGCTGAGGGACTTGAGGCTGTTTTCGTTAGAGAGAAGAAGGTTAAGAGGTGACTTAATAGAGACATACTAGATGATCAGAGGATTAGATAGGGTGGACAGTGGGATCCTTTTTCCTCGGATGGTGGTGGCTAGCACGAGGGGACATAGCTTTAAATTGAGGGGTGATAGATATAGAACAGATGTCAGAGGTAGGTTCTTTATTCAGAGAGTAGTAAGGGCGTGGAATGCCCTGCCTGCAAAAGTAGTAGACTCGTCAACTTTAAGGGCATTTAATTGGTCATTGGATAAACATATGGATGATAATGGAATAGTTTAGGTTAGATGGGCTTCAGATTGGTTTCACAGGTCCGCGCAACATCGAGGGCCGAAGGGCCTGTACTGCACTGTAATGTTCTATGTTCTATGTTCTATGTTCTATTTGGGGATGGTGGAAATATTCTAAATTTCTCTTCAGCTCTGAATAAATTATGCTAAAGGATTAATAGGTCAAAGGGATTTTCCTCGTTCCCTGTTTCTCAACATATCGCTGATCAAGATTTATAATTACCGCAAGCCAGCAGAAGCTTTTAATCAACAGCTAAAATAAAAGCATTATTCTGTCCCTTGTCTCCTCACTCTACTTCAGAAATCTGAATCGAGTAAGTAACAGCGGAGTAGAAAACTGTTGACAAATGAAGTAACATGTTTTCACGATAGTAATGTTTTAATTTTAATTCACTTTCTGGAGATGTTCCCAGGTGGATGTCAGGCATTTTTCAAAATGAACTAAAATGACAAATTTAACTGTAGGTCACTGAATGTCACTGCTATAGAGTCACAGGGCATCCCAAGGGTCAAGAAGCAGGCAAGTTATTTTCATAAGTATGAGTTGTGTGTGACATGGGAATGGAAGGATAAATAAATCATATTTTTGGAAAAAAAGAAAATATGAGATCAAAAAATAATTTCAAGGGATTGGAGCAGGCACAATGATATTATTCACATAGAACTGGTAAAGGAAAATCAATTTGTCTCTGTATTTGTTCTTCTGTATAACTATGTTTGCTTCATAACCTGAACTTTGTCTTTTAAGTACCACACAAACATAAAGAGCAGAATCAGAAGTGGGATCATAAGACTATAAGAAGTAGGAAGAGGAGTAAGCCATTCAGCTTCTTGAGCTTGCTCTGCCATTCAATAGGATCATGGCTGATCCAACATTCCTCGTGTCCACTTTCCTGCCCTTTCCCTGTATTCGTTGATTCCCCTACAGTTCAAGAATCAATCTATATCGGTCTTAAATATGCATGAGAATTCTGCTCCCACAACTCTCTGTGGCAAGGAATTCCAAAGAGTCTCAAACATCTGAGAGAAGAAATTCCTCCTTATCTCAGACTTAAATTGGCACCCCTTTATTCTGAGACTATGCCCCCAGGTCCTTAACTCTCCCATGAGGCGAAACATCTCAGCATTTACCCCCTTGAACTTGCTCCACTATTCAATAAAATCGTAGCCGATCAGTTTGTGTTTTGCATTCCACATTCCTGTCTACCCACGACAACTTTGATTCTCTTGTATCAAGAATCGATGCACCTCTGCCTTAAAAATACTCAATGACCTCTCCTCCATCGCCTTCTGAGACAGAGAGAGTTCCAAAGCCATACAGCACTCTGAGGGAAAAAAAATCTCCTCATCTCTGTCCTAAATTTTAAACAATGCCGTAGTGAATTAATTGCAGAGAGCTCCTTAAAAGAAGTGACCACGATGCGATGGAATTAAAATTCCAAATGAAGAGAAACTTAGTCTAACAATAAGGAGAGTCAGGAACAGGGCTGATTTTAAAAAAGATGAACTATGAGCTAATTCAGGTGAGATGGAATAAAAATTCCTGTACTGGACTGTCCTTCAGTAATAATGCTTTTCTCAGTAACTTAATACCAAAAATTCTGAATGAAAGTGAACCATTGGGAAAAAAAATTGAAACCGACTTTAAATTACAGATTACAGTTGATAATAAAAAAAGTTTGAAATACAGAATCTGGAGGGACAATTCAGGGCCTTTAACTCATGACTAAAAATTATAACATTGGGAAAAAATGAGAACATAAGAAATTGAAAAGGTAATGCTTACGGCAAAGAAAGTATAAGTAAAGAAGCCCGAGAATAGCAAAACTATTAAATTGCTCTGCATATAAATATATAAAAACAATTGTCAAATATGGAATGAATCTCATGAGAGGAAAGGACAGAGAGGAAGTAAAATTTGGCAGTGTTATCTTAAAAGAACTACTCTTCCAACGGGGAGATAAACCATCGACCAATTGACAGTAAGATGAAAGCTATCAAAGTAAATAAATGGAAAATATTAGGGAAGTTAGTTAAGTTTAAAGAGGACAATGTTCACAGACCTGTCATGTCTGTGAGGAGCGTGAGGGAAGTGACTGAAGAAATAACCCTAGGAATGAAATACGCTGCACAGGAGGCTAGTGGAAAAGATTAAAGGTAATGGATTCTGACTTCATGGTTGAGAAGCTCTTGTTGGTGGCTCAGATTAATGACTTCAGCAACTGTTAGGATGGTTTGTGAATATAGTCCTATTTCTCTAAGTAGGATATTCTGCAAAAGGGGAGGGATCCACAGGATTATAAACAGATCCTATCATTATATGAAAATCACTAAACTGCATTTTGCAACATGGAACATCTTACATTCATCCAACTCTGGGAGCAGTAGCATTAGGTTTTCGTCTCTATACACCAGAAAACTGTCATCCTAAGGTTTTTTTTCTCAGTTGAGCAATTAAAAGAATTAAACAGAACATTTATCACCTCACTAAACATGATATTCATACCACTAATTGTCGCGACTGACTAAGGATGACAATTGATAATAATAGAACAGCATTGAGTATCTTCTGTTTTAGTAAGAATGCTCTTCAGTTCTCCGCATGCTATTCCACCCACTTTTGATCAATTTAGAGCACTGCAATTGATATTACGTTTAGTTGAATTGAGTAGCACAGAATATTTCACATATATTAAATCTGTTAAACTGCACTGCATGACTCCTGAACAATAGATATGGCTCTCCTAGAAAGTGACAGTGATTCCTGGTCAGCCATGGAAGGAGGTTGGAACCCCTATCGGCACTATTTGTTGCTTCAGGCTACAATATACATGTGAAACATATGTTGCCACAGCAACTCACTCTCCTTCACTGGAATTAGTTGGTTAGACAGGCACTGTGGATCAAATTAGTGCCAACTATACAGGGTCCAACATCCATTATGGCTATAGCATGTTTGAAATATGCTTTTTTTTAACCTGATCCATGTGGGTTAGACCTTCCTTTGAGCTGAGAACCCCTGAAGGTGCCAGAAATTCATACCACTATGACACAATGTTATCCGTTCTGCTGAGCATAAAAGAACATTTCCCCTCAATAAAACATGTTGTTTCATGCAATGAGATTTATTTTTGGTTCCTGGAAATGGCATTACTTCAATGAATATACCCAATATTAATATGAATATTCATCAATACAGCTTCCAAATAAGGCATTGCATAAGCTTCCTCTTGTGATGTGATATCCCTTGATAGCATTGATTGTCTATGAATCCTGAAGTGTCCTTTTCCTTCAGTGAGTAAGGAGTTGACATTTTATAATTCACAAGGTAATGTATTAAATAGTTTCCTATGGAACAATCAGTTGAAATTTGGTACGCTATGGTTCTTGGGCATAGGAGTCATAAGTCATAACTAGCATGTTCTTGTCCTGTTCAAATAGACAGCACACAAGCTTTGTGCCATTGCCTTATCTGAATGATTGCAGTGTTTAATCAAGATCAACCCATGTTGTTGGCTGAGTGAGCACTCAATAGGGCACCCAGCAATGTATGAGACACATGTTTTAGCTAAGCTACACCCCTTAAAGTCAGATTGTAACTCTTAAAGAAGCTGCACACTTAGCACAGAAGCTGCTGCTGACTGCAAGTAACTGTAAGGAGAGAGAGAGAGAGAGACCAAATGGAGGAATAGGCAAGCCAGGAAGTTACCCTTTTCTCAAATGCATTTTAAGAAGACAAAAACTGGGTAGAAGCCATATTTTTGTGGTGGGTGCTGGTGGGAGGTGGGGAATGGGGGATTGGGTGAGTTTGCAGTCAGCTGATTGGAGGCCTTCATGCAACATCCTGAGAACAGGATATGAACAGATGACCAGGGAGAAGAATTCTCGATTTGAGAGGCATAGCGATTTCACAGCAATCCATCAATCTATCGTCCACAGAATATTAAGATTGAGGAGAAACCTTTCTGAAATGCATTATGTCCAGATTATCTTCTTCCCTGGATTAAATTGCTGTCAGATACACATTTCTGCTGGCCATGTTGTTTGAGTGATGTAAACATTTGTTGATAGTCTTTCTGTCAAGTATATGACATATCTTTCCTTACGAGTTCTTTTGATAATGATGCTCAGTTGGAAAAGATTGCTATGTGTTGTGTTAGGAAGTTTAAAAATCTGAGACCGTTCTCCTTTGTCTCAGAGAGTAAGCAGGTATCTTATGTCTGCAAATATGTTTGCATCCCGATGAATCCCATCATGTGAATAAATGAGTTTAAAAAAAAATGTCCTGACCTACATTCTTCTGGCACTTCTTGCTGTTGAAGTCATGTCCTTTATGGTGAGCTGTTGTCATTAGTGAGTGTGGATTTTGGTTGTGCTCTTCTTTGGTTTTGTCTATTGCCATGAATTTCTCAGCAATGAATATTCTCCATAATTCTGCCCAGATGCTGCTGGAACAGATCCTTACTGACCAATAGGTTGAAAGGCAGACTCTGGAAGCAATCCATTCAAATGGTGTTCTGAAAACACTATTCTGATTTCCTGATGTTCATTTGTTATGTGAATCAAGCAACCATAAAATTTAACTTGAGAAAACCTCCTGATGGCAAGCCAGGAGGCCATTGATATCTCTTTTCCATCATCTCAACATGGACCCATCAGCTTGCAATGGTCACTTACATGGCCATAGCCCATCCAATGGAAGGGATCTTCTTAACCAATTGATAGCAGTGGCCTTGACGGATTTTTAGCATTTTACAATGTTATAGACAATTCTGAGGCACCCTTGCAGTGTCCTGTTTGTCTCAGAAACACCAAGTATTGCCACCAGGCATCACTGTGGGCCCTCTTATTGACACTGACTCTCACATTTAATTGGCCAGTCTGCAATCATTAATTGAGTGCTCTCTGAGGCAGCTTCTTAATTGGTTACTTCTGGGAGTGGCATCCCACCATAGTAACCTCTGGATTTCCACCTTGGAGTTCAAGCAGAGGTTATCAACAAGACCAATAGGTGAAATCCAGGCCCTTATTCTTCTGTGCCAGCTGCTGTATAACCTGTTGGGTGTTTTGAGTTTATTTCCTTTCTTCATGGAACAAAATAAATAATAGTTTCACTGTGGTACCAAGGAAAATAGAGGAATATAAATCACGTAAGGTCTCATAAACAAAACATTTTAACAAATGTATTCTTTACTGAACATTAGCCATAATTCATATTATTGATTTTTGGAACTTCGAGAATAGAAGCTTCTGCATGTCTCGATATTTCTGCCACTTCAACTTTACATTTTAACATGTATTCTAAGCTTCAAGTGATTGACTGGCTCTTCGAGTTATTAGATCATCCATTCTGAGTTTTTATTAGCTGTAAAAACTGGGCAATTTAAATATATTGCAGTAATTTTCTCTACGGTTTCTAATGGAAATAACAAATAATATGAATAAAAATTGTTGGAATTAATTTTATACTGTCAAGAGTGTTTACCTTCTCCTTAGGCATCTGCTGCTCTACAGAACAGAGGGGATTAACACAGACCTCCAACTAGCAGGAGGCAATCCCTTTAGCACAGGTATTACAGAGAGAAGATCAGTTTCTCAGCTTCAGTGAGCACTCGTGCCTCAGGATGCTCAAACTTTCATGATTGGTCTTTGCTGACATCTTGGAGTAAGCCATTCTTCGAAGCAGACGCGTGGTGTGCGTTGATAGTAATGGTGAAGGGAATCACAGCCTTGCATATCTTTGCCTCTAGGCCCTTTAAGAAATTCGCAGGTGACACTAGTATGACTTCTCAATCTGCATCTCATGAGGACACCTACAATGTGACCAGTGCCTCAGTTTACAGGCAGTTAATTACTCTCACTGTACAACTAGTGAGGCTGGTCAGAACGAGAGGAATACCCAGATTCACTGTTTTGACTGGATTTTCACAGATCCAGGGAACCTGAAACTGCACACATATGGCATTTAAGGTGCACATAAATATGCCAGGGGTGTTCATCAATCTAGCCTAATTCCATTCCATCAACGTTCATTCAGTATACAATGTCTGCATAAGCTCTACCTGAAAAATTGGTATCTTACTTTTGCACTACATCATGTCTCCCATAAAGTCTTCACCCCTCCGTAAAGAGTGAACAGGTGGGTCTTTGGAGTCTATTGCTACCCTTTAAAGATACAATGACACCTATGACGAGTTTTGCACCAAAACACAGAAATGATACAACAGAAACTGCAAGAGTATCAAAGTATTAAAAAATCATTAGGTTTCTAAAGTTGTGATTCAAATCCATAGGTAGATCCAGTGATGACCTAAAATGAACATAAAAGGATATTTGGAATGATAATGGCTCAAAGTGCCTTGCATAATTTGGCACTGATGAGAAGACTGGAACTTCAAGAGGAGGAACAAAGTGATAATTACCGTGTGCATTTGGAGGAGGAGGATTGTTTTGAAAACTGATCAGAATGACAAATTAATTATGGATATATTGAATTTATGCAAAGTTTGTTTTGTTTTAAAAGAAAGACATGATAGCCAAAACATGCCTGGGAATTTAAATTCAATAGCTGTCTACAATATCCTTGTTTGGATTAGACTGAGCCTTGAGACAAAGCCTGTAATATTGCACCTGAAGAGAATCAAGGAATCTTCAGGCTGCAACACTTCAAGGACATAAGGGCCATTCAAAAAATCAAACTGTGACCTCTCATAGATAGTGAAGGGCTGATTTCCTCCTTTCAACAGAAAATGTTCTCCTATGCATTGTGAGATGGACTGCAGACATGAAATGAAATAAAGAAAGGCCGTGCTGGGTGAAAGACATGTTTGTGTTTTACTCTTCCAGGAATACAGAAGAATGGGTCTTGAAAACCAAATGTAACCTTGGTTTCCATGTGCTAGAGTGCTGGTATCCTGGTGTGCTAGTTTGCTCCTTTGTGGTTCGAGTGTCACCATGCTCAAGCGCGATGTAAAGAGACACAGCTGAAACTTCAACATGTACCCTTCTGTGCGAAGGTGAAAAGGAAGAAACTTTTTCTCTCCTTGATTACTGAAAACAAGTTAAGTCAGAAATCTGGACAAACTCCTTTCAGGTAAATGTAGAGCCAAGTATCTCCAAACAACTACGCAACAAGTCAGCATCTCTGGAAGTAGCCATTTCAATGGGTGTCACATTTCACAGTCTTTCCATCATGGAAAAATCAAAGGCTAATTTTTTTTTTAACTTTCTTTTTAGGCTTACCTCTCATTTCTAATTTATGTCTGTGTCTATGTTGTGTTTTATTTCCTTTCCTTACATTTGAAGAGATAATGTTTGGTTAATTCAAAATGCTTGCCTAAGTTGGTTCCTTTTAAAATTTAAATATATGTGGGCTGAAAAAAGGCACCCATGAGGAAAGGGATCTGATGTGTTAAGTTAAGCCTGTTGCAACCAGTTGACAAAGGGCTTGAGTATATAAGGGGAGCCAATTCATCCTTCCTTGCCTGGGAGCATAGCTACTTAGGGGTATCCCATCCAGAATTGTAACAAATTGGGGACTGTCAGCTGGGAAATGGTTGAGACAGGATGAAGTAGAGGAGGAAAAATAGTAGAAACAAGGTATCTGCAGTCATGCAGTTAGTTATCAGACACTTTTGGAACACAATCAAATGGTTCAGCTAATCAGATGGTGTAAAACCATATGATATATTAATGCTGAGCATACTGCCACACATTTTACACCCCTCCACCCACCAATAATCTCAGTCAATAATCCTTCCATCTCACCAACACCTATTGGTCATCTTCTGCTCGTGCTATCCCTCTTTTCTCAAGACTGATGTCGAGAGGTCTGTTATTTATAAGAGATTTGAAAACAGGTGGTTTTACTGCCTCCCTCCAACCCCCCTTCCCCCCACCACTTCTGCCAGATATAATGTTAATCTTACTTAGCGCAAGTTAAGTAAATATCAGAGCTACAAAGCTGTAGGCCAACTGCTGGAAAATAGGATTAGAATAGTTAGGTGCTTGTTTTATTTTATCAGTGCAGACTCAGTGTGTCTAAGGGCCTTTATCTGTGTTCTGTGACACCAAAGGAAACTGTTACCTGGCATCATTATCTATATATTTAAGATATGGGATTCCATTGAGGTCACCAGGAAAAATTTAAAATAAGCTTAACTTTCGCACAACCATTTTGCACTTTTTAAATAAAATTATCTCTGCAATAGTACACTTGAGTAAGTAAGCATTGGAGAAAAATTGCTGATACCTACATATTGATGCTGACAATGTGAATACAACTCAAAGAGGTTTGCTGAGGATTGGTCAAAATTGATGTTCAAGCCTCATTAACACAAAGCTGGTGAAGTGCAGGCACAAAATGAACATCCTTACTTCATTTCTTGTTTAGACTGAGCCTTGAGGTAGTTGCCAGCAGATCAGAGAAGGGGAAAATGAGTTGAGTCCAGAATAACAGCGATTTATAGTATCACCATGGAGACAGCTGGCACAGTTCTGCTCCATTGGTCTCACTTTAAGGTAAATGAAAGCGTATTGTACTTACATTGGTTTCCAGAAGTGCATTAAATAATGGTTGTTTCAGCCCTGTAAACCCCAAAAAAACCTAATCTGAGTTTATGTTGTCAAGTTCACTTTTAGCTGAATCAGATACGAGCGCAAAACCCAGAAGTTAGGTTTAATACCTGTTTTACAGCTCATAAATAGGGAATAAAACATACCTTTTTGTCCCCCGTTCCAATAGTTACAGCAAAATGATCATTTAAAACATTCCAGTTTTGATGAATACAATTACAGAATTTACTACTTTTGATATGAACAATGATTGTGAATCATTAAGGGGGCAATGACCTGTTGGTATTATCACTATTAATCCAGACACCCAAGTAAAGTTCTGGGGATCTGGGTTTGAATCTCGCCATGGTGTAGGTTGGAATTTGAATTCAATAAAAACCTGGATGCTAATGAAAACCATGAAATCATTTCTGATTGTTGAGGAAGAAATCCTTCTGGTTAACTAATGTCCTTAAGAGAAGGAAACTACCATCCTAGTCTGGACTATGTGTGACTTCAAATCCACAGCAATGTGGTTGACTCATAACTGCCTCTGAGATAAGCAATAAATGCTGGCACTAGCCAGTGACATTCTCATCCCATTAATGAATAAAAAGAAAAATAAATGGATAGTTGCAGTTACCAGTTAGAATTCCTTGCATGATATAAAGCCTTGTCCTCCCCTAATTCAATAGTAGCTGTATCTGCTCTGCACTCATCTGGTTGTATTTGCAGGGTGTGTATAGTGATTTTCTTTCCAAAACCATCAGTAACAATATTGAAGGTCATATGTTAGCTTGCTCTGCTGTATTATGCAAAAACAAATGATAGTTGCTCCTATAAATGATGAGTTTTCATTCCCAATAGCTTGCCATTTGAAGAGTGGACTACTGTGAATACCAACTGTTAATGTCAATCATTATATTTTGAGTAGCTGTAGACACAGTAAATGCTGAGAGCTTCAGGCTGTTGCTTTATTTAATCAGTGGTAAATGTGAACCTGCATTTCCTACAGGTTTAGGTTTCTCACAGAGGCACAGGTGTTCAACTAAAAATGTTTGTGAGTCATATCTAATGTAGAAAATGCTTATACTAAAGTTGATGTCTGAAATATGTCAAAGAAAATGCATGCCAGATGTAATTTTTCCCCATCGACTGTGAGTAATGGCAAGATTAATGCATGATTTGCTGTGTGGTTATATCCAGGAAAGCCTGCAAGTAATAATATCAAACATTCAGCATGTGTCAGAATCTTTCTCCTACTGATAGATGATATATTCATTTTATCCTCTGGATAATGACAGAGCATTATACCACTGTACAGTGTTGAGAAAACTGCAGTTGAGGGAGTCTACTGCCTGAGCCACAAGAAGTCAATGGGGGCCCCTGGTGGTAAGAACAAAAGTGCAGTAAATAGAATATGGATGACTAAGCAAAAGTTTTCCTGTCTTGGTTCAAGAAATAACATTGTTGTCGACAAAGCATCAGCTAATTTGCATTTACTATCTGCAAAAACCACCTTTGCCCAGATTGACCAAATTTTCAATATTGGTTGCCTTTAAAGCGATAAGATTTGGCAACATTTAGGTTTGTGAAGGATCCCATATCAGTATTGTCCCTGCTTACAAACAATGGAAAGCAGATTTTAGCATCTTGCGCATTTTTAATTTTGACTCTGGAATCTGCTCATGGAGTCAACTTGTCTACTTTGCAATAATGTAATCAATTGCAGCTGAAACATAAATATCTTGCATTTCTTCCATATTATGCAATATTAATGCACTTCTATCAGTATAAAGTGGTGAAAGCAACCAGACTTGTTTAGTCTAAATATTGAAGAGATTTGTTACAAAATTATTTGTGTTGATTCTGACAGTCTTATCTTCAAGCCACAAGTGAGAAATCTGAGAAGAACGATTAGCGTCACATGATACTGCCCCCTGAGAGCTCAAATACAAAGTTAAGCTGCTGAGACAACAGAACAGTATAGCTTATACTTATTGCATTAGTGGAGCCTGGTCCTCTGTAATGCTGCCAAATCCCATGCTTAAATATAGAGTGGACCATCCACTTTCAATTGCAATAGATGGGCCTCAGCAAACAGCCGTGCTAACGGTTAATACACAAGTAAACTGAATCTTTCTTATGCTCTGAGGATGATTTATTTTAAGCAGGGAAGAAAGGTGTTAGCAGTCTGTGCAATAAAAGGTTGCTGAAGTGACAGGTTTAGCCCCACTAAGATGGGAGTCATCAAAAATGTTATAACTCTCATCAAAGTAAGGAATAATTTATCAGTCTTTTTAGCCTCAGGTGAACAGAAAACATGGATGATGTTTCTGTACTTAACAAGAACAACCAAACTAAACAGGTTCTAGCTACAGGTATTCAACTTTGAACTGTTGACATATAACTCTACTAATTAAAATCCCAACCGTGTAAAGATACTCCCCTACAGACAAATAACAGACTGAAGAAAATGGTGTTATAGGTAATGGGAAAAAGCAGAGTAATGGAGATCAATGGCCTCTGTTGCAGGGTTCACTGAGATAATCATTTGCTTGCCAGGACTTGCTGTTCATCAATCTTTATTATCCAGATACTTTTCACTTCATTGGTTCACAAATGATTAAGTCTCTGACTTATTGTTTAAAAGCAATAGCTTACAGAAAGTGATGGGAGAAGATAACTAGCTTTCTTCAGGCTTTAAATGTTTTACACTGCAGAGGACTACAACCACCTCCCTTCTGGAATTCTGAAGCCATCTGGCTCTGCCGTTCATACCCACAAGCTTCCCAAGATGTGGAGGTGCCAGCTTTGGACTTGGGTGGACAAGGTCAAAAATCACACAACACCAGGTTATTTTCCAGCAGGTTTATTTAAAAACACAAGCTTTCATTGCTCTGCTCTTTCCTCAAGTGTAGTGTGGAAGAGGAAATATGCCAACACAAAATTTACAGGCAGAAAGATAACAACCTTAAAAATGGCTCGCTGACCGCCCCCTGTTGAATCTTCAATCAATTAGAAAGGAGACACAGTTTTTTATTGATTAAAATGCAAATCCCAGAATTTCTTTCAGTCATTGTCCTGAGATAATTAAAGGTTTTATCAATATATACAAGAGGTGACATCTCAGGTCAGACAATGCATTTTACGTGTGAGGCCTGGTTTAGAATGTGTCTATGTTTTAATCTGGAGTCAGTCTGGTTTTATTATTTTGGACAAAATAGAATGTATCTGCAAATCCACAAACAGATAATTCACCCCACAGATTCATATGTATGTGTGTGTGTGTGTGTGTGTAGGTGTGTGTGTGTGTGTGTGTGTGTGC
>NC_063335.1:13382828-13403556 GCF_021869965.1 Rhincodon typus
TCCCCCACTGGGAAGGAAGTTACTTGAGAAAGGATGTATTGGCACTGGAGGGGTTGCAAAGGAGGTTCACTAGGTTGATTCCAGAGTTGAGGGGGTTGGCTTATGAGGAGAGACTGAGTAGATTGGGATTATATTCATTGGAATTCAGAAAATTGAGGGGAGATCTTATAGAAACATATAAAATTATGAAGGGAATAGATAAGATAGAAGTAGAGAGGATGTTTCTACTGACAGGTGAAGCTAGGACAGGAGGGCATAGCCTCAAGATTAGAGGGAGCAGATTTAGGACTGAATTGAGAAGGAATTTCTTCACCCAGAGGGTTGTTAATCTATGGAATTCCTTGCCCAGTAAAGTAGTTGATGCTACTTCAGTAAATGCTTTTAAAAAAAAGGTAGATTTTTTTTGAACAATAAAAGAATTAAGGGAGATGGTGAGAACGGGGGTAAGTGGATCTGAGTCCACGAAAAGATCAGCCATGATCTTATTGAATGGCGGTGCAGGCTCGAAGGGCCAGACGGCCTACTCCTGCTCCTATTTCGTATGTTCTTATGAACCCCCCTGTCTGGCTATGCAAGATCCAAACACATTGTTTTTCACAGGCAGAGATAGTAAGAACTGCAGATGCTGCGCATGAGTCAGAGATAACACAGTGTGAAGCTGGATGAACACAACAGTCTAGGCAGCATCAGAGAAACATCAAAGTTGACTTTTCGGGTCGGGACCCTTCCTCAGATGCAGATAGCTTTTGTCACTCACAGCTGGTCACAACTCCACTAAAAATTCAACAACTTACTTCCAGATGAACCTCTCTTTGTCCATACTATCGAGCGCCAGCCCATCTGCAAATAGCCTACTCCACTGGTTGAGCAAAAATGACAGCATAAACACCATTTATGATGAGTTTCACCCATTTGCTGTTTAAAAGCCCAAAAATGCATGGCATTATTTTGACAAAGAGGAGGGAAGCTATCCCTGGCATCCTTGCCAATATGAATCCAGTTTGCAATCTGGAGTCAATAAAGTCTGTGTCATCACACCAAAACCCTTCTTCATCTTCCTTGCCACAACACCCCATCCCACACCAATGAAGTGCCTCTAATTCGGAAACAAAGCAACTCTGTCTTTGAGCTGCAGCATACAGACAATACCTACACGTGTGTACGTTCAGAGGCTAAGCTGCAAATCATCATCGATGAATTCACAGGCGCACATGAGAGAATGGGCTTGAGGTAACCTGAAGAAAACTGTTCTCTGCGAGCCTTTTCCCACTGCACAAAATGACATCTCTACTCCCAGCTTTTTCATGGCAGGCAGTTACCAGGAAGGATGTGCTCAAAACCTTCCTGAAAAACAAATGCATTATTCCCAACAAGTCACCTGAATCTCGAGCCTAAGACTACCCAAACTGGATAATAGTATCATCAAAACTGCTAATTATATTGCGCATCTCCAATAGCCCTAGATGGAGGACAGAAGAGGAGTCAAAAACCCAAGCATCCCATCCATTCACTTCTGCAAATATAGCCTGCCCCTCCTATGGCAGGGACTGTGGATCTACCAAGGGATTATTTAGTCACTTTAGGGCCTTGAACACTGGATTTGAAGACATTTATCCACAATCCCAAAAGATTGTCTAAGTAAAAATTCTGTCCTTCAATCAATATCACAAAACTCTTGTAATTATTCCATTGCTCTTTTGTGACAGTTGTTGATCACAAATTAGCTGAGGCATTTCCTATATTACAACAGCAACTACACTTCAGACATTAGCTAGAAAGCATATCCAGTAGTTATGAAAAACACAAAATAAACACAAGTCACTATATAATGGACCCATTAATGTGCAGTTGATATTCATGAATAGTTTAAATGTACGATCATAAATTTTATGAATGTAGCATAGATAGCTGAATTCTATTGCAAATTTCAAAACAGTTGTTTGCATGAATTCAGAGATAGCAAGAACTGCAGATGCTGGAGTCAGAGATAACACAGTGTGGAGCTGGAGGAACACAGCAGGCCAGGCTGCATCAGAGGAGCAGGAAAGTTGACATTTCGGGTTGGGACCTTTCTTCAGAAATGAGCTGCCAGCTTACATTTCCTCTACTTTAGCTAACTGTAATGATTCTTGAATTGCTTATTTTATCATTGTCTATGATACTTTCCAGATCTTGGAAAGTTCCTTTATTGATGTAGAGTCCTAACATTCCTATTGCTAACATTTTCTAAAGATTGGAATCAAAATCATTGGTCTGTTCTTCTGTTCTCTGCCAGTCCAAACACTGGTCTGTTCTTCTGTTCTCTGCCAGTCCAACCCATAACACCATAACGAGGCAACTCAAATCCAAACCAGACACAACAGCATCTTTATAGATGTATCGGTCTAATGTTCCCATTGCTAACATTTTCTAAAGTTTAGGTTCAAAAACACTGGTCTGTTCTTCTGTTCTCTGCCAGTCCAACCCATAACACCATAGCTAGGCAACTCAAATCCAACACAGACACAACAGTGAATCAACCCTTATGTCTTTGGTGTCAATGTGATTCATACCAGCAGTCTAACCAACCCATCCCCGAATGAGACTGACTTGCTGTGGCAACATGTACATTGTGGTCCAGAGCTATGATTAGTGATAATAAAGGTTCCAATTTTCTTTCCATCATGTGGCCAACCAGGAATCTTTCCCCCTCCTTTCATTTGTTAATCTGATATGTTGGAAGGATTTACAAGTTGACACCCAATTTATCTGGCCACATCGCCTTCCTTGATCATCAAATCTTAGAATGGGCCTTGACTGTGAAGATTCTGGTTTAGAAAAGGCCATGCCACCGATGCATCACATGAATGCCCTGGTCACTTTTATATTTGCTCAAATTACTTTTTCTAAAACTTTCACTAATATTTGTCCTGAATCACAATTCTTTAATTCCATTTCTTTGGAGAGTCAAATTGGCTATTGTGCATTTCAGCTATAGGTATCTCTTTCAAAGCGATAGTTACGTTCAGGCTCCTTCCAAACTGTGTCACAGCATTATTTTTGTTATGTATGTGTTGCATTAATTAGGCAATATTGATTCAACCACCTAATTTCAATCCCTCTTGATTTTCATTTTCTCCCCAAGTCAAAATAAGTCCATTTATTGAATGACTTAGTTATGGAGTCATAGAGTCATACAGCATGGAAACAGATCCTTCAGCCCAACCAGTGCACACCAGCCTTAATCCCAAACTAAACTAGTCCCACCTGCCTGGTCTTGGCCCATATCCTTCCAAACATTTCTTATTCATGTACTTACCCAAATGTCTTTTAAATATTGTAAGTGTACCCACATCTATCACTTCGTCTGGAAGTTAATTTCACACATGAATCACTCTCTGTGTAAAAGAAAAGGCCCCTTATGTCTTTTTTAAATATTTCCCCTCTAACCTTAAAAGGATGCCTTAAAAATTTTGGTGCCATCTGCAAACTTACTAGCCTTTTATATTCTCATCTAAATCATTTACGTAAATAACAAACAAAAGAGGACCCAGCACCGATCCCTATGGAACACTGCTGGTAACAGGCCTCTAGCTTGATAAACAACCCTCTGCTATCTCTCTATGTCTCCTGCTATTAAGCCAACTTCGTGTCCAACTGGCAAGCTGACTCTGAATCCCATGTGATCTAACTTTATTAATTACTCTAGCATGTGGAACCTTGTCAAATGTTTTCCTAAAGTCGAAATAAAGAATTCTGCCACTATGAGTTCTTCTACTAGGTGGAACTTTAACTGCCTGGCTGCAGGGACAGCTTTTCACTTACTTTGGCAGAAGGCTCCTTCAAAAGTTAGAAGTGTCAATGCTTAGAGATGTAACGTATGAACATATGAATTAGGAACAGGAGTCAGTCATTCAATGGCTTGAGCCTGCTTTGCAATTCATGAGATCATAACTGATCTCGTTATGGCCTCAACTCCACTTTCCTGCTTGCCAGCTATATTCTTTGATTCTCTTCCAGACAGAATCTATCAGCCACTGTCTTCAAAAATACTCCATGACCCTACCTCCACCTCTCGCTGTGGGAGAGAGTTCCACAGATAAAGTTAAGTGGTCCCTACAGAGATAAAATAAAAGCCAGAGACAACAAGGCATAGAGCTGGATGAACACAGCAGGCCAAGCAGCATCATAGGAGCAGGAAGGCTGACGATTCGGGCCTAGACCCTTCTTCAGAAATGGGGGAGGGGAAGGCGGTTCTGAAATAAATAGGGAGAGAGAAGGAGGCGGATAGAAGATGGATAGAGGAGAAGATAGGTGGAGAGGAGACAGACAGGTCAGAGAGGTGGGTTTGGAGCCAGTAAAGGTGAGTATAGGTGGGGAGGTAGCGAGGAAACAAGCGGAGGCTCGGGGACCACTTTGCAGAACACCTACGCTCGGTTCACACTAAACAACTGCACCTCCCAGTCACGAAACATTTCAACTCCCCCTCCCATTCCTCAGACGACATGTCCATCCTGGGCCTCCTGCAGTGCCACAACGATGCTACCCGAAGGTTGCAGGAACAGCAACTCATATTCCGCTTGGGAACCCTGCAGCCCAATGGTATCAATGTGGATTTCACAAGCTTCAAAATCTCCCCTCCCCCGACCGCATGCCAAAACCAGCCCAGCTCGTCCCCGCCTCCCTAACCTGTCCTTCCTCCCACCTATCCCCTCCTCCCACCTCAAGCCGCACCCCCATCTCCTACCTACTAACCTCATCCCGCCCCCTTGACCTGTCCGTGCTCCCTGGACTGACCTATCTCCTCCCTACCTCCCCACCTACTGGCTCCATCCCCGCCTCTTAGACCTGTCTGTTTCCTCTCCACCTATCTTCTCCTCTATCCATCTTCTATCCGCCTCCCCCTCTCTCCCTATTTATTTCAGAACGCCCTTCCCCTCCCCCATTTCTGAAGAAGGGTCTAGGCCCGAAATGTCAGCCTTCCTGCTCCTCTGATGCTGCTTGGCCTGCTGTGTTCATTCAGCTCTATGCCTTGTTGTCTCGGATTCTCCAGCATCTGCAGTTCCTACTATCTCTAAAATAAAAGCCAGTTAGACAAAAGGAGTGACTCAGAGTTAGCATTCCCACCTCTTGAGTTAGAAAGTTGTTGTTCAAATCTGACTCCAAACAGTCATGCGACATAAAGAATATAATTCTAGTTAATGATGATCTAGTGCCAAACAGGTCACTTGATTCAATGTTTATTTTGCACCCTTGTTAGCATAGATTCCTATTCCTGTATCTCTCATGTACCTATCCAGCTTCCACTTAAATGCACCGATGATATTCACCCCAATTAATCCTGCGGCAACAAGTTCTGTGATGTTATGAATATTTTGGTTAAAAAAGTTCTTGAATTGAATTTCTCAATATGTTTCTATATTAATGACGCAATTTTACTCCCACAAGCATAAATATATATTCTCTATATTTACTCTGTCAAATCTCTTCATAATTTTGAAGCCTTCTATTAGGCAGCCACTCAGCCGCCAGAGAAAACAGACGTTTAGTATTCTTGATGAAAATAACCTCTGAGTTCTGGTGTTACCTGACTTTTTTCACCTTCTCCAAAACCTCTGTATGCTTTTAAAGAAGGAAATAATAACTGAGCACAGTTTAAATGTCTGACCACGCTTCTATACTAGCTTACCTCAGGCCTAACTCTCTGGAAGAGTGCCACTTAGATTATTCCAATAAAAAACGAAAGAACTGTGGATGGTGTAAATCAGGAAACAAAACAGAAATTGCTGGAAAAGCCCAGCAGGTCTGGCAGCATCTGTGAAGGAAAAAACAGAGTTAATGTTTTGGGTCCAGTGGCACTTCCTCAGAACTGAACTAGGTTCTGAGAAAGGGTCACCGGACCCGAAACGTTAACTCTTTTTTGTTGAGGTTGGATGGCTTGCCGAGCTGGTTTGTTGTTCCGCAGACATTTCGTTACCGTGCTTGGTAATATCCTCAGTGCAGCCTCTGATGAAGCGTCAGTGTGTTTTCCCGCCTGGTTTTTAAACTCTGGGGTCCGTTGCGATGGATTGCCTCACTTCCGGTTTTCCTTCATAGTGAAATGTACATGGGGTCGAGATCAATGTGTTTATTAATAGCATGCTTCGTGGAGTGCCATGCTTCCAGGAATTCTCGTGCTTGTCTCTGCCTAGCCTGTCCCAGGATCTTGGTGTTGTCCCAGTCAAAGTCGTGGTTCTCCTTGTCCATGTGGATTGAGATGAGTGAATATTGGTCGTGTCTTTTTGTAGCCAGTTGGTGTTCATGTACCCTTGTTGTTAGTTTCCTTCCTGTTTGTCCGATGTGTTTCTCACAGTCTCTGCAGGGGATTTTGTAGATGACATTGGTCCTGTCCATGGCGGGGAGTGGGTCTTTAGTTCAGGTGAGCACTTGTCGTAGGGTTGATGTGGGCTTGTGTGCCACTCTGATGCCCAGCGGTCGTAGAAGTCTTGTGGTGAGTTCTGACGTGTTCCTGATGTAGGGTAGTGTGATGAGTGTGTCGGGGCATGTAGAATCTTTCTGATGCTGTTCCTGTAGGCATCTCCTGACCCAGTTCTTTGGATATCCATTATCCTTGAACACTTGGAAGAGGTATTCCTCCTCCTCTTGGCGTAGTTCCATGTTGCCGCAGTGTGTTGTTGCCCTTTTAAATAGTGTTTGCATACAGCTTCGTTTGTGTGTGCTGGGATGTTTACTGTTGAAGTTCAATAACTGGTCTGTGTGTGTGGCTTTTCTGTGTACTTTCGTTTGCAGTTCCCCATTTGTCTTGCGCTCTACCATGACGTCTAGGAATGGGAATTGTTTGTTTTTCTCCTCCTCTCTGGTGAATTTTATTCCGGTGAGGGTGTTGTTTATGAGTTTGTGTGTCTCTTCTAATTTGGTCCGTTTAATGATGACAAAGGTGTCGTCTACGTAGCGTATCCACAGTTTAGGTTGGATTTGTGGAAGGGCAGTCCTTTCCAGTCTTTGCATCACTGCTTCTGCTATGAGTCCGGAGATAGGCGATCCCATGTTTTTTCCTTCACAGATGCTGCCAGACCTGCTGAACTTTTCCAGCATTTAGATTATTCTGCCTGTTTTAAGGCCTTACTAAACTATATCAATGTTTATAGTGAAATGTGTCCCTTACCCTTATGCTTTTTTACCCCATATTGACTCTTAATATCTACACAACACCCAGCAGCCGACCAAAATACAGCAATTGTTCCACTTTTCTTCAGAGCCAGATGGAGCCTGAGTTTGAAATTACACTGCCAATTTAGCACTGGTGAAAAGCAATTTTGTGCTGATTCAAATTGCATCTTTAAACTTCATTTCATTAAAATATATTCCTACTGTTTTGATCATGATCAATTTTTTGATTGCTAACAATGTTAATGCTTCCTGAAATGGCATTTACCTTAGCCTCAGTAAAAGTAAATTCCATGACTATCTATATTCCTCCAATAGGGCTCATCTGATTATTAATTTATATGAGAAATTGTTCACTGAAATTGTTTTCCTTTTTCGTATATTCCATTATTTCAATTTCAACGAAGGAACCTGCCTACCAGAGATTTTCTTCAATTTCCATCCATCTCCTTTCTGATTTTTCTGCACTCATGTCATACTCGTGTCAATACTAATTTCTATTTCATCAGCTAGAGACAGACAGTGACTGCTTTTAAAAGACTGTTTAACTGAAACAAGAGCATTGAATGAAACTCAAAAAACCCCCTCCAGTTTGCATTACCATATAGTCCATACTACAATCCATTGGGATGGAAATACCAGAGTCCATGAAGAGCCCAACAGAAACAAAAATATCTGGAAAAGTGTAAATAGCTTCCTTATGATTTGATCGCAAACGGAGATTCGCATAACCTAAATGTGGAAGAATAAACCACTCATGCATAATTCCTTCGACAAAAGACCTTCATTTTCTTCAAATGACTGGTTCATGTCAGCACAATCAAAGCTACCTTCAGCAATATGCAATGAAGTTTGAATTTCTGACGGCAATTAGAGTGGAGTCATTTCACCAGCAAAGATTTGTGTATGTTTATGGGGGACAGGTTTTGAGAGAAGGACAGCAGCTGTAGTTTTGTTCTCTGTCTCTCTCTCTTTGTCTGTATATATATATATATATATATATAAAATATATATATATTTAAATCTAAGGCGGAGTTTGATCTGCTCGGTTTAATTATGCATGCGTACCTGCAAGCAGGCAGAGAAGGTTTAA
Organism: Rhincodon typus; assembly: GCF_021869965.1. Classification (NCBI taxonomy): domain Eukaryota; kingdom Metazoa; phylum Chordata; class Chondrichthyes; order Orectolobiformes; family Rhincodontidae; genus Rhincodon; species Rhincodon typus. The sequence goes on from NC_063335.1 coordinate 13,391,068, forward strand.
AATTAGCCTTCAGTTTCCATAGTAGTGTCCAGAAGAAGACATCAGTTATAACCTTAACCTGTTTCCTGAAGACCAAATCCTATGGATAGCCATAGCCAGACCAGACAGCCAGCTAAAACCAGTGAGCTGTTACTTGCCTTCTTTCTTGTTTATGGAACTTTAACTTAGCCAAAGTTAGCCTCATTTTCTCTGTAGATTGTAATTTTGGCATGCTTGGTTCCAGTGAGTGGTTGTGTGTGAGTTGTAGAGTTTGGAATGTACTTATGCATTTTTCTACTTTTAAAATATTGTTAACTGGATGAGTTTTTGTCTAATGAAACTAACCACTTGCATTCGAACTCAAAGAAGCTTGCCTCTCTTTTAAATCGCACGTAAGGAGCTAAGTAAACACTGAATTGGCAAACACCTACTTTTTCACTTTAACCCCTGGTTACAATCAACTAATGAGTGGAGAAAGAGGAGAGTCGTTTCCATTTCTACTCACCTTGGCATAACATAATTTGAAATCACCATGAATTAATATATCTTTAAAGTTTTAGAATGTTAGTAGTAAATTCCTATAATGTAATGGTCATAATTAATTTAAAGGAGTTTCTACTGAGGGAATTATTATAGAGCTAAGAAGGTTTTTATTCAGCACAGGACAGCTCACCTCAAATCTAATTCCCCCTCACCTTCTCTCTCTCTCTAAAACCCACTATTTTCTTTAAAAACTCTCTGACAAGATGGGATAACTTTTTGAATAACCAGTTTCTGTGGCAACATAATTACCATGTTACTGAAAGCACTATTTGATGTGAGTTTCCAATCTTTCTCCCCCTATCAGTACTCTGGGTGTGTGAAGTTGCATAGCTATAGGAGTGGATTGCATTCTACATTTTTTGTAACCCTATACCTCTCTTTTGATGTTTACTATTTGCCATTGTGGTAACTTCTCTGAGACCAGTACTGTAGAAATAACGCGAAAGAACTGCGGATGCTGTAAACCAGGAACATAAAAAGAAATTGCTGGAAAAGCTCAACAGGTCTGGCAGCATCTGTGAAGAAAAAATCAGAGTTAACATTTCTGATCCGGTGACCCTTCCTCAGAACTGATGGATTCCAATTCAAGTGTACTCTTTGCCCCTCTTCCCTCCACCATCCAACTCCCCAACCCCAGCCCCATCCCTGCTCCCTCTTGCCTCCTTGACCTGACACAACCTGTCCATCTTCCTCCTCATCTATCTGCCCCATCCTTCCCTCTGACCAATCCCCACTACCCCCTACCTGCATTCACCTATCACCATTCCACCTACCTTCCCCAGCCCCATCCCTCCTTCCTCTATTTATTTCCCAGCTCCCTTCCCCCTCCTTAGTTCTGAAGAAGGCTCCCGACCTGAAATGTTTACTTCACTGCTCCTCTGATACTGCCAGACCTGCTGTGTTCCTCTAGCTCCACACTGTGTTATCTCTGACTCCACCAACTGAACTTCTTGCTACCTTTGAGCTCCAGCTTGTCTTGCTGTCAGTATCAGAACAAAAATGGTAAATCTAAACGTTGAAGTACTGAGAGATTGAAAACATTGGTAATAGGACAAAAAATTCTCATATAGGTACAGATAAAGAATGATAACAAACAATTATCTAAAAATGTACATACTCATTCTCCATCTTTCTATGCATGACATTTGCACTCTACATTGTTAAGTGAACATTATTGGTCCCTGGTAGGGTGCAGCAATTTTATTTATTATTTCTTCGTTTATTGTTGGATGTGGGCATTGCTGACTGGCCAGCATTTATTGCCTGTCCCTAGTTTCCCTTGTGAAGGTGGTGGGAGCTACCTTTTTGAAACGTTGCAGTCCACCTGCTGTGGGTTGACCCCCAATGCCATTAGGGAGAGAATTCCAGGATTTTGACCCAGTGATAGTGAAGGAACAGCAATAATATTTCCAAGTCAGGATGGTGAGTGGCTTGGAGGGGAACTTCAAGGTGGTGGTGTTCCCATGTATCTGCTGCTCTTGTGCTTGTAGATGGAAATGATTGTTGGTTTGGAAGATGCTGTCTGAGGATCTTTTGTGAATTTCTGCAATGCATCTTGTAGTAACTACACACTGCTGCTACTGAGCGTCAGTGGTAGAGGGAGTGGATGTTTGTGGATGTAGTATCAATCAGGCAGGATGCTTTGTCCTGGATGGTGTCAAGTTTTTTCAATGCTGTTGGGACTGCACTCATCCAGGCAAGTGGGGAGCATTCCATCATGAATTCCTTTTCCTAATCTGACATGTTTTCCTTTTAAATGCAATAATAGTGATGGCGAAACTCTAAGCATCCATTGGCATTAACCTTCTGAGAGTAACTCTAGTGAAATCTGCACATGTAGTTAAACACAGAGATTCAGTAGGTGCAGACAAATGATTATTTGCCTTTCCATACAGCGTGCTCAATAGATCCCCCCTCCATGTCAACCTCCCCAAACCCCTAGAAATCAATCAACTGATAAAAATATTTCCATTTATGCATTCATGTCACTTTAACTTTGATACAATTTGTAACGTGCTGAATAAGATATAATTGGGGTTTTAATGGTGTATGTAATTGCTGAAGAAAAGCTTTTCTGTCTTAAAAGATAATGCACATTTGTGAGTTTTTTTTCCTTTATGATGAACACATTTTCAAAGTCATATGTTTTGTTATTATACAGAATATTCATAGTTGGTATATGTGTCACAGAATAATATTTCAACTTCCATCCTAATCCTTTCTGCGTTTCAATCATCCGCCATTTATTTTATTTTCTGTAAGTTGAATTAAAATTGAATTGAAAAATACAATCATATATTCTCCTTTAGTGCTGTGAGAATGGGATTGGTTTTTACCGCGCTTAATGGTATACCTATTGCCAGATGCTGGAAGAAACCTTGTGGTTTGCCAACAGGTTCAAATGATTCTTGTAAATGGGGAAATCCATGCATAAAATTACATTGATTTGTACTTGAATGCAGCCTGAGGGACTAAGACCATATCTGTGGTGAAGTACATAATCTCTGATAGCACCTCCTAAATTTCTATGCTTATCATTGTCTGTGCAGGGGTTGTTAGATTTTTGTTCAAAACCGTCTTTGAGGTCAGCAGTGGCTGATTCCCTTGCACCAACAAACGGTAACTGCTCATCCAGACAAATAAACATTACATTTCGAGTGAAGGTTTCAGAAAGTCTTGAAATGAAAGCAGCCAAAACACTACCACACCAGAGAAAATACTTAGTGGACGTAAGAACTAGCAACAATGATTTTTTCAAAAAAATATTCAGGTTATGTGGGCATTGTTGGCTGGGCCATCACTTATTGTCCATCTGTAGATGCCCTTCAGAAGGTAATAGTGAGCTGTCTTCTTAAACAGCTGCAGTCTATTTAGCACAGTAATGTCCGTAACGCTATAAGAAAGAGTGTTCCAGGATTTTGATCTTTTGACTCTGAAGGAAGGGTGATATGTTTCCAAGTCAAGATTGTGGTGATGTTTCCACTAATATGGTGCCTTGTCCCTCTATATGGCAGTAGCTTTGGATTTCGAAGGTCTGAGGAGGTTTGGAGAATTTCTGCAATGCATTTGTAGATACTATACACTGCTGCTATTGAGTGTTTTTGGTGTAGGGGGTGAATGCTTGTGGATGTGGTACCAATCAAGCTGCCTGCTTTGTCCTGGATAGTGTCAAGCTTCTTGAGACTTGTTGGAGCAGCACTCATCTAGGCAATTAGGGAGTATTTCATCACACTCTTAAGTTTTTTAAAAAAAACACACTTAGGGTGTGGACATAACTGGCTGTCTTTTATATACCATTGAATACCAAGGAGTGATGGTTAGATTCTCTCTTATCAGAGATGGTCATTGCCTGACACTTGTGTGGCGTTAATGTTTCTTTCTATTTGTCTGCCAAATCCAGATATTGTCCAGGTCTTGTTGAAGACTAATAAATAGAATGTTGCTGGTGTGAACATGGAGAAATACTTCATTTTCATTTGAAGATAAATGACCCTATAACATAGAAGAAGTTAAAACAAGTGGCAGTGAACATCTGAGGCTGAGAATAATTGTTAATGCAAAACACTTCAAGTTCACCTAGAAGGGGTAAAATGATATAAAGGATAATTTAGGAAGGACAGACAAAAAGAAAAATATGCTGGAATTACATTACTGGTTAAAGAGGATATAAACACAAAATTGAAGAAAGTTGTTAGCTCAGATAATATAGATTCTGTGTGCATAGAATTGATAAATACCAAGGGACAAAAACAGTGGAGGTGATATGTAGACCACTGAACAGTAGAGGCGATGTTGAGAATGACATTAAACAGCAAATCAGAGATACATGCAATTTGTAATTATGGACAAATTTAATCTTCATGTAGATAGATAAATCAAACTAATCATAATACCATTGAAGAGGAATTCCTACAGTCTATACAGGATCACCTTCCGGACCAATACGTTGAGGAACCAACTTGACAACAGGCCATCTTAGACTGGGTATTATGTAATGAAAGGAATAATTGGGAATGTAGTTGTGAGAGACCCCTTAGGGATGAGCAATCATAATGTGATAAAATTATTCATCAAGGTGGAGAGAAACTAGAATCCTGAACTTTAATTAGGGAAACTGTGATGGTATGAGGCATGAGTGACAATAAGCTACCTTCATAAGCTACCTCACTGAATGTTTTTAAGGCAAGGCTAGATAAATTTTTGAACAGTAAAGGAATTAATGATTATGGTGAGTGGGTGGGTAAGTGGAGCGGAGTCTCAAAGATCAGCCATGATCTTGTTAAATGGCGGGGCAGGCTCGAGGGGCCAGATGGCCTACTCCTGCTCCTAGTTCTTATGTTCTTATGAGTTGATTATGATGGGTTGGGAAATGTTACTGAAAGTAATGCCAGTAGATAGTCAATGGCAAACATTCAAAGAGTGAATGGGTGAATTTAAAAATTGTTCATTTCTGTCTGGCACAAGTCTGCAAATGGAACAATGGCCAAACCATGGCTTACGAGGGAAGTTTGAGATAGCATTCGATGCAAAAACATGTACAAACTGGCAAGAGAAAACAGGAGGCCTTAAGATTCGGAACCATTTAGAAGTTAGCAATGGAGGACCAAGGGATTGGCGAAGAAGCGGAAAATAGAGTCGGAGAATTGCAGGGAACGTGAGAACTGACAGTGAAAGTTTCTATCGCTGTGTATAAAGAGAAAGATTGTCAAAAACTACTAGATCCTGTACAGCCAGAATCAGTAGAAGTTTACAATGGGGAACAAAGAAATTGCTGATGAACTAAATTCATGTTTTATTTCTGCCTTCACAAAAGAGGACACAAATAACGTCTCAGAAATGATGGGCAACACGAGGTTTAGTGAGAGGGAGGAATTGAAGCAAATCTGCTTTAGTAGAGAAATAGTGTTGAAGAAATTAATAGGATTGAAGGCTGATAAATGTCCAGGGCCTGATATTCTACATCCCAGAGTCGTTGAGAGAAATGGTTTATGCATTAGTGGTTATCATTCTAGATTCTTTAGACTCTGGAACAGCTACTCCAGATTGGAGGGTAGCTAGTATTACCATACTATTTAAAAAGGGAGGTAGAGAGAACACCGGGAATTACAGACCAGTGAGTCTGACATAAATAGTGGGGAAGATGCTAGAGTCCAATATTAAGGATTTTACAGCAGAGCACTTAGAAAACAATAGTAGAATCAGACACAGTAACATGGATTTACAAAGAGGAAATCATGCTTGACAAATCTAGAGGAATTCTTCGAGGATGTAACTAGTAGAGTTGCTCGGGGAAGCCAGTGGATGTGGTTTATTTGGATTTTCAGAAAGCTGTCAACAAAGTCCCATATAAGAAATTAATGTGTAAGATTAAAGCACATGGGTTTAGGGGTTATGTATTAGCATTGATACAAAATTGGTTAGCAGAAATAAAACAAAGATTAAGGATAAATGGGTCTTTTTCTGAATAACAGGCAGTGACTAGTGGGGTAACACAGGGATCAGTACTAGGACACCGACTATTCACAGTATACATTAACAATATAGATGGGGGAACTAAATGTAATATCTCAACATTTGCAGATGTCACAAGGCTGGGTGAAAGGGTTAGCTGTGAGGACACAAAGATGTAACGGTGTGATTTGTGCTATGGATAAATGTGAGGCACTTTGGTGCAAAAATTGGAAGGCAAATTATTATTTGACTTGCTCTAAATTGAGGGAGGGGAATGTTCAATGAGACCTGGCTATCCTCGTGCACCAGTCACTGAAAGTAAGTGTGCAGGTGCAGCAGGCAGTAAAGAAGACAAATTGTATGTTAGCCTTCACAGTGAGAGGGTTTGAGTACAAGAGCAGGGATGTCTTGTTGCAATTGTACAAGGCATTGATGAGGCCACACCTGGAATACTGTGTGCAATTTTGGTCTCCTTATCTGAGGAAGGATATTCTTGCTATAGAAAGAGTGCAGCAAAGGATTACCACGTTGATTCCTGGAATGGTAGGACTGACGTGTGAGGAGAGAATGAGTCGATTAGGATTATATTCACTGGGGTTTAGAAGAATAAGGAGGAAATTTCATAGAAACCTTTGAAATTCTAACAGGATGAGACAGGTTAGGTATAGGAAGGATGTTCCTGATGGTGGGGGAGTCTAAAAGCACGGGTCATAGCTTAAGGATAAGCGATAAACCTTTTAGGACTGAGATGAGGAGAAATTTCTTCACCCAGAGAGTGGTGATCCTGTAGAATTTACCAACACAGAAAATGATTGAAGCCAAAACATTGTGTTTGTAAGAAGGAGATAGATATAGCTCTTGTGGCTAAAAGGGATTGAATGAAATGGGGTGAGGACAAGATTACGATAATGAGCTCGATGACCAGCCGTGATCACATTGAATGGTGAAGCAGGCTCAAGGGATCAAACAACCTAATCCTGATTTTAGCTTCTGTGTTCCTATGTTACTGATGAAAGTGTTGTGCATTTTGTGGTGAAACTGAGGAAATTGTGCAAAATTTAACAATGACGGATGACTCAACTAATTTACTCTGTAGTTTGAAGTAAATATCAGCCCTGATGAAACAGTCTGTAGAAGACAGGCTCATATCTGCTCCGTGTCTCAAAATTGTAGTTGGCAAAGGGGAACAAAACCATAGCAACAAATCCATATTGTACCAGTCAAACAAAAGGCATGGAATTTTATTACTATTTTTTGGTTTCTCATTGTAAATGGCTCAAAATGGTTTTGATGTAATCAAACAACCAAGCCTGTGTATCCTGTAAAGCAGCTTTCTGACTATTGAATAACATTTCAATGATATGCTTTTCATCAAATGTTGATTAAGAATGATGCATTTCATTTCACTCCTCCATCCAACCCACTAAGAAATAGCTCAACAGGTAATCATTATATGATATCTCATATAATTAGATTGTCTGAGTTATTCTTTCTCAATAAGTTACACTCTTGTTTTAAATTCTGACTTTGAAACATCATGTTGAGAAGGAAATTGTATAATGTTGGATTGGTAATTTCAACAATACCTTACTAATGTTCATATATAGGATACTGGTATCATCAGTTAGGCTACCAATTATTGTCCATGTCTAAGTATCCTTCAGAAGGTGGTAGTGATTCACTGCCTTGAACCACTGTAGTTAGTGTGATGTAAGTACATCCATTGTGTTGTTGGGAAGCCTCCAGATTTGTATCAATTGGGAACAATGATATGATTCCAAATCACGATGGTGAGTGAATTGGAGAGGAATTTTGTGAGTGGTGGCAATCTCGTGCAACTGTTGCTCTGTCCGTCTAGGTGCTAGAGTCATTGGTTTGGAAATTGCTACAAAAAAGACCTGGTGAATTATTGCTGGGCATCTTATAAATGACAATTGCTACAGCCTTTGTGTGGAGGAAGTGAACATTAAAGGTGGTGTATAGGTAACACCAAGCAAACTACTTTGCCCACATTGATGTCAAGCTTCTTGAGTGTTGTTGGATCTGAACTAATCAAGGTAAGTGGAGAGTATTCCATTACACTCCTGACTTGAGGCTTGTAGATGGTGGAGGTTTCAGGGAATCAAGAGGTAATCTATTCACAACGGAATTTCTAGCTTCTAAAATGCTCTTTTAGCCAGAATATTTACATGACTGGTCCAGTTCACTTGCTGGAAAATAGTAACCCCCAGGATGTTGATAGTACACCATCCAGCAATGGTAATGTCATATAGCAAGGATAATGCCATCAAATGTCAAGGTTGTCTCATTTTGGAAACGGTCATCACCTAGCACTTCTGCTTCATGGATTTTAATTGTTATCTTTCAGTAAAAACTAAAATATTTTCCAGGTCTTGTTGCATATGGACTACTTCAGACTGCTTCAGTATCTGATGAATCACGAGCAAACATCCTCACTTCTGAACTTATAACAGAAGGATTATGGTGAAGATGATGAAATGGCTGAAGATTGTTGGACCGAGGACATTATCTTATAAAACTTCTATAGAGATGCTCTGGATTGAGATGATTGATTTTCAACAACCTTGTCTTCCTTTTTCCTTGCTATAACTATAACCAGTGCAGCTTTCTCCCCTCATTCCTAATGACTCCAGTTTTCATAGAATCCCTACAATGTGGCAGTGGGCCAATCATCCCATAAGTCCATACTGATCCCCCGAGCAGCCCATCTAACCCTAACCCACTTTATCTCGGTAACTCTGTGTTTCCCATGGCTAATCTACCTAGCCTGCACATCCTTGGGCACTATGGGCAATTTAGTATGGCCAGTCCACCTAACCTGCACATCTTTGGACTGTGGGAGGAAACCAGATCACCCGGAGGAAACTCTCACAGACACAGGGAGAATGTGCAAACTCCACATGGGCAGTTAGCTGGGGTTGGGATCAAACGCAGATACCTGGTGCTGTAAAGTAGCAATGCTAACCACTGAGCTACTGTGCCACCCCAACATTGCTAAGGCTCCTAGATACCACACTTGGTCAAATGTGACTTTAATATCAAGGATATTATCTTTGCCTCACTTCCTGAGTTCAGTTCTTAAATCCATATTTGGATCAAGCCTAGTAAAGCCAAGAGCTGAGAAACCTTGTCTAAATCATACTGACCATCATTCAGCAGTACGTTGCTGAGCAAAGCCATATGATAATGTCAATGACCTCTTTCATCACTTTGCTGATGATTGAAAGTAGATTATTGGGGCATTACTTTTCTCGGCTGGATTTATCCTGCTTTTCATGGACAGGATATACCTTGGCAATATTTTCCATTGTTGGAAAAATGATGAACAGTAGGAACATGGGAAACACTGAGGATGCCATAGGAAGGATATTGCAAAACTCGAAAGGGTTCAGAAAAGATTGACAAGGATGTTGCCAGGGTTGAATGGTTTGAGTTATAGGGAGAGGCTGAATAGGCTGGGGCTATTTTCCCTGAAGCGATGGAGGCTGATGGGTGACCTTATAGAGGTTTATAAAATCATGGGAGGCATAGATACGGTGAATAACCAAGATCATTCTTCCCAGCTACAGGAGTCCAGAACTAGAGGGCATAGGTTTAAGAGGGGAAAGATTTAAAAGAGACTTAAGGGGCAGCTTTTTCATGTAGATGGTGGTGCTTGTGTGGAATGAACTGCCTGAGGAAGTAGTGGAGGCTGATACAACATTTAAAAGGCATCTGTATGTGTACATGAATAGTAAGGGTTTAGAGGGATATGGACTAAATGCTGGCAAATGGGACTAGATTAATTTAGGATATCTGGTTGGTACAGACGAGTTGGATCACAGGGTCTGTTTCTATCCTGTACAGCTCTATGAATTTATGAATCTGTGACTTGATGACTGAGACAAATAAAATTATGAGGGATCAATGACCGGGGCAGATTTAATGTAAGGGGCACAAGGTTCAGAGGAGATGTGAGGAAAAACGTTATCTCCAGAGGCTAGCGAGAATTTGGAACTCATTGCCTGTAAGAGTGATAAAACCTAAAACCCTCATTGCATTTAAGAAGTATTTCCATGTGTACTTGCAAAGCCAAGGCATACAAGGTTCTGGGACATGTGCCGGAAAATGCAATTAGATAGTCAGTGGTTGTTTTTGACTGACATGGTTGAAATGGGCCAGAGGGGACTTTTTCCATACTACAGGTCACTATGAAGCTATGACTCGGTTGTGGGCTGTATGCAAGTGTTGTAGCTGTACTAGAACTACTTGGTTAAGGGTGAAGCTATTTCAAGAGTATGTGTCTTCAGAACTATTTCTACAATGTCATAACCTTTGCAGAATTCAATGCCTTCATCCATTCCTTGATATTATGTGGAGTGAATCAACTTGATTTAAATCTGGCATCTATTTTCTTGGTGACATTGGGAGGGGCTGAGACGGATCACCCACTCAGCACTAGTTGTAAATTCTTCAGCTTTGTCCTTTGCACTGACGTGTTGGGCTCCTGTATTGTTGAGGCTGGTGTAGTTGTGCAGCCCTCATCTTCTGTTAGTTGTTTGATTGTCCACCACCATTCCAGACGAGATGGGGTAGGAATGGAGAGCTTAGAACATAGAACAGTACAGCACTGTACAGGCCCTTCGGCCCACGATGTTGTGCCGAACTTTTAACCTAATCCTAAGGTCTATCTAACCTCCACCCCTACCTTATACTATCATCCATATGCCTATCAAATTGCCGCTTAAATGCCCCTAATGAGGCCGACTCCACCACCCTCTCCGGCAATGCATTCCACGCCCCGACCACTCTCTGAACAAAGAACCTACCTCTAACGTTTCCCCTGTATCTACCTCCACTCACTTTAAAACTATGCCCCCTTGTAATAGCTACCTCCACTCCAGGAAAAAGTCTCTGGCTGTCTACTCTATCTATACCTCTGATCATTTTGTACACCTCTATCAAGTCACCTCTCATCCTTCAATTTCTAAAGAGAAAAGCCCTAGCTCTCTCAACCTTTCCTCGTAAGACCTTCCCTCCATTCCAGGCAACATCCTGGTAAATCTCCTCTGCACCTTTTCCAACGCTTCCTCATCTTTCCTGTAATTTCATTACAGGAAACTTTCTGATACTTTCATTGTGAGGTCATGTATCTCTGTCTATCAAAGTTGCTTTTGTGCTCTGGCATGTAAGTCGTCCTGTGTCGGACTTTCAACAAGGTGGCACCTCATCTATAGATATGCCTGGCACTGCTCTTGCCAAGCCCTTCTGTTCTATTCATTGCACCAGGATTGATTGCCTTGCGTGATTGTTATGTGAAGTGGGGCCAATGGCTAGGCCATGAGTTTACTGATTGCAGTCGAATGAAATTCTGTTGCAGCTCAAAGTCCACAACATGGATGGCCAGCTTGGAGCTGTTAGATCTGTTCAAAGTATTTATATTTGTGCTGTTGCTACATACAATGATGGAAAATCCCCTCAATGTGAACATGGGACTTAGTTTCCACATGTTTATGTGATGGTCACTCTTATTAATGATGTCATGTAAAGATGCATTGCCACAGGCAAATTGATGAGGTCAAGTAAGTTCTTCCCCTCCTTTCCAGCCAAAGACCTGGATGAGCAGCTAAATCTTTTGGCACTCGTTCAATTCAGTCACTACCGAGCTTTTCCGGGTGACGGGCATTAAATTTCCTTTCACAGGGTACATACTGTGCCGTTGCTATTGTTGTTGTTGCTTCCAATTGGTTTTCAATACAGAACAGTATTGATTCATCAGTTGAGGATAGGGATGTGAGTGACCATGAGCAAAATCAGGAAGTGGTAATCAGCAGATCATTTCCATGCCCATGTTTTACTTGATACCATGACACTTCCAATGGTTCAGAGTCAATGTTGATTACTCCAGGACCTCTGTATGCCATTTGTGCTAGCTATGTCTTGTCAGTGGGATAGGGCGTACGCGGGGCTTATGATTATTATGACCTGGGATACGTTATACTCACAGAAACATATTTTACATACAGTGTTAGAGCACAACTTGACACACTGTGAATTTTGGCAGAAGCCCTGAGACATTGGTAAACAGCTGACATGGCTAAATTTGCTTTTGCAGTTTCTGTACTTTGGTCAATGCCAAGTTGATCCTTGTTTAGATTTTGTAATTGTTTGTTAGAATTGATTGTCTTGTCTTACCATTTTGGAGGGCATTTACCATTCAGCCATTTTTCTGTTGATCTGCTTTCACATCTAAGCCAGACTAGGTATGGATGCTATTAATGGGAATTTATGACAACAACAATGATTTCATGGACACCATTAGACTAGCTTACTTCTAGATTTATTAATCGAATTTAAATTCCACTAGCTTCTGTGGTGTTATTTGAACTCACGTCCCTAGAGCATTAAAAAAAACCGAAAGAACTGCGAATGCTGTAAATCAGGAACAAAAACAGAAGTTGCTGGAAAAGCTCAGCAGGTCTGGCAGCATCTGTGAAGAAAAAAATCAGAGTTAAC
>NC_063335.1:13403656-13434732 GCF_021869965.1 Rhincodon typus
AGAAAAAAATCAGAGTTAACATTTTGTGTCTGGTTACCCTTCCTCAGAAGGGTTCTGACGAAGGGTCACCAGACCCAAAACGTTAACTCTGATTTTTTTCTTCACAGATGCTGCCAGACCTGCTGAGCTTTTCCAGCAACTTCTGTTTTTGTCCCTAGAGCATTAATATGGCCCTTTGAACTACCAGCCCAATGACATCAGCACTACGTCACTGTCTCCCAGTATTAATTGGTAGAAAGGGTATGATGAACTGGAATGCAGCTTTTACTAAACAGAAGATTGGTATTGTTACAGTTTTCATTTCAATGGCTAGTTTTCTATGAATGCAGCAGAGGGATCAATTATCAGCATTGCGTTGATTTACCAAATGTTAACTTATCACAATGTTTAATTCCACCTAAGTAACTAGTTTCTCAGAAGGTTTCAGGTAATGCCCCTATTGCCCTGTGTTATGAATTACCCTCAATCTCAGACAATTCTTCATTCAGGCTCTCCAGGACAGTTTCTGATGAAAATTATGAAACTTGATTGTTTTGCATCCAAATCTAAGACATTAACGTCTCAGTTCCTTCACTGTTGTATCTATTCAAAGTATTCTTAAAGGATAAAGGAGCATTCACATCATTTGTGCTCACAGGTAGTGATGAGAGTAATATTCCATGAGTATACTGGGTTTGATATATAAACTACAGCGATGGCTGACCAAACTTACTTTTGGAAGTGATGCTGTCACCTTGAAATTCTGGAATTAGAATCTTTTGTGCAATAGCAGAGGTGTTGCACTACAAGGCCGGAAAGTCTGGCTTTCAGTCTCACCTGTCATGGAGGTATTTGTAACATTTGTGAAAGGGTTGATTCAAATTCTTCCGGTGCAATGGTCTTCTGGTGCAATGGTAGTATCTCCATTGATTGAAGGGTCTAGGCCCGAAACGTCAGCCTCTCTGCTCCTATGATGCTGCTTGGCCTGCTGTGTTCATCCAGCCCTGCACCTTGTTGTCTCGGATTCTCCAGCATCTGCAGTTCCTACAATCTCTGATTTTATTTTCATATTCTGGAGTTGTAGGACACAGGGTGCTGGTTGGAATCTGTGATTGCAAATTGTAAATTGAACACAAGAGGGCACCCTGATGAGTGCAAGCATTTTGCAGTAACAATATACCCCAGGATCTTTTCCTGTTTGTTATATCTATAAGATAATGCACCAGGCAGACTAAAGGCTATAATGACACTTCCTCACCAGCTTCACAGCTTTTCAGACATGATGTACTTACACTCTCCCATCTCCCAGGGTATTCACTGAAATGTAACAATTATAGATGGTTCCTGACACAAGAATGTAAAAGTGTGCATATGTGTACCATGTCCAATCTGCCAATCCAATGATATTGATATAATTAGTTATGTGCTGCAAATAGGTTAAGTTAAAGTAAAATGTAACTCTAAAAACCTTTCATCAATATATAAATAGTTTGTGGGTAGTCAAAGAAAGGATGGAACAGATTAGAGATCAAAATGGTGAACTGTTTGTGAAAGCATGGTTGAGGCATTGAATGTGAATTAAAAATATAAAATAGTGGAAACACTCACCTGCCTGGCAGCATTGTAAGAGTTAATGAGCTAAGTTTTTTTTAGTTCAGATTTCCAGCATCCACAGTATTTTAGTTCTGTACATGATAATAGGAATTCTGTGTGTTTTCATTAAAAAAGAAGCTGTTGGCAATGTAACAATGAAGGATGAGGTAGATTGGAGAAGATAAAATAAATAAAGAGGAGAAATTTGAAGCTTAGCAGCAGTCCAAGTGTAAAGTGCACCTGATCCAGAGGGGAGGTGTAGTGATTGTAATAAGGTCAGCCAGGTGGACCTCATAGAATTTGAGATCCCTGATTGGAGCTGATGATCTGGTCCAACTGGGAAGCTCTGGCTGACAGATATAAACAGTAGGGTCAGAAGTACTGCTCAGTCTGAGAACTGGCTCTGAGGAAGCTGGATCGGTGTCAAGGACTCTCCACATGTAAACAAAGGGTGACTTGGTGATGGGATACTGGCCTCTATGGAGTTATTTCAGTGGCAACGAGAGAAAAACAAGCCCCTGAAGAAATTCACTCACAACTGTCATCTTTAAATTGGGGTAAGCATTTCTGGCACCATGCCTTTATTTGGGAAGCTTGATCCTGCCATTGAAGACTGGGCCCAGTATGTGTAAAGAATGTATTATTTTTTTCCAGGCAAATGATATTTGCAGATGAAAAGTAAAGAGTAGTTCTCCTGACAGTTTGTGGACCCGCAGCATTTTTGGTTATTAGGAGCCTAGCTTTCCCTCAGGCACAAGATACTAAAACCTTTCAAGAGCTGATGGATTTAGTTAAGGAATATTACAACTACAAGCATCCTCTAATTCTGAGATGCTATTGATTTTACTTAGCAATTTGAGAACAAGGGGAAGTTGAGTCAGATTTTTGACTAAGTTAAGTCAACTGGCAGAGGCAGGTAACTTTGGTTTAACCTTTAATGAGATGCTGGGAGATCATTTTGTATGTGGGATTAATGTTGAAACCACGCAAAAGCGCCTACTAGCTGAGGCCCAACTGGACTTCAAACAAGCACTACACCTGACTTCATCACTGGAAAATGCGGCGAGTGGAGCATATGAGTCACAGGGAATTCTGATGAAAGTGGACACCCGCGGCAGTCTGACTGAGCTTGGGGACCACCCACATAAAGGTAATTGCACAGCCTCACGCAGGACATATCGTGAGCAGAGGGACTCTATGTCGGCACACAGCAAAACCTCAAAACAAAGCAAAGCCTCGGCCAAATAGTAAACATTTTCTTCAGGAATTAGGCTGACAAGCCATTATAGTTGCTGCTGGTATGCAGACTCAAGACAGCGAAAGAGTCCCACTAGATTTAAATTGAGTAAGAGAACTCATAGGCTGGTATCCAGGAAAGTGCACAGCCTGGAAAGTCCATCTACATCTGGTTTGGAACAGTTAAATTGCTTAGTAACATCCATAGCAAAACCAGTCAAAATAAATGTCTGGTTAAATGGTCACCCAGTTCTCATGGAGGTTGATACCAGCGCGGCTCTTTCAGTGATCGCCGAAACAGTCTTTAAGAAAATTCATTCTGGACTCCAAACCTTAAGTTTGCACAAGAACTTGGCTAAACTGATAACCTATATTGGGGAACCTTTACAGATTATGAGCTCAATTTCAGTTCTGGTCTCTTATGAGAAGCAGCTGATTCAGTTCTCAATGATTGTAGTAAAAGGCTCAGGCCCAAGCTTGATGGGGCAAAATTGGTTGAGAAAGATCCCCCCTGATTGGCTCAACATTTATCGATTAGAAAATGGCTGCCTGAGCGAACTCCTAATTAAATACCCAGAAGTTTTTCAGGAAGGCCTAGGGACTATGAAAGGAGACAAGACCACCTTGCATATTGACCAAGAAGCAATTCTACGATTCTGCAAGGTCTGCCCAGTGCCACCTGCCTTACAGGCAAAGGTAGAGGCAGAAATCAAAAGACTGGAAAGTAATGGAAGCATCAAACCAGTCCAGTTTGTGGAATGGGCAGCCCCAGTTTTACGGATTGTAAAGCCCAATGGGTAGATTCACCTTTGTGGGGATTTTAAACAAATGGCAAACCGCTTTTTGCAGCTGGATAAATGCCCAATCCCCTCGCATAAAGGATTTATATGCAAAGCCGGCAAGGGGGTTGTCCTTTCTGAAGATGGACATGAGCCATGTGTACTTGCAATTGTGCTTAGATGAGAATTCCCAGAAACATTTTACAATTAATACCTATAAGAGTTTGTACGAATATACAAGACTGCCCTTTGAGGTATCATCAGCCTGCGCAATTTTTCAGCGGACGATGAAGAACATTTTACTAGGTCTGCGCCAGGTTGCCGTTTATCTAGATGAGCTGTCAATAACAGGGAAGACCAATAAAGAGCACTTAGAGAACTTGGACATAATCCTTACACATTTCTCCCAGTTGGTAATTTACCTTAGAAGGAAAAATGTATTCTAGGCACCCCAAGTGACTTACTTGGGCTACAGAGTTGATAAGACTGAATTGGAAGATATAGTGAGGGTGATCAAAGGTGCTCTGTCTGTACCAGAGCTTGGGTCTTTCCTTGGGCTGGTGAATTACTACAGAAAGTTCATACATAACCTGGTCTCCATTTGGCACGTAAAAATGGTCAGCCTTGAAAATGACCGTGTAACCAAGCCGTAGCTTTTAGGGAAGTGAAGAAACAACTGTCATCCTCTAAGGTGTTGGCACACAATGATCCCATACAAGATCTGGTATTGACATGCAATGCCACCCCTTATGACATTGGGGTAGTATTAGCTCATAGATGGCCCAATAGAGGAACACCTAATAGTATATGCATCCAGGACTTTGGTTAATGCAGAACGTAAATATGCCCAGATGGAGAAGAGAGGTTTGGTGATCATACTTGGAGTCAGGAAATTCCACCAATACTATTACGGGTATAAATGTGTAATAATAAAAGACCATAAACCCCTGCTATGTCTACTTAAAGAAGTCAAGGCAGTGTCGCCAATAGCTTCAGGCCGACTTCAGCAGTGGGTCTAACACTAAGTGCATATAATTACAAGTTGGCACACCATCCTGGAGGCCAAGTAGCAAATGAGGATGCATTGAGGCACCTCCCATTGGCAGACACACCACTGGTGGTACCGCCCCTGGAAGAGTCCGTAATAGTTTTAAATTTTGTGAACACACTTCTACTCACAGCTGAAAGTAGCAGACTTTGGATGCAGAAAGATCTGGTCCTGGCACAACTGAAACAACTGGTAGTGATAGGGGAATCCAAAGAGCCCAAGTAGAACTGAAAATGTTTTGGACCCAGATCACAGTAGAGGACAGTATTTTTATTGTGGGGAGCAAGACTGATTGTTCTGAGCAAAGGTCACTACTAGATACTGGCTGAACTCAACCAGGGTCATCCAGGAGTTTCCAAAATGAAGATGTTGGTGAGATTTTATGTCTGGTGGCCAGGATTGGATACAGACATAGTTGCCATGGTGGAGCAGTGACCGAAGTGCTAACAAGAACAAAAATTACCATCAGCAGCTCCCCCACACTCATGGGCTAAATGTTCTTTGACATTGTAGATGGCCACTTAAAGTGGCTGTACGTGCATTGAGTTCATTCATCAAACACGGGGATGACAATAGAAAAACTGCACACATCTTTGCAATACTCAGACTTCCACAGATACCAAGCGATTGTTCACCAGCAAGGAATTTGAGTACTTCCTAAAGTTCAATGGTATTCATCATTTAAGGACATCTCCATACCATCCAGCATCCAATGGTCAGGCAGAAAGAACAATCCAAACTTTGAAGGCAAGCTTAAAGAAACAACCTACAGCTTCACTAGATACCAAGCTGTCCCATTTCCTATTTGATTTTTGGACCACCCCTCACGCAACTACAGGAACAGCTCCAGCAGAGTTGCTAGTCGGGAGGTTAAATCTAATCTTTCTGGACCTAGGGTTTGACTCCTTCTGTCCTATTGTGGGTTGTTATATTCATTGGATGAGAGAGAGGCTGGTATTATGGGAGATGAAAGTTGAAACCCAGTTAATATTGTTGGTTCAGATGGTGAACTGTTCTAACAAGCAAATAAAAAACAGAGGGCATGCAATATGAGTCCTGTTGGGGTTTGGAGTGAGTGAGGGTAACTGGGGAAGATATTATAATTTTGGGTGGGTTACTAAGAAAATGTATTTAATTTGATAAATGCATTTCAGTGAAAGTAGTAGTAAGAAGAGACATTAAAATACATGTAAAAATGAGGTGTATGTTCAAAAAAGTGGATGACCAATAAGATAAGCATTGATGGATTGCTGCAAGTCCTGCACGAGAGGGCTGAAGATAAGCAAATCAATTGAAAATGCAGGCACCCAGAGTGAGCCATTTGATTAATTTCCCATGCCCTACTTGTCCAATATGTGGAGATTTCTGTTTCTTGTAGTCAACCGTATCTGCAAAAAAGTGTGGATTTAATTTTTTTGTAGGCAGAAATCTTTGCAAGTTGATTCTGTTCTTTTATACTTTATCTGTCAGTTACCGTAAAAAATTAGAACAGACATTGTGGTTTAAAGCCATTTTATTGTAAAGATTGGTTTGAGTGAAAATTCAGACAATGTTCTGAGAAATATAAGGATGATTGAAATTCCATTGAACAATATCCTTTGTTTTCTACGAAGATTTATGAACATTAATGAAATGTTTCTTTTAAATGGCCACTTTAGCTCAGTGAAGCTTTTCTTAAAAAGGCAACTTATGCAGAATTCTCAGCTTTGATGTTGTCTAATGTTATACTCAGGTTCTAACTGCCCCTTGGTATATAAATATATACGAGCATGAGATAGTAGGAACTGCAGATGCTGGAGAATCCGAGACAACAAGGTGCAGGGCTGGATGAACACAGCAGGCCAAGCGAGCATGAGTAGACCACTTAAAGGACTGATGGCACAATTTGAAGTGGAGAGATAATGTTTCTGGTGTCCAGGCAGTCTTTCTGGTGTCTTTCAATGGATAATACGTCCATTCTGTTTGTGAAATCATTTGTAAAATGCTTTTAGCCAGCAACTACATGTTTAGCTGCTTTCAGTTTGCTAACACCACTTGCAGCTTCATAGAGGGTCAATCAATCCAGCAACTCCATTATCTGCTATTTTTTACGTTTCTGTCTAGGTACTGTGCACTTTCACTATATTGCTAGCTTCCATTAGATCCATTTTGCAACTTATATTCTTGTTAGGCTTCCATTCGAATTGTTTTGAATCTAAAATGTAAATTGATAATGTAATCTCCCTGAAATCAGCAGTCATTTGTTAACGTGTTGCTGGATCTGCTCATAATGGAACTTTTGACTGTTTTACTTTGTGAGCCCACTGTTCCGTTAACATCAAAATTTGATTTTGCTGTTGCAATCATTTTGATATTTTCCTGCAAAATTACTAATAAGCTTCTACTATAATATCAGAATCTGTTGAGTTTGGAATTGTAGCTTCAGATTTTGATTTTGCAAACTGAACAGTTAATTTTGATAAAACTTCAACAGAAATAAAATGGTGAAGTTGTTGTGTAACAACGTAGCTCTGAGAGAGTTTAATTTTGAGCTATATTGAATTCTGCCAGATCTGATGATGTTATCAGTCTTTGGATCAGGAATCAATTCACCTTTGCATGAGGTCTGGATGAAGATGGGACATGCCTGGCCGCTGACAGATGCAATTTTGATAAACTAGGTAATGTACCTATTACTTTCAATGCATGAAATTATACTTTGTTATGTATGATAGGTGCCACTTCTCATTCAGACTCTATAGTGGTCCACTTCTACTAATATTAATTAGACAAGCCATTAGATTTGGGATATAAAGAAAGATGTGGAGTTCGGTGGTGCAGTGGTAGTATCTTGATATCTGACCCAGGTGGCTTGGGTTCAAAGTCCTACCTATTCCAGGGCTGTGGAAATAACACCCCTGCACAGGTTGATTAGAAAATATTTAGGGAAGGAGGATCAGTAGTAATGATCTACCCCAGTTGCAAGATGTCAACGGTTACTAACCGGCAATTATGATGTTCTCACAACAGTGGTATCAGAAAATACAACAGAAAGAATGAGCCTCCACAGTTGTGCATGTTAATTTTCAATTTTTCTGAGAAATTGTTTATCGTTAATTAAGACTTATCACACTCTGAAGAGAGTATTTTTGTTTATAGATAAAACAATCGATAAATTTAGTCCATATTTGAGGTGAATGCAGCAAGTTTATGTAACGCAAAGTATTTGAATGGTGAGATTCTGTATATAGGAAGCTTACAGTGAAACAAAAAATCATCTCAATCAGCAATTCTGGATTTCTGTGTTTACTTGCACAATTTAATCTCTAGAAATCAGTATACATTTTGAAAGTAAATACAAATGTGCTGTTAGCTTTTAATGGAAAAATTCAGTTCGTTATATTTACTGCATGAAGTTATTTTTTGTTAGGTTTCACAGCCAACTTCAATATATTTCATTGCCTTCAAACAGATGTTAAAGAATTATAATTTAATTGACATGCTTCTATTCATTTTTAAATCAATGTTTGCTGGTTTCACTGAAAGTTTGACAATTGTTAAAACATGTTAAAATATGGACCGTATCTTGCTAATGATACATAATATTATTAACTCGCAAATTGTCCATAAATCACAGTGGATTAAAAGATGCCATGTTGTGAATCTCCAGAGTTTTATTTTACGCATTTTATACTAATCTGCCAATGGTTTTGCATAAATATTTTCTCACCCTTAACCACATTAATTCCATCCTGAGTAAACAGCCAATGCTTTTCTTTATCCTCATTTTTTCCCTTACGTCTTTATCAATCCATTGTATCTCAATACTGTTGATTTTACTGGTATGTATTTTTCCTGGTCTCTGTTGAACACACTTTTAAATGGTTTCCATTTTCATTGTATGTCCATATTTGATAGTGTTGTTTTCCATTTCACATTTCCAAAGTTAGCTCCTCAGCCTTTCAAAAATCAGTTTTTTTCCAACTTATGAATGTTTTCTTTATCATGCTTATCACAGTCTCATAGTTATCCTAAATCATACTTTGTATGGTCACTATTGCCTTGATGTTCCCCTTTTCTTCCCTTATTTAGTCTGGCTGATATCCTATTAGTAGATCCAGTCATGAATCTACCTTTGCTCTTTTCCATGTTGGGTCAAAAGGAGTCCTGTATTCATTATACAAACTCCATTCCCTTATTCCTTTACTTACTTCTTCTGATCAATCTATTCTTTGGTATTTGAAATCACCACTAACAATTATATATATTTTTAATACACTTTCTTAATTTGTCTACGCAGGTCTTTCTCTATCTTCCATTATAAAGTTTACAACCCCATTAGTATGATTGATCTTTTGTTATCTTTTATCTCTAGCCGCATCTCTCTCACTTCTGCCTTATCGATAGCTGTTTTTCTCTTGGCATTAGGTTATCTTCAATGCATGCAGCGACTTCACCTCCCCTTTTCCTCAACATATGTTACACTGTTCAATATTTAGTCGTGCTGTTAAAATGTCTTCTGATGCATGAGATTCTGTTTCAGTTTTGGTCTATTTTTATCCAGGTGCTCAAACACACAGTTACCGTGGGCATTTGATTTTTCTGATTCCATAACTGCTTCATTCAGTTTTATAACTCATTTAAGTAAAACATTCAGGGCATTCTTAATTCTTATGGCTCACACTCCGCTGGAGTTTTACGTGTAATTTTTCTTTGTGACCGTTAGTTAAAGCAAAGTCTGTCTCATTATCAAAAGTTAAATTTCCTTTTATATTGAATAATTTGTATAATTACATTCATCTTTCCATTAGGTGACTTGCCCAGACCAATAGCAATAAACTTCCAAATTAAAAGAATTACCTTACATGCTGTTCTCACTTACGAACATAACTGCTGTAAACACTTAGCAGATGATTATATCCTTACAGGATTACGTTAACCTAGTTAGAATATAAAACATGCAGCAGTGATTTATCCATCTATTATTATACACCTCTGCCATACATACGTATCACCCATTATAGATTATCATCCAAAATAACTATTACCCAATTTGGTTCAATTGATGCTAATTTAGTTTTATCGTACAATTAAGCTTTGTGACTTCTAAGTGCTTCCTCCAATATTGGCTGTGGCTCTTATTGGTAGTGCTATTATCTTAAAGTAACAAGGTTCTGGGTTCAATTCCCCTGCTAATTGTAAACACAGAAGGAAGGCTGACATTCAGGTGCAGTATTAAGGAGTTGTTTACACTGTTGGAAATGTCTTTTGGATGAGAAGTTAAACCAGGCCCTATCCGTCTACTCAAGTTGATATAAATAATCCCATGGCACTATATTAAAGAAGCGCATGGGAAACTATCTCTGGTGCTGAAAAATATTTATCCCCCAATTTACTCAACTAGTCACTAAAACCAGTATCTAGTCATTATCATCTTTCTGTTTGTTGAAGTTTGTTCTGTGCAAATTGACTACTGCATTTCCTGCATGATAGCATACGCTACATTTAAAAAAATACCTCACTGTTAGTGAAGCAATTTAGGACATTCTGAGATTGTGAAATATACTAAATAAATGCCTCTGACATCTGTCCTATATCTATCACCCCTCAATCTAAAGCTATGTCCCCTCGTGCTAGCCATCACCATCCGAGGAAAAAGGCTCCCACTGTCCACCCTATCTAATCCTCTGATTATCTAGTATGTCTCTATCAAGTCACCTCTTAACCTTCTTCTCTCTAACGAAAACAGCCTCAAGACCCTCAGCGTTTCGTCATAAGACCTTCCCTCCATACCAGGCAACATCCTGGTAAATCTCCTCTGCACCCTTTCCAATGCTTCCACATCCTTCCTATAATGCGGTGACCAGAACTGTACGCAATACTCCAAGTGCGGCCGCACCAGAGTTTTGTACAGCTGCAACATGACCTCATGGCTCCGAAACTCAATCCCTCTACCAATAAAACCTAACATACTGTACGCCTTCTTAACAACACTATCAACCTGGGTGGCAACTTTCAGTGGATGGCTTTGGATGACTTTGGATGGCTTTACAATACTGTTTCTCAATGGGAGGAAGCATTATAATGGGAAGGATAGGGTTGTTGCCCACATTTGGCCAGTTAGTATTGTGGAAGTGAATCATCTGAAACCGACAACATCCCCGTAGAAGTTTCTCAGGATTGTATTTTATATTGACAGCTTCAGTTGCTTCATCAATGATCTTCTCTCCTTCCTAATGTCAGAAGGAGAGACAACAAGGTGCAGGGCTGGATGAACACAGCAGGCCAAGCAGCATCATAGGAGCAGATAGGCTGACGTTTCGGGCCTAGACCCTTCATCAGAAAAGGGGAAGGGGAAGGGGAAGGGGTTTCTGAAATAAATAGGGAGAGAGTGGGAGGCGGATAGAAGAGGGATAGAGGAGAGGATAGGTGGAGAGGAAACAAACAGGTCAAAGAGGCGGGGATGGAGCCAGTAAAGGTGAGTATAGGTGGGGAGTTAGGGAGGAGATAGGTCAGTCCAGGGAGGACGGACAGGTCAAGGGGGCGGGATGAGGTTAGTCGGTAGGAGTTGGGGGTGCGGCTTGAGGTGGGAGGAGGGGATAGGTGGGAGGAAGAACAGGTTAGGGAGGCGGGGACGAGCTGGACTGGTTTTGGGATGAGTTAGGGGGAGGGGAGATTTTGAAGCTTGTGAAATCCACATTGATACCATTGGGCTGCAGGGTTCCCAAGCGGAATATGAGTTGCTGTTCCTGCAACCTTCGGGTGGCATCGTTGTGGCACTGCAGGAGGCCCAGGATGGACATGTCGTCTGAGGAATGGGAGGGGGAGTTGAAATGGTTCGCGACTGGGAGGTGCAGTTGTTTAGTGCGAACCGAGCGTAGGTGTTCTGCAAAGTGGTCCCCAAGCCTCCGCTTGGTTCCCCAGCATCTGCAGTTCCTACTATTTCCTACTATCTCAGAAGGAGAGACGTTGGCTGATCACTGAAAATATTCGGTATCATTCACAATTCCTTAGATACTGAACAAGTCCTAATCCAAATGCAGCAAGATGTCAACATTCTGGCTTGGGCTGATGAGTAGCAAATAACATTTACACTACACAGGTACCAGACAATGAACATCATAAACAAAAGAGAGTTCAAACATAGATAAGACAGAGTGGAGCTGGAGGAACATAGCAGGCCAGGCAGCATCAGAGGAGCAGGAAAGTTGAAGTTTCGGATTTGGACTCTTCTTCAGAAATGGGGAGGGGGGAAGGGATCTCAGAAATAAATAGAGAGAGGATGGGTGGGTCTGGGGGAAGGTAGGTGGGATGGTGATAGGTGAGTGCAGGTAGGGAGTGGTGGGGATTGTCCATTGAGGTGGGAGGAGCAGATAAGTGGGAGAGAAGATGAAAAGGTTGTGTCAGATCAAAGAAGCAGGGATGAGAGGGAGGGTTGGTCATGGGATAAGGCCAGGGGTGGGGCAACTTTAAAACTGGTGAAATCCATATTTAGGCCACTTGAATGGAGGTAAGAGGGGGATACACAATACAAACTTTCTACATTAGACAGGGATTCACCTGCACATCCACCAACTTGGTCTATTGCATCCATTGCCCCCAATGTGGCCTCCTCTACATCGGGGAGACCAAGTGGAGACTCGCAGACTGTCTTGTAGAGCATCTGCACACTGTTCATGACAAACGACAACGCCTTCCAGTTGCGAACTATTTTAACTGCCCCTCCCACTCCCTGGGCGACATGTCCATCCTAGGCCTTGTCCAGTGTCACAATGACGCCACCCACAAACTGGAGGAGCAGCACCTCATATTCCGCCTCAGGAGCTTACAGCCCAATGGCCTAAGCATGGATTTCCCCGGTTTTAAAATCTCCCTACCCTCAGCCTCATCCCATGTCCAACCCTCCTTCTCATCCCCGCCTCCTTGACCTGACACAACCTGTCATCTTCTGTCTCACCTATCCGCTCCTCCCACCTCAATGACCAATCCCCACCACTGCCTACCTGCACTCACCTGTCACCATCCCACCTATCTTCCCCCAGTCCCACCCCTCCTCTCTCTATTTATTTCTGAGCCCCTTTCCCCTTCCTCAGTTCTGAAAAAGTGTCCTGACCCAAAACATCAACCTTCCTGCTCCTCTGATGCTGCCTGGCCTGCTGTGTTCATCCAGCTCTACACCTTGTTATCTGTGTTCCTCCAGCTCCACACTGTCTTATCTGTGATTCCAGCATCTGCAGTTCTTACTATCTCGGAGAGAATTCAACCATCTACTTTGGCATTTTAGTAGCATTACAATTGCCAAATTACTCACCATAAACATTTTGAAGGTTAACATTAACCAGAAATTGATAGGGACCAGCTATTTAAATATTGTGGCTGCAATGCCAAGTCAGAAACTGGAAACTTTGAGGCAAGTAACATGTCTCCTGACTCCTTACAACCTCTCCATCATCAACAAGATTTCAATCAGGAATGTGTTGGAGTACATTAAACTCACCTGGATGATTGCACTTCCAACAAAACTCAGGATGTTTGATACCATCCAGGATAAAGCTGCCCACTTGATTGGCACCCCACCTAACACTTTCACATTTATTTCCTCCATCAGTAATCTATTGTGGTGGAGGTGTACACCATCTTCAAAACTCAAGACAGCAATTCTCTAAGGCTGCTGAGACAGCACCTTCCAAACTCACAATCTCTACTATCTAGAAGGACAAAACCAACAGGTAAATAGCAATGCCACCATGTGCAAGCTCTCTTCCATTCCAACAACATTCTGAATAGGAGCTATATCACTATTCTTTCACTGTCGCGAGGGGAGAATCCTGGAACTCCCTCCCTAGCAACAATGTTCATGTACCTGTACCATATGGACTGCAATGGTTCAAGAAGGCAGCTCACCAGCACTATCTCAATGGCAGTTAGGGGTTGGCATTACACATTGGTGTAGACATTGAAAACTGCACTCATGAATGATTTTTATTTAAAGTTAAGCCATATTGTTGCTATACTGATAGCATTTATGGTTATGATAACAATTATCTATGGAAACAGCTTGAAGCATTTTTTATCACTCTTAGGTACAGGTAAACAATTTGTTTTCCAAATATTCAAGGAGAGGGAATTTAAATAGCTTGACAACTTGACGGTTTTAAACACTTTATCTGCCATTGAATGGCATTTATAACTCTGTCATAAAATAATGTCGTTGGGGCTGCTTCTGGAGTGAAAGTCAGACTGCTTACATTGTGCACTGAGTTTAAATGACTCAGCTGATTTATAATTTGTGCCAGTGTACTTCATACCTCTACCCCTTACCATTCCTAACAAAAATGGGATCTGCTGGAAAAAGTCAGATCTTCCACAGAGACGTTACAAAACTGAAAAAAATGTGGATTAAATGCCTGTTTACAAACAAATTAAAGGAGTTTTGGAGATCAATTAGATTTTACAAAACTGTCAACATCATGTAACAGAAAATCAAATGTTATTCCAATATAAAAAATGTCTAATTTAATCAGCTAGACTTGCCTCAGTAAAACTAAGGATTTCAGAGCCTATTTTCCTTTAATCCTTGAGTAACAATATTCCTTCATTCAGAATTAAGTGAGATCTTACACAGTTGGTATTCTAAGCTACAATAAACCAGTGAAGAGAAACATGAGCCACGTGAAAGATTGTAGAGTTTTTGATGCAATGCGGTATATTGTGTTGATTATCTCTTGCCCTGTAAAAATTATAGTGCATTATTTATTTCCTAAATCTGCACAATCCTTCATAATATTAACCCTTAACATTCTGTCACTTTCCAATCATCTGAAGCTATTGTGGCGAAAATGTTTTCATGTCCTTTTATCTAATTGGAGAAAAGACTGTAGATATAGTTATTGTCTGTGCTTCTGACACTTTGACCAGTTTATGTATTAGAAACATTTTACCCAAGTGGTCATGTCGGTGAGGCAGACACAGGGACACAGAATTTGTTTTGCCGTTCAACTCGATTTTATTACCAAGACATTCATTATGAAAAACACAGTATAAGCATTTACTAAATTCCCACAATGTTTAGTCTTTATCTAGCTTTATCCATCTGAGAAAGGATATTACCTGTATTGATCCATGTGTTTGAGCTGGGCTGTTTGAATCTTCTTCCACTTCAAAGTAGGGCTGGCTCTCTTCCATGAAGGTGGGTCTCACAGGTCAGGGGCGAGCTTCTCTCCATCTTTCTCCAGGTGCTAGGAACTCCGCTGCTGGGCCAGGTCGAGTCTTCACTGTGGGAATGGCTCCGAGATGTGTGTTCTTATCCCCCCTCACCTTGACATGCCTGTGGCCCTTTGTCAATGCATCCAATGGAGTTGCACCACCCTTCCTTGTTTATGTGCCAAGGAGGTGTAAAGTGCACCGAAACAGGGAATCAAGGTGCCTGGAAGTCTGATCAATACTACTCCAATAAACAACTCTCAGGCTGACTGTAACTAGGTCCCCTGAACCTTTGTGACCTCAGTTTCCATTATTCTCTGTCAATGATCGCTGCCGGCTGTTGTTTAGTTTGGTCAATTTTGTGTCAGGCCTGATATCTCTGGCTGAGGAGAATGCCCAATTTTAGGGCGTGGTCACTTGACCACACAGTAAAAACGTTTTATCAGTCTGATTGAAGAATCAAGATAGTAATTTTGAATTTTTTACATGTTTTTAAAGAGTATTAAACAACATCATTTTTAAAAGTTCATTCATGGGATGCGGCATGACATTGGCTAGGACAACGTTTATTGTCCATCCTAACTGTCCTTGAGAAGGACATCAATATCTGCAAGTTCCTGTTCAAGCAAAATAACATCCTGAGTTGTAATGGGTAGCAGAAGGAATAGTCACAGTAATAGGGGCAATTAAAATCATAGCGTTTGACCTCATACTTAATGGGAGGGTACTGCAAGCTCTTGAAAAAGAGGCTTTCAGTGGGTCAGTAGATTCGACTGACAGGATCCTGCATCATTGTAGTATGCTATGACTTCTGCAATTTTCAGTCACCAAAGGGGAGATGTCCTCAATACAGACAAAATGGGAGAGCGAGAGCAATCTTTGTAGGATGGAACTGAAGTCTGACAATCAGGAGATTTACCAGGAGAGCTATCCACAAGAAGAGGACAGAGCAATAGTTTGGAAAACCCGAGAGGCCAGATTCAACTTAAAATCACCCGCTACATAGGTTCAGACTTGGTTTGGTTATTTGAACATCCAAGTAGCTCATCAGGTAGACAGGTCCCTGCTTAGTGCAACGGACCTGTATAATTTATTGGTTTGCAGTTCTTCACTTTTTGTTTTGCAGATTAAGCTTTGTGTTATGCATGTTAATATGCAGTGATATATTCAGTTGAATCAAATTAGCTACGAATAACCTCCCATACATCATCTTTGGGGAAAAAGTAGTAATGAGACACTGCACTTACATTGCTTGCTGTGAAAATTATGTTGCTCTGAAAACATCTATGAGAATATGGCATATCAGTGATCCATCATCCTTTTGCTCATGAAAGCCACTATATTGAGATGAATCCTAAAAAAAACTCAATTTAAACATTCCTTCACCTGTATCCTTTCAATGCTTCAAAGTGCACAGAAACTGTGAAGTTGCCTTGATATGTTTGAACATCCTGTCTGACAGTTTTTTTTTACCTGTAAGAGGCAATACTTTGTGTAGCTCTTTATCTGCAGACTACGTCACCATGAACAGCAGTATATGCTGTGGAAGGCGAGCCTACACAGGAACAGGAGTAAGCCATTTCAGCCTTTTGAGCCAGTTGCACCATTTAAAATGATCATGGTTGATTATCCAACTTAGTACCTTGTTCCTGCTTTCTCCCCTTATCTTTTGATACCTTTACTATGGAGAACTATACCTAATTCCTTCTTGAAAACATTGTGCTTTAGTGTCAATTGTTTCCTGTCTTAGAGAATTCCACAGGCTCACCACTCACTAGATGAAAAAAAATCATTCTATTTCAGCCCGAAATAGCCTACCCCATATCCTTAAATTGTGACCCATGGTTCTGCACTCCCCGGTCAGAAACATCCTTCCAATATTTACCGTATCCAGTCCTGGTAGATTTTGATAGGTTTCTATGAAATCCCCAAACTGCCTTTATACATCAGTTGTACCATCCCAAGAATCAGTCTGGTAAACCTTTGTTGAACTCTGTCCATAGTCAGGATATCCATTCTCAGATTAGAAGACCAAACTGTACACCGTACTCTAGGTGTGGTCTTACAAAGGTGCTGTACAGCTGCTGCAAGGCAACCCTTCTCCTATACTCAAATCCTCTCGCTGTGAAGGCCAACTTGTCATATGGCTGCTGCAACATCCTGCTCACTTTCTGGTGATAAAGGTACCCAGGTCTTGTGGAGCACAAGAGGTCATTAAACTTTTTTCTGCACTGCTAGGATTGTCCCTATTCACAGGGAACACATGCTGCTCTCTTTGTCAGGCTGGACACTTATAGTAGAGTGGCTTCTTTTTGTGGTTGTCTGGGAAGACAATGGATCTTCTCTGATAATCTTGTCCACAGCACTTTGAGAACTTACTCTGTGAAACCAGGAGTGAGCTTATTTTTCCTTTTGCACCATGTGTTGATACCTTAGGGTGAACTGCTCTGAATGAGGGATAGTTTCTGGCTTGCTGCATCTCGTGTGGTGTTCAGCTGGACTTTAAACTTGGAAGCCTTGGAAGCCAAAAGGTCCCAGTGGTCGTGAATGTGTTTAAATCACTCAGCAGATGATTCATGGAGTTACACACGCAGCATCTCGCTTGCGTAAATAATGTGATTGCACAAGGTAAGCCTGGGGAAGGCGGAAATGATGCCATGAAACTCACTCAATACCATAAATTATTTTCAATTGGGAAAATCCAAAAAGGATGATCAAATTCCAAATTTGTGATTGCTGTTGAAATAACATGTCAGTCTGCCTGCTTGTCACCTGGATAACTCATGACTCCTGGCAGCCATTTTTATATGCTGAGCCTATTATTTAAACTGTTAAATTACTTCCTCTATAAAACATGCAATATTATAATTTCATAGCCCTGACAACATTGACCCAAATATTTTTTAGAATTAAAAAGAATTTTCTGCTGGGGCACTTCAAGAGCTTATCCTTGATGACAGAATCATTAGCAACCTTGGCATAAACACTGCAAATTTATGATGTTCCAATTAGCTGTTGAATACCAGAAAACAGTACAGCTAATACCTACTAAAAGTTCATCTATTAATAATTAGTCATTACATTTCTTTTAGGCAATGCAACCTTCAGGATTTATATTGTAACTAAGCTCTCATGAAGATTGTATTATACTGTCTGTCACACATAATTACATGCTTTTCAAAAAAAAATCACGTGGCTTATTAGAGGCATATTATATAGTGTTGAGAAAAATGATTTACTAGGTCTTTGATTTGCTGCTTTTTTAGTTAATTGCATTTTCATTTGATTTTTTTTAACGTTCTTTCTTCAAGCAACATTTTGCAACTGGACATGAATAGTAGTTGAGCTCAATATCCCTTGTCCTAAAATACTCTGTTAACAATGTCAACACTAAATATGAGATGGAGAATGGCCTTACAGTTGTTCTGTCCTACTTCAGTAGTCCAACCAAAGGCAGGTCTGATCCACAGCACCGCATTCTCTACCATGTGTAGGGTAAGGAGGCAGGTTCTAAATTCATCCCAGCCAGGATGGGCATCAACCCATTTCTGCACCAATCTGTAGTACAGCCGTGGTCCAGCCAACTGGATGGTTGAGGCTCCAACTTTAATTCTATCACATGAGTAGCCAGGAATCTTTCCTGCACTTACCACCTTCAATTAGCATGTTATTGAAGTATTTGAGATTTATACTTAACTTGTTTGGTTTTGTTATGTTTATACAGTCCATGATGATTCTATGCTTGATGGTACTTAGTCAGTGTTGAAGAGGGATTTTAAAGAGGAGTCAAGTGCTGTGTTCAGCATCTCAAATTGATCTTTATTTGAAGCTCCTTTACCACACATGTGGGAGAGGTCAGAGACCATTCTGAATCTGGCTTTCACATGGCCCCCAGTTACTCTCTCAAACACAGTTCAGATCAGAGGAGAGGTCAGCAACACTCGTAACTTTCCAATAAAGCACAGGATGCTCATACATACCAGGTTACAATAGTTACATGCAACATTGACATCGGTACTTGCCACATTCCCTCTGACCTATGCATCTAATCCTGCGAATACACAATCAATGATGAACAACTTCACGGTCAACCTTAGGATCTGTCATTCCCTCATGCTGTTTTCCAGGCCTCCTATCACCTGTACGTGGGCTCTTACAATACATCTTATTGACCACATTCCAATGCCAATTGTCATGTTGCTTCCTAGACATTTGCCAACTGCATCATATATTGCTTGTTACTAATTACTCTTCAAATTTGGTCATGCAATACATATCCCTACCTGACCTTAATATAGAAGATTAAATAGGATGTTAGATTTCTACCAATTGTTATCATATTTGTAATATCAGCTCTAATACAAAGTTACTGATAAAATTACATGTAGGTAAACATAATACTATGATTTTGTGACAAAGCTAACACTTTTGGGAGCAGCTTCCCTCTTATCTGACTTGGAAAAGTCAAACAAACACAGTCTCTCTGTCTAGCACATGCCTTTTACAACTTCTATTCTGCATGCTGTAAGAATGTTTAAAACAGAAATTTGATAAAAAGATGGACTTTATTGTCATTACTTTAAATACTTTTTACATAGCAGCTATTTAAGTCTCATCAATAGGAGCAAAATTCAAGCACTTTTGTAGTTCCATCAAGTCACTAAAAGAAGTCTGTTTGGTTTCTTTAGGCTGTTCATTATGTTCAAAGCGGCAATTGTTTATTTTCTCAAGGTCACAGTGACTCTGTTTCACAATTGTTTCTGCTACCCCCTCCCCCACCTTGCTATGTTATTTGTCTCTTGGTTCTGTTATGAGGTTATCTTGTTTATACCTTTCTGTTATTCCTTGGAAAAAAAAGTTCCTGCAAATATGTTTATCGAAAACTGTTTCTGCGTCCAGGACTGACTGCTTACAGAAATCTAATTCAGTTTCCGAATATCTAAAAGATTCACTGCCATTTATTGTACAAATATGTGTTTACTCTAATATGTAATTATAGTTATCTAAATCATCTCAGTTGTGTCAAGCTTTCCCTTTCCATTTCATATAAAAAAGGAAATCTCAAATCAGATTTCATCTGAGCTGCCTGACCAGATTTTTACTGACTGCATTCTAGTGCCATCTTATTAAGACTCAAGAGACATTTTGTTGCCTGTAGTGAGGACCATGATTTGAGATAAATGAAATGCTACATCAGCTGGAACTTTCTTCGATTGTCTGTGTCAGTTAAAAAGAAACAACCATTTTGTCGTATTCAGCCATGGGAAACTACAATTGTCAATATGTGATCGTGACAGCCTGTTCACTGATCAATGTAACATTGTATATATTTATACTAGTCTGGTAACCCTTGTACACTGCTTAATTGCCTAAGTCTGTGAGGGGATGGCTGACTTCACACAGAAATTTCTCCATGGAAGGCCTGGATTGTAGTGAAGGCACCGTTGCTGAACTGTCTGTAAATACTAAGATGTTCTAAGGTTCAGTAAACAAATAGTTTGGAGACAAATCAGATATAAATAAAAACTGGCAAACACAAATCAGTTGTGAGAACATACTAACACACAAACAGGGAACAGAAGTATAGGCCATTCAGTCCCGGCAGCATGCTCTGCCATTCAATAGGATCATAACTGATCTAACTTTCACTTCCAATCTGCATTCCTGCCTACTCTGGATAACCTTTTATTCCCTTGTTTGTCAAGACTCTATCTACCTCAGTCTTAAAAATATTCACAAATTCTGCTGTCATCATCTTTACAGCGTGAGAGTGGCAAAGACTCATGACTCTCTGACAGGAAGAAAATCTCATTTCTGTTTTAAATGGTGGTCTCTGATTTTTAACCAATGGCCTCGAGTTCTAGATTTGCTATCTTCTAATCTAATGGGACTTTTCCTGAAACAAGAGAGTTTTGGGAAAGTAAACCCCGTGCAGTAACTATCTCAAGGGCTACTTCTGTTAAGATTTTCTGATGTATTTAAGGCAAAGATAGTTGGATTGAACAGTAAAGAGATTAAAGATTATGGTGAGGGGGTAGAGGGTGGGGTGGTGGTAAGTGGAGCTGAGTCCACAAAAAGATCAGTTGTGATTTTATTGAATGGCAGAACAGGCTCGAGGGGCCAGATCGCCTACTCCTGCTCCAATTTCTCAAATTCTAATATGACTCCATCAAGACCAAGCTCAGTCAGCCCAGCCCTTCCGGACCCAAAACATTAACTCTGTGTTTTCCTTCACAGATGCTGCGAGACCTGTTGAGCTATTCCAGCAACTTTGTTTCCGTTCTTTTTAAAATGTTTTTAGAAACTCTCAGTGCATGATTTTATATTTCTAGTAGTTTTCTTTCATTCTTCTCTCCCTCAAATAGTATGCAAAATTCGAAATTAGGAATTTTTCCTTCCTAATTATTTATTTGCAGTTTTCATATTCTTTTGGTCTTAGCACAGTTTTATGCTTTTTCTTTTAGTTTGATGCTAGCGTAAAATTTTTTAGTTAACAATGGATGGTGGATCCCTCCTTGAAAATTATTCTTTGCACTGAATTTAACAAAAAAAATAAGAAAAATAACAAAAAATTGCTTCAGTGCTGCCCGGGAATTTAGTGAGATCATATTCTAAATGTTGTGTGCAGTTTTGGTCTACTTCTTTAAGGAAGGAGTAAATACATTGGAGACAGTTCAGAATGGTTTTACAAGTCTGACACCCAAAAAACAAACTCTTATAAAAGTTGGACAGGCTAAGCTTGTTTGCAATGGAGTTTAGAACAGTTAGGCATGAGTTAATTGAAGTCTGTAACATTTTAATCACTTTTGATAAAATACATGTAGAAAGGATGTTGACTTACATGGGTGAATCCAGAACTACTGAGCATTGTTTTAAAATTTGGTATCACAGTTTTAAGACAGGGAGATGGGATTTTATTTTCTTCTCTGAGGATTATGCACCTTTGGAACTATTTGCCTCAGAAGGCAATAGGGGTGAGGTCGTTGAATATTTTTGAGGCAGAGGTAAATAGATTCTTGTTAGGCAACAGAATTGAAGGTTTTTGGGGACAAATGGAAATGTTGAAATTGGGACACCAACCCATTAGCTATGATCCTATGATATATGATATTCTATGATAAAGAATGGATGAGTAATCTTGATAAACCGAATAGCATAGTTCTGCTCCTAATTTGTATATATGTTTGCAGTTTACATTCTGAAATATCCCCCAAAACATCTTCTGTTGCACCTCTATTCATTTTTCCTGTAACCTAACTTGCTGTTTCCCTGTAGCCAGCTCTGCAGTCATGACTTCATAATTCCCCTTTATTTAAATTAAAACAAATAGTCTCAGATCCATTCTTCTCTCCCTCAAATAGTATGCAAAATTCGACCTTATTCTGGACACTGCTACCTAACAAGGCTTTCACTATGAGATCATGATTTAATCTTATCTCATTGTACAATTTCAGATCTAAAATAACCTGATCTCTGGTGGTTCCTGATCTTGTTGACCTAAGAAATATCCTTTAAACATTCTATGAACTTTGAACAAAAACAAAGTTGCTGGAAAAGCCCAGCAGGTCTGGCAGCATCTGTGAAGGAAGAAAACAGAGTTAACTTTTCGGGCCCAGTGACCCTTCCTCAGAACCTATGAACTTTGAATCTAGGTTACCTTGACCTAGCTGATGTTTCCAGTCTATGTGTAGATTAAAATCTCTCATGACTATTGCAATACATTTCAGTCAATTTGTTTTATTTTTTCCTTTATACTCCACCCTGCTTTGTGGTTACTATCAGGGACTGTGTAGACAACTTTTTGCTTTCATCATTTCTCACCTCCTCTCAAACTATTTCCATATCCTGGATTCTAAACTTTAGGTCATCTGTCTCTAATGTGGTAATATAATCATTAACTAACAGAACCATCCCAGCATCCTTTCCTAGTTTCATCTCTTTCTTAAAAATCTTGCACCCTTCAAGATTCAGGTCCCAATCCATGTTATCCTATGGTCCTAAGTCTGTATTGGCTACCAGGCTCTACTTATTTATGCCAATTTGTATTCTCTGTTCATCTTTTTTAAGTACTATGTGCATTCTGACACAAAGCCTTTTTATTTTATTTTTATATTCTTGTTGAAAATTCTGTTCTTATCTGTTTGTTTACCTTTAGATTTATACTCTCTATCCCTTCCTCTCATGGTCTGTTTGCTATTTCCTGTATTAATACATTCTTATTTGGCCTTGAGTCTACTCTTCAATTTATCATTAAGTCCTGGATTTGAACTTGAACTGACTCAGACAAAGAAACACCATTCCACATATTCTCCTCTAATGTGTGACTCCAGATCCACAGCAATGTCGTTGACTCTTAACTGAAATGCCCGAGGAAATAACTCAATGTTGTAAGTAAAAAGTTCAGTAAACTTGCTGTGAGAAGATAATTTTAAGTCAATCTTTAACATTTCAAAATAGAATGTTCAATAAATTACAGGACATGGATATTCTGCTGATCAACATCCTAAAAGGAGAAAGTAAAAATAAAATAAAAATTAAAATAAATAAAAAATAAAAATAACATAAATTCTGAAGTAAAAATACAAATTTGTTAAGCATTGCTTTTACATTAAGAAACCATAACTTAGAGTCATAGAGATGTACAGGAAGGAGAGGAAACTAGGAAAGGATGCTGGGTTGGTTCTCTTAGTTAAAGATTACATTACTAAATTAGAGACAGATGACCTAAAGTTAAGAATCCAGGATATGGAAACAGTTTGAGAGGAGGTGAGAAATGATGAAAGCAAAAAGTTGTCGACAAGGCCCCTGATAGTAACCACAACAGACCCTTCGGTCCAACTCGTCTATGCTGACCAGATATCCTAAATTAATCTAGTCGCATTTGCCAGCATTTGGCCCATATCCGTCTAAACCCTTCCTATTCATGTACCCATCCAGCTACCTCTTAAATGTTATAATTGTACCAATCTTCACCACTTTCTCT
This sequence comes from Rhincodon typus, assembly GCF_021869965.1. Classification (NCBI taxonomy): domain Eukaryota; kingdom Metazoa; phylum Chordata; class Chondrichthyes; order Orectolobiformes; family Rhincodontidae; genus Rhincodon; species Rhincodon typus. The sequence continues at coordinate 13,427,457 of NC_063335.1, forward strand.
GGCAGCTCATTCTATACAGGCACCACCCTCTGTGTGAAAAGTTGTCCCTTAGGTCCCTTTTAAATCTTTCTCGTCTCACCTTAAACCAATGCCCTCTAGTTTTGAATTCTGCTACCCTGGGGTAAAGACCTTGTCAATTTACCCTATCCATGCCACCTAATGATTTTATAAACCTTGAAAAGATCACCTCTTAACCCTCTGACACTCCAGGGACAATAACCCCAGCCTATTCAACCTCTCCCTATAGCTCAAACCTTCCAGTCCTAGTAACATCCTTGTAAATCTTTTCTGAACCCTTTCAAGTTTCACAACATCCTTCCAAAGCAGAAAGACAAGAAAAAGGGCCTAACCAACGTCCTGTACAACCGCAACATGACTACCCAACTCCTACACTCAATGCACTGACCAGTAAAGGGAAGCATATCAAACACCTTTCTAAGTATCCTATCTACCTGTGACTCCACTTTCAAGGAACTATGAACCTGCACTCTAAGGTCTCTTTGTTCAGTGACACTCCCCAGGATCTTACCATTAAGTGTATAAGTCCTGCTCTGGTTTGCCTTTCCAAAATGTAGCACATTGCGTTTATCTAAATTGAACTCTATTTGCCATTCCTTGGCCCAATGGTCCATCTGATCAAGATTCCATTGTACTCTGAGGTAGCCTTCTTCCCCATGCACTACATCTCCAATTTTGGTGTCATCTGCAAAATTTCTAGCTATACCTCTAATGTTTGTATCCAAATCATTTATATAAATGATGAAAAGCAGTGGACCCAGCACTGATCATTGTGGCACACCGCTACTCACAGGCCTTCAGTCTGAAAAGGCACCACCCTCTGTGTGAAAAGTTGTCCCTTAGGTCCCTTTTAAATCTTTCTCATCTCACCTTAAACCAATGCCCTCTAGTTTTGAACTCCGCTACCCTGGGGTAAAGACCTTGTCTATTTACCCTATCCATGCCACCTCCACCAACACCCTCTGTCTTCTACCCTCAAGCCAGTTCTGTATCCAATGGCTAATTCTCCCTGTATTCTATGTGATCTAACCTTGCTAACCAGTCTACCATGAGGATCCTTGTCGAACACCTTACTGAAGTCCATATAGATCACATCTACTGCTCTGCCCTCATCAAACCTCATTGTTACTTCTTCAACAAACTCAGTCAAGTTAGTGAGACATGATTTCCTATGCACAGAGCCATGCTGACTATCTCTAATCAGTCCTTGCCTTTCCAAATACATGTAAATCCTCTCCCTCAGGATTCCCTTCAACAACTTGCCCACCACTGATACCAGGCTCACAGGTCTATAGTTCCCTGGCTTTTGCTTGCCACTTTTCTGAAATAGCAGCAGTAGCACCACGTTAGCCAACCCCCAATCTTCCAGCATCTCACGTCTGGCTATCAATAATACAAATATCTCAGTAAGGGGCCCAGCAATCACTTCCCTAGCTTCTCAAACATTGTCGGTATTGTGTGTAGTATTATGTGCAGTTCTGATCTCCTTATCTAATACAGGATAAATCTGATGTTAAGGGAGTGCAGCGAAGGATGACCAGACAGATCTCTGGAATGAAAGGCTTATTGCATGAGCAGGGTTTGGGTTGACTGCCTTTGTATTCGATGAGGTTTCGGTGAATGAGTGAATATCTCAGTAAAATATGTGAAACTCTAAAAGGGCGTGACAGATTGGAAGCAGGGATGATAATTCCCCTGGCTGGAATGTCTAAAACAAGGGCCCACAGTATTAGGTACAGGCAATTCTAGTGTAAACCTGATCAGGTCCCAAGGATTTATGCGTTTTAAGATGTGCAGCACCACCTCCTCTGTAACATGGACATTTTTTAAGATGTTGCTATTTATTTCTACATGTCCGATATCTTCCATATCCTTCTCCACAGTAGACACTGAGGCAAAATACTCGTTTAGTATCTCCCCAATCTCCTGTGGTTGCACACATAGGCAGCCTTGCTGATCTTTAAGGAGTCCTATTCTCTCCCTAGTTACCCTTTTGTCCTTAATGGATTTGTAGAAGACCTTTGGATTCTTCTTAACCCTATTTGTCGAAGCTATCTTATGTCCCATTTTTGCCTTCCTGATTTCCCTCTTAAGTATACTCCTACTGCCTTTATACTCTTCTCAGGATTCACTCAATCTGTGCTGCATATACCTGACATATGCTCCCTTCTTATTCTTGACCAAAACCTCAACCTAATCATTCAGCATTCCCTACACTTACCAGCCTTGCCCTTCACTCTAGCAGGAACATACTGTCTCTGGATTCTCATTATCTCATTTTCGATGGCTTCCCACTTTCCACCTCTCCGTTTATCTGCGGACATCTGCCACCAATCAACTTTTGAAAGTTACGGCCTAATACTGTCAAAATTGGCTTTTCTCCAATTTAGAACTTTAAGTTTTAGATCCAGTCTATCCCTTTCCATCACCATTTTAAATCTAATAGAATTATGGTCACTGGCCCTAAAGTGCTCCCCCATTGACACCTCAGTCACGTGCCCTGCCTTATTACCCAGGAGCAGGTCACATTTTGCACCTTGTCTATCAGCTACATCCACACACTGAATCAGACACTTAACAAGTTCCTCTCTATCCAAGCCCTTAACACTAAGGCAGTCCCAGACCATGTTTGGAAAGTTAAAATCCCCAACCATAACCACCCGATTATTCTTGCACATATTTGAGATGCCGTTACAAATTAGTTTCTCAATTTCCTGCTGACTATTGCGGGGTCTATAGTACAATCCTAAAAAGGTGATCATCCCTTGCTTATTTCTCAGTTCCACCCGAATAGCTTCCCTGGATGTATTCCCAGGACTATCCTCCCTAAACGCAGTGGTAATGTTATCCTTAATCAAAAGCTCCATGCCCCCTCATCCCTTGCCCCTCCATTCTATCTTTCCTACAGCATCTATACCCTGGAACATTAAGCTGCCAATCTTGTCCACCTCTGAGCCACATCTCTGTAATTGCTATGATATCCCAATCCCATGTTCACAACCACACCCTGAGGTCACCTGTTAGACCTCTGGCATTGAAATAAACACAGTTAAATTTATTAGCCCTACTTCAGTATCTGCTTTGTTCCTGCCTGCCCTGGCTGTTTGATTTGTTCCTTTTCCCAACTGTCCCAGTCTCAGACTGATCTCTTTCCTCACTCTCTCCCTAGGTATCTCTCCCCACAACATCCCTGCCACCTTATTAGTTTAAATCCTACTGAGAGGATCTAGCATATCTCCACTCCAATATATTAGTCCCCTTCCAATTCAGATGCAAACTGTCCTACTTATACAGGTCATTTCTACCCCTGAAGATATTCCAATGATCCAAAAATAGGAATCCTTCTCCCCTGCACCAGCTCTTCAGCCAAGTATTCATCTGCTCCATCCTCCTATTCCTACCCTCACTAGCTTGTAGCACTGGGAGTAATCCGGATATTACTACCCTCGAGGACATCCTTTTTAAATTCCAGACTAACTTCCTATATTCGCTCCTCAGAATCTTGTCCTTTCCTCTTCCTGCATCGTCAGTTCCTCTAACTATCGCTCCAACCGATCCATGCAATCCAATAGGATTCACAGCTAAACACACTTCCCACAGATGTAATCATCAGTAACATGGAAACACTCCCTAATCTCCCATATCCGACAGGAAGAACACATCACTCGACTAAAGGCCATCTTTGCATCTTAACAGTCTACAGCCCCAGGAAATAGCACAGCCTTATTGCTCTAAAAACACAGAGCCAGGCTAAATTAGTACCTATGTTTTTATATTTTTTAAGTTTGATCAAGAGACCAGTCTCAGTAAAAATGTATAATTAAAAAAGAAACACACTCGATTCACTACTGTAGATTTACAAAATAAAACAGTAAGGTTACACATTTTTGCAGCAGCAGCGGGAGCGGTGAGAGTGAGGACTAGGAGGCTACCAGGAAGGTAAGTTCTTCAGTTTGGCAGCGGAGCTGAATGGGAGCGGTCGAATTGTGCTCTGGGAAAGTGAGTGAACGGATATATTTGGGCAGTGGCTAAACCCGAGACACTACATGTGCAGTGTCTCCCACCCACCCTCCTCCTCTGACCAAAAAAAAGACTCTGCGGTGTGTTGATAAGGTAAGGATTTTCTTTTTCATTTTTTTTATCGTGTGCTGGTAAGCAGAGTGATTGGTAAAAATTTTTTCATTTAATTTGTCTAGTATTTGATATTATAGTAGGACTAAGCTAAGCTTAAGAGTAAAAATGGCAGGAGATCCCAGACCCATGATATGTTCCTCTTGCTCAATGTGGGAGCTCAGGGATGCAGCTGATGTCCCTGACTCCTACACGTGCAGGAAGTCTGTCCAGCTGCAGCTCTTGTTAGACCGCATGATGGCTCTGGAGCTGCGGATGGACTCACTTTGGAGCATCCGCGATGTTGAGGAAGTCGTGGATAACACGTTTAGCAAATTGGTCACACTGCAGGTTAGGATTGCTGAGGGAGAAAGGGAATGGGTGACCAAAAGGCAGAGAAAAAGCAGGAAGGTAGTGCAGGTGTCCCCTGCGGTCATCTCCCTCCAAAACAGGTATACCGTTTTGGATACTGTTGGGGGAGATGGCTCACCAGGGGAAGGCAGCAGTAGCCAGGTTCATGGCACCGTGGCTGGGTCTGCTGTACAGAAGGGCGGGAAAAAGAGTGGAAGGGCTGTACTCATAGGGGTTTCGATTGTAAGGAGAGTAGATAAGTGGTTCTGTTGTCAAAAACGAGACTTCCGAACGGTATGTTGCCTCCCAGGTGCACGGGTCAGGGATATCTCAGATCAACTGCAGGACATTCTGAAGGGGGAAGGTGAACAGCCAGCTGTCGTGGTGCATATAGGCACCAATGATACAGGTAATAAACGGGATGAGGTCCTACAAGCAGAATTTAGGGAGTTAGGAGCCAAGTTAAAAAGTAGGGCCTCAGAGGTAGTAATCTCAGGATTTCTACCAGTGCCACGTGCTAGTCAGAGTAGGAATGAAAGAATAGGCAGGATAAATGAGTGGCTTGAGAGATGGTGCAGGAGGGAGGGGTTCAGATTTTTGGGACATTGGGACCAGTTCTTGGGGAGGTGGGACTATTACAAATCGGACGGTCTACACCTGGGCAGGACTGGAACCAATGTCCGAGGGGCTGCTTTGGCGAACGCTGTTGGGGGGGGGGTGTTTAAATTAGTATGGCAGGGGGAGTTAGTGAGGAGGTTAGCGGACAGTAAGGAGGTAGTAACTAAAGCCTGTAAGGAACTAGATAATGAAGTCAGTGTGACTAAGGGGAAGAGTAGGCAGAGAGCAGATGATGAACGCAAAAGGACAGGTGGTCTGAGGTGCATTTGTTTTAATGCGAGAAGTGTAGTAGGTAAGGCAGATGAACTTAGGGCTTGGATTAATACCTGGGAGTGTGATGTTATTGTTATTACTGAGACTTGGTTGAGGGAAGGGCAAGATTGTCAACTAAACATCCCAGGATATAGATGCTTCAGGTGGGATAGAGAGGGAGGTAAAAGGGGTGGAGGAGTTGCATTACTGGTCAAAGAGGATATCACAGCTGTGATGAAGAAGGGCACTATGGAGGACTCGAGCAGTGAGGCAATATGGGCAGAGCTCAGAAATAGGAAGGATGCGGTAACAATGTTGGGGCTGTACTACAGGCCTCCCAACAGCGAGCGTGAGATAGAGGTACAAGTATGTAGACAGATTATGGAAAGATGTAGGAGCAACAGGGTGGCAGTGATGGGAGATTTTAATTTTCCCAACATTAACTGGGATTCACTTAGTTTTAGGGATTTAGATGGAGCAGAATTTGTAAGGAGCATCCAGGAGGGTTTTATGGAGCAGTATGTAAATAGTCCAACTCAGGAAGGGGCTATACTGGACCTGGTGTTGGGGAATGAGCCCGGCCAGGTGGTTGAAGTTTCAGTAGGGGATTACTTTGGGAATAGTGATCACAATTCCTTAAGTTTTAGAATACTGATGGACAAAGACGAGAGTGGTCCTAAAGGAAGAGTGCTAAATTGGGGGAAGGCCAACTATAGCAAAAGTCAGCAGGAGCTGGGGAATGTGGATTGGGAGCAGCTGCTTGAGGGTAAATCCAGATTTGATATGTGGGAGGCTTTTAAAGAGAGGTTGATTAGAGTGCAGGACAGACATGTCCCTGTGAAAATGAGGGTTAGAAAGGGCAAGATTAGGGAACCGTGGATGACAGGTGAAATTGTGAGACTAGCAAAGATGAAAAAGGAAGCATACATAAGGTGTAGGCGACTGAAAACAGACGAAGCTTTGGAAGAACATCGAGAAAGTATGACCAATCTGAAACGAGGAATTAAGAGGGCTAAAAGGGGTCATGAAATATCTTTAGTAAACAGGGTTAAGGAAAATCCCAAAGCCTTTTATTCATACATAAGGAACAAGAGGGTAACGAGAGAAAGGGTTGGCACACTCAAGGACAAAGGAGGGAAATTATGTGAGGAGTCAGAGAAAATAAGTGAGATTCTTAATGAGTACTTTGCGTCAGTATTCACTGAGGAGAGGGACATGACGGATATTGAGGTTAGGGATAGATGTTTGATTATTCTAGGTCAAGTCGGCATAAGGAGGGGTGAAGTGTTGGGTATTCTAAAAGGCATTAGGGTGGACAAGTCCCCAGGTCCGGATGGGATCTATCCCAGGTTACTGAGGGAAGCAAGAGAGGAAATAGCTAGGGCCTTAACAGATAACTTTGCAGCGTCCTTGAGCACGGGTGAGGTCCTGGAGGACTGGAGAATTGCTAATGTTGTCCCCTTGTTTAAGGAGGGTAGCAAGGATAATCCAGTAATTATAGACCGGTGAGCCTGATGTCAGTGGTGGGGAAGCTGCTGGAGAAGATACTGAGGGATAGGATCTATTTACATTTGGAAGAAAATGGGCTTATTAGTGATAGGCAGCATGGTTTTGTGCAGGGAAGGTCATGTCTTACCAACTTGATAGAATTCTTTGGGGAAGTGACAAAGTTGATAGATGATAGATGGACCTCAGTAAGGCGTTTGATAAGGTTCCCCGTGGTAGGCTGATGGAGAAAGTGAAGTCACATGGGGTCCAGGGTGTACTAGCTAGATGGATAGAGAACTGGTTGGGCAACAGGAGACAGAAAGTTGTAGTGGAAGGGAGTTTCTCAAAATGGAGAGCTGTGACCAATGGTGTTCCACAGGGATCCATGTTGGGACCACTGTTGTTTGTGATATACATAAATGATCTGGAGGAAGGTATA
>NC_063335.1:13439732-13486496 GCF_021869965.1 Rhincodon typus
GAACGCTGTTGGGGGGGGGGTGTTTAAATTAGTATGGCAGGGGGAGTTAGTGAGGAGGTTAGCGGACAGTAAGGAGGTAGTAACTAAAGCCTGTAAGGAACTAGATAATGAAGTCAGTGTGACTAAGGGGAAGAGTAGGCAGAGAGCAGATGATGAACGCAAAAGGACAGGTGGTCTGAGGTGCATTTGTTTTAATGCGAGAAGTGTAGTAGGTAAGGCAGATGAACTTAGGGCTTGGATTAATACCTGGGAGTGTGATGTTATTGTTATTACTGAGACTTGGTTGAGGGAAGGGCAAGATTGTCAACTAAACATCCCAGGATATAGATGCTTCAGGTGGGATAGAGAGGGAGGTAAAAGGGGTGGAGGAGTTGCATTACTGGTCAAAGAGGATATCACAGCTGTGATGAAGAAGGGCACTATGGAGGACTCGAGCAGTGAGGCAATATGGGCAGAGCTCAGAAATAGGAAGGATGCGGTAACAATGTTGGGGCTGTACTACAGGCCTCCCAACAGCGAGCGTGAGATAGAGGTACAAGTATGTAGACAGATTATGGAAAGATGTAGGAGCAACAGGGTGGCAGTGATGGGAGATTTTAATTTTCCCAACATTAACTGGGATTCACTTAGTTTTAGGGATTTAGATGGAGCAGAATTTGTAAGGAGCATCCAGGAGGGTTTTATGGAGCAGTATGTAAATAGTCCAACTCAGGAAGGGGCTATACTGGACCTGGTGTTGGGGAATGAGCCCGGCCAGGTGGTTGAAGTTTCAGTAGGGGATTACTTTGGGAATAGTGATCACAATTCCTTAAGTTTTAGAATACTGATGGACAAAGACGAGAGTGGTCCTAAAGGAAGAGTGCTAAATTGGGGGAAGGCCAACTATAGCAAAAGTCAGCAGGAGCTGGGGAATGTGGATTGGGAGCAGCTGCTTGAGGGTAAATCCAGATTTGATATGTGGGAGGCTTTTAAAGAGAGGTTGATTAGAGTGCAGGACAGACATGTCCCTGTGAAAATGAGGGTTAGAAAGGGCAAGATTAGGGAACCGTGGATGACAGGTGAAATTGTGAGACTAGCAAAGATGAAAAAGGAAGCATACATAAGGTGTAGGCGACTGAAAACAGACGAAGCTTTGGAAGAACATCGAGAAAGTATGACCAATCTGAAACGAGGAATTAAGAGGGCTAAAAGGGGTCATGAAATATCTTTAGTAAACAGGGTTAAGGAAAATCCCAAAGCCTTTTATTCATACATAAGGAACAAGAGGGTAACGAGAGAAAGGGTTGGCACACTCAAGGACAAAGGAGGGAAATTATGTGAGGAGTCAGAGAAAATAAGTGAGATTCTTAATGAGTACTTTGCGTCAGTATTCACTGAGGAGAGGGACATGACGGATATTGAGGTTAGGGATAGATGTTTGATTATTCTAGGTCAAGTCGGCATAAGGAGGGGTGAAGTGTTGGGTATTCTAAAAGGCATTAGGGTGGACAAGTCCCCAGGTCCGGATGGGATCTATCCCAGGTTACTGAGGGAAGCAAGAGAGGAAATAGCTAGGGCCTTAACAGATAACTTTGCAGCGTCCTTGAGCACGGGTGAGGTCCTGGAGGACTGGAGAATTGCTAATGTTGTCCCCTTGTTTAAGGAGGGTAGCAAGGATAATCCAGTAATTATAGACCGGTGAGCCTGATGTCAGTGGTGGGGAAGCTGCTGGAGAAGATACTGAGGGATAGGATCTATTTACATTTGGAAGAAAATGGGCTTATTAGTGATAGGCAGCATGGTTTTGTGCAGGGAAGGTCATGTCTTACCAACTTGATAGAATTCTTTGGGGAAGTGACAAAGTTGATAGATGATAGATGGACCTCAGTAAGGCGTTTGATAAGGTTCCCCGTGGTAGGCTGATGGAGAAAGTGAAGTCACATGGGGTCCAGGGTGTACTAGCTAGATGGATAGAGAACTGGTTGGGCAACAGGAGACAGAAAGTTGTAGTGGAAGGGAGTTTCTCAAAATGGAGAGCTGTGACCAATGGTGTTCCACAGGGATCCATGTTGGGACCACTGTTGTTTGTGATATACATAAATGATCTGGAGGAAGGTATACATGGTCTGATTAGCAAGTTTGCAGATGACACTAAGATTGGTGGAGTAGCAGATAGTGAAGGGGACTGTTGGAGAATGCAGCAGAATATAGATAGATTGGAGAGTTCAGCGGAGAAATGGCAGATGGAGTTCAATCCAGACAAATGCGAGGTGATGCATTTTGGAAGATCCAATTCAAGAGCGAACTATATGGTAAATGGAAAAGCCCTGGGGAAAATTGATGCACAGAGAGATCTGGGTGTTCAGGTCCATTGTACCCTGAAGGTGGCAACGCAGGTCGATAGAGTGGTCAAGAAGGCATATGGCATGCTTTCATTCATCGGACGGGACATTGAGTACAAGAGTTGGCAGGTCATGTTACAGTTGTATAGGACTTTGGTTCGACCACATTTGGAATACTGCGTACAGTTCTGGTTGCCACATTACCAAAAGGATGTGGATGCTTTGGAGAGGGTGCAGAAGTGGTTCACCAGGATGTTACTTGGTATGGAAGGCGCTAGCTATGAAGAAAGGTTGAGTAGCTTAAGATTATTTACATTAGAAAGACAGAGGTTGAGGGGGGACCTGATTGAGGTCTACAAAATCATGAGAGGTATAGACAGGGTGGATAGCAAGAAGCTTTTTCCCAGAGTGGGGGACTCAATTACTAGGGGTCACGATTTCAAGATAAGAGGGGAAAAGTTTAAGGGAGATATCCGTGGAAAGTTCTTTACGCAGAGGGTGGTGGGTGCCTGGAACACGTTGCCAGCGGAGGTAGTAGAGGCGGGCACGATAGCGTCATTTAAGATGTATCTAGACAGATACATGAATGGGCAGGGAGCAGAGGGATACAGATCCTTGGAAAATAGGTGACAGGTTTAGATAGAGGATCTGGATCGGCGCAGACTTGGAGGGCCAAAGGACCTGTTCCTGTGCTATAATTTTCTTTGTTCTTCTTTGTTCTAAAACTTCGCTGCTCCCCTGCTGTGAACTCCCCTACACAGGTTTCTCCAAGGTCAGCTGTGAATTTTGCTGTTTATTTATTTTTCTTAGATGAACTCCGATGTCTAGAGAAACTTGAAATCAAACAGCAGAGACAGTCAGCTGTGCAGATTCAATGCTGGATCAGACAGCAGTTCAGGCTTATTTCTCCATTTGATTCACTTCCCATATGGTCACTACCTTTGTCTTTCTTCCCCCTTTTTAAAGTGCTGTCATAGAGTAATAGTGTCATACAGTAATACAGCATGGGAACGGGACCTTTGGCTCAAACTGGTCCATGCTGACCATGGTGTCCACTCAGCTAGTTCCAATTGCTGGCATTTGGTCCATATCCCTCTAAACCCTTCCCACCCATGTACCGGTCCAAATTTTTAAAAAAATGTTGCTATTATACCCGCCTCAAGCACTTTCTCTGGCAGCCCATTCCATATATACACCACTCTGCATGAAGACATTGCCCCTCAGGTCCTTCTTAATCATTCCCCTCTCACCTTAAACCTCTCGTTCTCACTTCCTCATGGGAAAAAGACTATATCTGTACCCCTCATGATTTTATTCACCTCAATAAGGTCACCCCTCATTCTCCTACATTCCAAAGAATAAAGTCCTATCCTGGCCAACCTCTTCCTGTAACTCAGGCCTACTAGTCCTGGCAACATCCTCGTAAATCTTCTTCGCATGCTTTCCAGTTTAACTACATCTTTCCTATAACAGAGTGACCAAAACTGTACATAATACTCCAAGTGCAGCTTCACTGATGATTTATACAACTGTAACATAACATCCCAATTCCTGTACTCAGTGCCTCAACTGATGAAGGCCAGCATGCTAAATGCCTTCTTCGCTACAGTTGTTTTGAATGCAACAGCATATAAATCAGTAATTGCTGCTCCTAGAATTCAAGGAAATTAGCTCCAACACTGAAAATACCTCAAAAAAGGAACAGCTTTTACAGCCACAACTTTTTCCCATCTTGGATTACACAGAATCTTTTTCTTGGAGGACCATATTTTAATTCTACAAGCTAGTAGCTCAAATTGAATTTTTTTAAACTCTAACTGTGAGAGGAAGCACCATGAATGGCAGAATTTCATTTGAGATGTGGGAGGGGCAAAGTACAGGATTTTGTTGGATCCTGTAGTGATTGGAACCAGGTGGACCTTGTTGACTACGAGGTTCTTGATTGCTAACCTAGGCCAGTGAAGAAAGCCTTAGCTGACAAATACAACCAGAAGATTTGGATCTCCTCAGTTCAGGGCATTGACTCCGAGCTGGCTGGCCACAGCCAGTGTACTGTCCACCAGTAAATAAAGGATGACTTAGTGATGGGACACTGGTCTTTGTGCAGTTATTTCACTGGCGATGGGAGAAAACAGGACGTGCCTGAAGAACATTCACTTGCAACAGTCATCTTGGAGTTGGGGTAAGCATTTCTGGCATCATGCCTCTATTTGGGAAGCTTGACTCATTTGATCCTGCTGTCGAAGACGGGCCCCAGTATGTGGAAAGAATGTGATTTTTTTTCCAGGCAAATGACATTGGGGCAGATGGAAAACGGTGAGTAATCCTTCTGGCTGCCTGTGGACCCGCAACATTCTTGATTATAAGGGGCTTAACTTTCCTAGAAGCACCAGACTATAAAATCTTCCAAAAGTTGACAGAGTTGACTAAAGAATATTATGACACCAAGCATCCTCTAACCATGAGTCCTATCGATTTTATTCGGCTATTAGAGAACCGGGGAAATCCATATCAGGATTTTTGATGAGATTATGGCGAGTGGCAGATGCATGTGATTCTGGGTTAACCCTGAATGAGATGCTGAGAGACCGTTTGGTATGTGAAATTAAAGATGTTACCATGCAGAAGCACCTACTAGCTGAAGCCCAGTTGGACTTCAAACAGGCACTACACTGGCTTAGTCATTATAAAATGTGGCAAGTGGAGCATGGAAGCTACAGGGCATCCCAATGGAAGTGGACTCTCTCACCTGTCTGACTGAGCTCAGTGAACACCACTGTAAACCATGGCAGAGCCTCACGCAGGGCATGTTCTGAGCAGAAGGACTCTAGGCCAACCCACGGCAGAGCCCCACAACATAGCCGAACCTTGGCCAAGTGGCTAAACATTTCTCTAGGACCTGGGCCGGCAAGTTATTGTTTTTACTGCTGGTATGTGGACTCGGGACGACAAAAGAGGCCTACAAGGCCTGCCTTGAGTAAGAAAACTCATAGGCTGGTACCCAGAAGAGTGCACATGCTGGAAAGTCCCCCTATATGTGTGTTGCTTAATGACACCCTATTAAAATTAAATCAGAGATAGTAGGAACTGCAGATGCTGGAGAATCCGAGACAACAAGGTGCAGGGCTGGATGAACACAGCAGGCCAAGCAGCATCATAGGAGCAGAGAGGCTTCCTTAGAAGAGGCTTGTAAAATTAATGTTTGTTTAAATGGTCACCCAGTTCCCATGGAGGTTGATACGAGCACAGCTCTATCTACGGTTGCAGAATCTATTTTTAACAAGATTCGCTCGGGACTCCAACCGTTAAGCTTGCACAAGACCTCAACCTGACCGCAAACATACACTGGGGAAATGCTGCAAATTAAGGATATGACTTCGGTTCTGGTCTTGTATGAGAAACTGTTGGTGGAGTTACCACGATGATAGTAGAAGGCTTGGCTTCAAGTCTATTGGGGCGGAAATGGTTGAGAAAGATTCATCCAAAATTGGCTCAACATATTTTGATTGGAAAATGGCTGCCTCAGTGAAGCCCTAGTCATATACCCAGGAGATTTTCAGGAAGGGCTTGGGATTATCATAATGGCCAAAGCCGTTTTAACCAGGACACAATTTTGAGATTTTTCAAGGCCTGCCCGGTGCCATTTGCAAAAATAAAGGTGGAAATCAGGAGGCAGGAAAGCAAAGGAATCATCAAACCAGTGCAGTTTTTGGAATGAGCAGTACCGGTCATACCAATTGTGAAGCCTGATGGCTCAGTTCGCTTTTGTGGGGATTTTAAGCAAATAGTAAACCACTTCTCGCAGCTGGATAAATGTGCAATCCTTCACATAGAGGACTTATACACAAAGTTGGTGAGGGGCTGTCCTTTACAAAGCTGGACATGAGCCATGCAATTGTGACTGGATGAGGAATCCCAGAAGTATGCTACAATTAATACACATAAGGGTTTATACCAATATACAAGGTTGCCATTTGGGGTATCATCAACCTGCGCTCTTTTCCGGCAGACCATGGAGAACATTACACAAGGGCTACCCCAGGCTACCATTTATCTGGATGACGTACTAATAACAGAGAAGACCAATAAAGAGCACTTGGAGAATGTGCTTACTCCTTAGATGGGAAAAGTGTTTTTTCCAGGTGCCCCAAATTACCTGCTTGGGTTACAGAGTCAACAAAACCAGGTTACACATGTTGGAAGAGAAAGTAAGGGTGATCAAAGGAGCCCCCGCTCCCATGTCCGTACCTGAGCTTAGGTTTTCCCTTGGGTTAGTGAATTATTACGGAAAATTCATACATAACCCGGCCATCATCTTGGCACCCTTACACCTGCTATTGAAAAAGGGTCAGCCTTGGAAATGGTTGTGTAGCTCCACGACTGTTTACACTTGACTTCGAGAACTGACGATGGTGCAATTCCTTGAACAGCATGGACATGAATCCCCAGGCTCACACAGAACCAAAATGCCTGACTGATCTTAGCCAAACCACTGGACTGTATTCGGATTAGCCCCTTGACTGGCTGACCCGCTGACTGACAGCGTTCCACAATCAGCCCTCTGAACACACCCCTCTTGACTTTGCCATTTTTGTCAAACACTCGCAGTGTGATTGCTATGTAAGCAACTGGCACTTACTGCAGCTCTGACCAGCTGCCTGCCTCTCTGGCAATACAAAGCAGACTAAACCCCCGCCTTTAAGTCAGTGCTGGAGATCTTCGAAGAAACAGAAGATGCCAGCCTCTAGTTAAGTTCAAAAGACATCATGCTTTATAAAACATGCTAAGATCCAGACGGTTGTCTGTATCAACACTAAAAATCTTGTATACCTGGTGCAAACTAACCTGCTGGAAGCATTCATGTGCTGGTTGTCACTGAGCTCCAAAGTACATGTTTTAAGGCCGAAAGTTATATTGAACTGGTCTGAGAGCGATTATGATGATATTGCGAAGCCGGTGTTTTGCTGATGCTGAGCTGTATGAATGAAGGGTGTGTGAAGAATGTGACCACTGATCATGGAAGCACCTTGTTCAGAAGAAGTGGGTCCATGTAAAAAGTAGCCAGATTTCCGTCACAACCATTCTATGAACTGTAATGCGTGCTCACTGGGAAAATCCCAGGTATCTGTATTTTACCAGTCAAGATTTTATGCCATTTTCTTTTGATTGGGAAGAGAAAGTTTGGGAGAGCACTGCCAATATAACAAGTTGGTCTATTCATGAAATTCAAATGCATGGAAATAATTGTCGCATCACCCAATGGCGAGATTCTGAACTTGCCATCTTCAACTTGAGGACATGATTGGAGATGTTTTTCATTTTGCAGAGAATTTGAGTTTTGGACTCTAGCTCAATCAAGTCATTAAAACAAATGTCACTTGTTCTATATTTATTAGCTCTAACTTTCCTGTGGCTGACAGTTACATAAATAGTTTGGTTGTGTCTGTATCATGTGCAAATATACCTTACACTCTCATGAAATCCTCTTGCTTCTAGACTTTTGTTGTTTGAAGGAACTCAGGAGAAGACCATGAGGTGTGACTTTCCATTACATGCCAGTCATTTTTATGGTTTCATGATGTAAAGCTGACAATTTATTTCCAATTAGGGTTCAATAATGGCTTGCATTGGTCAGCATTTACATAACTAGTGCTATGAGCTCAAGGTATGAAGCATGAGATTGTTCAATCAATTCCTTCCTGCTAGCTTTCTGGAGAAGACAGAGATTAAATTTTCATTTTAAAAGAACTGCATAGAGGCTGGTATCCCATCACCAAGTCGCCCTTTATTTACACATACACAGTGCATAGACGCTGATCAGCTTGCTCAGAGCCAGTCCCTAGAGTGAGGAGGCTCTCTGAATCTCCTGTTTATATCTGTCAGCCAGGGCTCCCTGATTGGCCATGGTCAAAAACCCCAATCAAGAATCTCATAGTCAATGAGATCCATCTGGCCCTTGTTTCAATCACAACACATTCTGTCTGCCCAGATTAAATTTATCAAATTCCAGGGCTAAACAGACAGTATACCGTAATATTTGACCCATCATGCTGAATACTTTTTTCATTAAAATAAGTCCAAAATGAATTTCTCTGCATGGTATTTTTTTCCTTTTGTCCTTGGCTTTTTTTTTTTCCCCCTAAATCGATGATATGCTTCAAGCATGCCTGATGACAAAGCATTTTGCCATTGTATAATTAAACTCTTTGCATTTGAAAAACAAAAATCAACCAATCTCACTAAATGTCAAATGACTGACTCCTTTCACTGACTACTAGTAGTCATTTTATATTCATTCGATCAAAACGCCCAATAATCCTAACAATCTCAATTACATCTTCTTTTGGATTTTCCATTAACAATATATTTCCAATCTTTCTCCTTTCAAACCTAAATTTCTTACACTTCACCATATTATATTAAATCTGTTTCATTTTCCATACACCTGCCTATGTTACAAATATGATTGTCACTAATGAATCAAACAATAAATTCAGAAGATTATTTCTTACCCAGAAAGTAAATAAAATGTACTGCGCAAAACCAAATGCAGTGGTAGAGACAAATCGTATACATATATTATTTGATGTGTGTTGTAGCTGGCTCATGTGTTACCATGCTCAACACAGAAAGCAGTGGGGTTTATAACCCTGTTCCATGCTCTAAATTCTATGTACTCTACATCTTCCTGAAGCCTCCCACAATTTGCCTTGCTATTTAGCAAATCCACTGCTTTTGCATCATCAGTAAATTTCAATGCTGCCACATTTAAATCTTTGAAAACAATGCAGAACCTCACACTGAACCCTACGATGAAAAGTTCTGAGCACATTAACTTCCTTCGTGCTTCTGTCAGCAACTACTGAAGGGCTAATCAAGGCACTTGTAATGACTGTTTTACAAACAGCAACACCAACTTCCAGGTCCCATTTCTTGCTGGCCAAGTATACAGCCCAGCAGGTGATTGATCTTTCCTACCTTCTTCCCATTCCATTTCCTCCAAATATTGTCACTGTGGACTCTGCCAGTCAATGACCACTCACTATCTTGCTTCACGATCTCCATCTAGAACATCTGTTCACTTATAAATAAGGCCCAATGCTACCTTTGAGTTATTGAAGATGATTGCTTTGACATTACGGCCTTGACTGAAGCCTGGCTGAATGGTGAAGACACCTTTCCCCCAGATAAAGCCTCCATGCCTGGCTACATTTTTCACCAGCTGTCCCTTAAAGACTATTCTAGTGATAGCAACTCATTTCGTCAGCAACTCCTTTGTCTGTCCAACTGTCTTTCTCTCTCTTTGGGCTCTATCCTATCATTTACTCCCTACCCCACCCACCTCCCTATTTTCTGATTATAAACTGACGTTTTCCCGTCCACCATCAGTTCTGAGGAAGGGTCACCGGACCCGAAACGTTAACTCTGTTGCCTCCTTCACAGACACTGCCAGACCTGCTGAGCTTTTTCAGCAACTTTGGTTTTGTTCCTGATTTACAGCATCCACAGTTCTTTTGGTTTTTATTCTAGTGATCGGTTCGTTTGTCCCTTTACTTCACTATTATCGTGTGCTCATTATAGAAGGAGGCAATGGCCCAGTGTAATTATCACTAGACTATTAATTAAGAAACTCAGCTAATGTTCTTGGGACCTGGGTTTGAATTTGATTCAATATAAAAGTCTGCAATCCACTGATGACTGTGAAACCACTGCCAATTGTCAGAAAAACCCATCTGGCTCACTAATGTCCTTCAGGGAAGGAAATCTGTCATCCTCACCTGGTCTGGCCTACATGTGACTCCAGACCCATTTCAATGTGGTTGACTCTCAACTACGCTCTGCCAGTTTAAGAGCAGCTAGGGACAGGCAATATATGCTGGCTAACCGGTGATACCTACATCCCACAAGCGAATAAAAAAAAGTTGAGCATTCTATGTGGTTCAGCTTTTCTCTGCATTCTTTTAAAATCCCCTTTCCCTCAACCATGATCAAGCTAACTTTCTCACTGAGATGCCTTTACTAGCTTCCCTCAGTGACTGAACCATTTTATTCTCAATGATTTCAACTATCATCTCAACTCTCGATCATGCTCTCGACTCTGAGTTCACTGCTCTCCTCTCATACCTTAATCTTAAAGCAAAGTACTGCAGATGCTAAAAATCCTCAGATCCATGAACTCACATCTTCCTTTTCTTTTCTCTCCTATCTCCACCATGTCGTCTTCAAGCTCATTATGTCTAGGGTCCCTCAAATATCTCTCATCTATTTCTCAGCTAGTGCTGTTCAGTGGTCTCAGCTGCAAACACAATGTTGGCTTTTGCAATCAATTCTATCTCATCACTATCTTTCTCAAGTCTCCATTTTCTCTAATTTGTAGGCCCGTTCCCTAATGTCTCGTACCAGATGAACAGAAATGACCTCAAACAAAATGTTGCAAAAAATAAAAGACATTTCTTGGTCACCACTATAAACTGTATTCATAGCTACCAATTCTGTCTGTCTTTGAGGTTGAACCAAACTGATCGCAATCCTGTGTTACATTTAACACTAAGAAGAACTCCTGACTCGTATTTGCTAATGCCATCTATTTCCAGCTCCATAACTCACTCAGCTCCATGTTTTGCTCATCGACTGATGAAATAGTGGGTGGAATGTTATAGGCCCACACAGAGCTTTTAGAAGGACAGGTAGAGGAGCTTCATTAGCTCTGACAAAGAGTCATCTAGACTTGAAATTTTAGTTTGCCCTGTCTCCATGGATACTGTCTGACTTGATGTGATCTCCAGCATTTGTTGTTTTCAGGTGGAGGAGCTTCATTGGCTGGGGGACAAAACTTCAGTTTCCCAATGACAAGTTAAAGTTTTGTTATTGAATCCTCAGATCCTTTCCAGGTAATCTTTTTTGCATTCATGAGAATGGCATGAGAACCCAATAACATCTCACTGGAGTTATCTTCATGCCAAAATAAAAGGTAAATGTGCGTTCACAAAGTTAGTGTGATAGATTTCTTACTCCAAGGCTCCAGTGAGTACAAACCTCTTCAGTAACTTGCTTCTTCATAACCAAACTTTATCTTTACACAAACACTGACAAAGTAAATGATGAAACCGAACAGGGTCAACCAGTTCATGGGAAGTCTTGGCCAAATGCAGCCATGCTTGTTGCAGTTAAATGCTTACAGTTTAAGGGGTGAAGTTGATCTCAGCCCACTAGCCTGACCAACTGAGACAGCAATAATGATTTATGTCAGTAAAACTGACTGTGGCCAGTAAATGATTCGGAACCGAAAAGGAGGTATGAAATGTACAATGGACTCTGTTGGTCAAGGAACTCAATGGAAAATGGTCCACAGAAGGTGGGCTCATGGAAAGGAATGGTATGGAATTAAACTTAAATGATATGGTTGTCAGGGCACTAGCAGGACCCTCTGGAATGAAGAAGCAAGCTGTGAACTGAGGGGAGTCACGGCAATAGGTGTAAGAAGAACAAGGAAGGTTGGGAGATATATGTTGAGGAGGTGGACACTTTAGTGGGAGAGCAAACAGGTGAATTAAATAAGAAGTGGTGTAAGAATGAGAATAAGGAGGAGGACTGGGGAGAGCAAGATTTTGAAAGGGCTGATAGTTTACAGGGGTGATTAAAAAGAAACAGCGGTACATAAAGGAAAGGAGAAATCCATATATAGTTATGCGAGGAAAATGTACATTTCAGAGAAGAGGGTAGAGGTTGAGCGACTCAAAGGAAAAATTTACAACCACTATCTTCCTCTAAATTTGGTTTGCAAAGCAAGTCATCTCCGAAAGTACACAGTGAAAATGACAGGGCACCACATCTGTTTCCATGTGTTCTTACATAGAGTAAATGCACCCAACTGAGTGAATTTGAACAGAAAATGGAAAACACAATTGACCAAGAACAAGCAGCAATAGTGATGAGTTATTCCACATTCAGCCTTGCAGGTGCATTCAAGGCATTCAAAAGGATGAATCCATTATAGAGGCGATAGATTTCAAGGTTTGCAGAGCTGTGTCTAAGAGGGTAATGAAGTCCATGAGGTACCAGATTGTGCTAATTGCCACATACATGGAAAGCAATGTAAAGATGAAGATTATAAAGATGGCAGCATCTGAAAGTGGAAGAATTATCATCAGGTCACAGATGTTGCAACCTTACAGATCAATACTTCCATGCCGCATGTCTGACCACCCTCATCAGCAGCTGTACTAGCATAAGGTTAAGAAGAAGGAATAATATGAGGAGGAAGAGAAAAAGAAGGGTTGAACAACTCCAATAGAACCAGAGACAATTTTCAGGAGTTTGCAGTGGGTAAAGCCAACAGTGCATGTAGATGGAAGCCAGGACCTTTAGTGTCATAGTGTACTCTACAAAGGTAGCGTGTATCAGAATGTTTGCAGCTACCTATACATAAGCGAAGGCAGTGCCTGTGCAAAGCACTTCAGATATTTTGTGCATTTCTGTTACGTTGTGAGGCCTTTCTTTGTTCTTTTGTTAAACATGCCTTTGTATTTGCATTAAAATGTAAGCAGTTGAGAGATATACCTACACCCTAAGTTCAAAACCCAGTGTCGGAAGATAGAGAGCAATTCCAGATGAAAACATCATTAAGGGAGCCTGTATTGAATGGTTCTTAAAAGAATAAGATGCATATCAACTGACAGACATGGGTATTTCATTGAAGCACACATCTACGTCAATTGATTTAGAGGCAATAGGCTGCTGGATGAATGTGTGAATGGCTTTATTCCTGTCTTACCAAGATACAGATATCACACCCATTGCTGACATACTCATGGAGGCACTCTTGCTGAGAGCAGGATTGTTTAAAATTTGTGGGATGTGGGCGTCGCTGGCTGGCTAGCATTTATTGCTCATACCTAGTTACCCTTGAGAAAGTGGTGGTGAGCTGTCTTCTTGAACCCTTGCAGTCCACCTGCTTGGGGTTTACCCACAATGCCATTAGGGAAGGATATGCAGCCAGGATGGAATTGGTAGTTTAATTGGTGGTTACGCTTTTGTGCATAAACTCTAAAATTCCCTCCATAAACCTTGCTGCCTATCTACCTGTCCTTCCTCCTTTAAGACACTCACTAAAACCTAACTGTTTACCAACATTATGGCTATCTACCGGAGTATCTTCTTTCGTGTTCAACATCAAATTTTATTTGATAACAATGTTGCGACATTTTGCCACTTGAAAGGTGCTATATAAAATTCAGGCTGTAAGTAACACTAATGGCACTACATTTCATTTGAGGATAGCTGACTGGCTAAGTATGTTGATCTCCTGCTACTGTAAGGAACACATTGGCTCGAGCCATTTCAAGACCTGTATTTCACCAATGTAACATTGAAGAAATATCCAATCCAAACATGCACCCCAATTTCATTAGTGAGTGACTCATTAATGATGACTTTGCCTCCAACTTTCTGATTCCATCTTTGAATTATTGTCCCAGATTTTCTGATAATTTCTGCCCTGGCATTTGGTGGAAAAATTGAGGCCTCAATGCAGAGAAGGATATTATTAGGAACTGGAGAGGGTTCAGAAAAGTTTTATTAGGATGTTGCCAGGAATGAAGGGTTTCAGTTATAAAAATATAGAGGAAAGACCGGAACTTATTTCACTGGAGCATAGCAGGTTGAGGGGTGACCTTATTGAGGTTTATAAGACCATGAGGGATGTAAATGAGGTAAATGATGACAATCTTTTCATTAGGGTGGCAGAGTTCAAAACAAGGGGACATTTTTTAAGGTGAGTGGAGAAAGATTTAAAAGGCACATGAGGGGCAACCTTTTACACAAAAAGTGGTTCATTTGTGGAATGAACTGCTAGAGAAAATGATGGATGTAAGTACGGTTACAACATTTAAAAGACATTTGGATAAGTTCGTGAATAGGAAAGGTTTAGAGGGATATTGGCCCAATGTAGGCAAGTGGGACTAGTTGAGTTTGGGAACATGGTTGGCGTGGACTGGTTGGACCGAAGGATCTGTTTCTATACTTTATGATTCTATGACACCCCCGAATTGATCCTGGATCCTCTTTTGTAGCCTGCCAGTGCCTGCAGCATTGTCACCTGATGATGGGTTTCATCAATGAAAATCTTCTCCTGCCATGGAATTGCATGTATTTCCCATGCATGCCTTTGGCAGTTCAATTTTTATTTGGAATCATACAGGAAATGGGAAAGAGCAGTGGAGGAAAGTGGCTAATGTCTCAATCAGGAAAGGCACTCCACAGTTAAAATTCCATCCATTATCTCTGCAGTAACTGCATTTACCTTCACCTGATGCCTGCCAGCTGTTATGTAATTGACATTTTCAAGTCAGTTTCTGATCTGAACTCGTCAGACACTGTCTTTCATACACTGAGAACATAGAGAAGTCTGTTATTTGTAGAATGGAAAAATAGATTGAGTGAAATGGATTGACTCTTTTGCGTTGAATATTGAAGCATTATCAGAGATTTCTGGAATGGAAATGAGATATTGCTGTTTTCAAACAGTTACAACTTTGTTGATTATACCAGTAGGCATGTCAATCTGCTGTAGTCTCTTCTGTGGGGTCAGCATACTTCGGACGTGACAAAGCAAAATCTGTTGAAATCTTTATATTCACAATCTTCTACTATTTTAGTACCTACAATTTTAAAACATTTTTGAAGACCAGCGGCCATAATGGGTGTGACAATTTTCTTATCAATTTTAAGGTCATCAAGATGGAAACTATGTTGACTATCTGTTAAAATTATTGGGCTGGTAAATTGTTGATTTTGCCCAGTGCAGGCTGGGTTCAATGCATAAAGGAAATTGGGCCTTTGGCCCGATCTGAATAATTGTAGTGAGCAGTCAGTTATTCTAAAGAAAATTCATCAACATCAAAAGAGCCAATTTGTGCTGTGAAGGAGAATGGAAGTAGTATGTGGGATTATCCTGGCCCTAGCAAGTGTTGTGGAAACAGAAGGAAGATTCCAGTTCCTCCTAACTCTGCATGATTTCTTTCTTTTTAAATGCTCACTTGTCGATGGCAGCTCCTCATAAGTTCAGACCCAATATAGGGATATCTGAGCAAAGTACATGGGGCACTGATTTGCTTGTGGCAGCCTACTTTCACAAAGTCTTTTGGATCCTGACCTCAATGCAGCCTTGGCACAATCACGGACAAAGGAACTGGACTCCAGAGGTGAGGTGAAAGTGACTGCCCTTGACATCAAGCCACCACTTGATTGAGCATGGCATCAAGACACCCTCATAAACTTGCAGTCAATAAGAATTAGGGGAATTATTCTCTGCTAATTGGAATCATTCCAAGCACAAATGAAGATGGATGTGGTTGCTGCCAATCATCTCAGGCTTGTTACATCACTACAGGAGTTCCTCAGGGTAGTGTCCTGGGTCCAACCATTTTCAGTTGCGTCATTCATGTCCTCTGTGATATCATAAGGTCAGAAGTGAGGATTTTTGCTGAAGATTGTACGATGCTCAGGTCCATTTGCAACTCCCCAGATACGGAAGCAGTCTGTGCTCATATGTAGAAAGGTCTGAACAATATCCAGGCTTAGGCTAATAAATGGCAAGCAACAATCGCATCATAGAAGTGCCAGGCAAGTAGTGAGAATCTCGCCATCTCCCTTGGCTGTCAATCTGCTTTTATGAAACCCCCATTGAAATAATTTTGCCTTTTCTATGTAGTTGTCTGGTCTCAGGCTTTATAGAATCAATAACTTCATAGCATAATCTAAAGGAATTTCCGGAAGGATTAGAGTGGAGTTCAAAGCAAAATTGTTTCCGTTGGATGTTACACTCCATTAACCACTGTCTGAAAAGTAGTGGAGGCAGAAATCCTAGCACATTTAAAGAATACTTGGATACACACATGAGGTGCTCTACTTACAGAGCTATTGACTAAATGCTAGAAATTAGGATTAACTCCTTGTCAAGTTAGTGAGTTACAGGGTAAAACTGGTTTATTGGAGTTCAATTGCAGAGAGGAATCTTCAGTGTCACTGAAATAAGTGGTATGAATCAGGAATATTAAAAATAAATACTGGAAAAAGAATGGTGGCTTCTTCTTTTTAAACAATGTACAAACATCATGGAGTCTGAAACTAGCTTCACATTCTCAAAGGAATTGAAGATATTAGAATAGCTATTTAACTGTGAGATCCATGACTGCTGTGGACACAAAGATAAACTGCTCCTACATCATTATCTGTTTAATACTGTACCTAAGTGCCCTGGAGAGACCTAATCATCTGCTAAAGATGGAAGAAGAGGAACTATTTCAAATATGTACTTGAATAAACTAGGAATGTCTTATGTAGACTAAAATTCTGCCATTATCAACTGATCATTATGACGAAAAAAGAAGATATACAGCCCTTTTTTATTTTTTATGCTTCAATAGAATGTTAGCATCACTGTCATGGCCAACATTTGTTGCCCATCTTCAAATGCTCTTTGAAGTGAGTTGCCTGTCCATTTTAGAGAGTAGTTAAAAGTCAACACATTGCTGTGGATCTGTAGACGCATGTTGTTTCACCAAATAGGGTGAAAGATTTCCTTCCCTGAAGGATATTAATGAATCAGGTGGGTTTTTATAACAATCAATCTTACTTTCAAGGTTATCATAACTGAGATTAAGGGCAGAATTTTCTGCTGCTTTGAGTACCGTGGAGAAATGTCATATCTATGGGTTAGAATCCCAAATACTCGAACATTTTAAATTTGTAATTCTAAAATCTGTTTTTTAAAAGAGGGCTATTGCAGCCAAAACGACAAAGGTGAATTACGTGGTTGTATGGAGAGAGCAATTGTCACATCTATGCATAGGAAGGACATTTCAAACTACAGCTCTTCAAATGAGGGAAGAGGAAGGTTAAAACAAATTGGACTGTGATTTCTTGCCATTACAGTGATAAGGTGGTGTTGAACAACTCTGTGTAACAGCAATCCAATCCTGCAGATTGTGTCCCAAACTGCAGATACATTCTGTGTTTTTACTTTCAAGAATACATAAAGGCGGGGGGTTACAAAGCCAGATTTAACTCTCCTTAGCTGCTCATGGAACTGACTATCATCATGTGTACCAGCTTACTAGCGTACTCTACATTCAAAGAAATAGCCCCTAATCACTCCTGTGTTGCATGTGAAGACTCGCTCACTCTCAAACCAGACAAAAGAAAACAGGACAGCCAAAGGACAATCTCTCACCTTGAATGCTGGAACTCAATCATAGTCAATAAAAATCAGAACTACAATATCTCAACCAGTGTGCAACACTAAGAATCATGAAACCAATTGCTCAACTACCAATGTCAACCATCCTGGTAATCTCCTCTGCAATAATTGTAACTATCTCCTCTTCACAAACAATTCAGAGACTGACCTGTTCCTTTGAACTTCTATCTTTTTGAACTTTCCTCTGATTTCCAGTATCTATGTATACGTGATATGTTAGCATTTCTTCTCACGTGTACTAATTAATGAACTGACACTAGTTATTAATTCAAGTAAGCCGAGTTAATTTGGCTCCTTGTAAAACACAAGTTCATTTGCATCTGAGAGGAAGGAATCCACAAGGTAAGGGATCCTTTTTAAATTAATGTTGCTGCAATCAATTGATTGTGTGGGTCATGAAAGAAGGGAAGTTCGTCCCTCTTCACTTAGCAGCTTGATTCTCTTACTGATTAAAAATCTCAACCTTGAGGATACTTAATCACCCAGCTTCAACAGCCTTCTGCAATAACAAATCCTACAGATTTACACCTGCTGAGAGAAGAAATTTATCCTCACCTTGTTCTTAAATATGACCCTGTTATTTTGACTTGATGACGACCTCTTGTTTTAGACTCCCTCAAAAGGAAATACATTCTTTTCACATCTCGCCTGTTAAATCCCCTAAGATTCTTATATATTTCAAATGCCTCTTATTCTTTTAATTCCAATGAGTACACACCCAACCTAGTTAAACTCTCCTCATAAGGCAGTTCCCCATACCTGGTACCAGCCTAGTAAACCTTCCGTGGACTACCTCCAATGTCAGAATATCTATTCTTAGAGTTAAGCAACCCAAAAGTGTTCACAATATCCAGCTATGGTATTTGTATACCTTGTGTAGTTTTAGCAAAACTTCCCTTCATTTATACTCCATTCCCTTTGATTCCCTATTATCCGATGACTTTGAATGGCAGCTTTCTGTGATTCATGGATGAGAACTTCTAAATCCCTATGTCATGTAGCTTTCTGCAGTCTTTTGCCATGTAAATAATATTCAGCTCCTCCATTCTTCCTGCCAAAGTGCATAACCTCATATTTTTCCAAATTGTGTTCCATCTGCTAAGTTTATTTCTCACTTGCTTAACCTGTCTATGTCCCTCTTTGTGTCACCCTCACCATTTGCCTTCCCATCTATTTTTATCTCATCTGCAAACTTAGCTACAGTACCTTTACTCTCCTCATCCAAACCATATGTTGTAAATAAGTGAGGCTCCAGCTAGTCTTCTCAGGATATAAATCAACAATTGATCAATTAAATATTTCGCCCCAAAAAACTAAACAAACTGATAGAGATGCAGTTAGAACTGAAAAGATGACATTGACAGAGTGTGTGTACGTGTGTGTGTGTGTGTGTGTGTGTGTATGTGTGTGTGTGTGTGTGTTTGTCTGCGTGTGTGTGTGTGCGCGCGCGTGCGTGTGCGTGCACGCGGGCATGTTTGTGTTGTTTTATAAATGCAAATATACATTTTTATATAATATTTAATTATTTGTCATCCTTTGTAATGCAATGAAACTGAATCTTATTTCATTTGTCATGACGGTGAAGTATCATGACCACAGGTCAGAACCCCAAGGTGCTGTGGGTATTTTTAACTTGTAATTCTAAAACTATGTTTTAAAAGATGGCTGAAATAGCTCAAAAATGGTTGTGGATATAAATTAAGTGACTACTTGTTCAGAGAAACCCACAGAACGTCACATCTACAGGTTAAATCTTCTGTGATATTCTGGGTGTCTTTTTTGGCGGGGAGAAGGTGCTATTATGGTGCAGAAGTATCTGAATTTAACTCCCCCAACATATCATTCCCACTTTGAATTTGCAGCACACATCTGCATAAGACGACAGAACTTCTTATTGGGGCATGACATTAGCCTCCATGACATAATGTGTGAAGCCATAACATGTCATTTCATGGAGATTGATGTGAGGACTCAGGAGGATAATTACTGATTTTCTGTTCTGTTTTTGACATTCCCCCACAGATTATTTGCTCATTCATCTGAGATGGAGCCAGCACTTAAAGGATTCCTTGTGACATTGCTGACGTTGAGATGACAGTGTCAAAAACGATATCAATTACAGCATTGTCACTGTATCCAACAACAAAAGAAAGCTCCAGCAGCTGTCACACACCTTACAAAGCAGCTAAAGCCCCCCCACCACGAGATAGAGGAGAATGACATGATTCCAAATCTACTACCCTCACTGTCATCATCTACAGCTACTGGAGAATCACGTTTACACTCAAAACATAATCGCATTGACCACTTGCTGGGATGTAACTATGTAAAGCATAAGCATTATCATTTACGTTGTCCAATTGTGGACAATATTCATTTGAGTTTTCACTGGTTGTTTGCAAGCATTGTAATGTGAATGGGTGAGAAATCACAGCTAGAGCAAACTGCACGATCAGACAACATTCATACAGCTGCATTAACAATTCAAGCTGCTAGGTGACAATTAGGAACAATAAATGGAGTTGATTTTTCCCTTACTGATCCAGAGATCAATTGTAGTGACTCTAATAGTATCCATGTGGAGAACAGCTAACTTTATTTGGACTGGGGACTGAGCATTATACCTTTTCATAGAATCCCTACAGTGTGGAAACAGGCCCTTTGGCTCAACAAGTCCACACCAACCCTCAGAGCATCCCACCCAGACCCATCTGCCTAATCTACACATCCCTGAACACTTTGGTCAATTTAGTATGGCCAATCCATCTAACCTGCACGTCTTTGGACTGTGGGAGGAAACCAGACCACCTGGAGGAAACCCACACAGACACAGGGAGAATGTGCAAACTCCACACAGACAGTCGCCCGAGGGTGGAATTGAACCTGGAACCCTGGTGCTGTGAGGCAGCAGCGCTAACCACTGAGCCACCATGCTGCCCCGGTTTGTAATACTTTGCTACTCAATGAACGAAGACCTCTGAACTATTGGCAAACCTTTCTGAACTTACTTAAAAGTTGCTGGAAAAGCTCAGCAGTTCTGAGGAAAGGTTACACAACCGGAATCATTAACTCTGATTTTTCTCCACAAATGCTGCCAGACCTGAGCTTTTCCAACAATTACTGTTTTTATTTCTGATCTACAGCATCCGCAGTTCTTTTGGTTATTAATTAAAAGTTGCCTGTGTTGAGTCATATAACAAATTCATTAGTGAAATCAAATAACATTCAAGTCTTAATTATTA
The DNA here is from genome assembly GCF_021869965.1 of Rhincodon typus. Lineage (NCBI taxonomy): Eukaryota > Metazoa > Chordata > Chondrichthyes > Orectolobiformes > Rhincodontidae > Rhincodon > Rhincodon typus. Next base: position 13,460,555 of record NC_063335.1, read on the forward strand.
ATTGTTAAATTAAATGTGCACAATTTTAAAAGAAAATAGCAGAGGATGATATATATGGACTCATCAACATTAGACTCCTGTGCAAATATTAGAGATTATAACAATATTATCCATTTTGGATCACTGGATATAAGTCTCAACCAAGTCTGTGATGTGGTGACTTTGTCTCTGACAATGAGACAGCTTTCCTCTAAATTGGGCATTGTCCAAAAAGACAGCAATCTTTGGACAGTTCACTATTCTGACATCTGGATGGTCTTTGCTGATATTTCTTCTTTGAACTCAAAACACACTGGATCTTCATGCAGCCCCCACACTTTGACATCAGAAATCTTGAAAACTCAATATTTCGTCCTTCAAAAAGGGCAGTATAGGAAACTTTGCTGACTTCAGAACTCATACCATGCTTGAGATTTTATTCACAAGATCTTTGTTAATATATTTTTGACAAAAAAATTCCAAAGCCTCAGCTTGATTAAGCATTAATCATATATCCAGAAGGGTTTTTGCGAGATTACTTTTCAAGGTGGTTATTTTGTTTAACTACACTTGTCTAGTTGTCCAGCTGCTAACCTGATTTTCTCATTGGTTTTTGGCAATTGCTTCCTTTTTGGGGTCAATGCTCCTTTTTATTTAGCATTTATCTGTTTGTTTCACAGTGTGGGCGATAATGGTCAGTTACTAGTCAAAATTAGAAATTCAGCAAAATAAGCCACATACTCAGCAAAATACATAGCACACTCTGCAGAGAATTTGTGTCAATTAATCCCTCTTTCTTAGTTCTGGCTGACAGTAAAGACTGTGTTAGATAATGCAAAGACGCAAATAGCTTTTCACAGCATTTAAATACAAAGGGCTAGCAAGTGCAAAAAAGTACATATTTTACATTCAACTTTATTCTCATCACACAGCATGTCATGAATTGGCTCTGTTCTAACATCCCTAAAATGCACTTTCCTGAAGTCAGCAAGGTTTCCTATACTGCCCCTTCTGAAGGACAAAATATTGAGTTTTCAAGATTTCTGATGGATCGCGGCACACGCCATTTGTCTCAAACTTTGCAAAGAAGGCTGAAAGATCACTTTGCATGTAGTGAGGTCACAAATGGAAAGGGCATTGAGTACTGCTCTACTCAGCTGCAGGATTAACTGAATATCAGCATTTTGGTGCTTCCAGCAGTTGCATTACTTAACAATTCTCATCACTTTGAACTTCATGCAGACTTTAAAAGCACTTTTCACTTTTTCAAATTTCCCATGAAATTGGGTTAAGTGTGGTGTAGGGGTATTGGGTATACATTACAGATTTGGTTGGTGTTAGTTGGCATATTCTGAATCCAAATGGTGAATTGGATAATTATCCATCAGGTACCAGCCCCCAACCTCTAGTGCTCATCTCACCCATCCTGTGCAAGTTGTCAGGCACAGCAATCAACAGCATTACGTTGGAGGATTTCTTAATAAGCTTTCCCTTCTTTTTTCTCTCCTCAGTGAACAGTTGACACACTTGCTGTGTCTCTCATTGTGCCTTAATAGATATGTAAATCTGATGAGAGTGATCATGGTCACTTCATTAATTTGCTGAAATTGTATGCCTTTCTGATAAATTGTAAGTTATTTCCTAATGTCTAAAGTTATTTCCAATATATTAAGAAGAAGTATTGTGAAATTTGCTGGGATGATGCTTTATGCCTCAAGTTACAGAAGGGTTAAGGTAAATAACATTAGTAAGACAGATATGTTACATTTACTTTACACTGAGATTGAGTTTAAATTTTATCTTTTATTAACAAAAAGCAGAATAGAGTTATAGAAGCACAGTTGAAGGCTGTGTTTTGTTGGTTCCTTTACCACCAGCTGCAGATCCAGACTAACATCTATGCCCTTTAGGACTCAACCAATTCAGTCAGTCATGGTACTGCTAGGCCACTTTTGGTGCTAGTCATTCAAGTCTACCACCCAGAGTAAATTCTGCAATCTTGCCATCCTGAGTGCTTCCTCCAAATGATATTCAACATGGAGGAGCACTGAATCATCAGTCGAAGAGGCGCAGGGTTTTTGTGGTAATGTAGTAATCTAAAGGAGGTTGCTTTGCTTATGTTTGACCTGATGCCACATGTTCGATGGCATGGACATGCAATGTGCAACAAATCATGATACATCTTGACATGCACTCTGGTAAATATAGCAAAACTTCTTCATAAAAAAAAATTGTTTAAACATCTCAAATGGTTTGATCAGTCACATTTTACATGACAGCTTAACTTTTATTATATGCATGCTATTCATGTCTGCATGGATTGCGGGATATGCAGTATGTTCATGCGTCAGAATAACCCTCATTTCCCACTGATCAGTGAACTGATGCAGAATGAAGACATTATAGCTGCTGCCAGGGTATCGGGAATTGACGGCACAATAACCTGAGTATGTTCAAACACCAGTTGGATGCTGAAGGAGCAAAGTCCTTTCATGTTCTGTTACATTTCAGAAATTACATACACCATTCACAAAGGATTTGTGTGAAGTCAAGGGGACACTGAATGACTGGTAAGTTTGAAATCATTGCAAAGTTCTCTTTCCAACTGCAAGATAATGAACCACCTTTAGTTCTCTATGCTTACAGAGCCTTAATGGCCTTCCTTATAACACAGTGGATGGCAAAAAGGCAGATATTATCATCATCACCTGCTCCATTCTTAAAGAAGCCTAATCCATAAAACCTCATGGCCCTGGTCACTTCCAAAGTCACTGGCAATGCTGTCTTCTCCATGCTTGGAGATTGCAATTGAGACTGCAAAAGTGTCAGAATTTGGGATGGACTTCTTTCATGAAATGAAGATGCCTGACATACTGGGATCAATTTTGCTGCACCCATAGAGATGAAATTGAAGATGGGGAGTGGCTGGGAGTGGCACAAAGCCATGTTGGATTGGATGACCAACTTTCTTAAAACTGGGAATTTTCCCAGGTGCAAGGTGGAAAAAGGATTATTAGTCTCTTCTATACATTTTAATCAACGTGTTCTGAGATGTTATTACACACCGCTGTAGCAGGTGGGACTTGAACCTGAGACTCCTGGCTCCAAGGTAGGGTCAGTGCACCGCAACAGTCCTTGACAGCCAAGCCAGCTAAAAATTAAAGTGATTAAGTACCCAGTCAAGTTAATTGCACAGCTTTCATGGCATTTTGGTGCTGGTGAAGTAGACTCCATCTTGTGTCAACCTGGGGGAGGCAGATTTTCTCTGATTGGCTAAATGTCATTTGAACCTAAATCTCTTGATGAAGGCCACAGTGTTACTTGCTGATTAATGTCATGGCAATTTCTGTAGTCTGAGCAACTCTACTTCATGTTCTTTGAATTCAAAATAATGCACTGACATTGGAAAGAATTCAGAAGAAGGGGTATCAGGCTGACCCTACATACTGGAGGATTTGATGATGAAGAAAAAAATTCATGTGACAGTATCTATTTTCTCAATCATTTATTTCTGAGATTAAGCCCATGAAAATGAAACTCTCAAATATTTTAGTGAACCCGCTGAATGTTTAACTCAAGGCCCGGAAAGGAGACTGTGTGTGCACCATAAAGGATGGTATATGGCAAATTTTATCTCCACAAGATGTTTAGCAGCCCTTTCCACCAGACACCCACTGTTCATTCCACTCAATCACCAAGAATGATAGCTTAAGAGAAGGGGTGATGAATATTAGAAATGTATTCCAAGTCTGCAATGCTTTAAGAAGTCAATGAAATCAGAAAAAAATGTTTTTTGAGTGCGTTCTTATAAATCCTTTATTATACATTCCAAGCCAACATTTACGTAAAAAATGCAATGAAGAAATGTACCATTGGTTCAAATGATTCGCGCCAGAATCAAATTGAGGTGCCACTTAATACCTTGGGTTTTTGAGTCAAGTAAATAGAAAGCTTTTATTAAACTGTTTAATATTGGAGATGTTCAGCCTTGTGTGTACTATAAACCAAGTACAGATTGTCAATTAGGAACACTGCAGCATAGAAAACATCAATATTCCAATACTTCCACATTTTTTTAATTGTCATGATTTACTGTACAGAAATGGTGCATTCACATTTTATGTATTTTTCTTAAATGAACATAACTCCATGGAGACTCACTGTACTTTACCTGTCCATTCAATTATATATCACAAATTTAAAAAGCGATGTTTCAGAAAGTTTCATTAGAGATGACCTGTTCATGCATCACAAATCATTTTTATGATAAAACCCAGGCACACGTAAAACAGCACAAGTTCCATGTTGAAGAAGGGTCTAGGCCCGAAACGTCAGCCTTCATGCTCCTCTGATGCTGCTTGGCCTGCTGTGTTCATCCAGCTCTACACCGTGTTGTCACAAGTTTCATGCTGATTACTTTTGCATGGTGCAATTGATGTTCCTCACAGAAAAAAGTACAGGTTGAATCAGTCCTGCAATGATTTATGTAAGTGACCTATACATAAAGGTTCCTCATGAATGCTGGTTCAAAAATTCCTGGCACTCCATTCTTTATCATCCAAGCAAGGTAATGATTGATGTCATTGCCCAAACTTATTTTTATGTTTTATCAGAAGTCTGTCTCACATGTTGTTTCGAATGGTCTTCCCTTATAATTTAGTATTGCAGCGCAAAGATGTTTCCTTTCTCTGTAAATTTTGAAAACTTTTATTAACATTTAGAAGACAATTTCTTGGATCCAATAAGATGAACTGAAGCTTTCACTTGTTATAGTATCCAGTAGAATTTCAAAGAATCACACAGAACTAATTGAAATATTTTGACTTTAAACTTAGATTATGACCAGAAGTAGCAATGTGAACGACAGAGCGTATAGTTACATCTGTTCAAGTAATCCAGCGGACTAAATGTAATTAGTGCTTGCAAATCAAAATAATCAGTGAATCCTCCATACTCCTATGCATTATTCTTTGGTTTGTCATCTGTTTGGGTGGTGGTGGGGAAGGGGTTGATGTGGGGTTGAGATGTATGGTTGGGGCTGGGACTGGTGGCTGGAAAGGCAGACTGGAGCAAATTAATGGTAATTTTTACCTCTTAAAGAGGAGTTTGTTTTTGACTACAAAGGAGGAAAGATACAAATCACTGTAATGTATGTAGAGAGTTCCCCAGGTTCTCTGGAACAGCATCAGAGGCTTTGGTCTAAGCATTGCTCCTTGACTCAACATTTCCATCTCAGGTTGTGGAAAAGATTAATGGGAGATGAATTCCCTGAACATATCTGCAATGTAGAAAAAGTTCAATAATGTCACAAGTGTTAGTAAAGCAAGAATACTGTTTTCTTACTCTCTCTCTGTGACAGTTGCACCAATCCTAGCATCAACTCCATTCTGAAGAAGGGTCTAGGCCCGAAATGTCAGCCTTCCTTCTCCTCTGATGCTGCTTGGCCTGCTGTGTTCATCCAGCTCTACACCTTGTTATTTCATCAACTCCTCATACCACATTTCCCTACTACTTTCAACCACTTTAGTATAATGTCTGATTGACATTTCCTTTCTTTCATAATTTCAAGGTCATTCCTCCTCATTCCTCCACCAGTCCACAAATCCAACTTTCACTTCCTTATACTTTAAACACAACACACAATGTAGATGACCATTCTCCAAACACTTCACAAGGATGTCACTAGCACGCTCCCATCTTTGAAAATTATGCACAACCTTATGCACAGAATACCGAGCCCATTAGATCATGTTATTCCCAAAGAAAAAACACATGCTGGCATCATGGATGGAGATGTTGTCATTTAAGTGATGAGGAGCAATGCTGGAGGGGACATTGCTCAGGGTTTCTCCACATCTTATCTGACTTCGACATTCTTATTTCAGCAATGTACATTTCTTTCAGCTACGCACATTTCTTTCTATTTAGCATACTGTATGTGCAAATCAAATGTATCTTGGATGGATGGCTTGTGAAAGCATCCATTCAGTCTGTGAGTGTAACAATGAACATCCACTCACTATCATAATTCTTAATTTCAGTCCCTCTCTCTCGTCCCTCAGACCTTTATTTTCTACTCTGTTCCAAATGGATCTTCAAGTAACAGCACCTTATATTTTAATCCATCGTTTTCAATTTTAAACTCAACATTTCCCTTTATTTCCCTAAACTCTGTTCCTTAATTTCTTGATTTTTGGGTGAGCATGTTTGTTACTTACTTTTGGATAACAGATTTTGTGATGATTGGACTCCACCTGCTTACATTTCTGCTAGATGAGTCTAACCAAACTTTTCACGCAGGAGAGGCCATATTTGCATTTTTCTTTCACTTGTGTGGTGGGGGTGGGGATGGACATGGTTGGGTGAGTGAAGTTTGGGAAGAAATGTGAGGAGATTAATTTATTATTCACACTATGTCAAACACTGATGTAGTATCTATTGTAATATCCATTATCTTTGCTTTCACAAGGAACCAATGCCCATCCATTCACATTGTATGGGTCAGTGGGCAAACTTTGCAAGAAAGTTAAACCGTAAGATCATTGGAAATTGGTCTCAATGTCAATTCAAACAACAAAAATGTGTATTGTTATGGACACTTCCTCTGAACCCTGATTCAATGAAATATGTGGCATTGATGTTACTTGCACAAGACATCAATGTCTGCTTGTCCACTTAATGTCATGACACAGGTATTTCAAATAGATAGGCATTAATCAGGAGTAATCTTGAGTTTAATCTGATCTACTTTCTTGAGAAAAGCTGCTTACAATGATATGTGCTGCCAAACAATGCAATAAATTGAATAGCACAGTTCAATAGATTTGGCTGAGACTCTAAGGGAATGTTATGAGTGTAAAATGTCCAAAGATCACACTCTGTAAAAGTTCTTTTCAATTTGCAATCATTTTGCATCTCAATAAGCTTCATTTGGAACACTGCATAGGCTTTATCGGAATCAATTCGAATTGGGTCTGCAAAAAGCTTCAGCTTATCACCGTGCACCCTGAAGCCTACAAATCAGTGCTTGAAATCTTCTTCCAAGCTGTTGATTAATATTTCCGATTTCACTGTCGGAGCTTGCCTTGCTGAGAAGCTTGTGAAATGTTCAACTTTCTTCCTATTTACTGCTTCTGAAGCAACTCTGATTTCTAAATTAATACTTGGGCACCCTCATACAGTTTGTTAATAAGATACCTTCCCTTGCTATTTCGAGTGCTGGTCTGAAACAAACTTGGTGATGTCAACTAGGAACCCTAAGTCATTTGACCACTCAGTATCAGCCATGAAACTCAATCCTTTCCCTTTCTTTGCCACGAAGATTTTTATTTCTTCACCTAGTGCCCAGAATCTGGCGACTGTGCTGCTTTGCTGGGTATGCTAGCAACATCGCTGACATCATGTTGTGATCTGTGAGGATGTCTTTGAACATTCTTTCATTAAGCCCCTTGGACCTTAAGGAATTGACTGTTGAGACAACCTTTTTCATCATATCCTTCATCTCCAGGGTCATGACATCCATCTTATCTCAGTGGATGATACAGTGCAAATGTGATACTTTCTTGAGGCACCAAGTTCAACATCAGGCAAATGAACACATTGTGGTTGTCACAGGAGCCCGATCAGTCATTAGACCACAAGGTTTTTCCTCTGAAAGATTGAATTACACCAGGATACATTGCATTTCATTGAAAATGTCTTGCCCTATCGTTATGCCTTTCATTCTGCACAGATCAAGCAGTTCCTCCATGACTTCAAACGTTTTTGTGACTCCTCACCTAAAGATTGCCAGTAAATAGGGTGGCATGGTGGCTCAGTGGTTAACACTGCTGCCTCACAGCGCCAGCGACCTGGATTTGATACCAGACTTGGGTGACTATGTGGAGATTGAATGTTCTGCCCATGCCTGTTTGGGTTTCTGCCAGGCGCTCCAGTTTCCTCCCATAGTCCAAAGATGTGCAGATTAGGTGGATTGGCTGTGATAAATTGTCTGTACTGTCTCGGGATGTGTAAGTTAGGTGGATTGGCCATGGTAAATGCAGGGTCACAGGGACAGGTTAGGGGTCTGAGTGAGATGCACTTCAGAGGGTGGGTGAAAAATCGATGGGCCAAATGGCCTCTTTCCACACTGTAACAATTCTATTACTCTAGTAAAGCTTTATCACATCTGTGCTGCCACCAAGCCCTAAAGAGACTGGCACTGAGTCTTGAGGTCAGACAAATTTGAATCTTCGATGCTAGGCCCTCATCTGATGTTAACAGCCATTGATATTTTTTCTCAGGGCATGCCATAGATGTGAATATGCCTGGGTAGTCATTCACAAGATCCCCATTGACAATTCTTTCCCACTTTTTACTATTGTTTCAGCTATCAAGAAACTGAACTTGGTAGCTGCTTCAGAGCTGCTATGTGCAGCTTTGAAAGACTGTTGGCTGAAATACTCGATGTTCACTTGACCTTTGAGGCTGTCAAACTTGCCAGGATGTTCTGTATAATAATGTTGTTTGATATTTCAGTTCTTAGAAATACTTATTTTCTCCTGACATATTAGGCACAATATGGTCTCATTATGGTCAATAACAAAAAATGTTCTGAGTCCAAGAGTCTCTGAAGACTCAGAGTTCATCAGTCATTATTTTTGCTCAAGACTAAGGAGAAGTCAGCATCTTCACATTTCAGTGTGTTATGGATAATAACACAGATAATTTCCAATCCTGCTGCAGAAATGTTGCTATTGTGCTGTCTACAATCCATAAGTGAGTAAGGACAATGAGACAAGGTCTGTTTGTAACTACACTGAAAAGTACACCGATTCAATTTCCAGTGCATTATGCCTCCTAGTCGCAGAAAGGTAGCTGCAATCTTGCAGTCTTTCTCATCCCATGCATAACCCTACAGCCCTCCTCCCTACAATAGCAACCTCTCCCACTGCCAATCTGTGTAGCCAGTTTCTGCTCTGCTCCCTTCTCCCAAGCCCTCTCCTAGTTCAAAAATGAGCCTAGAGCCTGTGCTCTCCATGTTGCCTCCCACCCTCCACATTTCTCCAAGTTCCAGATGAGTGCATGGGGCTTCCGCCCTCTACCCACATATTATCCACATATTATCCCCTGGAATCTAGACTGGGACAATGTGCCTGGGCCTTTGATTTTGCCCAGTGCTCTGACCTGGAGGTTCCCTGAGTCCAGATCAGGAAGTCTAGCCTGGTCTTTTGTTCCTGTCCCCACCTCTCCATCTGAAGCTTCTCCTTTGTGTGTAGTAGAGTATCCAGCCTGGGGTCTTTTTTCCTGTGACTACCCAACTCACAACTCATTTCCACCTCTGCCATGTTGTTCCACATTTACTCAATATGAAGGTCCAGAGGTCTGAAAATTCAAAAAGGTCGGTGCACATACCTTTCCATTCCTTCCTGTTTGTTTAATCAGATGCTGCTTTTTATGTCCTTCAGAGCTGATTGACACACTAGCCAAAAAATCAGAAACAAATATAAATGAAAATAGGCTCTGGTTGGCAGAGCAGCTCAGCAGCATTTTCAAAAATTGACATATCTTTCTTTGTTACAATTTCTGTGATTTGGAGAAGGACCTATCCTTGGGCCAAGTGAGCAATAGAGTCCCCAAATCACCTTTTGGAAAATCCTGCTTTAGACTCATCTTTTCTTGTGCTATTACAATCTCCTTTTGTTTTACAGTATCATTTCCTTCGTCCCTTGACCTCTCCTACTTTTCACCCTATATTCTCTTTGGTTCTTACCTCAATAGTTCCCTGCTTCCATAGTTGCTTAAGAGCAATTTAATTTCAACATTTTCCAGTTCTGACAAAACGTCATTGACCTAAAATGTTAACCTGGTTTCTCTCATCACAGATATTAATAGATCTGCTGATTATTTCCTGAATTATTTAAAGTTTTATTTCAGATTTTACTTTTGCATTAAACCAACGCTAACCCATCCATCACTTTCAATTACTAAAACTGCGAATATAACTGGAAAACTGAATCAAAAACAGAAGCTCCTGGAGAAACTCAACTGGTCTGGTGGCAGGTGTGGAGACAAAACAGAGTTAACATCTCAAGTCCAGTGACCTTTCATCAGAACTGAAATCTTAAAACTCGAAATGTTGGCTTTGCTTTCTCTCCACAGATGCTGCCAGACCTGCTGAGTTTCTCCAGTAACTTCTGTTTTGCATCACTTTTACTTTTTTTACACAAAATGAATAAATGATCAGGACATATGAATTGAATGAAGCTAAAAATGTAACTATTAGATAGAATCCTTCAGGAAATTTTAAAAACTGAAATGTTTTAATAAAATGAAGATGTTTAACATTCTGCAAATGTAAAATTCGATTTCCAGGGTTTGACGGACCAAAGGGAATATCTGTGATAGGGTGGCACACTGGACAGCTCAAATGACAAAAGGAATTATAGTCTTTTGGCAACTGTGGGCAAAATATTGAATGTTTTCAAGAAGAAGGGCTAAAGGGATTGAACGTTATGCGGAGAAAATGAGGACAGGGTACTGAATAGATGTTTAGCCAGGATCATATTGAATGGTGGAATAGGTTTGAAGGGCTGAGTGGTGTACCTCTGCTCCTAATTTATATATAATCTATATTTTCAACAGTAGTTATGACCTTTGCATACTGTTAAAATAATTATACCTCAGTGAACTGTATTACTTTTTCAAGAGATTTTGCAGAAAAGTGAATAATTTAAGAATTCAATCTCAGGTCAGTTCAGTGATTTCTGTGTAAGTGCAGTCTTAGGGAACTTCAATTACCAACTTTCTTGGGCAACACAGAATTGCTTACAGCAACTTTGTGATTTCAGTGTTTAGCATCTTTTTTAATTTTTCTGTATTTTTGTTTTGGACTGAAATTGGGAAAGGGCTGGTTTAAGAGTCGAGGATTGTTGAATGGTTTCTGCACAAAAGCAAGTTACCTGATGCTCATTGTAAATGTTGTTTATACAGCTGTTAATTCATGCTTTGGGGAAAACCGAGTTATGGATGAGCTGGAGCCTACAATGGACTTTTTGCCACAACAAATAGTTGATTCGTGTGTGAGTTAATGACCAGTTATCCATGACAAAGACTTCCTGCCTGTCAATAATTAGAACGTAAGAATTAAGAGCAGGAGTTGACAATTCAGCCTCTTGAGCTTGATCTGCCATATGTGCGATGATGGCTAATCTTATCTCAGCCTCAACTTCACTTTCTTGTATGCTCTCTATAACCCTTCAACACACCACTAATTAAAAATGTACCTCCTACTCAAATTTACTCCTGGCATCCATCATACTCTGAGGTAGTGAATCCCACAGATTCATGACCCATTGAGTGAGGTAATTTCTCTTCATCTCTTCTTTAAGTTTGCCGCCCCTTATCCTAAAACTATGACATCTCATTTCAGATTGTCCCACATGAGGAAACTTTCTCTTTACGTCTACTTTGTCAATCCCCTTTAGCATATTATATGCCTAAATTAAATCTCCTCTCCTTCTTCTGAGCTTCAGAGAGTATAGACCTAAACTGCTCAATCTTTCTTCATAAGACAAATCCCTCTCATCTGGAATCAATCTAGTGAACCTCCTCTGAACTGCCTCCAATATAACTACATCCATCCTGAGATAAGGGAATCAAAATTGTACACAGTGCTCTAGGTGTAGTCTCACTAGTACCTTGTACAATTGCAGCAACACTTCCCTACTTTTATACTCTATTCTTTTAGCAATAAATGCTAACATTCCATTTGCCTTCCTTATTGCCTGTTGCATCTGTATATAATGCTGTGATTCATGCACAGGTTGACACAGATCTCTCTGTACTGAAGCACTCTGAAGTTTCTCTCCATTTTGGTCATAAATTGCCTATTATTCCTCTGACCAAAATGAATAATCTCACACTTGACAACGGTAAACTTCATCTGCTAAATTTTGGCACATTCGCCTAACCTATTCATTTGCAAACTTCTTATTTCTTCAATTATGAGATTAGCTTTCAAGTAGCAAAACAGTTTGGGGTTGCAAACATTTGGGTCAGAATCCATTAGATATCTGGAAGGGGAGGAGACAACACAGTGTGGAGCTGGAGGAACACAGAAGGCCAGGCATTATCAGAGGAGCAGGAAAGTTGTTGTTTCGGGTCAGGAACCTTCTTCAGAAATGGAGAGGGGAGGGAGCTGAGAAATAAGTAGAGGAGGGGTGGGGCTGGGGCAAGGTAGATAGGATGGTGATATGTGAGTGCAGGTAGGGAGTGGTGGAGATTGGTCAGTGGGGTGTGTGGGGCTGATAGGTGGGAGAGAAGATGGACAGGTTGTGTTGGGTCAAGGATGCAGAAGGGAGGATGGGTTGGGCTTGGGAAAGGTAGGTGGGGTGGTGATACATTGAATGCAGGTAGGGAGTAGTGGGGAATGGTCGGCAGGAAGGGTAGGTTGGATAGGTGGGGAAGAAGATGGACAGGTTGTGTCAGGTCAAGGAGGTGGGGATGAGAGGGAAGGTTGGTCATGAAATGAAGCCGGGGGTGGGAGATTTTAAAACTGGTGAATTCTATGTTTAGGTTCCCAAGCTGGAATATGAGGTGTTGCTCTCCAGTTTGCACGTGGTGTCATTGTGGCACTGGAGGAGGCCCAGGATGGACATGTCACCCAGGGAGTGGGAGGGGGAGTTAAAATGGTTAGCGACTGGAAAGTGTTGTTGTTTGTCGTGATACAGAACACAGATTCTCCACAAAACAGTCCCTAAGTCTATGCTTGGTGTAGAGGCGGCCACATCGGGAGCGACGGATACAGTAGACCAGGTTGGATGATGTACACGTGAACCTCTGTTGGATATGAAAGGTTTGCTTTGGGCCTTGAATGGAGGTCAGGGGGGAGGTGCAGGGCCAGGTGTAGCACTTCCTGTGTTTACAGGGAAAGTTGCTGGGTTTGGTGATTTTGCTCTGCAGTAACAAAAATCAAGCTTGAAGCTCACCGGTTTATTTCTCCTCATCAATTACTGTAAGCTGTGACTTTTAATTTATAAGTCAGAGCCCTTTTACAGTGTGAACCAGTCACCCTTTGCCTCCTGCAAACAAGTGAAAATATGTGGTGAAGAAAGGTCGAGAAGCAGCCTTCTAATCAACCAAAGGATTATCTCAGAAAACCCTGGGGACATGGATTACTACCTTCCCAGTCTTTCCCTCTCCTAATAACACTGATTTTCTTTTGGGTCTGTCTGTGTCTGTCTGTATATGTGTGTGAAGATGGAATTTTATAAGCTGGTTCAATTCTTAACTTGCAGAACTATATGTAATGATGGTTCATAATTGTTTATCTGTAGTTAGATTCTATTTATTCGTAGTAAATAGTATTTCTTATTAAGTATCAAAACCTGGCCTGTCTTTTCTGTTAACATGGGTTTAAAAGACAAGTAAAATGAGAAATTCTGCATACCTTTTGAAGTGTTTAATTTTTGTGACAATGCTGGAAATGGTAGGATTTGATTTCTGAAGTTCTACCCCAGTGAGCCAAAACAAGCTGCACATTTGAAAACTCCAGAAAATGCTGTTAGTTTTAAAGTGGAACAACTAATGAGTTTTGCCATTCTTACTGCTGCAAAATGTGGCCGAGACTCAGTCATGCCTTTCTTACTTCTATCCTTCTTCTACATAACTGTCAATGTGATGATCTCCACCACAGGTAAGGCAGTGAGGAAGGTTGCAAATCCACCCCAGTCAAAATAAGGACACAAACTCCCAAGCTGTTGACATCGATTATTTGTTGACCAGATTATTTTTACAATGATTGTTTGGTTCTTTGTCATCATTCCTCATGCTTTTTTTTTTCTAGATTCATTCAATTCATTGAATTTGCAGTTGTCTTCATGGAGTTCGAACCTATGCCCGAGATCTTTCGGCCAAGCCTTTGGATTACTGGTTCAGTGACATGGCTGCTATGTTACTCAGTGCCCTGAGGGATTAAATGTGCATGAGGGTATGTATTATAGAATTATTAAAAAAATAAATTTCATTACAAACCAGAAAATTGTCGAACAAGCACACATATTATGACCAATGCTATGATTCTGAATCACGGAGCTCGTTATTGTAAAATATCCAGAGGAATGTGGGGCTTTTGCTGTCTCACTCAATCAATTCACAGAGTTTGAGATTAGATCCAAATTCTCAGATCTCCAACTTTCCAAATCTGTCTTTCTGTGTGAATATCAGAAGTTCTGTGAATAGAGTCCTGAGAGTAGATTCTCTAAGAAATTTTGCAAATCTGAAGCAAATGATGAATTGTCCAGATTTTGATACCTCTTTAATAGCATTCATACAACATTCTATTTACCAAAATGATAAAACTACTTGTCAGTCAGCAAAATGAGTCTTAAAATCAATGCATATAAAATCACAAACGAATATTTGTTTTTTGGTCATAACATAGACTAAGATTTCTGTGTAGCATTAAGAGGATTCTGTGCTTTCGATCAGCCATTAACACTATTTAGTGATCCAAATGGATTCGGAAGCTCTGATGACATTATTCAAAGAAGAGGGTGTGCTATTTCAGGGGTTCTGCATCTCCTAATACAACAAAGAAAGTAAAAGATAAAATGGCTGTATGTATTATTGTTGTTGGTAGACATAGCTGTTGTGGAATTGTTGCCCAGTATGCTTGCATAACAGTTGTGATACATACCTGGAGTTAGTTTCTCCAATATGCTGAGGCACTGTGCAAACTGTAAGTGTTACTACAATGTTACATTATTGCAAATATTTGCCATCTGTAATTTTCCAAAATCCACCCCAAGCAGGCCAAAGAGAATAAACAGAAATAAATGACCATAATAGAACATAGAACATAGAACAGTACAGCTCAGTACAGGCTCTTCAGCCCACGATGTTGTGCCGAACTTTTACCCTAATCCTAAGGTCTATCTAACCTCCACCCCTACCTTATACTATCATCCATATGCCTATCTAATAGCCGCTTAAACGCCCCTAATCAGGCCGACTCCACTACCCTCTCCGGCAATGCATTCCACGCCCCGACAACTCTCTGAATAAAGAACCTACCTCTGACGACTCCCTTATATCTACCTCCACTCACTTTAAAACTATTCCCCCTTGTAATAGCTACCTCCGCTCCAGGAAAAAGTCTTTGGCTGTCTACTCTATCTATAACTCTGATCATTTTGTACACCTCTATCAAGTCACCTCTCATTCTTCGTCGTTCTAAAGAGAAAAGCCCTAGCTCTCTCAACCTTTCCTCGTGAGACCTTCCCTCCATTCCAGGCAACATCCTGGTAAATCTCCTCTGCACCTTTGCCAACGCTTCCTCATCTTTCCTGTAATGAGGCAACCAGAACTGGACACAATACTCCAGATGTGGCCGAACCAGGCTTTTGTATAGCTGGAGCATAACTTCATGGCTCTTGAACTCAATCCCTCTATTAATGAAAGCTAACACACCATACGCCTTCTTAACAGCTCTATCCACCTGGGTGGCAGCTTTCAGGGAACTGTAAACATGAAGCCCAAGATCCCTCTGCTCCTCCACACTGCCAAGAATCTTTCCGTTAACCCTGTATTCTGCTTTCAAGTTTGTCCTTCCAAAATGAATCACCTCACACTTTTCAGGGTTAAACTCCATCTGCCACTTCTCAGCCCAGTTCTGCATCTTATCAATGTCCCTTTGTAACCTAGAACAGCCCTCCGCACTGTCCACAATGCAACTCACCTTCGTATCATCCGCGAACTTGCTAATCCACCCTTCCACTTCTTCATCCAAATCATTTACAAAAATCACAAATAGAAGAGGACCCAGAACAGATCCTTGTGGTGCACCACTCGTAACTGAGCACCATGTTGAATATTTTCCGTCCACTACCATCCTTTGTCTTCTAAGGGTCAGCCAATTTTGAATCCAATCTGCCACATTTCCCCCTATCCCATGCCTCCTTACCTTCTGCATGAGCCTACCATGGGGAACCTTATCAAACGCCTTACTTAAATCCATGTATACCACATCCACTGCTCTACCTTCATCCACATGTTGGTCACCTCTTCAAAGAATTCAATAAGGTTTGTGAGGCATGTTCTACCTCACAAATCCATGCTGACTATCATGAATCAAACTGTGCCTTTCCAAGTGATCACAAATCCTATCCAATAATTTGCCCACTGCTGAAGTAAGACTAACTGGCCTGTAATTTCCAAGGTTATCCCTATTCCCTTTTTTGAACAAGGGAATGACGTTTGCCTCTCTCCAATCTTCCAGCACTATACCCGTGGACAGTGAGGACGATAAGATCATCACCAAAGGCCCTGCGATCTCTTCCCTCACTTCCAATAGAATCCTTGGATAAATCCCATCAGGCCCGGGAGACTTATCCATCTTCAACTTCCTCAAAATTCCTAGCATATCTTCCTTACTAACATTGACCTCCTCCAGCCTACCAGCCTGTTTCACACTGTCCTCCTCAACAACTAGGTCCCTCTCAGTTGTGAATACTGAAGAATAGTATTATTCATTAAGGGCCTCTCCTATCTCGTTAGGCTCTGTGCACAAATTCCCTTTACAATCCTTGAGGCAGCTTCAATTTTGTTTATGTACTTCTACACAGAATCCTGGAAGCCCTACAGTGTGGAAGCAGGCCATTCAGCCCATCAAATCCACACTGAATCTCCAAAGTCCATCCTACCCAGACACATCACCCCACCCTCCCCTTGTAACCCTGCATTTCCCATGGTTAATCTACCTCGCTTGCACATTCCTGAACACTGTGGGTAATTTACCATGACCAATCCACCCTAACCTGCACATCTTCGGACTGTGGGAGGAAACCGGAGCACTCAGCGGAAACCCACACAGACCCATGGAGAATGTATAACTCCACACAGTTGCCCGAGGGTGGAATCGAACATGGGTCCCTGGTGCTGTGAGGCAGCGGTGCTAACACTGAGACACCATGCTGCCCGAAATAATACTGTATATTATTCTGAGTAACAAATTCTGGAGATGGTTACAGGAAAGTTAGTTACAGCCTGGTTTGGCCACATCTGCAGTATTGTGTCCAGTTCTGGTCGCCTCATTACAGGAAAGATGTGGAAACGTTAGAAAAGGTGCAAAGAAGATTTACCAGGATGTTGCCTGGAATGGAGGGAAGATCTTACGAGGAAAGGTTGAGAGAGCTAGGGCTTTTCTCTTTAGAACGATGAAGGATGAGAGGTGGCTTGTTAGAGGTGTGCAAAATGATCAGAGGTATGGATAGAGTAGACAGCCAGAGACTTTTTCCTAGGGTGGAGGTAGCTTTTACGAGGGGACATAGTTTTAAAGTGAAAGGAGGTACATATCGGGGAGACATCAGAGGTAGGTTCTTTACTCAGAGAGTGGTCGGGGCGTGGAATGCATTGCCGGAGAGGGTAGTGGAGTCGGCCTCATTAGGGGCATTTAAGCGGCTATTAGATAGGCATATGGATGATAGTATAAGGTAGTGGTGGAGGTTAGATAGACCTTAGGTTTAGGGTAAAAGTTCGGCACAACATCATGGACCGTCGAGCCTGTACTGAGCTGTACTGTTCTATGTTCTATGTTCTAAAAGTATTAATATTCTGAGATTATTTATTTGGTTCCGTTACAATATCAGAGGGATTGCAGTGCATTACACCAATGGCACCTAAGTAGCACACAATGTCACAATTGTTACAGTTTAATAATGATCCTATGCTCACCTCACAGATTAGCTGATGGGCAAGACATTAGGAGTGACAGGTAACAGACTTCTATTTTTGAGAATACTGCTTGGAGTGCTGTAGAAGAGGGATATTGTCCTTATCATTGCAAGACCTCCCCTCATTAAATTGTACCACAAGAAGCATAAATTTGAGGTGGCAATAGGCAGAAGGTAGTTTATTACATCTGCAATTCATGAGAGTAGCTGCAAAATGCAACTGCAGAAATATTGCTTTGGCAAGCATTTACAAACTTCCCTTTTACTGTACCCATTTTAGATGCAGGTCAATAAGAGTGAAACTCTTAAACTGATGTTGCTTCATTGAGGTACCATGAAAACAGTCAAACTTTCAAACATATATATGCACGCACCCATTTGCTTCTAAATGTCATACGTAGATCTTGCAAGTTATTACAAAAAAGCCCATGACCTGCAGAAATTGATGTTACGTTGCATGCTAATAGTCTGCACAGTGTGACATGTACTGGTCACTAGGATAGTCTGGTCAACTCCAGAGGACTTTAAAAATAGTGGACAGGATTTGGATGTAGAAATCTCACCTCTATTTCCAGTGTAAGTCACACAAAAAGTTAACCAGCAAGGTGATTTGAAATTTGGTCTGAATTGAAAACACCCGGGGCAAAATTTTGTACCCTCCACTGGTGTATTCACAAATGGGTTTGGGTAGGATAGCCATGCAATTCACTGGATAGCCATCTTAATGCTCTTCTTCCCCCCACTGAATTATTGTAATCTTAAGGGCCATTTCCCATCAGGCTTCAATTTAAAAGCTGGTGGAAAGAGGTCGGGGAAGGGGAAACCTGTTGGATCAGCCTGTTTGAGTCTTAGAGTAGAGTGGGGAAGAGACACCTCCTTTAATGGCCTCAGTTCGACATTGGACACCTCTGATTACACCCTTCCCCAATGTCGACTCCACTCCCTTCTCTTCTGCCCTCTTCAGTAAGACCCTGATTCCTTTCTCCCCATCAAACTCTATCATCCAAAACAAACAGTATTCCACGCTGTTTAGACTCTACCTGACCACTAGAAATGCTACAGTGGAAAATGAGTGCTGTTGCTTCAGAAATTGAGGTCACTGAAGATGAAAGTGCAAAAAGGGCAGCCCCTCAGGAGGTCAGAGGTCAGGCATGAGACAGTGGAAAAAAAATACACTGAGCACAGGACCTCCAGGTAGAGGCGAAGGTACATGACTGAGTTCCAGTGCAAAAGGGGATTATCTAGGCTGATGGTCACAATATCCCATTTGTGCAGACATTTGAAGTGTCCCATAGGCACAGAAGAACATCACCCAAGTCGACAAATGTCTTCTTCACCAGCACTAGCATCAAATTCGCAAGTGATGGACATTATAGGCTCAGAGGTCATTAGGTCCATTGCCTGTAGTTGGCAGATAATGTCTTGCATTATCCTTAAATAGATGCAGGAGATGTTGAGGATAACAGTGTCTCTGCTGCATGACAAGGTCTCTTCTTCCTGCCACCTTCCAGGCAAAGAGTCCCATTCTAAGTGTACCAGGTCCCAGCTTCCATGTGATATTTAACCTCCCTGTGGTACAGTAGCAGCCTTTGGCACAAACTCCCTCCCTCCCTCCCTCAGGTTGGGTGCCTTGAGAACCTGAAAGTCATCTCCATTCCTACCCCCTATGTTGTGCTATGTCCATCAGTCAGTATAGCTTTAAAAGTCATGCTTGTTATATCATCACTGTATCTTAGCATGCAACCTAAGTGTATTAAGATCATTGAGCATCTTTAAGTCAGAGTTAGGTAGGTTCTTGATAAGTAAGGGGAACAAGGCTCACAGAGAGAAGGCAGGAGTTGAGAAACATATCAGCCATGATCGAATGGTGGGGCAGACCAATGGGCTGAATGGCCTAATTCTGCTCCAAAATCTAATGGTCTTATGGTCTCATACTCCATTTTACAACAGGATAACTTCAAGCATGACAATGTACAAGAAACATTCTGGTCTCTGTTCAAACCAAATAGCTGAATATGAGCCTAAACATTTAGGTACCTGGGAAATGCAATGTTTGTGTGTAATAGGTAGCTGTATAAAGATCCATTTGGATTTTTCATTGCTATGATATCCACACCTATATTTTATAATGGGTAATATAAAAATTGTCACATTCAGAACAGGCAATATCTTGGTAAATTATTTGTGTACCCTTTCCAAAGCCTTCACATCCTTCGAGTAGTGTGGCAACCAGAACTGGACACAATATTCCCAATGTGGTCTGACTAAACTTCCAAATAGCTGCAACTTGCCAATTTTTATACTCTATGCCCTGACTGATGAAGACAAGTATGCCACATGCCTTCTAGACTACCTTATCCATTTGTGATGCCACTTTCAGGGAGTAGGCATGTGTGCCTAGATTCCTGTGTATGCTCATGCTACTACTAAGAGTTCTACCATTTACTGCACACTTCCCTTTTGCATTAGAGATGGTAGGAACTGCAGATGCTGGAGAATCTGAGATAACAAGGTGTAGAGCTGGATGAACACAGCAGGCCAAGCAGCATCAGAGGAGCAGGAAGGCTGACGTTTCGGGCCTAGACCCTTCTTCAGAAATGGGGAAGGGGAAGGGGGTTCTGAAATAAATAGGGAGAGAGGGAGAGGCGCATAGAAGATGGATAGAGGAGAAGATAGGTGGAGAGGAGAGAGACAGGTCAAAGAGGCGGGGATGGAGCCAGTAAAGGTGAGTGTAGGTGGGGAGGTAGGGAGGAGATAGGTCAGTCCAGGGAGGACGGACAGGTCAAGTGGGCAGGATGAGGTTAGTAGGTAGGAGATGGGGGTGGGGCTTGAGGTGGGAGGAGGGGATAGGTGGGAGGAAGGACAGGTTAGGGAGGCGGGGACAAGCTGGGCTGGTTTTGGGATGCGGTAGGGGGAGGGGAGATTTTGAAGCTTGTGAAGTCCACATTGATACCATTGGGCTGCAGGGTTGCGAAGAGGAATATGAGGTGCTGTTCCTGCAACCTTCGGGTGCCATCGTTGTGGCACTGCAGGAGGCCCAAGATGGACATGTCGTCTGAGGAATGGGATGGGGAGTTGAAATGGTTCGCGACTTGGAAGTGCAGTTGTTTAGTGCGAACCAAGCGTAGGTGTTCTGCAAAGCAGTTCCCAAGCCTCCGCTTGGTTTCCCGATGTAGAGGAGGCCACAACGGGAACAGCGGATACAGTATACCACATTAGCAGATGTGCAGGTGAACATCTGCTTGATGTGGAAAGTCTTCTTGGGGCCTGGGTTGGGGGTGAGGGGGGAGGTGTAGGGGCAGGTGTAGCACTTCCTGCGGTTGCAGGGAAAAGTGACGGGTGTGGTTGGGCTGGAGGGGTGTGTGGAGCGGACAAGGGAGTCCCAGAGAGAGTGGTCTCTCCGGAAAACAGATAGGGTGGGGAGGGAAAAATGTCTTGGTTGTGGGATCGGATTGCAGATGGCGAAAGTGTCTGAGGATGATGTGTTGGATCTGGAAGTTGGTGGGGTGGTACGTGAGGACGAGGGGGATTCTGTTTTGGTTGTTATTGCGGGGAGGGGGTGTGAGGGATGAGTTGCGGGAAATGTGGGAGACATTGTCGAGGGCGTTCTCGACCACTGAGGAGGGGAAGTTGTGGTCCTTGAAAAACGAGGACATCTCAGATGTACGGGAGTGGAATGCCTCATCCAGGGAGCAGATGCGGCGGAGGCGAAGGAATTGGGATTAGGGAATGGCATTTTTGCAGGAAGGTGGGTGGGAGGAGGTGTATTCTAGGTAGCTGTGGGAGTCGGTGGGCTTGAAATGGATATCGGTTTCTTGGTGGTTGCCAGAGATGGAGGCGTGAAATAGATGTCGGTTTCCAGGTGAGAACCGACATCCATTTCAAGCCCACCGACTCCCACAGCTACCTAGAATACACCTCCTCCCACCCACTTTCCTGCAAAAATGCCATCCCCTATTCCCAATTCCTTCGCCTCCGCTGCATCTGCTCCCAGGATGAAACATTCCACTCCCGTACATCTCAGATGTCCTCGTTTTTCAAGGACCACAACTTCCCCTCCTCAGTGGTCGAGAATTCCCTCGACCATGACTCCCACATTTCCCGCAACTCATCCCTCACACCCCCTCCCCGCAATAACAACCAAAACAGAATCCCCCTCGTCCTCACTTACCACCCCACCAACCTCCGGATCCAACGCATCATCCTCCGACACTTTCGCCATCTGCAATCCGACCCCACAACCAAAGACATTTTTCCCTCCCCACTCTATCTGCTTTCCGGAGAGACCACTCTCTCTGGGATTCCCTTGTCCGCTCCACACTCCCCTCCAGCCCCACCACACCCGGCACTTTTCCATGCAACAGCAGTAAGTGCTACACCTGCCCCTACACCTCCCCCCTCACCCCCATCCCAGGCCCCAAGAAGACTTTCCACATCAAGCAGATGTTCATCTGCACATCTGCTAATGTGGTATACTGTATCCGCTGTTCCCGTTGTAGCCTCCTCTACATCGGGGAAAGCAAGCGGAGGCTTGGGGACCGCTTTGCAGAGCACCTACGCTCAGTTCGCAATGAACAACTGCACTTCCCAGTCGCGAACCATTTCAACTCCCCATCCCATTCCTCAGACGACATGTACATCTTGGGCCTCCTGCAGTGCCACAACGATGCCACCCAAAGGTTGCAGGAACAGCACCTCGTATTCCTCTTCACAACCCTGCAGCCCAATGGTATCAATGTGGACTTCACAAGCTTCAAAATCCCTCCCCTGACCCCATCCCAAAACCAGCCCAGCTTGTCCCCGCCTCCCTAACCTGTCCTTCCTCCCACCTATCCCCTCCTCCCACCTCAAGCCCCACCCCCATCTCCTACCTACTAACCTCATCCTGCCCCCTTGACCTGTCCGTCCTCCCTGGACTGACCTATCTCCTCCCTAACTCCCCACCTACACTCACCTTTACTGGCTCCATCCCCGCCTCTTTGACCTGTCTGTCTCCTCTCCCCCTATCTTCTCCTCTTTGCATCTTCTATCCGCCTCCCCCTCTCTCCCTATTTATTTCAGAACCCCCTTCCCCTCCTCCATTTCTGAAGAAGGGTCTAGGCCCTAAACGTCAGCCTTCCTGCTCCTCTGATGCTGCTTGGCCTGCTGTTTTCATCCAGCTCTACACCTTGTTATCCTTTTTGCATTAGATCTTTCAGTATGCATCACCTCACATTTGTCCAGATTAAACTCCATCTGCCATTTATCTTCCGAGGGAGGGACCTGGGTAGACATGTGTAAAAGTCATTAAAGTTGGTGGGACAGGGTGAGAGCAGTTAAGAATGCATTCAATATCCAAACATTATTAGTAGAGGCATAGAGTACAAGAGATAGTCTTCAACCTATCTATGTCTTCTGGCAATCCTCATCAAGATCTGTAGCACCCTCAAACTTTGTGTCATCTGCAAACTTACTAATCTGGCCACCTATATTCTCCTCTAAATCATTTATGTACATTACAAGAAACAGAGGTCCAGCACTGTTCCCTGCGAAACACTACTGGTCACAAATCTCCAGTCAGAAAAATACCCATCACCAACACTTTCTTTCTTCAATGACCAAGCCAGTTCTGTATCTGTCTCACCAGCTCACCATGGATCCAAAGTGATTTCAACTTTTGTATCAGCCTTCCATGAGGGACCTTGACAAAAGAGTGCACAAAGATTTCATACAAGGCCCCCAGCAATTTGCTCACCTGCCTCCCTCAGCATTCTGGGATAGATCCCTTCAGGTCCTGGGGACTTGTCTGACTTTATACTTTTTAAAACACCCAACACCTCCTTTTTCATCCTTTATTATCACAGGAACATGCTTGTCCTGAACTCTGATCAACTGGCCTTTAAAAGATTCCGTTGTGCCAGATGTGGATTTACCCTTAAATAGTTGCTCCCAATCTACCTTCTCCAGTTCCCACCTAAAATTGTGATAGCCTTCCCCAAACTTGGTACTTTCACCCAAGGACTGCTCTTATCCTTATTTATATGTAATGTGAAACTTACAGAATTATGGTCACTGTTCCCAAAATGCCCCCAACCAACACCCACCACCCTCCCCCACGGCCCCCCGCAAACTGAAATTTCAATTACCTGGCCAGGTAATCCAGAGACCCAGGTACTGTCCTGGGTACTTGAGTTTGAAGCCTGCCAGGGTAACTGGTGGAATTTGTCTCCAATAAAAGTCTGGAATTAAATGCAATAAAAGTCTGGAATTAAGAGTCTAATGATTAAGAGTCTAGTGAATTAATTGTTGATTGTCAGAAAAAAAAAACACCATCCGGTTCAATAATGCCCTTTAGAGAAGGAAACTGCCATCCATACCTGGTCTGGACAACGTGTGACTCCAGGCCCACAGAACTGTGGTTGACTCTGATCTACCAACTGGGCATTAAGGGATGAGCAATGAATGCTGCCTGGTCAGCGATGTCCTCATGCCGTGAATGGATAAATAAAGGGACAGTGGCAACATGAATGCAAGATTGGCTGAGTGACAGGAAACAGAGGGTAATAGTTAATGGATCTTTCTTGGGCTGGGGGAGCATTAGTCGGAAAGTTCACCAGGAGTCAGAGTTGGGACCTTTGCTTTTCCTGAAGTGTGTTAATGCTCGACGTGCTGGGGTACAAGGCATAATTCTAAAAATTGAGGAGAATGTGAAACTTGAAAGCATTGTAAACTGTGACGATGGCTTCAGAAGGATATATACCAGTTGGTGAAGTGGGAGAGAGTTGACAGATGAAGTTCAATGTGGAGAAGTGTGAGTTGATGCATTTTGGTAGGAAGAACATGAAGAGACCATACTAAATAAAGGGTATAACTCGAAAGATAGTGCAGGAGCAGAGGGACCTGAGTATATATGTATAAAAGTCATTAAAGTTGGTGGGACAGGTTGAGAGCAGTTAAGAAGGCATTCAATATCCAAACATTATTAATAGAGGCATAGAGTACAAGAGGAAAGGAATTGTGTTGAACATATATAAGATATTAGTTCAGCTTTTGCTGGAGTATTATGTCAGTTCTGGGCACCACACTTTAGGAAGGATATGAAGGCGTTGGAAACTGTACAGAAGAGTTTTATGAAAATGGTTCTACAGATGAAAAATTTCAGTTTTGAAGCTCAATTGGAAAAGGTGGGAATGTATTCCTTG
This sequence comes from Rhincodon typus, assembly GCF_021869965.1. Classification (NCBI taxonomy): domain Eukaryota; kingdom Metazoa; phylum Chordata; class Chondrichthyes; order Orectolobiformes; family Rhincodontidae; genus Rhincodon; species Rhincodon typus. Next base: position 13,485,426 of record NC_063335.1, read on the forward strand.
GAAAGGAGAAGGATGAGAGGAGTTCTGATTTAAGTATCCAAACACATGAGAGGCCTGGACACAGTAACCATGGAGAAAATGTTCCCATTTGTGAAAGGATTAAGAGTGAGAGGACACAAATTTTAAGGTAATGAGTAAAACAACTAAAAATGATATGAAGACTATTTTTTCAATGCAATGGGTGGTTAGAATGTGGAATACAGCACCAGAGAGTGTATTGGAGGCAATCACAGCACTCAGAATGGAATTAGATGGTTATTCAAAAAGGAAGAATGTATCGGAATTACTGGGAGAAGTCAGGAGAATGGCATTTAGTGAGATACTCCCTTAGAAAGCTGACAATGACATGATGGGCCAAATGATCTACTTCTGTATGGTAACAATTTTGTGACTCTGTTTATTGAGCTATCACATTCTGAGATGTATTACCCTGACGTGTATCACCATGACTTACTTGGTTTACCCTTGTTGTACTACACAGATCAGCGTCTTTCTACATTAGACAGCAAAGACTCTTATGGTTAGTTCTGAAAAATGGCCCTTTTCCAAATTTTGCTGTGGTCACTGTTTAGCTTATAATTAATTGTGAATAAGCCACAGCTACACAAAGAACATTTACAACATCACAATTCGTCAGTTTCATTTTGTAGTTACTGGTAATTGCAGAACAATTTGCATGCCCAAGGTCTTTTACTCTTAGAATTCTGAACTAAGGACTATGGAATAACAAAAGAACTGAGGTACTGTAGAATACAATTCAACGGGGTTATAATTTGAGACAGTAGGAACTGCAGATGCTGGAGAATCCGAGATAACAAGGTGTAGAGCTGGATGAACACAGCAGGCCAAGCAGCATCAGAGGAGCAGGAAGGCTGACGTTTCAGGTCTGGACCCTTCTTCAGAAATGGGGGAGGGGAAGGGGATTCTGAAATAAATAGAGAGGGGGAGGCGGATGGAAGATGGATAAAGGACCAGATAGGGGGAGAGGAGACGGACAGGTCAAACAGGCAGGGATGGAGCCAGTAAAGGTGAGTGTAGGTGGGGAGTTAGGGTGGGGGTTGGTCAGTCCAG